>NC_066580.1:305820314-307020314 GCF_024323335.1 Lathyrus oleraceus
GATTCCTATGTCGTACGCAGAGTTATATCCCTCTCTAATAGAGCGGAAGTTGGTTTCTCCGAGAGATCCTCCGGCTATACCGGTCAACCCTCAATGGTGGTATAAGCCTGACCTGCACTGTGTCTATCATTCTGGTGCTCCGGGCCATGATATTGAGAATTGCTTCCAGCTGAAGACTAAGGTGCAAGACCTTATGAGAAGTGGAATCCTGAGTTTTGAGGACTCAAGCCCGAACGTCACCAAGAACCCATTGCCTGCGCATGGGAAATCTGTCAACATGATTCAAGAATGCCTTGGGAAGTACAAGGTCAAGTATGTCAGCCACATCAGGCAGTCGTTGGTTGAATTACATCGGATGCTGTGTCAGTACAGCTACTTGGAGCATAACCACGACAAGTGCCGCGTTTGTTCGGTTAATCGCTTGGGTTGCGATCAAGTACGCAGAGAACTTCAGAAGTTGTTGAATGAAGGTACCATTGAGATTCTGCAGAATCGCAATGTTGATGAAGTCGAACCTGAAGTGAACGTCATTTCACCAGTGTTCAAGCTGCCTGAACCAGTTGTTATTTGCTATAATAGCAACAAGCCGAAGGCTTCCCCTTCCTTGGTCATTAAACCAGCTGGCCCTGTGCCCTATTCATCTGACGAAGCTGTACCCTTCACATACAATCCTGTTGCTGTCCAGGATGGGGTCGAAATGCCTTTACCTTCCACTTCCGTCACCAACATTGCTGACGTCAGTGGGTTGACCCGAAGTGGTCGTGTATTTTCTGCGCCTCCAAAGGCTACTGCTTCTGATACTGTTGAGCGTCCGGTTGGGACCGCTGTGAGCATTCAGAATCCGGCACCTGATGTTGCCAAACCCTCCTCATCCGTACAAAAGACTCCTGTTTCTTCAGTTGGCCCAAGTGGCATTGTTGATGAAGAATCTGATGAGATGCTGAGGCTCATCAGAAAGAGCGAGTACAACATTGTAGACCAGCTTCTACACACGCCCTCCAAGATTTCTATTCTTTCTCTACTGCTGAATTCAGAACCCCATAGGGAATCTCTGCAGAAAGTCTTGGGTCTGGCGTACGTTGATCATGACGTCACTCTCGAGCAATTTGATAGTATTGTTGCAAACATTACCGCTTGCAACACTTTGAGCTTTTGTGACGTTGATCTCCCTGAGGAGGGAAGAGACCACAACATGGCTTTACATATCTCTATGAATTGCCAATCTGATGCAATGTCCAATGTGTTGGTGGACACTGGATCATCCCTTAATGTATTGCCAAAATCCACACTCTCTCGTCTGTCATATCAAGGTCCTCCTATGAGGCAGAGTGGGGTTGTTGTGAAAGCATTTGATGGGTCGCGTAAGACCGTGATTGGGGAAGTTGATCTCCCAATCAAAATAGGACCAAGTGATTTCCAGGTTACTTTTCAAGTAATGGATATCCACCCATCTTATAGTTGTCTCTTAGGCAGACCATGGATTCACGAGGCTGGCGCTGTGACATCCACCCTACACCAGAAGTTGAAGTTTGTCAAAAACAAGAAATTGGTGGTAGTAGGGGGAGAAAAGGCTCTCCTGGTTAGCCATCTGTCTTCTTTCTCGTATATTGATGCAGAGGATGAAGTTGGAACTCCCTTCCAAGCTTTATCTATTGATGAACCAATCGAGAAGAAGTCTCCTTCATTCACTTCCTACCGTGACGCTAAGCTGGCCATTGAATGTGGTGCAGTTGCTGGTTTGGGGAAGGTGATTGAACTTGAAGACAACAAATCCCGGGCTGGCATTGGCTACTGTTCTGGGGCATCCGATGAGCAAGGTCTGTTCAAGAGTGGAGGGTTCATTCATGCCGATCAACCTGAAGAAGAGGAAGTTGCTGCCATCATTGAAGAGGAAGCAGAGGACATGAACAATTTTGTTATTTCTGGTGGTGTCTGCCACAATTGGGTCGCTGTAGATGTTCCTACAGTCATCCATAGATCAGAGTAATTGTTCATTTTGTTTAAAACCCTTCTCCCATGCCAAAAGGAGAAGTGATGACATTGTTGGCAAAGCATATATACAATGATGTTTTCATTCAATTTTTGCATTGTTAAACATTTGTTTTTCCTTTGTTTTCACTTTTTGCTTTTCTTCATGAAATCAGTGATCACAAAAAACCATAAAAACAAAAAATAAAAGCAATCTTTTTCATCTGCATAATGGTTTGCTTGTTTAAATGCTGAAGTTTTTTCCATAACCAAATCATTATGCAGGTTGATCCTAAAACCCATTGAACATAATGATCCAACGCCATCTCCCAATTTTGAATTCCCTGTATTTGAGGCAGAAGAAGATGACGTTGAGGGGATTCCTGATGAGATTACCCGTCTCCTTGAGCACGAAGAGAAGATCATTCAGCCGCATCTCGAAGACTTGGAAATAGTCAACTTGGGGTCTGAGGATTGTGTTCGCCTAGTGAAGATTGGGGCACTTCTTGAAGAGTCTGTCAAGGAAGATTTGATCAGTTTGCTACGAGAATATTCAGATATCTTTGCTTGGTCCTATGAAGACATGCCGGGTTTAGATACAGATATTGTGCAACATTTCCTGCCTTTGAAGCCTGAGTGCGTGCCTGTGAAGCAGAAGCTCAGAAGAACTCATCCAGATATGGCAGTAAAGATCAAAGAGGAAGTTCAGAAGCAAATTGATGCGGGGTTTCTGGTGACTTCTACATATCCTCAATGGGTGGCCAATATTGTGTCTGTTCCTAAGAAGGACGGAAAGGTCCGCATGTGCGTTGACTATAGAGATTTGAATAAAGCTAGCCCAAAAGATGATTTTCCTCTACCACACATTGACATGTTGGTAGACAATACAGCTAAATTCAAAGCCTTCTCCTTTATGGACGGATTTTCTGGATATAATCAAATCAAGATGGCACCAGAGGATATGGAGAAGACAACATTCATCACACCTTGGGGAACATTCTGTTATCGAGTGATGCCCTTCGGTTTGAAGAACGCCGGAGCCACGTATCAACGAGCTATGACTACCTTGTTTCATGACATGATGCACAAGGAGATCGAAGTCTATGTTGATGATATGATCGCTAAGTCCCGAACGGAAGTTGAGCATGTTGAGCATTTGTTGAAGCTTTTTCAGCGTTTGAGAAAGTTCAAACTTCGCCTGAATCCGAACAAATGTACATTTGGAGTCCGTTCCGGCAAATTGTTGGGTTTTATGGTAAGCGAAAGAGGTATTGAGGTTGATCCTGCCAAGGTCAAAGCAATACAAGAGATGCCTGCACCCAAAACTGAGAAGCAAGTCCGAGGTTTTCTTGGCCGCTTGAACTACATTTCCAGATTTATATCCCACATGACTGCCACATGTGCGCCGATATTCAAGCTCCTCCGGAAAGATCAGTCGCATGATTGGACCGAGGATTGCCAGAAAGCTTTCGACAATATCAAGGAGTATCTGTCTGAACCTCCGATCCTGTCTCCGCCTGTGGAAGGAAGACCTCTGATTATGTACTTGACAGTTCTTGAAGACTCGATGGGTTGTGTACTCGGTCAACAAGATGAATCAGGGAAGAAGGAATTTGCTATATACTATCTCAGTAAGAAGTTTACTGATTGTGAGTCTCGGTACTCTATGCTTGAGAAGACGTGTTGTGCTTTGGCTTGGGCTGCTAAGCGTTTGCGCCAGTACATGATAAATCATACAACTTGGTTGATATCCAGAATGGATCCAATTAAGTATATCTTCGAGAAGCCTGCTTTAACTGGGAGGATTGCCCGTTGGCAGATGTTGTTGTCTGAGTATGATATCGAGTATCGAGCTCAGAAAGCTATCAAAGGTAGTATCTTGGCTGACCATCTAGCGCACCAGCCGATTGAAGATCATCAGTCTGTTCAGTATGACTTCCCTGACGAGGAAATTCTGTATTTGAAGATGAAAGATTGCGATGAGCCTACACTTGATGAAGGTCCAGAACCTGGTTCCAGATGGACGATGGTGTTTGATGGCGCTGTTAATCAATATGGAAATGGAATTGGGGCAGTGATTATCACTCCTCAAAGTTCACACATTCCGTTTACAGCAAGGCTAACTTTCAAATGCACGAACAACATGGCGGAGTATGAAGCCTGTATAATGGGACTTGAAGAATGCATTGATTTGAGAATCAAGTATCTTGATGTCTATGGTGATTCGGCCCTAGTTGTCAATCAGATCAAGGGTGAATGGGAGACGAATCAGCCAAGTCTCATTCCGTACAGAGATTACGCAAGGAGAATTTCAACATTCTTTACAGAAGTTGAATTTTATCACATTCCTCGAGAGGATAATCGGATGGCAGATGCTCTTGCAACGCTTGCTTCCATGATAGTGGTCAGATGGTGGAATGATGTCCCCAATATTACTGTGATGCGCTTGGACAGACCAGCTCACATATTTGCAATCGAAGAAGTGAAAGATGACAAGCCTTGGTATTTTGATATCAAGAATTTCCTCCAGAACCAGGTCTACCCGCCTGGGGCATCTGTGAAAGATAGGAAAACTTTGAGAAGGTTGTCAGGCAGTTTCTACCTCAGTGGTGAAGTGCTGTATAAGAGGAATTTCGATATGGTTTTGCTCAGATGCGTGGATAGACACGAAGCAAACCTATTGATGATTGAGGTCCATGAGGGTTCATTTGGTACTCATTCCAATGGACATGCCATGGCTAAGAAAATGTTGAGAGCGGGCTACTATTGGCTGACAATGGAGTCTGACTGTTGCAAGTATGTGAAGAAATGTCACAAGTGTCAAATTTATGCGGATAAGATTCATATTCCTCCGACACTCCTGAATGTGATTTCATCACCATGGCCTTTCTCTATGTGGGGAATCGACATGATCGGCATGATTGAGCCGAAAGCATCCAACGGACATCGGTTTATTCTCGTAGCAATTGATTACTTCACCAAATGGGTTGAAGCCGCTTCATACGCGAATGTAACCAGACAGGTGGTTGTGAAGTTTATCAAGAACCAGTTGATTTGCCGTTATGGTGTACCAGAGAGGATCATTACTGATAATGGATCCAATCTGAACAATAAGATGATGGATGAGTTGTGCGCTGAATTCAAGATTGCACACCATAACTCCTCTCCTTACAGACCTAAGATGAATGGGGCTGTTGAAGCTGCTAACAAGAATATCAAGAGGATCATCCAGAAGATGACTGTCACGTACAAAGATTGGCATGAGATGCTGCCATTTGCTTTGCATGGATATCGTACGTCTGTACGCACTTCAACAGGGGCAACCCCTTTCTCTCTTGTTTATGGCATGGAAGCCGTTCTCCCAGTAGAGGTGGAGATCCCATCAATGCGAGTCTTGATGGAAGCCAAGTTGACTGATGCTGAATGGATTCAGAGTCATTATGACCAGTTGAATTTGATCGAAGAGAAGCGATTAACTGCCATGTGTCATGGTCAGTTATATCAGCAAAGAATGAAGAAAGCATTCGATAAGAAGGTCAAACCTCGTGTGTTCCGAGAAGGTGACCTCGTGCTCAAGAAAGTTTTGTCTTTCGCGCCCGATTCCAGGGGCAAGTGGACTCCAAACTACGAGGGTCCATATGTTGTTAAGAGAGCCTTTTCAGGCGGTGCTTTGATGCTTACAACAATGGATGGGGAGGATTTCACTCGTCCTGTGAATTCAGATGCAGTAAAGAGATACTTTGCCTAAAAAAAAAAGTATATGCAAATGAAAAAAAACAGAATAGCTCGCTAAGTTGAAAACCCGAAAGGGGCGGCTTAGGCAAAAATGAGCGTCTCGGTGGAGAACCCGCAAGGATAATCCAGGCAAAAATTAGAGACTTGAAAAAAAAAAGAGAATATTTGCATCCCGCTAGATTGAGTACCTCACCCTGGGGCAATCTAGGCAAAAATTAGGGATTTGGCAAGTAACTGCATCCTGACAAGACTTTCTGTTCCACAGACGTCATTTCGTCATAAGATTCTCGATTCGTCATCAACCGAAGCTTCGGATACATCGAGATTCAAATTGGTAGAGAAAGGATCATTATGTTCAATGTAGCCCTCTTCCAATATATATCACTGATTTCAAATTTGTACAGATCTATGGAGTCTTGCCATTTGCAGGCTACCATTCCATCAAATTAATTTGAGCTTTTTATCCAATTATTTGCACTCTTATTTGTTTCAATTCAAAAAATGTTTTGCATGTTTTAAATTGATAAAATATCATTGTTTTAAACAAATCAAATTTTTCAAAAATATTGTTTAAACAAAGTGAACATTCACAAGATTGAAAGGATACTCAAGAATATCTCAGTGCTCTCCCGAGGGTGGCATGATTTCCAACAGGTAAGACATTTGTTCATATTCCTGGTTTGGTTGTATCTTCTTTCTTCAGATCTTTGTTGGAGTTGTTCCTCAAACAAAGTTGTTGTTGGGGTTGTTCCCCAGTATAGTCGCAAGCAGATTGTTGTTGAAGACTTCGTTTTCTCCGGCAGCAATTTTCCCCCAGCATGGGTGCTTTTCTTGCAGAAGTTTCGGCGGTTGATGGTTTATCATCTTGGTGCCCCGTCACTTTCTCCAGTGGGTCGCCTGCCCCAGACTTTATTTGTCTCCTCAGCACAGTCATGAGTAGAGCTGTTATTGATATCCCCATCGGATTTGCGAGCAGAGTTGTTATCACTCTTCCCAGTGCAGTTGCCAGCGGAATTGTCTGTTTCCTCAGCGCAATCGCTTTCTTTTTGAAGATTTGGTGAGTCAGTGGTTTGATACCCAGTACTTTACCCTCTTCCCCGGCGAAGTCGTCTGCGGAATTGTTGCTATCTCTCCATCAGAGTTTTCTCTTCAGCAGAGCAGGACTTATTTTCCTATTCAGTGGTTGATTGGGTTGACATCCCAATATTTCATCCATCTTTTCCTCAGCATAGTCTGTAGAACGTTTGTTGTGGCAGTTTCGCCCGTTGAATACTCCTTCAATCCCCAGTATGGTCGGATGATGGCTCTAGCATCCAGAGAATGGATTGATTTCCTAATTGTTTGTGATCCCCAGTAGAGTGGCTTGTATTGCAGAATCTACTTGTTGTGATCAGTTTGCTATGTATATTCTCCCCAAGTGGAGTGGTTCGTTGCAGAATCTACTTGTTTGATCTGTCCTCCCTCAGTGGTTTGTTCCCCAAGAGAGTAGCCGACAGTTTTCCCCAATAGAGTTGCTTATGCAGTTAGATTCTATTTGGATGGTATCATTCTCCCTCAGTGGGTTGTTCCCCAGCGGAGTTGTGTGAAGTTGCTTCTACAGCAGTTCGTGTTCATGCTTATGCACTTTTTGTTTCTCAGTTGACACTGGGATCCCTTGCAGATACTTTGGGATTTCTCTTGTTCTCCAACAGATTTGTCTTGGTGGCTGCTTTGCCCGTTGTGATTTTCTGTACCTGGATTGGGTTGTTTCCTGATATCTCTGATCCTCTGCTTCTCCAGCAGTACTCGCAGATTTTTGCTTTACAGCATATTGATCTCCGCAGATTGGCTCTCCAACTGGTTTTTCCCCTGGAAGTATAATACCGGGCGTTCAGTTCCTGGACCTGTTGCTTTAGAATTGTCTGTTTTGTCAGCATTCATCAAACATAAATCACGCATATTCATGCATATTCATAAACATTCAGATATTCATGTCGCATTTCTTGCCATGTATCCTTTGTTTGTTGTTCCCTGCTTTTGGGTGATGTAGATCTCTTTACAAATCTCCCCAAGTAGATGTCGGGTGTCAAAATCTCTCCATATAGAGTCAGCCCCATAAGCAGAAAATGTTGTCTTTCCTTCTGCAGTTCCCCACCGAGATATATCCTCGTGGATGACGGTTTCTTCTGTTTCCTCCCAACACATATATTGGGATGGATTTTCCTATTTGAGTTACATCCTCATTAGGACATGTCTTGATTCAGTCTGTCTTTTCGGATTATTCCCGAATTGGCTATTCGTCAAATGTCTTGTGCTTCCTAGTGGGTTGTTCCCCAGCGGAGTAGTTTTGGGCCTCTACCCTCATACCGGTAGTTATAAGTCCTATTTTTCCTGGCTTTCTTGACAAAATTTGTGGATATACACCTTTTATTCTCCAGCCAGAGTTATTGGTTTTCTACCCTCATACCGGTAGTTGTAAATCCTTTTTTCCTGCTCTTCAGCAGTTTGCGGTTTGTTATAAACCCTATCTTGGTTTCCCGTGCGGATTTGTGATTTATTCTATCCCCACGCGGAGTTGTTGGTCTTCTACCCCGTATTCGGTAGATGTAAACCCTAAATTGTGTGGTCACCTCCACTCTTTTGGCCCTCTGCCTACAAACCAGCAGTCGTAAGTCCTATCTTTGCGGTTTTTCTACAAATCGGTAGTTATAAACCCCGTTTTCTCTCCACTTGCAGAGTTAATTTTGTTGTTCATCCCAACCGATGACAATTTCCCTTGTGGTTATCTTCATCTAGTTCTTGATGTTGATTTTCCTTTGCTTGGATAAGTTGCTCAGATCAGCACTTATATCCCCAGCAAGTCTGTTGTGGATAATTGCCGTATGCTAGCAATTTTATCCCCAGCGGGTCCTTTCACCTTTTGTCAGTGATTGTGTTCCCCGGATCATTGATTTTCATCAATGCATCCCAGCGAGTCTTCTTTCATTTACCCTTTTGTTGGTAATGTCTGTTGCTCCCTTTGACTGGTCATCATTATATACCTAGTTTGGTATCCCGATGCCTTTCTTTTCGGACTTTATCCTATAAACAACCTACAACCCGGTTCAGGATAATTTTCCATGCGAGTATATTATTCACGGTTTGCCGGTAATGAATGATATGACTCATGCGCTCTTTAGTTGGAATCCTTTGTTGATTTTCCCCAGCTGAGTAAGGTTCGTATTCCTTGTGGAATCGAACATCCATCCTATAAACAAGTCTGCTGTTCTAGCTTTCTTCAGGGTGATGAGTGTCTTGGAACACAAACCAATTCACGATTTCGGATCTTATCCTATAAACAACCTACAACCCGGTTCAGGATAATCTTCCTTTTGAGTATATTATCCACGTTCTGACGGTAATGGATATTATATCTCGTTCGCTCTTGGGTCAATCTTTTGATTTGTTTTCACCATCAGAGTAAGATTCGTATTCCTTGTGAAATCGAATGTCCATCCTATAAACAAGTCTGCTGTTCTAGCTTTCTTCAGGATGATGAGTGTTTTGGAACACAAACCAATTCACGATTTCGGATCTTATCCTATAAAAAACCTACAACCCGGTTCAGGATAACTTTCCATGCGGGGTCATTATTCACGGTTCGCCGGTAATGAATAATATATCTCATGCACTCTCTTGTCGAACACTTTGTTTGTTTCCCCAGTTGAGTAAGATTTGCATTCTTTACAGAATCAAATATCCATCCTATAAACAAGTTTGCTTTCGCTCTCTTCAGGATGATGAGTGTTTTGGGACACACACCAATTCACGTCTTTGGTCGGTCACCTGTTACATACCTACAACCCGGTATCCTTGGTGTTCCTTCCTTTCTGCTCCCTATTATGACTTTGGTCCCTTGTGGAGTCAGATTTTCCTGAGGTTATGTACCTTTTTTCAGGTCTTTCTCAGATGTTTGGTTGATTGGTATCTCTCACCCTTATACCGGTCTTAGATATTCATTCTTCCTGAGTTTATTACCCTTATACCGGTAACATCTCATTGTTTGGTGCTTCCTCAGTGGAGTTTCCTGTTGCTTCTCCCCAGGAGTCACCTTGTGTCTTTCCAATGGATGTTTTTCCTTTGGAATTCTCTTTTCCCTAGTGTGAGTCCTTCACTCCCCAGTGAGGCCTCCAGTCTGATTTCTGTTTCCCTAGTCAGAGTCATGTCTTGTTCGCGCTGTGTCTGTTTTGTCTATTCCCAACAAGAGTTTTGTTAGAGTCTCTGTTCCTGGTGAGTGTATTACTCCGATGGATCGTCTTTTCTTCTGTGTGAATTGTATTCCCCGCAGAATTTGTGTCTTTTGCATACATACATTTGCATCATGAGGTCTCTTAGGGACCAAAATTTGTCTCATTACTGTTATTTAAGCCCATTCTACCGCGTCAAGATGAAGATTCAAGAGTTCATATAACTTGTGACATCATTTTGAATCAAAATCTCAAGGGATTAGGGTTTGGAATTCATCAGAACATGGCCCAGTCATCCAAAACCCTAGAAAGTCAACTGTTGGTCAACTGTGGATTTAATCAGTAATTTGATGGTGGGAATTGGTTTGAGATGTCTCATTCATGTCCATATAAGCCTCATATAACATGTCAAACATCATCATTGAAGAATTTGAAGTCAAACAAGAAATTTCCAAAATAGAAAGTTGACCTGTAACTGGAATTTGCCAAAAATGGAAACTTCTTGATCCTCAAACTTACATCATGATACAAGCTTCAAATGAATTTTTTCCCAACATGAAAGTTGAAGATCTTGTTCTCCCATTTCCAAAAAGTCCAAGAACACTCAATTCCCATGTATGGTTGGCAAGATATGATCAATTCATTCTCCAAAAATTTTGAATTTCAAAAGGCCATATCTCTCAAACCATTTGGCCAAATTGGGTGGGGTTTTTTCCTACAATTTCCATGTATGGTAATGTCATCCTCATGCACCAAAACATTACCAATCAAAATGGCACTTTTTGAAGTGATTTGAAGTGTTTCAAGTGGGGTGAAAAAGTGATTTTGCAATTTAAGCCTTTCCAATATATTTTGCCAATTGAAATTGCTAAGAAATCATATTTGGAGTGTGTACAAGGCCACTTTCGCAGCTGTAACCACAGACCTTGCCATTTGAGTGAAAATGGACCAAATTAGCAAAACATGTGATTTTAACAAAATTTGAATTACCACTTGGACTAATCATGCTTAGCAACATAAACAGCATATATATTGTTCATTTTCTGCTCAAAGGAACCCTAGCAGCCATAACATTTCTAACAAAAAAAACCTTTGCTCTCAAAAAACACTTTCTTCATTTTTTCGAAATTCTTCAAAAAACACCAAAGAACCCTTTCATTTACTGTTTGTTCCTTCACATACAAACCATTTGGAGGCATTTGCAAGGATTAAACGCCAGCTTTAACCACATTTTCGTGGACTGTTTTTCCAAGCTACATGAATGGCAGATTTTGGTTTGAGCTATCTCATGCTTTCTTGAGCTAAAGTAACTTCATCATCCATCATTTGAAGCTTGAAGCAACGACTGTTTTGAGCATTTGGAACCAAATCATCACTGTTTCATCATCTCCTTCAAGATTAAGTAAGTTTTCGAACTTCTCCATTTGCAAAACCATGGTATGCAATGTGTAGATCTCTTTACCCTGATCATTATGAGCTTTGAATGGTTGAAAATGGTTAAGTATTTAACAAGTTATGTTGAAATGAATGTTGATGATTCAAACTTGTTTTTGCATGTTACTTGATGGATAGCTCGATTTAGTGAAAACCATGGTTAGATTTGGACTGTATGTTGTTTGTTGATCATGATAGTATGTTTAATTGCTATTTCTGGGCATTTTGATTTTTTTCGATTGAATGAAAGACATGATGATTCACTGTTGCCATAAACCCTAGATGATAAACCCAGAAAACACGTTTTGCTGTGTGGAAATTCGTTTTTGCATGAATTGTTCCTGTACCATTGCCATGCACCGCTAGCAGCTTGCCACGTCCCAAAACGCAACGCAGCGTTTCATTTAACTTCCCCCAGATTTACAAATATGCCACCGGTTCCATTATTTTAATTAATTCATTTATTTGTTTCAATAATTATTTCATTTTGATGCATCAATTTACAAAAATCATGGAGCTCTCAATTTTAATCCAAAATTCATGGGATTTTTTGCATCATGTTCATCACAATCTCTAGTTTTTTATCATGTATTTTCCAGAATTTTTGCATGGTCGAATTTTAATTGGTATTAGGGTTTTGTTCATGTGCCCATATTTTGTACCCTTTGCCAAATCCTTTGTGAAATGATGATGCATTACCCAATGGCTTCCAAATTTTTTGTGCTTAAACTAGACTCATTCATGGTGATTTTTGTGTAGAGTTTGTGAATTTATCTTATCTGGATTGTGATTTATGAATTTTTGAATTAGGGTGTGACAATTTGTGTCACACCATTGATATGCAACTTCATGATTTTTGATACCATGCTTCTTGACCTCCAATTGATGTGAATTTTTGCATGAACCTACTCTTGTATGTCTAGTTCACATGTGAATTTTCTTGGAATTAGTTGTGGCATTTCCTAATTTTTTGAGATTTTCTCCCCTGTTTGACGAAAATGTTGACTTGTGTGATACATGTTCCCATTTCATTTGTGAAATTCTCATACTTAATTAAATGAACTTGAAATTCTACATGTGATTACTAGACATCTTAAGCTTTGTCATGGTGTTGATCCCATTCATTTCTCATATGTTATCACTGATTTATGAATTTTTCAAGTTGATACATGTTTGGTTGACTTCTTTGAGCATGCATAAACTTGCCTTGCCTTTCTGATTTTCATTGACCATCTTCCCATGATTCAAATGAGCTGAAATTTGACATGCATATCATGATATGGATTATGATTGAACATGAATTATTTGATGATTTATTGAAATGTTTATGATTGGTTTTGAGTTAAGTCTTGCTGTTGACTTCTATGAGCTTTCATTTGCCATGCTTCAACTTCTTTTGCTTATGAAATGATGATGATGAATGATATGAATGTGGGACCAATTGAGTTTGCTTCTTAAATGTTTGAACTTGATTTTGGTTGACTATCATTTGCTGTTTTGACTTTCTCATCCTCTTTTGACCCTAGGCTTGTCCTAGTGGTCCTGTGGCTTATGTTTGAGTTCATGTTTTCAGGTTAAGCAACAATGCTCCAAAGAGATCATACAAATTGATTGAGCTTGATTTGTTTATCATGACTAACATGTCTTGTTTTGTAGGTTGCTTGGCTCATATGATTTGAGTCTTGTGCTTTGCACATTTATCTGTTTATGTTGACTGTCAATCCTACCTCCTTTTGCTTTAACTTTTGAATTGTGTACTGATTCTGTTTGACTATTTCAGGCACCATTAGTCGCTTAGTTCTTTGAACTTGCTTTGCTTTGCTTAATAGCAATTTGCATTGAGGTATAATCCCTTTTCTTCATGTAGTCTGGAAGACCTGGCCTGTTACTTGGCCAGGCAACTGTCTGAAGTCCTCCTTAAGAGGCAATGCTTGTGTGTGTTTACTTTTGTCCCAAGCAGGAAAAGTCCTTCAAATAAGGCAATTGGTAGATCAAAGAGATAAGCAACCTATCTCCTACTATTCTGTGAGTCTTCTCCTTGCTCCCATTACATGGTTGTAGCATTGAGATCCAAACCCAAGATCTATAGAGTCTAATATGTGGAGAGAGTTCCTACTTTCTGAACTCCCACACCTTCTGATATTCAAATGCTCTCCCTGACCAGGGATAAGAGCAATGAGGCACACCCCTCATATCCTTTCATCTGCTTCACCTTAGCCCCTTCAATGGCAAGGTTAAGAGCACCTGTGACCCTATTCCAGTTGGCTTCAATGCCTAACCCTTTTGTATGAGCCTCCTTGTTTGGTTATAGTGTGTGCTGAATGCTTTCACTGATTGATTGTTGTTTCATATACACATGTTTGCTTGCATGCTTTGTGCACTCATCATCATTTATTGCTCATTGATGCATAACCATCTCATTTGTCTTTATGACATTATCATTGTTGTTTGCTCATGGAGGACAATTGTAAGACCATTCATTGGCTATTGTTCCTATGATGTGGAAGTGAGTATAAGACCATCACATTGGCCCCTCATCTTATCTTTGCTTGTTGCTTTCTTTGTTTGTGTGAGGATGCAATTATAAGTCCCTGCAAGTTGGCATTTGTATTCCTAGGACCATACTGTGGAGGTTAGAGTAAGCCCAGATAGATTGGCATCTGACATCCATTGTTTTGCATTGTTTGTTTGTATGTGAGGATACAACTGTAAGTCCCTGCAAGTTGGCATTTGTATTCCTAGGACCATACTGTGGAGGTTAGAGTAAGCCCAGATAGATTGGCATCTGACATCCATTGTTTTGCATTGTTTGTTTGTATGTGAGGATACAACTGTAAGTCCCTGCAAGTTGGCATTTGTATTCCTAGGACCATACTGTGGAGGTTAGAGTAAGCCCAGACAGATTGGCATCTGACATCCATGTTTTGCTTTTGTTTGTTTATGTGAGGATGCAATTGTAAGTCCCTGCAAGTTGGCATTTGTATTCCTATGATCATATGTTGGATATTGGTATAAGTCCAGACAGATTGGCATCCGGTATCCAAGTTTCATTTTGTTTTAGGAGATTAGTGTAAGTCCATTGATTGGGTTCCGATATCCTTGTTTCTTTGTTTAGGAGATTGGTGTAAATCCATCTATTGGTATCCGGTATCCACTTTCATTTCTTTGCTGAGGAGATTAGTGTAAGTCCATTGAGTGGCCTCTGATATCCAGTTCTGTTTTAGGAGATTGGTATAAGCCCAGTGATTGGCATCCGGTATCCGCTTTTGTTGCCTTTCTTCTTTGTTTGTTTGTTATTGTTCATTTCCATTCCAAAGGACACACTTGAATCATCTTCTATATGATTTCAAGAAGTGAACCTTCTAAAAAGTTTTACAATCCATCTTCATCCATTCATCCCCATTATGTCCTAAACCTTTTCACACTTTGATTTCAAACTTGACATAGATATTGTGCAAACATTTCCATGCTTTCAAACTAAAAACCTGGACCCAAGTCCTTGACTTTTTTTCAAACTCCATTTCATAATACTTCTTTGAATCAATCTTAATCATACTTTGACTTCACTTTCATAATCACAATCAATTAACTCCACCCATTCACTTGTTTTGGCTTTGTCCATTGTTAATCTTTTCATGCATTAGCCATAGGTTTCAATTATCATTGTGGTTGATGTAAACCTCACCTTATCCTTAGTGAGTCGACTATAAGACTTCCGTACTGAAAACAGGGCTAACCCCTCTAGTACGTCGAAGCTATCCTCGCATGGTGGATGTTGGTCTTGGTCGAGTTTTCTCCCATTGATAATGAAGAGCCTCAGTGCTATTGTTTAAAATTGAATCCACCAACTTTTGGAAATCTTTTAGCCGAACTACGGCGTTTTGATCCTTACCTTTGATGGAAGGTACGTAGGCAGCGGGTTCATCCGTTCAAACCCAATAATAAAATTGTATATTCTTTTCTCATCATCCCAATCATGTTTGCACAATACTCATGTCATAACAAATAACAATCTTTTACAACAAGTGTGAAAAGGGCTCCCTAGGAGTACCTAGGACGTGATGGGTGCCTAACACCTTCCCATTGCGTAATTTACCCCTTACCCAGACTCTCTGATCTTTTTATTAGTTTTCTACGTGTAAAACTTCTTAGGCTTTTGTTCGCTTTTTAGCCAGTCCTTTGGATAAATAAAAGTGCGGTGGCGACTCGAAATTTCATTGTATGCTTTGCTTATGGTTTAATCGATAAATCATATAGCGACGAATACACCGCTACAAAGTCCAATTACGATTGCTTAACATAGCGGTAAATTTTGATCCAAAGGCATAGAATTCTAGTAAGGAAGATTGTAAGTCTCCCCTCTTTCATGGTATTGTGTGGAAACATGGCCTTTTTTCCTTGCTTTGGAAGATGTATTGGTTCAAGGTTCCATGCTTGTGAATAGTGGGTTGAGTTTTCTCCAAAGAATGACTTAAACAAAACAAAAGCAAAAGCAATACTAACTTTTAATCAACTAACAACTAACATTTAATTTCAGGCCATTTACTTCTATGAACTTTAATTTTAAGTCTTTATTCATTTGCCATTATTCATACCATTTAACTTGTTTACTTTAATGCCATTTTCACTTTGCTCACATGAGCGATACTTTGTGATTACATTGTGATTGTATATACTTGTTTGTATTTGTGGTCCTTTGACTTGAATGTACATTATAACAACAAAAACTCTAAAAGACATTTGTGTGGACTGTTGGATTTTATCTGAGACATTGGACTTAGAATTAGGCAACACTCCTCATGCAAAAAGGACTTGGCCAATGCCAACTTTCATGAAACCAAGTGCTTGTGAATTGAAACTTCATAAGAAGCAAATATTGAAGATCCATTTGAGTTCATCTGCTACATGGTCATATTGAAGTTGTTACTTTGAACCTGTGCTTAATGCCTAACTCTGATGTCATCTGATACATGGGAGATTATGAAGAAGCTCATCGAGTTGTTATGCTTGGATGTGGCTATCTTTATTTGATGAATTGCTCTTCCTTTTGCTATTTATGTATTGATGTTGCTTGATTCTAAAGTCTAAGGGAAATTTGGGTTTCTATATGACATTTTTATCTATTGGATTGCATCCTATTGGTCAGATCTTTTCAACCCTTAACTTTTAAATTTATGCTTAGGATTAGTCTCTTCATCTCCTCCCTACTTATTTAATTTCAAATCTCTCCCTCCTTTTAAAATCTTCTTTTGCTTGTGATTTGTAAACTCAGACATGATTGCAAACTAGAAACTTTGGCCTTATGCCATTGCATTTTAAAACTCTTTTCTTAATCAAATTTGTAAATGAACTTAGCTATACTCGACTTAAAATTGCAAAAGACAAAAAGAACTAACACTCATTCAAACCTTTTTGGGCCTTTTCTGCCTTTGTTAAGATTAAATTTTTGTTAAAAGCAATGCATTCACTTTGAAATTGATACCACGAACTATGAGGTTTTGATCCCTCATTTTATGTTGGTACGTAGGCACAAAAATATAATTAATGAATTATTTTCTCATCCCTCCACTCCATTTATTGCAAACATCATTTTGTACCAAAACACATATGCAGACAAAAAAGGCTTCCTAGGAGTACCTAGGACACTTTGGATGCTAACACCTTCTCTCTATGTAACCAACCCCCTTACCTGTAATCTCTGGCATTTTATTAGTTTTGATTTGAAAAATTCTTATCTTTTTGGGTTTTGTTCGTACTTTTCCCTTTTCCCTTGGAAACAATAAAAGCACGGTTGCGACTCTGGTTTAATTGACGTCTATCTTATCCATAGCTTGATGGTCATGAATTTAATACTACAGAAATTAAGTGGCGACTCTGCTGGGAAAGCAGTCTCCTGTGGGTTTAGCCTACTTTTTGTGTGTATATAATTATATATTTGATGTATGTATATTTGTTTGTATGATATAATCTGCTTGTTGTGCTTGGTGATCTCTGAGTGGTAAGATAATTTCTAACCCGAACTTGAGTGTAATTGAGATAGGAGGATGATATAGTCATGTTCTTGTATAGAGTAGTCCTTAACAAGTTGGCTTGAGATCCATCTACTAAGTGGAGACCCTTTTGGAGTTAAGAATGTCACACAAGTTATTTGTGGTTAGGAATTACATTCTCTGATTTGGGGTCCGAGAAGCTAAGGACTGTAGAATATTTAACACCTCTTGGCCTATTTAGGACGTAGTGCAAAGACTGTTCATATATAGACTTGATAACAGTTGTTACGCGATACTACACTAAAACGAGTTTCACTTGAGAATATTATGGGTTGATGAGTCAGTCATCCTAACCTCTAATATTCGATAGATGGAATTAAGACTCTAGGAACCTTTTAGAACATGATCTACAGGTTTTATCCTTAGTACACTCCTTTGGGATGGTTCTTACCCAGACTCCATGCTCGTGACTCACAACAAACCCTTAATTCAAGGTTAATCCCAAAAGACATGTAGAAGACCATGTTTATTACACCTTGGGGAACCTTTTGTTAGATAGTTATGCGTTTTGGTTTAAAGAACGCATGGGCAACTTACCAGCCTGCAATGGTAACCCTATTCCATGACATGATCCATAAAGAGATTGAATGCTACATGTATGATATGATTGCGAAATCCCATACAGAGGAGGAACATTTAATCAATTTGTGAAAATTGTTTGAAAGATTGAGGAAGTTCAGGCTAAGGCTAAATCCCATCAAGTGTACTTTTGTTGTAAGGTCTGGTATATTACTTGAATTTTTTATCAGTGAAAGAGGAATTGAAGTTGATCCTGCAAAGATAAAATCGGTTCAAAAGATGCCTGAGGTAAGAACCGAAAAATAAGTGGGTGGATTCTTAGGAGGGTTGAACTACATCGCTAGATTTATCTCCAATCTAACAGCTACATGTGAACCAATGTTCCAATTATTGAGGAAGGGTCAGGCAGTAGTGTGGAACGATAATTGTCAAAGAGCATTCGAAAGTATAAAATAGTACTTGCAGGAACCTCTGATTCTTATGCCTCTAGTAGAGGGTAGGCCCTTGATCATGTATCTTTTTGTCCTCAACGAGTCGATGAGGTGTGTATTAGGCCAACATGCTGAGTCTGACCGAAAAGAGCATGCAATATACTACCTGAGGAAATTTTTTACCAACTTTGAAATCAAATATTCACTTCTTAAGAAAACTTGATGTGCTCTAGCATGGGCTGCTCGCCGGATGAGACAGTATTTGTTGATCCACACTACACTTTTGATTTTGAAGATGAACCCGATCAAGTATATTTTTGAAAGCCTTCTCTCACAGGGAGAGTTTCCCATTGGCAAATGATTTTAACAGAATATGATATCCAGTATATGACTCAGAAGGCCATCAAGAGTAGTATATTTGCTGACTACCTAGCTCATCATCCTATGGAAGATTACCAACCGATGAAGCTTGAGTTTCTGAATGAAGAGTGTTGTTTCTAAAAGAATATTACAACCGACCGGACCCAGATAAATGCCCGAAACCAGGATCGCGATGGACGCACATGTTTGACTGTGCTTCAAATGCTTTAAGAAACGGTGTAGGAGCAGTCATTACTTCCCCCATAGGTTTTCATATTCCTTTCACTGCCAGAATCTGTTTTGATTGCACCAATAACATGGTTGAATACGAAGCTTGCATCTATGGGATTGAAGCTTCTATTGATTTGAGAATCAAGTATCTTGAAGTATATGGGGATTCTGCTCTGGTCATTTGCCAAGTCAATGGATTTTGGGAGACTCGTCACCCAAATTTGATTCAATATCGAGAGCACGTGATGAAGTTGATTCCTTACTTTGACGAGGTCATATTCGATCGTATTCCAAAATAAGAGAACCTTCTAGCAGATGCATTGGCCACTCTGGCGTCCATGTTCAAAGTCAAATGGGCAAATGAGGCCCCATCCATCAGCATTACGAGATTAGACGAACCAGTTTTTTGTTATACTAATGATGAAGTTCGGGATGAGAAACCCTGGTATTATGATATCAAGAGATACCTTGAGAAACAGGAATACCCAGAGGATGCGTCTATCCCAGACAAGAAGACATTAAGGAAGCTGTCTGCCCAATTTTTCTTAAGTGGTGACGTGTTGGATAAGAGGAATCATGATTCTGTCTTGCTTAGATGCGTGGATAGACATGATGAAGACAAAATTGTTGAGGAGATTCAAAAAGGTTCGTTTGGAACACACTTCAGTGGTCAAGCCATTGCAAAAAGGATTCTGAGAGCGGGTTATTATTGGATGACTATGGAAACTGACTGTCAGCTTCATGCCAGATCATATCACAAATGCCAAATTTTATGCTGATCAAATTCATGTTCCTCCCATGCCTTTGAATGTTTTAACTTCTCCACGGCCCTTTGCGATGTGGGGTATTGATATGATCGGGCGCATTGAGCCCACCTCTTCAAACGGACATCGCTTCATCCTACTGGCTATTGATTACTTCACCAAATGGGTGGAAGCTGCTTCTTACGCCAATGTGACTAAGCAGGTGGTTGCTCATTTTATCAAGCAGAATATCATTTTCCGTTATGGGATTCCCGAGAAGATCATAAAAGACAATTGGTCCAATATCAACAACAAGATAATGACAGAGTTGTGCAAGAGCTTCAAGATTCAACATCATAATTCCCCTCCTTACCGCTCAAAGATGAATGAGGCATTGGAGGAAGCCAATAAAAACATAAAGAAGCTAGTACAAAAGATGGTAGGGACCTACAAATATTGACATGAGATGTTTCCCTTTTCTTTGCACGGTTACCATACTTCGGTACGTACCTCGACTGGGGAAACTTCGTGTTCTTCGGTCTATGGCATTAAGGCAGTTTTGCCTGTCGAGGTTGGATTCCCTTCCTTGTGGTTGATGACAGATGTGAAACTCGATGAGGCCGAGTGGGTGCAGAATAGATTTGATCAATTAAATCTCATTGAAGAGAAAAGGATGGTTGCTATTTGTCATGGGCAGCTATATCAAAAGCGGATGAAGAATGCGTTCAATCAAAGAGTTCGTCCTCAGAATTACCAAGATAGTGACCCTGTTTTGAAAAGAATTATTCTTCCTCAGTCTGATCCCAAGGGCAAGTGGACTCCGAATTATGAAGGACCATATGTTATAAGGAAAATTTTATCTGGCGGAGCCATGATGCTCACTATGGAGATAAATTCATGACCATTGTAATACCCCAACTTTGACCCTAAGATCCCTCATGCAATTCCATCATAAGCATTAGCATTGGGATCATACCTGGGCATTCTCCTTACCCCTCTTTCATTGGGTTTATTTTGGGAGAGATCACCAAGCACTTTGTGATTGTATCATACTTGTATTTTATCATTTTTTCTAACCAAAATACCAAAATTATGTCTTTGCATTTGCCTAACTCTTTTATAGGAAGGGCATGATCTCCATTGATTCATCAAGTTCACATCTAGGGTTTAAGACCCTCATGAACAAAGAGCACAACCAAGAATTGATTCAAGAATGGTTATGAGCATCATATATGAGTCCCAAAGTTCACTACATGTTATATTGATCAAGTTTTCTTCAAGAGTTTGAGGGTGATTTGCCTTGGAAACCCTAGTTTGACTAGGTATCTTGAGTAACTTCTCCAACAAGCTATCTCACCAATTGATCAAATTTCTCAAGGGACACTTTAAAATTCATCATCTTATGCATATATGATCTACCATGAGCCAATAAAGTGAAGATAATTGTAAGTTAGCATGTTGGTTGATGGTGGTTGGTTGATCAAAATTGGGTCTCCCTAGACCCTATCTCCTACAATTTTCACCATATGAAAATGATTCTAAGAGAAAACTTACTCTAAGTGACATTCTAAACAACTCTCATGTTGAGACCTAGAGCTAGTTTTTCTTTGAAAATCATTTTCTATGTTGAAACATTATAGGTCATTTTGTCTAAACTCTAACTTTGAAAGTCAACTTCCCAAGGCCATAACATGATCATTTTTTATGAGATGAAAGTTTTATAAGTTGAAAAATCAAATTCAATGTGTCTACTTCAACTTTTATGTTTTGAGTGGGAACTTATTCAACTTTTTTGAGCATGTGATATGAGGTTACATTATAGGTCACTTTTGACCTATACCATTGACCAAGTGATTTTTCCAAACGTCAAAAATGCATAACTCTATCATTTCAAATCCAAATTACATAAAATTTGTTACCATTGTGAAGGTATTTGAGAGAGCTACAACTTTTATGAAGACACTTTTCTCATTTGAAGCTCATATAAAAAGTTAAGCAAGGTGGAATATTGAGACATATGGCTTGACACTTAGAAAAAATTTGATATGTCAAAAATTTCCAAACTTCCACCTCAAATTTCTCTAAGTTCCGAGCTCCAAATGAAAACATATTGAACATGAAAGTTGTTCCTCTTGATCTCACCTTTCCAAAAAGCTTAAATTCATTCATTTTGGACAAGAAATGCATAGGTTGCGCATGGCATAAACAGGGTGGCATCACTTGGCAAGGATAAAACTTCAAACATCAATGCACACTTGCCTTGCAATCTAAGATTAATTCAGACCATCTGGTATTCATTTATGGACCTTAAGAAATCATTTCATGGGCTTGTGCGCGCCCATGCACTCTTGCATCACCATTTGCCAATTTTGGAAAGTGAATTTGCAAGTGCAATTATCACTTGCTACAGTTATAAATAGAGCTTCAATTGCTCAGAAATTCACACACATTTGCGCCAACTTTGATCCCCCATCTCAAACCCTCACTTTGCAAAGGATAAGCCTGAAAAATTATCTTGAATTTGAGATTGAATTTCCACTGTTTTGAAATTCAATTCTCTAAGAATCCACAACTTCTTAACCATTCAATCCTTCTTCTACAAGCAAGTGGAGTGAGATCAAGCACAAGCAAGATCAAGATCAATTGAATCTAGACCTACATTGAAGGTATTTTCTAGAAATTTTGAACTCTTCGATTCTCTCAAATTCTTGCTCAATTTTATTGATTTTGTGGTTGTCTGAAGTCCTACCAATGTAGGAAAGAAGATTGTGTTGCTTTGAGGCCAAATTGAAGAAACTCAATTCATGTACCTCAAATTTCAACTCCATGTATCTCTCAATATACTTGGAGTTAGAGTGAATTGAGGTCACATTCGAGCTTAGTGCCATTTTTTCTTTAAGATCATGTCCTTGTTTTTCATTTTGGTGATGATTGATGGTGGACCAGTCCGGTGAGGTCCATCGTAGAAGATGACCGGAGCACTGGCTCCGGTGATGAGTTGGCAAGGCTCTGAACCACATGATCCATTCTTTTTATTTTAATCTCGTGCATCCTTTTTGATTACCAATGTTGCCACGCGCTGACTAAGGACCATGGTGGATAGCGTGCTCTTGGCCACTTTATCTGTCACCTCAATTAATGAGGGAGATCAAGTGGTCCACGTTTTTTCTGATATTTTAATTTTCATTTTATTTGCATTATTTTCAATAATTCATATTAAATTCAATATTGATCCAAAAAATATGGGACTTTCACTAAAAATTTCCAAATATTTTTCTCTTTCATATTCTGAACTAAAATTATTTTTTTGATCATTATTAATATTTTTCATGAATTAATTGATTTTGCATTTGTTTTTAATTGTTTAAAAATATTTTTAAATGTCCAAAAATTATGAATTTTTTCTCCAAGGTCCTTTGACCTTGTTTGACCTATTATAAATCTCATGACCTATGATAAACCATATTTGATTTAAATGCACTATTTTATTTTTTTAATCGAATAAATGCCAATTATTTTTGTTGACCACTTGTATTGACTTGTTTGAGTTTGCTTGTTGTTGTGGGGCCTTGGTTAAGGTTGATTTGACTTTGTCAAATTAATATCATTAGATTTAGGGGATTGATGGAATGTACATTCCATCTCCCAAAATGAATGAATGATATTAATTTGCTAAAAGTCCTCTCTTGACCAATTTGTGATTTCATTCATCCCCCTCCCACTTCATCTCATTCCTCTTCTTCCTTCATTCATTTCATATTGCCTATGACATCTCAAAGTCCTAATGCTAGTTGGTTGAAAAATAAACATGAGTATGGATGAGATTAGGCCACACCTTTTGCATATTCTTTTTGTGTGTGGTATGTTTCATGAGCATAGTCCATTATACTATGTCTCTAACATGCATTAACACAAAAAATTTCTTGCCCGACCTCAAATAGTTGTGACTTCTACATAAGTCCAATTGCGATTGCTTAACATAGCGCTAAATTTGTGACATAAAAGGCATAAGCATTCTAGTTAGTGAGATTGTAAGTCTCCCCTCTTTTATGGTATTGTGTGAAAACTTGGCCTTCTTTCCTTTCTTTGGAAGATGTTTTGGTTCAAGGATCCATGCTTGTGATAAGTGGGTTGAGTGTTCTCCAAATAATGTCTTGAAAAGCAAAAGACAAACAAAACAATACTAACTTCTAACCTACTAACTACTAACTTTTAGTTTCAAGCTTTTACTTTAATGCAATTTACTTCTAGCACTTTATTTCATTTGCCATTATTCATATCATTCTAATTGTTTATGTTAATGTAATTTTCACTTTGTCCATTTGGACCATATTGTGTGATATATTTTGTTTGTGTATACTTTGCTTGTTTGTGTGGTCTCTAATCATTAATGTACATAATAATAACAAAAACCCTAAAAAAACTTTTGAGTGGACTGTTGGTTTGATCTTGGACAAATGGACTTAGACTCTAGGTAACCTTCCTAAGCTAATGGACCTGGCCAATGCCAACTTGTTGAAGAACCAAGTGCTTGCAATTTGAAATTCATCTGATACATCTTTGAAGACCTCTCTAAGATTCATCTGCAACATGATCATTGTGAAGCTGTTATTTTGAACCTATGACTTGTGAAATTCATCTGTTACATGGGTTATATTTGGAAGAAGATCATGGAATGGATAGGCTTGGATGAGCCATCTTTATTTGATGCCTTTGCTCTTCAAGATAATATAATTATGCATTTGTGTGTTGCTTGATTCTAAAAGTCCAAGGGAATTCTGGGTTTCTATTGACATTTTTGTCTATTGGATTGCCACCCACTTGGTCAGATCTTTTCAACTATAAACTCTTAAATTTTGTACATAGGATAGTCTTTTCATCTTCTCCCCATTTTCTTTAATTTCAAAATCTCTCTCTCCATCTTTTTCAAAACCTTCTTTGTGTGAACTACTTTAGTTTCAAAATTTGACCACCTTTGCAAAAAAGATAGAAACTTTGGCCTTATGCCATTGAATTTTCAAAATTCTTTTCTTAAATCAAACTTTTGAATAAACTTAACTATACTTGACCTCAACTTTCAAAAAGCCAAAAAAAGAACTAACTCATTCATACCATTTTTAGACCTCAACTTTCAAACTTAATTTTTGTTAAAAGCAATGCATCCATTTTGAAATTTGTATCACGAACTACAAGGTTTTTTTCCCTCATTTTTATGTTGGTACGTAGGCACAAGACCGAAGGTCTTGTCAAACAAGAAAAATATAATTAATGAATTCTTTTCTCATCCCCCTATTCTATTTGTTTGTACACATCACTTTGTACAAAATACATATGCACACAAAAAGGGCTCCCTAGGAGTACCTAGGACACTCTGGGTGCTAACACCTTCCCTCTGTGTAACCAACCCCCTTACCTGTGATCTCTGACTTTTATTAGGTTTTATTTGAAAACTTCTTACTTTTTGGGTTTTGTTTGTACTTTTTCCATTTTCCCTTGGAAACAATAAAAGTGTGGTGGCGACTCTTGTTATTTGATCTCTAGCTTGTCAATAGCTTGATGATCGTGAATTTCCCGCTACAACCATCAGGCTATGGATAAACTTGACATCAATAAAACCAGAGTCGCCACCATGATTTTATTGTTTCCAAAGGAAAAGGGAAAAGTAAGAACAAAATGTAAAGATAAGAAGTTTTCAAATCAAAACTAATAAAATGCCAGAGATTGCAGGTAAGGGGGTTGGTTACATAGAGGGAAGGTGTTAGCACCCAAAGTGTCCTAGGTACTCCTAGGAAGCCCTTTTTTATGTGTGCATATGTTTTTGGTATAAAACATGTTTGATAAAATAGAGTGTGGGGATGAGAAAAGAATTCATTGGTTATATTTTTTTCTTTGACAAGACCTTCGGTCTTGTGCCTACGTACCAACATAAAATGAGGGATCAAAAGCTCGTAGGTCATGGTAAAAATTTCAAATGAGTTGATGAATTGATTTTAACAAAAATTCTTTTAAATAAAAGGGCATAAAAGTCCAAGGTTTTGAATCGGGTTGTTAGTTCTTTTTGTCTTTTTGAAATTTAAGTCAATATGATTAAGTTTATTTACAAGTTTGATTAAGAAAAAGTTTGAAAATTAATTGGCATAAGGCCAAAGTTTCTAATCATTAAAACATGTCTAAGTTAGAAAACAAGCAAAGAATATTTTTGAAAAGAGGGAGAAGTTTTGAAATTTAATAAGTGGGAGGAGATGAAGAGGCTATCATAAGTAAAAATTAAAAGTTTAAGAGTTGAAAAGATCTGAACAATGGGATGCAATCCAACAGACAAGAATGTCATATAGAAACCCGTTTTCCTTTAGACTATGATCAAGCAATATCCAAACATCATAAAGATCAAGGCATCATATAAAGATAGCCACATCCAAGCAAGCGTTCCAATAGCTAGCAGTCTTCATTGTCTTCCAATGTATCAGATGAAATATTCCTTGATCAACTCAGAATAAAGCATCAAACATAGATAAATAACAAAATAAGGAATTCAACACAGGGACAGGGTAACAGATGAATCAATGGGAACTCAAGGTCTTAAATCAGATGAAGGCACAATTCAAGATAGCACAGTCTCAAATGTTGGCATTGTCCAAGTCATTTAGCATATGGG
Organism: Lathyrus oleraceus; assembly: GCF_024323335.1. Lineage (NCBI taxonomy): Eukaryota > Viridiplantae > Streptophyta > Magnoliopsida > Fabales > Fabaceae > Lathyrus > Lathyrus oleraceus. Next base: position 305,846,646 of record NC_066580.1, read on the forward strand.
GGGCTGCCTAATTCTAAGTCCAAAAGTTCAGATCAAGTTCCAACAGTCCACCAAATGTTTTTTAGGGTTTTTCTTGTTATTAAATGGTTAAAGGTCCTAAGACCACAAACAAAACAAAAGAAAGCAAACAATATATACAATCACAAGATATGGCTCAAATGAGCAAACTAAAAATAGCTTGAAACATAAACAAGTTATCTGAAATGTAAATGACAATAAATAATAAAAGAATGAAATTTAAATTGCATAAAGTAAATGACTTGAAAGTAAAGCAATTATTAATAAGATTTAGTAAAAGGTTAGTCAAATTTTAGTGTTGAGTTCTAATTTATTAAGTTATTCTTTGGGGAATACTCAACCATTCGTTCACAAGTATGAATCCTTAAACCAAGACATCTTCCATGAGAAGGGCTCCAACATGGATAGTTCAATAAGTATGCCACTAGCTCTCATGAAAGGAAAAAAGGTAAATTATATACACAATGCCATGAAGAATGGGAGACTTACAATCTCACTTACTAGAATTATATGCCTTAAGGGTCAAGTTTAGCTCTACGTTAAGCAATCGTAATTGGACTTATGTAGAAGTCCCAACTATCTGAGGTCGGGCAATAAAATAACAGGTGTTAATGCATGTTAGAGATTTGGTACAAAGAACCAAACTCCGAAAACATACCACACACTAAAAGAAAATGGAAGGGACATATCTCAGTCATACTTGTATTGAATCATCTGACACAAGGTCATTGATGAATCAATTAGCATTTAGACATTAGAGATTTTATTGGTCAAATGAGGGAATGGGGAGGAATAGAGATGAAGATAAAGAGGGAGGGGTAAATAGAAACACAAATTGATCATGAGAGGAATTTCATTTGATCAAAACCATCCATTCATTTTGGAAGATGAAATGTACATTTCATCAATCCCCTAAATCCAATGGTTTTGATCCAACAAAAGTCAAATCAACCATGACCGAGGCCCAAACAGAAAGTCAAACACCACAAGACCAAAAAATGGCTCAACATAATTTTTAAACATTTAATCAATTAAAAATCATATTAAAAATAAATTAAAATACATTTTAATTTGGACAAAACCTAAAATCCCTTCAAAACACCAAATAAATGGCCAAGGGATTTATCCTAGGTCAAACAAGTTCAAAGGACCTTAGACGAAAAATTTCACAATTTTTAAAAAGTTAGAAGTATTTTTAAATAGTTAAAAATGTGTAAAAAGCATTTAATTCATGAAAAATACCAAAATAAATCCAAAAAATAATTTTAATTCAGAATATGGAAGATAAAAATATTTAGAGATTTTTGGAAAAAGTCCCATATTTTTTGGATTAAAAATAGAATTATTATGAATTAAACAAAATAAGGAAATTAAATGAAAATACAAAAAATACAAAAATAATAAGGGCCATCAGATCTCCCTCATTAATTAAGGTGGCAGATCTGATGGCTAAGCGCGCGCTATCCATAATACACCTCAGTTAAAGCATCACACACGTGGTAATCAAGAGGAAAGGCCAATATTAAAATGTTTTGAAAGGATCTGATGGTTTGGAAGGTGCTAACGCACCATCGGAGCCCTAGCTCCAGTCATCTTCTTCGGTGGAGCTCACCGGACTGGTCCACCACAAACCACCACAAAAATGAAAAGTAAGGACATGGTTTTAAAGGAAAAATGCTCATGAGCATGAATCTGACCTCTATTTCTTCTAATTCCATGTATATTGAGAGATACATGGATTTGAAATTTAAGGTTCCTGATCTGAGTTGCTTTGATTTGACCTCAAAGCAACTCAATCTTGTTGCCTACATTTGTAGGACTTCAGCAAACCAGAAATTAATCAAAATAGTTGTGAAATGAGGGAGAATCAAAGAAGAGAAGTTTATGAGATTTCACCTTCTGGTAGCTTCAATTCAGCTTGGTCTTGCTTCCAATTTGGCTTCGCTTGACTCTAGAAGCTTGTAGGAAGTGAAATGGATAAAAGAGAGGCTTCGATTCTCGGAGTTTCAATCTCAAAGTAGAAGGATATTTGAAACTCGATTTTAAGTGAGATTTACAAGTTTATCCTTTAATGGAGGTTAGGGAGGAAATGGTTCAAAGCTTGGGCAATCAGGGATCGCCTTTCTCATCACGAAGGTCATGTATATTTAGCCTAGCAAGTTGCTTTTCACACACTTTGAATTTTTGCCAATTTTAGCAACTTTGGTGCATGGATGCATGGGCAGTGATTTGGGCCCAAAGAATGATGTAATCTCACTCCAATTAATGTACAATGGATCCTAAAATAATAACATGTAAGCATGCAAAAGGAAATGGACAATTGAATTCAAATCTTGCGAAAACAAACCTATGAAAGGAACCATGCGCAAGTCCTTCAAAAATTCTCCAAATGCGATGGTCTTGGAGATTTTGAAAATGTGACATCAAGGGGGATAACTTTCATGTTTAAAACGTTTCCATTTGGAGCTTGTATCATGATGAATTTTGAGGTTGAAGTTTGAGAAATCAAACATATTTGAAAATTTTCTAAGTACCAAGTCGAATGACCACTTCTTCCACCTTGAATAACTTTTGCTATGACCTTCAAATGGATAAAGTTACTTCATAAAAGTTTTATCTATTTCATACCTCTTCAATTATTTCAGAAATCTGCATCATTTGGATTCGGCATGAGGGATTTATGCATTTTAGAAGTTGAAGAAAATTGCTTGTTCAATGGTAATGGCCCAAAATGACCTATAATGTCTCCTCTTGGCACATACCCTTGAAAGTTGATTTTGACATTTCTCAAATAATAAAAGTTGGATAGGACATCTTGAAATTGATCATGAAACTTATATGGCCTTCATAGCATAAAAAATGAGCAAGTTATGGTCCTTGAAAGTTGACCTCCTAACTAGGGCACAAACAAAATGATTTATAATGTCTCATCATATAAAATGACTTTCCAAGTAAAACTAGCTCTTTATGACAACATGAAAGTTGTTTGGAATGCCATAAGGAGTAACTTTTATCTTGTAAACATTTTCATATGACAAATATTGTAGGAGATAGAGTCTAGGGAACCCCAGTTTTGACGAGTTGACTTTCTCTGGTCAACCACCTTGAACCAACTTGCAAACTTGAATCTCTCTTGATCTTTTAGACTAATGAAGGATCATATATGTATAAAATGATGTGAAATGAAGTATCCCTTGATGTATTGGACCAAATATTGAAGAAACTTGTTGAGGAATTCACACAAGATACCCAGATGAATTAGGGTTTCCAAGGCAACCTAGTTTCAAACTCTTGACGATTTCTAGACCCGAATGATAAATGAAGAACACGGGGATTCATATATGATGTATAAAACCAATGTGAACCATATCTTGACTCATCTCCTTGCACTGAGGGTCTCAAACCCTAGTTGTGAGCTTGATGAGGCATGGGTGGATGCACACAATACCTACAAAAGGAACAAAGTTATATATAGACATATTTTTGGTACTTTGGTTAGTAAACAAAGAAAAGGAAAGTCTGATACAATCAAAATGTGCTTGGTGATCTCTCCTAATGCAACCCCAATGAACGAGGGGTAAAGAGGATACCAAGGTGTGATCCCAAAGCCAATGCAAATGAAGAGGTAACATGAGGGATCTTAGGGTCAAAATTGGGGTCTTACAGCTGCCCCTATTTAAGGATATTCTAGCTGAGGATGTGAAGTTTAAAATCTTAATATCAATTCAGCAGAATGGACTTAAATAACAACATCTAGGAATAAATTTTTGTCCCTAAGAGACCTCATGATGCATTTAATATGAATGTTAAAAAAATAATCTTTATGGGGAATATATTGCCACAAAGGAAAAGAATTCGAAAGATACTGAAAGTTCACAGGAGCATAATGCATTCCGTAAGGAAAACTAACCGGGGAGACATAGACTCTGGGGGATAAAAGCTATGCGTAGGCCAGGATGTGACTTTAAAAAAACTATTGGGAGACATGAGGGGATTTCCAAGAAAATAAATCAATGGAAAGACTCGGTTGGGGAACCAGGGAAATTTGCAGGGGATGGCAACTTCATTGAGGAAATACGCGCTCAAACTTAACTGGGGAAGAACGAACTTCAACACAAGAGTAAAAAGAGATGAGTTATCTACTACCGGTTATTGGGTAAGCAGTTAATACACTCTGACAGAGGGACATCCGTTACCGATTAGGGTAAACATATCAAGGATGACTCGTTGAGGAAAACGAGGTATATTCATTACCGATTACTGGGTAAGAATAACCTACTGGGGAGAGAAGATCAAATAGGATTTACAACTACCGGTTAATGGGCAGAAGACCGAAAAGAGAGTATCTGTCACTAGTTAAAGTGAACATATCAAGGATAAACTCAAAGGAAGAATATTCGTCATCAGTTAGGATGAACATATCAAGGATAGACCACCTGGGAAACTGAGGAAGAATATCTGTTACCTGTTAGGGTAAAGATATCAAGGATAAACTGCCGGGAAGAAATAGGAATTACAACTATCGGTTACTGGGGAGAAAACCAAAGATATAGAATATCCGTCATTGGTTATGATGAACATATCAAGGATAGACTCAATAGAGAAAATGGGATTTACAACTACCGGTTACTAGGCAGAAGACCGCAAAGAGGAGAAAATCTGTCACCAATTAGAGTGAATATATCAAGGATTAACTCTAAGGGGAAAATAGGATTTGTATCTACCATTTACTGGGAAGAAGATCGCAAAGAGGAGAAAATCCGTCACTAGTTAAAATGAACATATCAAGGATTAATCTTATGGGATTAAAGTAGGGATTACAACTACCTTTTTACTGGGTAGAAAACCAAACAGGAAGAATATTTGTCACCTGTTAGGATGAACATATCAAGGATAAACTTACCAAGGAAACGTGAAAATGAATCCACTAGGGAAAACAAAGGAAGTAGATTATATTTTACCGGGTATTGGGAAAAATTAATATACTCAGCATCAAGACGAATATTACAAGTTACTGGGTAATAGACTCTCGGAGACCAAAAGATCTGTCTAGGTAAAAACTAGAAAGAAATGATCAAACAAAGACTCAACCCAATGAGGATATAACTTAGGGGGAATGGGTCCATCCAGATAATGAACTGGGAGGAAATTGAAATAATAGTCATCCACGAGGAAATAACTCAGTGGGGAATGAGAAAGGATAAACTCTTTCTGCTTAAAGGGGATCACACTCTACAATTAAAGGAGGACAGCCACGTTAAATCTGCATAGGATAACAATATCACCAAAGAAGGGGACCAGAAGAAAACACAATGCGATAAGATGCACAATGAGATATCTGATGTTGTATTTTATGAATGAATATGCATGTATATGATTATGATTATCCTGTCAAAACAACACAAAGGATACAAATAACAAAGATTTGAAACATCACTACAACACTTAGCTAATCTCAACAAGATGGAAACACCAACTAGAGAAAATGCTAGGGATGAAAATAAATCATCTAGCTATGAATAAATCAACTCTGGCTGGGAAAAGACATGGAGAACATGCTTCCAATCAATCACGGCAAACTCTGCTGGGAGAGAGCATTGCTGAAGGATGATCAAGCAAACATACCGAGGATAGAGAAGGATCTACTGAGGATCCAAATTGTCAACACTGCGGGGAATTTGAAGTCAACACCATGTTAAATAGGAGACAACCTTGCAGGGGACAAAATTAAATATTGCTCAGAACCAAATATTGCCGACAATGAGGGTCTTCTATTAGAAGATGAACTCCATCGGGGAATACAAGAGATAAAACTCTGAATTAGGAATCAAGCAAATTTCTTGGGATGTTGTGACTTGTCAGAACAAACCAAAGACCATAAAATTCCTCAATAATTATCAAATTCTTCTTGGAAAATGCAAAGAAAACCAATTTCAAGGCAAAGATAACCAAATCTGACTCACACAGGGAAGAAACTGCCGCAGTTATGCAAAACACACAGATGAAAATGGGGATCTGGAGACCAAATAGAGGTTCGGAATATCCAGGGTCCAATCATTCAAATCACAAACCGGGGGACATAAAACATGATCACCTCAGCTGGAGAATATGAATTTGCAAGGGAACCAATCAACAACTCTACCGGGGACGAGACCCATCAACTCTACTAGGGATGAGAAATTACTCGGGAAGAAACTCATCGACCAAGCCGAGGATAAATGAAAAACTGTTGGGGAGGGAAATAGCTATAAAACCAAATTGCTTAGGGAAGACCAACAATGCTTCACACTTCAAGACTTGTCTGTTCTTAAATTGTTGTTGATATTCCTTGATAAAAAATAATTATTCATTAATTTATTTCAAAATTGTCATCATAAAATTTTAATTTTATTTAACAGACGTAAATAAGAATATAAATAATTTGATAAAAGCTCAACTTTATTTAATAGAATGATAGTCTGCGAATGGTGGGACTCCATCGATCTTTACAAAGTTTTGAGAATGGAAATTTACATGGAAAAGGGATACATTGAATACAATGATCACTACTCTCCCTACCAACTTTGAAATCCGTTGTGCTCTTGTCCTTGGTTGAGAATGACGAATCAGAACCAAATGACTATTCCAAGCTACTTCAAAGATCAAGACTGGTCGGATGTAGTTACTCGCCATAATCCTTAAGTTTTTCCTAGATCGCCCCAAGGTGATGTTTTAAGACCCCAATTTTGGCCCTAAGATCCCTCATGCTATCTCATCATATGCATTAGCATTGGGATCACACCTTGGCATTCTCCTTACCCCTTATTCATTGGGTTTACATTGGAAGAGATCACCAAGAACTTTTGATTGTATCATACTTTGTTTTTCATTATTTACTAACCAAAATACCAAAAATATGTCAATGTATAGTTTGTTACTTTTGTAGGTAGTGTGTGTGCTCACCCATGCTATATCAAGCTCACATCTAGGGTTTGATACCCTCATTGCAAGAAGTTCAATCAAGAAATGGTTCACATTGGTTATAGGCATCATATATGGACCCCACATGATCTTCAGATGTCATTTTGATCAAGAAATCATCAAGAGTTTGAAGCTGGTTTGCCTTGGAAATCTTAATTCATCTGGGTGTCTTGTGTGACTTCTCCAACAAGTTTCTTCAACAATTGATAAAATATTTCAAGGGATACTTCATATTACATCATCTTACACATATATAATCCCCCATGAGTCCCAAAAGTCAAGAGAGTATCAAGCTAGCAAGATGGTTCATGGTGGTTGACCAGAGGAAGTTAACTGGTCAAAACTAGGGTTCCCTAGACCCTATCTCCTACAATTTGTGTCATATGGAAATGATTCCAAGAGAAAAGTTACTGAAAATGACATTCCAAACAACTTTCATGTTGAATTCAAGAGCTATGTTATCTTGTAAAGTCATTTTTTTTGGTGAAAGATTATAGGTCATTTTGTCTGAACCCTAGTTAGGAGGTCAACTTCCCAAGACCATAACTTTCTCATTGTTTATTAGATGAAAGCCATTAAAATTTCATGATCAAATTAAAAATGTCTACTTCAACTTTTATATTTGTAGTAAGTTCAAATTCAACTTGAAAATGCATGTGCCAAGAGGAAACATGATAGGTCATTTTGGACCATTACCATTGAACATGTGATTTTCCTCAACTTCTAAAATGCATAACTCCTCCATGCCAAATCTAAATGAGGTCAAATTGATGACCAAATTGAATAGGTTTTAAATGGCTATAACTTTGATGAAGTAACTATTTCCATTTGAATACCATAGGAAAAGTTATTCAAGGTGGAAGAAGTGAACATTTGACTTGGTACATAGAAAATTTTCAAACATATTTGATTTTCCAAACATCCACCTCACAATTAATCATGATCCAAGCTTCAAATAAAAAAGTGTTCAACACGAAAGTTGTTCCCCTTGATCTCGCCTTTCAAAAAAGTTCAAGATCATTTGATTTGGCCAAAGAATGAAGGACTTGTGCATGGGTGCAATTTGAGGTACCATTTGGAAAATTTTCATGAACCAATTCAATTCAACAATGCATGGCTTAATGCAACACCTTCAGCATGACCTATGCGTGATTTTGGACCTTTGCAAATGATTGGTTGGGCTTTGTGCACGCATATGCTAGCTCTAGAAGGAACTTGCTATTTTTGAACTTTTGAACGGAAGTGTGTAAACAACACATGCATTGGCTATAAATAGAGAAGTAATGTGATAAGAACTCCATCAACACCTTGCCCAAGCTTTGCCTGACCAATCCATACCCTCCATTGCATAGAATTTATGAGGATTTCTTTTGAAATCGAGCTTGAACTTCATCTTCTGTTTGGAAGTTCAAACTCCAAAAATTCATTTTCCTTTTCATCTCAATTGGTTTCTGCAGGCAAGAGGATGAGAAAACAAGCAAATCCGGATCAAGATCAAGTGAATTTGAATCAACTCGAAGGTGATTTTTTAGAAACTCCATCTCTTCGATTCTCTCTCAATTCTTCACCATTCTTTGTGATTTTTGGTTGGCTGAAGTCCTACCAATGTAGGCAAGAAGATTGAGTTGCTTTGAGGTCAAATCAAAGCAACTCAATACATGATCCTCAAAATTCAAATCCATGTATCTTTTTATATACTTGGAATTGGAGAAAATTGAGGCCACATTCATGCTCCTGAGCATTTTTCCTTCAAATTAGTGTGTTCACTTTTCATTTTTCATTAAGTTGAGCTTGAACCAGACCAGTGGTGATCAACAGAGCTAGGGCTCCGATGGTGTGTTGGCAAAGTCCAAGCCATCTGATCTGATTCAAATGTTTTAATCTCAAGCGTTCATTGTGATTACCACGCGTACAACGCATTGACCAAGGCGTATGGTGGAACGCGTGCATTTGGCCATCATATCTTCCACCTCAATTAATGAGAGATTTGATGGCCCTTGTTATTTTTTGAATTTTATTTTAATTTCTGATTTTATGTTTAATCCATTTATTTTGATTAATTCATATTAATTTCATTTTTAATCCAAAAAATATGGGACTTTCACCAAAAATATTTAAATATTTTGCTCTTTTATTCTCTGAATTAAATATTTTTTTATTAATTTTGATATTTTTCATGAATTAATTATTTTTGTGTATATTTTTAATTGTTTAAAAATACTTCTAACTTTTCAAAAATCATGAAATTTTTTGTCTAAGGTCTTTTGACCTAGAATAAATCTCTTGGCCATTTATTTGGTATTTTGAAGAGATTTTAGGTTTTGACCAAATTAAATTGAATTTCAATGCATTTTTAATTTGATTTTTAATTGATTAATTATATAGAAATTATGTTGAGCCATTTTTATTGACTTGTAATGTTTGACTATGTATTTGGGTCTTGGTCAAGGTTGATTTGACTTTTGTTGAGTTAAAATCATTGGATTTAGGGGATTGATGAAATGTATATTTCATCTCCCAAAATGAATGAATGATTTTAATTTGATAAAATTCCTCCCATGACCAATTTGTGTTTCTCTCATCTCCATGCCCTCTTCATCTTCAATCCCATTCTTTCCCATCCCTTTCATTAACCAATGAAATCTCAACATCCTAAGGCTAATCGGTTCATCAATAACCTTTTATTGCCCGACCTCAGATAGTTGTGACTTCTACATAAGTTCAATTAGATTGCTTAACATAGAGCTAAATTTGACCTTAAAGGCATAACATTCTAGTAAGTGATATTGTAAGTCTCCCATCTTTCATGGTATTGTGTGGAAACTTGGACTTTTTTCCTTCGTTTGGAAGATGTCTTGGTTTAAGGATCCATGTTTGTGAATAGATGGTTGAGTGTTCTCCAAAGAATGACTTAATCAATTGAAAAGCAAAACATCACTAACATCTAATCAACTAACATTTGACTAACTTGTCTTAATATTGCTTTTATTTTCAATTCATTTACTTTATGCAATTTAAATTCAAGTCATTTACCATTCATCTGTCATTTACATAGAATTTAATTTGTTTATGTTTATTTCATCCTCACTTTGCTCATTTGAGCCATATATTGTGATGTATATATGTGTTTGTGTATCTTGTTTGTGTTTGTGGTCTTAAGACCTTAAAATACTTAATAAATAACAAAAAACCTAAAAAATGTTTGTGTGGACTGTTGGGTTTTATCTAAGCTTTTGGACTTAGAATTAGGCAACATTCCATATGTAAAAGGGACTTGGCCAATGCCAACATTTCTAAGACTAAGTTATTGTGATTTGAGCTTTCATCTGATGCAAGTATTGGAATCCACATGAATTCATCTGTTACATGGTTTTGATGCAGCTGTTACTTTGATCTCATGCCTAATGTCTTATTTTGAGCAAAAATCAAGAAGTATTTCATTTGATACATGAGAAGACAAAGAAGATTGTTAGCTATGGATTTGCTTTCTTGGATATGGCCATCTTTATTTGATTTCTTGCTCTTCATATTGCTAATTGCTTGCTGATTATTGTTGGACTCAAAGTCCAAAGGGAAAGTGGGTTTTCTATATGACATTCTTGTCTGTTGGATATCATCCCATTGGTCAGATCTTTCCAACTCTTAACTTTTAATTTTATGCTTAGGATTAGTCTCTTCATCTCCTCCCACTTCTTAAATTTCAAAAATCTCTTCCCCTTTTCAAAAACTTTCTTTGCTTGTGATTTCAAAACTTAGACTTTATTGCATATTAGAAACTTTGGCCTTATGCCATTGCATTTTTAAACTCTTTTCTTAAATCAAACTTGTAAATAAATCTAATCATACTGACTTAAAATTTCAAAAGACAAAAATAACTAACACTCTTTCAAACCTTTGGGCCCTTAGAAGTACCTAGGACACTTTGGGTGCTAACACCTTCCCTTTCTATAACCAACCCCCTTACCTGTAATCTCTGGCATTTTATTAGTTTTGATTTGAAAACTTCTTATCTTTGGGTTTTGTCTGTACTTTTCCCTTTTCCTTTGGAAACAATAAAAGCATGGTGGCGACTCTGTTTTTATTGACGTTAAGTTTATCCATAGCTTAATGGTCATGAATTTACCGCGACATAGGTACTCAATCGACTAGAACAAATTTTCTGTTCTATGTCTCTAACTTTTTCCTGGATCGCCCTTTCGGGTTTTTAATCCACCGAGACGCTCATTCTTTCCTCAGCCTCCCTTTAGGGTTTTCAACTTAGCGAGCTGTTCTTTTCTTTTGTAGGCGAAGTATTTCTTGACTGCATCGACATTCACATGACGAGTGAACTCTTCACCATCCATAGTTTTAAGAATCAAAGCACCACCTGAAAAGGCTCTCTTAATAACATATGGGTCTTCATAATTAGGAGTCCCCTTACCCCTAGCATCAGGTTTGAAAGATAGAATCTTCTTGAGCACGAGGTCACCTTCCTTGAACACACAAGGCATGACCTTCTTATCAAAAGCTTTCTTCATTCTTTGCTAATACAACTGATCATGACACATGACAGTCAATCTCTTCTCTTCAATCAAATTCAACTGATCATATATGGTCTGACACCATTCAGCTTCTCTCGACTTGGCTTCCATCATAACATGCAATGAGAACTTAACCTCCACGGGGAGCACAACTTCCATTCTATAAACGAGAGAGAAAGGGGTTGCCCCTGTTAAAGTGCGGATGGATGTATGGTACCCATGCAAAGCAAATGGGAGCATCTCATGCCAATATTTATATATCATAACCGTCTTCTGACTAATCTTCTTAATGTTCTTATTTGCAGTTTCAACAACCCCATTCATCTTAGGTCTATAGGGAGAAAAATTATGATGTGCAATCTTGAAGTCTTTGCAAAGAGCTTCCACCATATTATTATTCAACTTATATTCATTATCAATAATGATCTTTCTTGGCACATCATAAAGGCATATAATTTGATTCTTGATAAACCTTACAACAACTTGCTTGGTTACTTTCCCATACGATGCCGCTTCAACCCACTTTGTGAAGTAGTAAATACCCACCAGAATGAACCGATTTTCATTTGAAGATTTAGGCTCAATCATACCAATCATATCAATTCCCCACATGTAGAGGGACCATGGAGAGGAGACGACGTTCAACAGTGTCGGAGGAACATGAATCTTATCTGCATAAATTTGAAACTTGTGGCATTTCTTCACAAACTTGCAACAATCAGATTCCATTATCAGCCAATAGTAACTTGCTCTCAATATTTTCTTGGCCATAGCATGTCCATTAGAATGAGTACCAAAGGAACCTTCATGGACTTCAGTCATCAACAAATCTGCTTCGTGTCTATCCATGCATTTGAGTAAAACCATATCAAGATTTCTCTTGTAAAGCACATCACCATTTAGGTAGAAGTTGCCAGCTAATCTTCTCAAAGTCTTCTATCTTTCAAAGATGCCCCAGACAAGTAAATCTGACTTTGGAGGAAACATTTGATATCAAAATACCAATGTTATTCATCTCTGATTTCTTCAATAGAAAACACACGAGTTGGCCTATCAAGATGCATCACTTTCAAATTAGGAACTTCATTCCAAAAATTCACCACAATCATAGAAGCCAACGTTTCAAGAGCATCAACCATTGGGTTTTCATCTCGAGGGATATGATGATACTCAACCTTTGTAAAGAAAGTTGAAATCCTCCTCACATAATCTCTGTATGATATCAAATTGGGTTGATTCGTCTCTCATTCACCTTTGATTTGATTCATAACCAAAGTTGAATCTCCATAGACGTCAAGATGTTTGATTCTGAGATCAATGGCCTCTACAAGCCCCATAATGCAAGCTTCATACTCAACCATATTTGTTTGTACACTTGAAAGTTAATCTAGCTGTAAACGGAAAATGAGTTTCGTGAAGAGTAATAATCATTGCCTTAATGCCATTAGCATACGAATTAACAACACCATCAAACACCATGCCCTAACGAGAACCAGGTTCTGACCCTTCTTCAAGCAATGGTTCATCACAATCTTTCATCTTCAAGTACAAAATATCTTCGTCAGGAAAATCATACCGCACTGACTAGTAGTCTTCAATTGGTTGGTTGGTGTAATTCCCTAATTTTGACCCTAAGATCCCTCATGGCATCATATCATTGCTCATTGCATTGCCTCAAGGATCATAGCATGTATGGCTCCTTTACCCTAGGTTGGGACTTGTGTGAATTGGTTTGAGACCACCAAGCATCCTTGAATTGTATATTTTTTCTTTTCTTATTTTGTTTACTAACCAAAATCCCAAAAATATGTCACTATCTCTTTTTGTTTTGAAGCTCAAGTGATCATGTGCTCCTATGCTCCTAGGAGGCTCATAAGCTCAATGAAGTGGCTAGATGAAGATGAGTACAAGCATGAAAATGGTCCACAAAGTTCCTAATAATCATATTTGTCTCCCAAGTATCTCAATCTTCCAATTTGATCAAGATAACCCAAAGGGCTTGAGGATTGTTTCCCAAGGAAACCCTAATTCAACTGTGCATTGATTGTGCCTTGCTCATGAAGCAACCTCAACCTATGATCAAATTAAATCAAGGGAAGTTATTTCATTCATTATTTTATGCATATATGAGCCTATGTGAGTATCCTCAATCATTCATTCATAAAGATTTGAAGTTTGGCCTTGAGAAGTTGACCAGTCAAGTCATCTAACTAAACTGAGGATCACTGACACACAACTTGTGATGTGTTTGTTAAATGAAGATGACCGTAAGAGAAAAATTATTCTTACGAACCATATGACCAACTTTCATGTTCATCAAAAATCCATTTGAAACTTGTAACGTCATTATTCATGTCAAAAGATTATAGGTCATTTGGACTGAAACCCTAATTTTTGGTCAACTTCCCAAGGACCTAACTTCCTTATTTTTTATGATTTTGAGGTGATACCGAATGCATTGGAAATATTAAGATGTCTATTTCAAATTTTAGGTTGGACAAAATTTCATAATCCTAAAAGAAACACATGTGGTAATACAAAACATTATAGGTCACTTTGGACCAAAGTCATTGAATTTGAAAAATGTCCAACTTCAAGTGCCCATATTGATGATATTGAAACGATCTACAACTTTTATGTTGGAGGTTTTTCCATTTGAGGCTTGCATCACAAAAACAAAAGGGCTTGAAGTTGCTTGGTTTTGGCAAAAAAATCAAAGGGAACCTAGACATGTTTTGTACCCTAAACTTCCCATCCAGTTTTCATAAATTTCCAAACTCCAAATGGATTTTTTCCCAACATAACTTTTGTTCCTTATTCCAAGAGCTTTCCAACCATTACCCACATGACCATTTTTTGATTTTCCGTGTGGGAGTTTCGAAGAGTTCATTATTTATGTTCAATTTTGCAATTCACCTCATAACTTGATGTACAAGCTAATGCCAAGCCAATTGCACGTCCAAATCCATTCTACTTGACCTCAGCATGCATTTCCATTCACTTTTGGGCCTCACATGCGCCTGTACAGGCCCATGCATGGAGGATCCAAAATTCATGCACACGAGCAAAACATCTCCTTGCATCAAGTTCAGCTATAAATAGAAGTGCTTGCTCATTCAAAAATCAACCTGAAGGAGATCTGAAACGTTGCTGGATTGAAAACCACACCCCCACTCAAAGGAATTTCAGTTTTCATTTTCAATTTCAAGCTTGAATTTCAACACCATTAGTTGATCTGCAAGTCTTAATTCCTTAGCCTTGCATCATCATTACATCTCCAGATCAAAATTGGACCAAGAGCTTGAAGATCTCGTGCTGTTGGAAGCTCCATTTCAGAGGTATATCACCATATTTTTTTGAATCAGATCTTGTTATACAATGTGAATTGGTTTGTGTTGGTTCTAAGTGTTGGCAGCAATTTTGGTAAAACCAAGAGTGTTCACAAGTTGTCACATGTGATGTTTTAACATAAGATATCTTGTACCTGATGGATGTTTAAAATATAATTCTGCAGGATTTTTCCAGGATGTCAGACCCGGTGTCATGACATCTATATACAGAACATTCAGTCTGAATGTTATGTATTATGTGATTGTGTTTTTAATGCAAATCTATGTATGGTTGAAGATATGATTAAACACGCTATCAATCAGTAATTACAACGTGATTAACTTATTTTCCAAAGAGATCTAATCAACTATCATGAGAAGATATGAATGGAAAATAGTTTTAGGGTTTTATGATGTCCAAACCCAGCCAAATGCTTCTATAAAAAGGACATGGAAAATGTGATTTGATACACAACAAATAACGAACGAAATATTGATAGAGAATAAGGGTTTAAGTCTTGTGTGGTCGTGTGAATTGTAAGCCATTCAATTCATCCATAGATGATTGAACTGGTCTAAATTTTGAGTTATAATTTATCACTCTAAGCTTTTAAGCATGAGTGTGTGTCTACTAGATTGAAGCTGTTAAGTAAGATCAAGTGTGTGTCTTTGAAGAGTGTCTTCTTTTCATTGTAATTCTTTTTTAATATCACTGGTGTGATTGAGGGGGAGTGAGTGGGATCTCATATCTAAGAGTTCTTAGGTAGAAGTCACACGGGTAGAGATTAGGTGAAAAAGACTGTAAGTTGTGTTGTTTACTGAGAGTCTTTGAACTGATTCTATTTAGTGGATTTACTTCCTGGCTTGGTAGCCCCCAAACGTAGGTGAGTGGCACCGAACTGGGTTAACAATTGTTTGTGTCTCTTGCATTACTGTTCTTTATCTTTTATCATGTTCGTATTGTTCAGATATTAGTGTCGTGACATTACCTTCGACATCTCATATCTAATATCATAATTTCAATTGGTATCAGAGCAGGCATTTGTTCACAAGCCACCTGGGTGAGATCTAAGGAAGATACTTTCTAGTACTATGGGGAGAGATAGAGGATTTGTTCACAAGCCACCTATTTTGGAAGGATCCAACTATGACTACTGGAAACCTCGAATGGTAGCCTTCCTAAAATCTCTAGATAATAAGGCTTAGAAGGATGTGTTAACAGGCTGGGAACATCCATTAGTTTCTAAGGAAGGAGAAGATATAACCGATAAGAAGCCTGAAGAACAATGGTCCAAGGAGGAGGATGATCTAGCCCTTGGAAATTCTAAAGCATTGAATGCTATATTCAATGGAGTAGACAAGAATATCTTCAAATTTGTAAACAACTGTGAGGTGGCTAAAGATGCTTGGGACATTCTCAAGACCACTCATGAAGGCACCTCTAGAGTGAAGATGTCTAGATTGCAACTGCTCACTACCAAGTTTGAAAATTTAAAGATGAAAGAAGATGAAAATATTCATGAATTTCATATGAATATCCTTGAAATTGCTAATCCTCAGGAGCCCTGGGAGAGAAGATGTCAGATGAAAAATTAGTAAGGAAAATACTCAGGTCATTCCCTAAGAGATTTGATATGAAGGTGACAGCCATAGAGGAGTCTCAGGTCATTCCTTGAAATTGGCCATCAGCGCGCGTTCCATGGTGCACTGCAGTCAATGTGACATAGGCTTGGTATTTAAAAGAAACGCACGAGATTAAAACAATTTGAACCAGATCAATGGCTCTTAACACTTCTAGCGCATCACCGACGTCCAAAGGCCTGTCATCTTCTCCGGTGACCCTGGCCGGAATGGTTCACTCATCACCATCAATAAAATGAAAAAGGAGGACATGATCTGAAAGAAAAAATGGCGTAGAGCACGAATCTGACCTCAATTTTAATTAACTCTACATATATAGAAAGATATGAGGAGTTGAATTTTGAGGTGTATTAACTGAGTTGCTTCGATTTGACCTCTAAGCAACTCAATATTCTTGCCTACATTGGTAGGACTTCAGACAACCCAAGATCCAAGAAAATTGAGTGGATTCACATGTTCTTGCTTTGGCTTGTGCTTGATCTTGCTCAGTATGCTTGCAGAAGTAGATTAGAATGCATAAAAGGTCTTGGATCCCTGGAGTTTTGAATCTCAAAATCGTGAGATTCAAACTCAAATTCCAAAGGAAATTCTCAGGATTATCCTCTCAAATGGAAGGGTTTTGTGTTTGGGATCAAAGCTGGCGCGAAGGGGTCCTCTAATTCGGAGCATATGGAGCTCTATTTATAGTTGGATCATGTGATATTTGCACCTTCCAAATGAGTTTCCAAAATTGGCAATGAGTGATACATGTGTGCATGGGCGTGTACAGGCCCATTAGATCATTCCATTTGATCCATAATTGAGTGTGAGTATGTCTGAAATCAAATTGGAGTGCTAGGAAATTGTACATGGAAGCTTGAAGTTTGATTCTTGTCAAATGATGATGCAATGTTCTAGCCATGCGCAACCCTAGCAATTCTTGTCCAAAATGGATGAAATTAGCCTTTTTGGAAAGGTTAAATCAAGAGTAACAACTTTCATGTTCAACACTTTTTCATTTGGAATTTGGATCATGGATAATTTTGAGGTGGAAGTTTGGAAATTTCAACATGTTGAAATTTTTTCTAAGTGTCAAGCCATATATCTCAATATTCCACCTTGCTTAACGTTTTATGCGAGCTTCAAATGAGAAAAATGTCTTCATCAAATTGTAGCTCTTTCAAAGACCTTCAAAATGGTCACCAATGTAATGTAATTTGAATTTGGAATGATAGAGTTATGCATTTTTGAAGTTTGGAAAAATCACTTGCTCAATGGTATAGGTCAAAAGTGACCTATAATGTAACCTCATATCACATACTCAAAAAAGTTGAATTAGCTCTCACTACAAACATAAAAGTTGAAGTAGAAATCTTGAATTTAATTGTGCAACTTGGAAATCTTTCATCTCATAAACATTGAATAAGTTATGGCTTTGGGAAGTTGACTTTCAAATTAGGGTTTAGACAAAATGAACTATAATGTTTCAACATAATAAATGATTTTTAAAGCAAAACTAGATCTAGGTATCAACATGAAAGTTGTTTGGAATGGTATTTATAGTAACTTTGCTCTTGTAATCATTTTCATATGGTGAAAATTGTAGGAGATAGGGTCTAGGGAGACCCAGTTTTGAATAGATGAATTCATCTGGCCAACCACCATCAACCAACTTGCTAACCTTCAATTATTTTCACTTTCTTGGCTCATGGTAGATCATATATGCATAAGATGATGAATTTTGAAGTGTCCCTTGAGAAATTTGATCAATTGGTGAGATAGCTTGTTGGAGAAGTTACTTAAGATACCTAGTCAAACTAGGGTTTCCAAGGCAAATCACCCTCAAACTCTTGAAGAAAACTTGATCAATATAACATGTAGATATCAATGGGACTCATATATGATGCTCATACCCATTCTTGGATCAATTCATGGTTGTGCTCTTTGTCATGAGGGTCTCAAACCCCATATATGAACTTGATGAATCAATGGTGATCATGCCCTACCTACAAAAGAGTTAGGCAAATGCAAAGACATATTTTGGTATTTTGGTTAGTAAAATGATAATATACAAGTATGATACAATCACATGGTTCTTGGTGATCTCTCTCAAAACAAACCTAATGAAACAAGGGTAAGGAGGATGCCAAGGTATGATCCCAATGTTAATGCTTATGATGAAATTGCATGAGGGATCTTAGGGTCAAAATTGGGGTCTTACAAGCATGAAGAGTCAACTCATAAGTTTTAATAACATCTATCTTCATTTCAAATACATACCACACACACTATTCGAGGGCTTTTAAGGTTGTAACGGGGCTTGGGCACGAGGTGGGAAAAACAAACAAAAAGGGGGAAACTAGTGGTTTAGGCTCAGAATCCGTGTTGTCATCCTCATCACCGTGTTGAATCGTTCACCTTAGAGATTTTTAGAAACCGTTCTTGTTAGGATTCATTAGTTTTTTTTTACTCATGTGTTTCTTTGAGCATGCTTTTCGCCAAACTAAATCTCCTTTAGATAAGTGCTTTATTCTACTTCTCATTTTTTTTCTTTTTTCTATTGAAGTTTCATAACAATTTTTTTTGTTTTCTTTTCTTTTCTTTTCATCTTATCTGCACTTATCTAGTTCTTACCGGTGTCCTAACCCCAAACTTAGAATTTTTCACATATCAACAATCTACAACACTTATCTGAGCAAGGTAAGGGAGTGTTTAGGCTTACGGTTATTTACAACGGTTCATCACAAACAAAATGGGAATATGACTCGAATTGGGTAAACGAAGGGTAATATTCAATGGTTGGCTGGAAAGGCCCGGGGTTAAAATAAAGAAGTGCCTCAGTGTGTATATGTGTGTCTTGAAATTCCAATATCTACTTACACAAACTCAGAGTGACAGAGACATACCTGAAAAGCTCTCATGATTATAAGTGATTGGCTTTTTATGATCCTCACCATGTTTGGTATAGCTTACAGGTTCCAAGATACCTCTAGTGTGATGTAGCTTCGTCTTCGTTTCGGGTGCAAAGTATTCCTGTGTCAGTCTAGTGATGGAAAGTCGCGTCTGATTATTCACTTCAGCAGTACCAACCTTCGGGGCTTTCCTGGAGAGCAAGTATGGGGTGTGTCTTTCATCCATTAGCTACAAGCCTCAAAGCAACAAGATTGAGTTGCTTTGAGGTCAAATCGAAGCAACTCAGTTCATGATCCTCAAAATTCAAATCCATATATCTTTTGATATACTTGGAATTGGAGAAAATTGAGGCCAGATTTGAAGAAGATAGTATCCTTGTTTTCCATTTTCCATTGAAATGAAGTTGGACCAGTCCGGTGGAGGTCATCGGAGAAGATGACCGGAGGCCTAGCTCCGGTGATGTGTTGGCACACCTCCTTGCCATCTGATCATGATTGGATGTTATAATCTAAACCATTGCTTTCGATTACCACGCATACATCTCTTTGACTCAAGACTGCCATGGAACACGCGTGTGTGGTCATCAGATTTGCCACGTCAATTAATGAGGAAGATCTGATGGCTCTTGTTTTTTCTATTTTTATTTTAATTTCCGATTTTATGTTTAATCCTTTTATTTTGTTTAATTCATAATAATTTCATTTTTAATAAAAAAAAATGGGACTTTCACCAAAAATCCTTAAATAATTTTCTATTTCATTTTCTGGATTAAAATTATTTTTTGGATTAATTTTGATATTTTTCATGAATTAAATGTTTATGTGCATATTTTTAATTGTTTAAAAATACTTCTGACTTTTTAAAAATCATGAAATTTTTTGTCTAAGGTCCTTTGACCTTGTTTGACCAAGGATAAATCTCTTGGCTATTTAGTTGGTGTTTTGAAGAGATTTTAGGTTTTGACAAAATAAAAATGTATTTTAATTAACTTTTAATTGGATTTTTAATTGATTAATTGTTTAAAAATTATGTTGAGCCATTTTTATGGTCTTGTGATGTTTGGCTTTCTGTTTGGGCCTTGGTCAAGGTTTATTTGACTTTTGTTAGATTAAAACCATTGGATTTAGGGGACTGATGAAATGTACATTTCATCTCCCTCATTTCATCAGTCCCAAAATGAATGAATGATTTTGATTTGATTAAATTCCTCCCTTAGTTAATTTATGTATCTATCTCCACCTCCCTCTTCATCTTCATCCCTATTCTTTCCCATTCCCTTATTTGACCAATGAAATCTCCAATGTCTTAAGGCTAATTGGTCATCAATGACCTTGTGTCAAATGAACTAATACAAGTATGATTGAGATAGGTCCCTCCCTCTTGGTCTTCTCTTTTAGTGTGTGGTATGTTTTAGGATTTTGGTTCTTCTTACCAAATCTCTAACATGCATTAACACCTAAATTTTGATTGTCCGACCTCAGATAGTTATGACTTCTACATAAGTCCAATTACGATTGCTTAACATAGAGCTAAATTTGACCATAAAGGCATAACATTCTAGTAAGTGAGATTGTAAGTCTCCCCTTCTTCATGGTATTGTATGGAAAATTGACCTTTTTCCTTTCATGAGAGCTAGTGGCATACTTGTTGAATCATCCAAGTTGGAGCCCTTCTCATGGAAGATGTATTGGTTTAAGGATTCATACTTGTGAAAGAATGGTTGAGTGTTCTCCAAAGAATGACTTAATCAATTAAAAAAAAATCATCACTAACATTTGACTAAGTATTATTAATATTGCTCTACTTTCAAGTCATTTACTTTATGCAATTTAAATTTCAGTCATTTGTCATTCATTGCCATTTACATTCCATTTAACTTGTTTATGTTTATGTCATTTTCACTTTGCTCATTTGAGCCATATCTTGTGATTATATATATTGTTTGTGGATTTTGATTTTGTTTGTGGTCTTAGGACCTTAAAATACTTTATAATAACAAAAACCCTAAAAAATGTTTGGTGGACTATTGATCTTGATCTGAACTATTGGACTTAGGATTAGGTAACATTCCCTTCGCAAAAAGGACTTGGCCAACGCCAACATTTTGAGACCAAGTTATTATGAACTAAGCTTTCAACTAATGCAAGACTTAGACTTTGTTTGAATTCATCTGCAACTCTCTGTCTTGGTGCTAATTATTATTTTGATCTTGTGTCTGATGCTTTGTTATGAGTTGATGAAGGAATGTTTCTTCTGATACATGAGAAGACAAAGAAGTCTGCTAGCTATGGGAATTGCTTGTTTGGATGTGGCTATCTTTATTTGATGCCTTGATCTTCTTAATGTCTAGATATTGCTAATTGCTCCTTGATTATTGCTTGATTCAAAATCCAAAGGGAAAGTGGGTTTTTTATATGACATTATTGTCTGTTGGATTGCATCCCATTGGTAAGATCTTTTCAACTCTCAACTTTTACTTTTTATGCTTAGGATAGCCTCTTCGTTTCCTCCCATTTCTTGAATTTCAAAATCTCTCCCCTTTTCAAAAACCTTCTTTGCTTGTGATTTTAAACTTAGACTTTATTTTAATGATTAGAAACCTTGGCCTTATGCCAATGACTGTTCAAACTTTTTCTTAAATCAAATTTGTAAATAAACATAATCATATTGACTTAACATTTCAAACGACAAAAAGAACTAACTAACCCATTCAACTTTTTGACCCTTTGGGCCTTTTCTTATTAAACTTTCGTTAAAAGCAATTCACCAACTTTGAAGTTGTTACCACGAACTACGAGGTTTTGATCCCTCATTTTTATGTTGGTACGTAGGCACAAGTCTGAAGGTCTTGTCAAACACAAAAATATAATCAATGAATTCTTTTTTAAGCCCCACACTCTATTTTTCTCAAACATCATTTATACCAAAAAACACATACACACATAAAAAAGGGCTCCTTAGGAGTACTTATGACACTTTGGGTGCTAACACCTTCCCTCTGTGTAACCAACCCCCTTACCTGTAATCTCTGGCATTTTATTAGTTTTGATTTGAAAACTTCTTATCTTTGGGTTTTGTTCGTACTTTTCCTTTTTCCTTTGGAAATAATAAAAGCGCGGCGGCGACTTTGGTTTTATTGATGTTAAGCTTATTTATATCTTGATGGTCATGAATTTACCACTACATTGCCCACTCCTGCTTCAGTTTAAACTGAATAGTACTAAAAAATTCCGAAGTTATGCACTCAAAAGTAGAAGCCTCACATTGCACAAATTCTAACATGCCTAGAACATGAAACATTTTATCCAATTCTTCAAATAGACCCAATTGAGTTAGAGTATCAGGGCATAAATACCTCGTTGGAGTGATCTTACGCTTGACGTGAGACGAATAACGCCTCTCATGCTCCATGTTGTCGAAGATGATATCGTGAGAATTTGGATTGCGAATGGTCCTCTTCCGAGCCCTTGACGGCTCAGCCTTCGCTTGCTTTCCCTTAGAAATTCGTCTTGGCGGCATATCTGGTCCTTGCAATATTTTTTAGGAAAAATAAAGTATGAAGTTAAGAGAAAAGATTATCGTGTACTTGTAGAGGGCGGAAAATGGAGCATCTTTTATAATGGGAGTAGGCGATTTGGAAGGTTTATGATGATAAAGGAATGTGCTTTAATGGTGGAGGCTATGGAGTTATGTGAGAGAAAAAGGAGGAAGAAGGAGGGTTAAGTGACAAAGAGAGAGAAAAGTGGGGAAAATCGGATTATTAGGAATAATGGTAAGTAAATATGGTGGTTATTGGTGAAAAAACTCGGGTGGGGTCCACACAAAGGGAAGTTTAAACATGTGTGTACGATTTGGATGATTGATGTTGATTATGCTTCGAAATCCGACGTTAGTATGGTGAAGTAGCGATACATCGATCGTCCATAGGTTACGCAATTGAGATCGATCAAGTTATAGATATGATATAAGTAATCCTGATGCAAAATACGGTATATATAATATATTGTTTCTGTTTCGTTCATTCAAACACTTAATGGTTATTTTCCTTTGAGCGATCAATGGTCATTTTCTTCTTGATCCGACATTAGTATGGTGAAGCAATGACGTGTTGATCAATCATACTGAATTAATAATCTAGGTGTGTTTGGCGGTCTAAAATTGGTGCATTAGGGTTAATGACGACATAAGGGTTGTGTTGTCAAAGAGTTATGTGATTAGGGTTGTGACTGCGCAAGAGTTGTGCTTTAAAGTATCAAGTGTTGATGCGAGAAACGACGTCGATTTCAACTTAATTGTTCATTAAAATTTTGAGTCGGGGCGCTGCCCCCTTGACCACCGCCCGCTGATCGTGTAGCGGAACCCCCCGCTAACTCTGCGTAGTGTGATCGGTCGCTGAAATTTAATTTAGGTTTTATTATATAACAGAATTTAAATTAATAATAATAATGTGTTTATTATTATTGTCTTGTGGTGATCGATTCTGGCCTTCGTTTTCCTTTATTTTGTTTTGGGATTTTAAAATACGACCTGCGTGTCGTGCCTCTCTTTTAATCTCTTAATGTAACTTCTTTTTTCATCTCACTCCCTCGTATGTAAAACGAGTTTCTTTTATGTAATGTAATGTTATGAAGAAAGAGAAGAATTCAATATTAAAGGAGGACAACCTTGAAGATCTTGCTTGGAGAAGCTTAGATCGTTATTAGGTTAGCTTAGGTTCTCTCATTGGCTTGGGAGAACAATTGCGCTAGGGGCCATAACTGTTTCATTATGTATGTTGATGCATGTAAATGTATGTTGATGCATATGTGAGACGATTTATATGATAAATAAGCCGGTGAGATCAGAATAATTGCAAATTCCCTCAAATTAAATATTAAGTTTATGCTTTCCAAGTTTTAGCACTAATCAAGACTAGTATCGAATAATGTAGGTTTCGCCTACGCGAGGTGCATGTTCTATATTAGTAAGGTGCGATGGGATAATTGTAATATCCAATCTCTAAAACAATGGGTCAAACTTAACTAAACAAATTATAATAAGATTATATATGTTTAGAAGCAAGAGTTGGAAATGATCCATGTGATGGATTGGAATAAGGAGTTATTCACCCAACTAAAATATTCGAGAGTTTTATTCAATACAATTGGAAGTAGTTCCTACCTAAATAACCTATTTTTGTGTAATCCCCCTACGCGGACTTAAAACAAAGTGAAATGTGGATCTCGACCCACTAGAAAATCTTCCAACGGGATTTTTCGAATCAAATGGTGAGGGTCATTTGTTTTGAGTAAAATAGTGGGAGCATATTTAATTAAAGGCCTAATTAAGTATGTTATTGATACTTATATTTTCATTATTTTCATGTAGATTACCATGACAACAAACACCTCTAACAACATTTTGCGATCAATCCTTGACAAGGAAAAATTTTCTGGGACAAATTTTCTGGATTGGCACCGAAATCTAAGGATTGTCCTCAAACATGATAGAAAGTTGTATGTCTTGGAGAAACCTGCTCCTGAAGAGGAACTTCCTAGTTCTGCACCTAAGGCAAAAAGAGATGCTTATAAGAAGCATGTCGATGATGCCAATGAAACTGCTTGTCTCATGTTAGCTACCATGAACTCAGAGTTGCAAAAGCAACATGAGAACATGGCAGTGTTCGATATGATCGAACGCCTGAAGATGCTCTATCAAGAGCAAGAAAGGCATGAAAGGTTTGAAGTTTCAAGAGCCTTTTTTCAAAGCAAGTTAGTCGAGGGAGCCCCTATAGGTCCCCATGTGCTCAAGATGATTGGGTATGTGGAAAACCTTGAGAGGTTGGGTTTTCCCCTCGGAAAGTAACTTGCGACTGATTTGATCTTGCAATTGTTGCCAGATAGATTCATTCAATTTGTTCTTAATTTCAATATGAATGATATGGACAAATCTCTTCCTGAACTGCTAGCCATGTTAAGAACTGCTGAGCAGAATCTGAAGTCAAAAGGGAAGTCCATTTTGATGATCGGAAATGGAAAGAGACAGAACAAAAGACCCACCAAGCAGGGTGATAAATGGAAAGGCAAGGATGTTGCCAAACCCAAACCCAATGTTGCTGCTTTGAAGCCTAGTGGAGGCATAGCAAAGGAAGGCATCTGCTTCCATTGCGGTAAGACCGGACACAAGAAGAGAAACTGCCTAAAGTACTTGGAAGATAAGAAGAATGGAGTAGAGACTTCAACTTCAGGTATTTTTGTTATTAAAATTAATTTATCTACTTCTGCATCATGGGTATTAGATATTGGATACGGTTCTCACATATGTACCAATGTGTAGGGGCTAAAAAGGAGTAGAGATTTGGCAAAAGGTGAAGTTGACCTACGAGTTGGCAATGGAGTAAAGGTTGCTGCTTTAGCCCTAGGAAGTTATGTATTGACTTTACCTAGTGGTTTAATAATTCAGTTAGAGAGCTGTTATTATGTACCTGTAATTAGCAGGAATATTATTTTCGTTTCTTGTTTGGACAAGTTTGGTTTTTCATTTATAATAAAGAACAATTGTTGCTTAATTTATTTGAATGATATATTCTATGCTACTACATAAATGAACAATGGACTATATGTCCTTGATCTTGAAATGCCTATTTATAACATTAATACTAAAAGGATGAAACCTAATGAGTTAAATCCAACTTACCTTTGTCATTGTCGATTAGGCCACATAAATGAGAAACGCATTTCCAAACTTCATAAAAATGGACTCTTGGACTCTTTTGATTATGAATCATATGAGACATGCATATCTTGTTTAATTGGAAAGATGACAAAGTCTTCATTCACGGGAAAAGGTGAAAGAGATAATGATCTTTTGGCCCTCATACATAGTGATGTATGTGGACCACTGAACATACCAGCCAAAGGAGGTTTTTAGTACTTTATCACATTTACTGATGATTTCAGTAGATATGGTTATGTGTATTTAATGAAACACAAATCAGAGTCCTTTGAAAAGTTCAAGGAATTTAAATAATGAAGTACAAAACCAACTAGGTAAGAATATTAAAACTCTTCGATCAGATCGAGGTGGTGAGTATTTAAGCCTAGAGTTTGATGACCATCTGAAAGAGTGTGGGATCCTGTAAGACCCAAAATTTTGACCCTAAGATCCCTCATGGCATCATAACATTGCATTTGCATTGCCTCAAGGATTATAAGCATCTTGGCTCCTTACCTTTGGGTGGGATCTCCTCTTGTGAGTGGTTTGAGACCACCAAGCATGCTTGAATTGTATATCATTGCTTTTCTCATTTTTGTTTACTAACCAAAAGCATAAAAATATGTCACTAACATCTTTTGTTTATAGCTTGAGCAATCAGAAGGTCAAAAGTTTCAAGGAGATCATTGGTGCAAAGATATGGCCAAGAGAAGAGGAAAGCAAGCATGGTAATGGTTCCCAAAGCTCTCATCCATCAAATATTCCCCCCTGGAATCTCAATTCATCATTTTGCTCAAAACAAGTCAAAGGGTTTAAGGTTTGTCCCCCAAGGAAACCCTAGTTCATCTGATCATCCACAATGCCTTGCTCTTGAAGCTACCTCAGCCCATGATCAAATACAATCAAGGGAAGTTCTTTAATTCATCATTTTATGCATATTTAAACTTATTTGAGTGTCCTCAATCATCAATTCATCAAGATATGAGTCATGGACTTGAGAAGTTGATCAGTCAATCCATCTAACTATTTTGAAATGCACTGAGACCTAACTTTTTATGTTTTGGTCAAATAGAGATGATCCCAAAATAAAACATGTTTTGAAGGACAATATGAACAAGTTTCATGTTCACCAAAAATTGATTTGAAGCTTGGAAGGTCATCTCCCATTCCAAGACATTATAGGTCATTTTGACTGAAACCCTAATTTTGGGTCAACTTCACAAGAACATAACTCATTCATTTTTTATGATTTTGAGGTGAGATAAAATTCATTATAACGCTTAAGATGTCTAATTAAAATATTATGTTGAACAAAGTTTCAAAATATCAAAGTAAATACATGTGATAATGCAAAACATTATAGGTCACTTTGGACCAAATGCATTGAAAGTCAAAAAAGTCCAACTTCAAGTGCCCATACCTCTTTCATCAAAAATCCAAATGATGCAAAATTTAAGTCCATTTTGATTGTCTTGAAGAGATCTACAACTTTGATGTTGGAGGTTTTTTAATTTGAGACTTGCATCATCAAAACAGAGGGGCTTGAACATTGGCCAAATTTGGAAACCTTGCCTTTGCATGTTTTGCACCTTACACTTTAAATTCAAAATACACTAATTTCCACACTTCAAATGGATTTTTGCCCAACATAACATTTGTTCCTTACATCAAGAACTTTCCAACCATTACTCACATGCTCATGTTTGGATTTGGCAAATGGCATTTTCGAAGAGGAGAAGTTTTAGGCATAATTGTGCATAACATGTTGGAACTCATTATGCAAGCTTATGCATTGCCAATTACACGACCATTTCAGCTCAATTATGCTTCAGATTGCATTTGGCATTGAATTTGGGCTTTCTGAATGATCATGCAAGCCCATGCAAGGAATATCCATTTGCCATGCACACGGATTGATCACACTTGCCTTGCCTCTCCATCTATAAATAGAAGCCTCACTCCATTCAAATTTCATCCATGAATCAACCTGAAGTGCTGCAGAAATCAAAACCGAGCCACACCTAAAGGAACTAAGTTCATTTCTCTTCAAATTTTCATATCTAAAATTCAACAAAATTTGGTTGAATCTTTAGATCTAAAGTTCCTAGACCTTCATTATCCAATCCATAGAACTTCTGTTTGGCCAAAGGAAGCAAGGAAAAGAGCTCAGATCTTCACAATCCAAGGTTGTTCTTCAACTGGTTTTTTCTTCGAAACTCACCATTTACTGATCTATTTGCTTGGATATTTTGTTGGCTGAAGTCCTCTTCATAGAGGCAATTGTTTTGAGTGCTTAATTGTTGAAATCCATGAAGTTCACATGAATACCACAGAATTTCCATCTCTGATTTCTCTCAATATAGAGATCTAGAGTGGAATTGAGTGGTACAGGGATGATGTACATCATCCCAGCTTTCCAATGATGTATGGATTGTGTATTTTGGTTAAGCTTTTGAAACCTGCAATTCTGGCCGGAATCTTCACGCTCACCGAAGAAGATGGTGGCTCCGGTCACCGTCCCCTTGCCAGATGCGTTGTGGACCATTGGATATGATCTCCAGTTTGTATCCCAGCCCTTGGATCTTTTGACTTTTATTAATGCCATGTGTTTCGCTGATGACTTTGGTATACCATGGAAGTGCGCATGTGGAGCGTCTGATCAGCCACGTCAATTAATGAGGCTTGATCAGACGCTTCTTGTTTTTTTGAATTTTCTAATTTCTGTTTTAATTTGTTTTCTTCCCATTATTTTCAAAAATTCATATCTTCTTCATTTTAATTCCAAAAAATATGGGACTAATTGCATTCTTCTCCAAATAAATTCCAGTTTCTAATTTTGATTTTTAATATTTTTTATTTTGTCATTTGATATTTTTTTGTGAATTTTCTCTTTTCTGGTTATTTTTAATTCATTTTAAATAGTTTTTGATATTCAAAAAATACAAAAATATTTTCCTAACCTATTTGAATGATGATGGATCTATGAAAAATATTCTCATCAATTTTTTAATTGATTTGAGATTTATTTGAGATTTTAGTTCAATTAGGTTATTTTGATTCATTTTTAATTGATTAAAAATAGTTTCTGACTTTTAAAAATGTTGAAATTTTTTATCAAACTTTGTTTGACCTTGTTGAGCTTGGGATAAATCGCTTGGACCTTTCAAGGTTGATTTGAAGTGATTTTGAAGTTTGACCTTTCTTTTATCTTTTAATTCAAGCTTATTTTAATATTAAAAGTGCCAAAAATATTTTGCTTATTGTTTGACCTCCAATCTTCATCTCACTTCTGATTTCTCATTGTTTGACTTTGACTTTCAATGTCATTTGGTCAACACACATGGATTGGTACATTTTATTCACCTTATGCATTTTATTCTTTCCATTTCCTTTTCCATTATTCATCTCTTTCTTCTTCTTCTTCTTTTTTTATCAATGAGTTGAAGGTTGATAAGTTAGCATTGATTAGGGAGACTTAATCTTCCTTGATCCAAATCTAATTCATCTTGATCAATTGATCAAGTGAATGGCTTTGCATTAAGGATAGGTTGTTTCCTAAATCATGCAAAAGGCTTAAACCAATACAAGATCAATTCTTTTTTCTTTTGGCATGGCAAGTTGTTGGAACTTGGTTCACTAATCAAGACTTCTAACTTGTGTTGTTGCCTACATTATTATTGACCGACCTCAGATAGTTGTGACTTCTACATAAGTCCAATTACGATTGCTTAACATAACACTAAATTTGCCTTATGGCACACTAACTACTAACACTAACTATTAACCATTAACATTTACTTTTGCTCTTTACTTTCATGCAATTTACTATTCTTGCACATATTATCCATTTTCTTTTTTTCCTTTGCTCACTTGAGCACATGTTTATGTTAATGCAATTTTCCTTTTGCTCACTTGAGCACATAATTGTGTATATATTATTGTGCTTGTGTTTTGATTTGATTGTTGTGGACCAAATGTAAAGAAATGGACAAATGGACTTAGATTCTAGGACTTTCCCTATGCAAAAATGGAGTAAAAAGGCCCTAATGTTGAAGATGGATTAGAAGGACCAAATCTCTAAACTCACTCTTGTCCATTCTTGATTTGCTTCATAAAACTCTTTGATGTGTGTGTTCTTGTGCTAGGGATTCCACCTTGATTCAAATTTGAGGAACCATTGCCATGAGCTTCTAAGAGAAAGAGTTACAAGATGCCTTGAAGAGCCTTCCAAGAGTTCATTTGATTGATGATTGCTTGAGTTTATGCTTATGTGATTGCTTATTACAAAGGATGGGAGCTACTTGGATCATCCATATGATCTCAAGAGAGGAACTCCATTGTGGTATTATTCTTTATCCCTCACCTCTTTGTATGCTTAGGACTTTAGCCTTTCTTCTTCTTCTCTCCACTCTAACCCAAGCCAAAACCTTTGTGCAAACATTTAACACTTGTTTTCCAACATTAGAAACCTAAGCCTTATGCTTTTGATTTTCAAACTTTCTTTTTATAACACTTATTTGGAATTGAATCTTATAAGTCAACTTTGACCAATTTTGTACATACTTTTCATTGGTAAATAAAACCCATTCAAATGTATTTTGTGGTTTCAATGGCCACCCTCTTAATCAAAACGTTTTCATAACCTTTAGCTATTAGGTTTGAGTTATCCTTGTGGTAGATGTAATACTCACCTATATCCTTAGTGATAGACAATGAGTCTTCCATGCTTATTATAGGGTTAACCCCTCACTAGCATGTTGAAGCCATCCTCACATGGTGGATTTGTGGTTTTAGGTTGAGTTTTCTCCCTCGGATAACAAAAGACCTTAAGACTTTTGGACCAATCAATTCACCAACTTTTTTTGAGATTTTTACCCCGAACTACGAGGTTTTGATCCTAATCTTTTTCAAGATGGTACGTAGGCAATGGGTTTACCCTTCCAAACACAAATGTAAATAACTTGTATATTCTCTTCTCATCTCTTCAATCATGTTTGCACAAACAAATTTTTCACAAGACAACAACCTTTACAACAAGTATGAAAAGGGCTCCCTATGAGTACCTAGGATGTTTTGGGTGCCTAACACCTTCCCATTACATAACCAACCCCCTTACCCAGATCTATGACTCGCTTTTACTAGTTTTTTATTCGATAAAACTTTTAGGTTTTTGTTCGCTTTCTAACCATTCCTTTAGATAAATAGAAGTGCGGTGGCGACTCGACTTGTATGATTTACCTTGGATTTAGTCAATATCTCTAATGGTAACGAATACCCCGCTACAGATCCTATCCCAACTTACTCCTCCTGGAACACCCCAATGGAATGAAGTATCTGAGAGAAGAAATCGAACCTTATTAGACATGGTCTGATCCATGATGAGTCACGCCGATCTTCTAACTCCTTTTGGGGACAAGCACTATTGACAGCAGCTTACACACTTAACCGTGTTCCATCTAAAAAGGTTGAGAAGACACCATATGAGATATGGAGTGGTAAGAAACCACATATGTCTTACATGAAGATTTGGGGTTGCAAAGTTTATGTGAAATGACAAATTTCAACTAAGCTTGAGCCCAAATCTGACAAATGCTTATTTGTGGGGTATCCTAAAGAAAGAAGAGGGTATTACTTCTATAATCCTTCTGAGGGCAAAGTGTTTGTCGCTCGAACTGGAGTTTTCCTAAAAAAGGATTTTATTTCCAAAGGAATCAGTGGGAGGAAAGTAGAGCTTGAAGAATCTCAAGAATCACAAAGCATTGATACACGTATGGAGGAATTAGAGTAGGAAACACAAGAAGTTGTGGAAGAGCAACCTGCTTAAGTAGAATAAGACCATTGTAGGTAAAGCAGAATACGTCACCTACCTGAGAGATGTGGATATCTCATAACTGATCAAGGTGATGTATTACTCATGGATCAAGATGAGCATGTGAACTACCAAGAGGCCATAACTGGTCCCGAGTTTGAGAAGTGGCTAGAAGCCATGAAATCTGAAATGGATTTCGTGTACACATACCATGTTTGGACCTTGGTAGAGCTTCCTGTAGGAGTTAACCCTATAGGATGCAAGTGGGTCTTTAAAAAGAAGACTGACATGGATGGTAAGGTACATACGTATAAGGCAAGACTGGTTGCAAAAGGATATAAACAAATTCATGGGGTTGACTATGATGAAACCTTTTCACCAGTTGCAATGCTTAAATCTGCTCGGATTTTACTTATTATCGCTGCATATCATGATTTCTTGAGGATGTGTACATGACACAACCTAAAGGATTTGACATACCAGAAGAAGCCCAAAAGATATGTACGTTACAAAGACCAATCTATGGATTGAAGCAAGCTTCTAGAAGCTGGAATCTTTGTTTTTATTAAATAGTAAAATAATAGGGATTCATCAAGAACGAAGATGAGCCTTGTGTCTACAAGAAGGTTAGTGGGAGCATAATCATTTTCTTGGTATTATATGTAGATGACATATTATTCATTGGAAACGATGTCCCTACCCTACAACAAGTAAAGTCTTGGTTGGGGAAATGCTTCTCTGTGAAGGACCTAGGTGAAGCACCTTATATATTAGGAATCAAAATCTATAGAGATAGATCACAAAAACTGCTTGGCCTAAGTCAGAGTACATACATAGATAAAGTGCTGAGACGCTTTAATATGGATGATTCCAAGAAAGGATTCATACCTATGCAACATGGCCTGTGTTTATCAAAATAACAATCCCATTCAACTAAGGAATAAAGGGATCGCATGAATAAGATTCCATATGCATCTGCAATAGAATATATCATGTATGCCATGTTATGTACTCGACCAGATGTCTCGTATGCTTTAAGTGCAACAAGTAGGTACCAATCTGATCCAGGTGATGCTCATTGGGTAGCTGTCAAGAATATCCTTAAGTATTGGAGAAGGACTAAGGACTCATTCTTGATATATGGAGGTCAGGAAGAGCTTGCTCTAATTGGATACCCCAATGCTAGCTTCCAGGAAGATAAGGATGACTTTAGATCGCAATCTGGTTATGTGTTTTTCTTAAACAGTGGCACTGTGAGTTGGAAAAGTTCAAAGCAAGATACAATTGCTCATTCTACAACCGAGGCCGAGTATATTGCTGCCTCAATAGCAACAAAGGAAGCTGTTTGGATCAAAAAGTTCATTAGTGAACTTGGCATAGTTCCTAGCATTATGGATCCCATTGGTCTCTATTGTGATAACAATGGTGCTATGGCACAAGCTAAGGAGCCTAGATCTCACCAACGATCCAAACACATACTTAGGCGTTATCACCTCATTCGAGAGATAATAGATAAAGGAGATGTGAAATGATGCAGAGTACCTACACTTGACAATATTGCTGACCCACTGACAAAGCCTCTTGCGCAGCAGAAGCATGATGGCCTTACTAGATCTATGGGCATTAGGGGTATGCCTAATTGGCTCTAGTGCTAGTGGGAGATTTTTGGTGTAAGCCATAGAGACCAATACTTTTGGTACTTGTATCGAATTATTTATTAATAATAAAAGGCTTTTTCTTTATTATGTTTGTTTAATAAATTCCCTAGAATAGCTATTCCGTTTAATGTATCAAGTGTGACTTAATCATGAGATCACATTAAGCATAAGGACATTATTCTTAAATTATTTGTAGTCGAGGTATATTGTGAAGTGGGATATGTTAGACTATGGCACGGATCTAGAATGGGGGGTTGAATAGATCCCAATTAAAAACTTGAGTCGGCGCCACCAATTTAAAAGAAAATTGGTTTTAAAAATTGTTTTAAGTGCGGAAGCAGCCGAGGAAAATTTTAGTCTAAAACGAACCGTTATTGGAAAACCGGATATGCGTTAAGCTAATGGAGTAGAGATAAAATGAAATACTAATTACTACACTATTTGCACACTCAATTGATATATTTCACTAACTAGCAAGCCTAGTTCCAATGATCCAAAATACCAGATTAAACTGAATGTAAACTTAAGACAACTTTGGCTTATGCAAATTCACAAACACTTGGTGTGCATACACTCCAAGAGATATTTGAGTTGAGTAAGTAATTCAAATTTATCTAGTACAATATACTATTGTACTTGGTATTCAAACCACAGTTTCAATTTCTTACTCAACTTATATCAACGTTTGGTAAAATTGCTTAAACTAAAATCACTTAATTTTTAAGCTGAAAAGCACTTATGCAGAAAATTAAAGAAGACAGAGATTTGATGAGGCAGTTCCCCCGCCGTCCTCGCGTCGGGGTACGTCTGCCCTCAATTCTAAAAATAGAATTGAGATGATTAATTAGATATCACCTGTGAAATTTAATCGTTTATACAAGGATTGCAAAGCATGTAAACAACAGAACTTCCAATGTGTTGAATGATGCTTCCTATCCTTGCTCCTTGATTCAAGATGAATCAAGACCTTCGATCGTTGTTGCTAGACCTCCGATTCCAGCCCCTTTGTTGAAGAATCTTCCGTTCTTCAAACCCTCGGCCCGACTGATCTCAAACACAACGAGTCGAACCCGAATCCTTCACTTCAATGCCACCGAATCCGCTACTAGACTGATGAAGACTTCCTCTTCTCAATCACCTTCGCTCGGCTGAATATTGAAGAACGATTCGTCCAAAAACCCCCAAACACAAACCCGTATTGGAGGACAAAACCCTAATGGTTTTATTCAAGAAAGAACCTGCCACAAGCTTCAACCCGAACTGGATTCTTCGATCACAGCTTCGAACCTTATCACCTTTACTCGATCACAAACCACATCAAAAGTAATTGTGTGCAGTTGATGTGTTGTGAAATGTTGAAGATGAAGATGATGAGTCTTGGACACCTTTTTCACTCTTTCTTGTTTCCTTGAACACTTCAACTCAAATTGGCAAATGTTGGTTAATAAAAGTGTTTTAACTTCTATATATAGTAACAGACAAAACCAATTAAATATAATAGAATTTTAAACACTTGAAGTAACTCAGAAAACTGAGTTTATGCACGAGCGGTCGACCATAGGTCGGCGGGCGCTGAGCCGTGAGTGATGCGCCGACCCCTATGGTCGACCCATGGTTCCATGTGCTGACCCAGGATAACTTCATTAAGCCATGCGCTGACTTCTGGTCGACTCAAGGAATTTTTGTGCTGACCCGTGAGTTATGCGCCGACCCTTATGGTCGACGCAAAGGAGCATGCGCTGACCAATCTCAGTTCTGCTGAGCTTTGCGCTGACCCGTGAGCTTTGAGCTGACCCCTATGGTCGACTCAAGGCCTTCAAATCTGCATAAAACTGTGTTTTGTGATTTTCATGCATTTCGTCATGATCACACTTTGTCCACATATGTTTTTGATCATTATAATAGGTTTAGACAAACGTAGAAAAGGATATGGTGGATAATGTGTTTCATTTCTTTGTGGACGTGCATGATGGTCTTTTGTCATCATCGAAACTTGCGATCGTATGTTGTCTGACTCTTTGTCTTTACATACTCCCCCTTTTTGATGATGACAACCTGTATAAATCAACGTGACAAACAGCATGCGGTATTGACACATTTTCCACACTCCCCCTTTCTTTTGTAATCTAAGGCTATATTTTTGTCTGCCAGCTTTGTGCACTTTTCTCCCCCTTTGACAACATCAAAAAGAGAGACAGAGTGATTTTATCAAGATATCAAGGAAATTTCACAGGAAATAACATAAACAAATAATAATAACACACCAATGTCATTTCCGAGCAATAGTCATTTATAAAGAAAACAAGTAAAACATAGAAATACATTCAAAATAACAATCAAACTGCATAATGCATGTGAATATCTATGTCTTAGTGGCGGTGTCCTGGATGATAACAAATTCCCGGGTTTTTGTAAGGGTCAGCCAGAGATGATAGGTATTCGGTGACACCGTTCAGATGCTTGAGACTCTCGTCGATTGACTTTTCTTGACGTTCAAATGAAGCCGAAAAGGTTGCAAACCGGTCATTCATGCTTGTAGAGAAGGAGTCGAGACGCTCATTTTGGGCTTGAATTTGCTCGTTGATATGAGCATAGCGCTCATCTTGAGCTTGCATGAAGGACTGTTGAGCTATCTCCATATTATGCATCATATCCAACAGTTCTGAAGAATTTGCTTGTTGTGGAGGGGACGGAGGAGATTCTTCCTCATCTTGGTAATACGGCTGGTAAAATTGACGTTGAGTTGACCAGCCCTTGTGTTGCCATTCACCCCAGCCACCCCAGTGTGGAGCATCTTCTTCATTTGAATGCGACTGCTGAGCCCAAGCGGAGTCCGAGTAGTCGTGAGTGTCAACGGGTGGAGGATCATCATCTCCACCATTGTGATCCACATCGTGCCTGACTTCTTCTTCTTCATTTTCTTCTTCATCTTCTTGGTCTTCGCTTTCATCACTATCATCATCTGCAGGAATATTTGCTCTCCGAATAAACTTATACATCCTCCGCTCATTGCACCAAATATATCCCATCATAGACATGGTTTTTATGCTGAACTCTTTGTCAGATGAGATGGAAGTGTACGGGAAAGATGGATGATTAACGTTGGCTGCAGTCAGGACCTCTTGAATAAAGGATCCGTAGGCAAAAGCCGTTCCTCGTCCAGAGTCACGTAGCCCAAACATTCTACTGGCAATGTAGTACGGCCAGTTGATTTTTATCTTATTTTTCAGAATGTAAATCAGATGAACCTCGGCTGGTTCGACTCTGGAGAGTCCGCCCTTCTTTGGTCGCAGGATTCGTGAGACAACCCACTGAAGAATCCTTTCTCCGGCTTTCAGCTTCCCGACAGTGACAGTTCGTGGGAACGCGTCACTGTTCACAAACTGATCAGTATAGGGTCGTCTCAGCATGTTATTCAATGCACTCTTAAACTCATAGCCATCTATGTGGTGAGAGTCAGTTACCTCAGGTAGAGGGTTTCCAGCATCATCAACAGACATATCAAAATATTGGTTCCAGATATTTGATTTAAGCTGTACCTTTGTCGGACCAATTCTAGAGTGAAACTTGTGCCCGTGAAAGTTGTCATGAAGGCCGGCATAGAACACTCGAACAAGGTCTTCACTGTATTTGGTATTACATTCCAGGAAGTTGATAAAGCTCTGATGCTGCAGCAGAGCCAGGACTTCAGGAAGGTGCATGCGTTCAGCGGTAAGTTTGTAGAACGCATGTTGTTGCACAACACCTCTTTTGCTGATGTCTCTGTTGAAGACTTCGACGCGAGCGGGTGGAACGAGTGATACAACAGATATGGGTAGATATGCGGCAGATGATTCTCGGGATCTCTTGTCGGAAGGTCTGCGAGATGAGGAAGCCATTTGAGCAAGTTTGAAACAGAGTGTATGGGTATAGAGAGAAGGTTTAAGAAGGGTTTTGAGAGTGATTCTGCTAGGCAGAGGTTTCTCCCAATTTATAGTGGAAAGGTTAGGGTTTTGGGAAGATGGAAGATCAAGGAACAATAGCCACTAGGTAGATGCAAGTTACAAAGTAGTGGGTAGTTTGAAAGGTGATGGAATGTAAATGCACACTTAATGATGATTTTTGAATGGGAATGCATGAAAAACGATTTAAATTTTTCTGCAGAAAAACGAAATTTTCGAGCGATGAGTCGACCATAGCCCTGTATGCGTCGACGCATACTGTTTGGTTTTTGAGAAAATGCAGAAATTATTTTAGCTTGCGTCGACCATAACCCTGCTGCGGTCGACTCATACAGTCCAAATTTCAATTTTTCACTATTTGCCACATGCGATGACAGGTTTGATGCATAATTAACACAACATACAGCAATAAACATCCAAAGAGAGATCATATATATATATATATATATATATATATATATATATATATATGCAACATCATTATGAGATATAACTATTTTAGTCATGAGATTTTGCAGAGAGAGAAAGAGAGGAACAGTATTACCTTAATGCCGGCGTGACTTAGTGAACGGTAGAATTGTGCTTACAACAACATAGATTTGATAGAAGTACAGGATTAAAGTCTTATCTGGAATAAGGTAAAACAGCAGATTATAGTGCCTGTTCCGAAATATCGAGAATGCCAAGTTCTCGGCGGATATGAAAGAAAGGTTCAGTGGCTAGCGGCTTTGTGAAAATGTCCGCTAGTTGATTTTCAGTATTGACATGTTCAAACATAATGTCACCTTTCTCTACATGATCCCGAAGAAAGTGGTGTCGTATTTCGATATGTTTGGTGCGAGAATGTAGCACAGGATTCTTGGTTAGGTTAATGGCACTTGTGTTGTCACAAAAAATGGGAATCCGTTCAAGTTTGAGGTTAAAATCCAATAGTTGTTTCTTAATCCATAGGATTTGGGCACAATAACTACCGGCGGCAACGTATTCCGTTTCGGCGGTTGACAACGCAACAGAAACCTGTTTCTTGCTATGCCAACTGACCAAAGAGTTTGAAAATAAGTGACAAGTCCCACTGGTGCTCTTCCTATCCGATTTGCAACCCGCAAAGTCGGAATCGGAAAAACCTACCAAAGAACAATCATTACCTTTGGAATACCACAGTCCATACTTCGGAGTACCGGATAGGTATCGAAGTATTTGTTTGACGGCTTTTAAATGGGATTCCTTGGGACATGATTGATATCTTGCACACATGCATACGCTAAACATAATATCGGGACGAGAAGCAGTAAGATAAAGGAGTGAACCAATCATACCTCTATACCGTTTTACATCTACTTCCTTACCGTCTTCATCTTTGTCCAAGTTGGTACACGTAGGCATGGGGGTGTCTATGGCCTTAGCTTTTGCCATGTCAAATCTCTTGATAAGGTCCAAACAGTACTTTGTCTGGCTCACGAAAGTTCCTTCTTTAAGCTGTTTAATTTGCAGACCGAGAAAGTATGTGAGCTCCCCCATCATACTCATCTCGAATTCGCCCTGCATAAGGTCAGAAAACTCTCTCACAAGATTCATGTTAGTAGATCCAAATATGATATCATCTACATAAATTTGCACTAATATCAAGTGCTTTCCTTGACGTTTAATGAAGAGGGTTGTGTCAACCTTTCCTCTAGAGTATTTTTGATCGAGTAAGAATTTGCTTAGTCTCTCATACCAAGCTCTAGGAGCTTGTTTGAGGCCATACAAAGCTCTTTTTAGTTTATAAACATGATCAGGATACTCATGGGATTCGAAACCCGGAGGTTGTGCGACATAAACCTCTTCATTTATGTGACCGTTAAGGAACGCACTCTTGACATCCATTTGGAATAGCTTAAAATCTTTCGCACAAGCGAAAGCAAGGAGAAGGCGTATAGCCTCGAGTCTGGCAACCGGCGCATAAGTTTCCTCATAGTCGATGCCTTCCTCTTGGTTATACCCTTGCGCGACTAAACGCGCCTTATTACGGGTTATTACCCCGTTTTCGTCCAGCTTGTTCCTAAACACCCATCGGGTGCCGATTACTCGATGATCTCGCGGAGGAGGGACAAGGTCCCAAACCTCATTTCTGGTGAACTGATTAAGTTCCTCCTGCATTGATAAAAACCAGTGTTCATCGAGTAGGGCTTCTTTAGGGTTTTTAGGTTCCATCTGCGAAACGAAAGCGAAGTGATAACAGAAATTACTTAGCTTAGATCGAGTTGTTACACCCTTTGAGATGTCCCCGAGAATGTTATCTATTGGATGGTCTTTGGAAGACTTCCAAGCTTGAGGAAGATCATCGTTTGAAGGCGGATGAACTACCTCGGTTTCCTCATGTTGTACATCTTTGTCCTCCTCAATTTTGACTATGTCGGGTTGATCAATCCCCGGCTCGCCACCTTTGAGTATGTCTTCGGTAGATGTACCTGCACCATGAAAAACACTACCCTTTCCGACGTTTCTCGGATTGGATTCATCAAAAGTGACATGTACAGACTCTTCTACAATAAGTAATCGCTTGTTGTATATTCTATATGCTTTGCTAGATTGAGAGTATCCGAGGAAGATACCTTCGTCGGCCTTGGAATCGAATTTCCCTAAGTTTTCTTTTCCATTGTTAAATATAAAACATTTGCAACCAAAGACATGTAAGTGAGAGACATTTGGCTTTCGCCCTTTTAAAAGTTCATACGGAGTTTTGTTTAGAATGGGGCGAATGAGCACCCTATTCAGAACGTAACAAGTCGTACTAATGGCGTCAGCCCAAAAATATTTCGGTAAGCCACTTTCATTGATCATTGTTCTTCCCAATTCTTCCAAAATTTGATTTTTACGCTCCACAACCCCATTTTGTTGAGGAGTGCGTGGAGCGGAGAAGTTATGATCAATACCATGGTTACCGCAATATTCTTCAAATAAGTGATTTTCAAACTCACCTCCATGATCGCTTCTAATTGCAATAATGTTTGTATTTAGTTTATTTTGAGAAAGCTTAGAAAATCGTTCAAAGGCGGTGAATGTGTCGCTCTTACTTACTAAGAAAATAGTCCAACAAAATCGAGAAAAGTCGTCCACTATTACGAAACCGTAATAGTTTCCTCCTAGACTTTTAATCCTAGATGGCCCAAATAAATCCATATGGAGAAGCTCGAGAGGTCTCATTGTTGAAACGATATTTTTTGATTTAAAAGAGATCCTCGTTTGCTTCCCCTTTTGACAAGCATCACAAAGGTGATCCTTGGTGAACTTAATTTTGGGGAGACCTAGGACTAGATCTTTTGAGACTACATTGTTAAGTAAGTCAAAGTTAACATGTGCTAAACGCCTATGCCATAACCATGAATCTTCACTCATTGTTACAAGGCATTTGTCACTTGTTAACGATACTTCATTTAAGTCAAGCATATAGACATTGTTCACACGAAGACCATTAAACATACTCTTCTTATCATCATTATGTACAATTTTGCAACAATCTTTTGAAAATGATACATTGTATCCTTTGTCACATAATTGACTGATGCTAAGTAGATTGTGTTTAAGACCTTCGACAAGCAAAACATCAGAAATAGTAGTAGAGGAGGGATTACCTACACTACCTTTCCCAAGTATTGCTCCACGGTTGTTGTCACCATAAGTTACATATCCCTTCTTCTTAGCCACAAAGTCAATGAAGAGAGATATGTCACCTGACATGTGCCTTGAGCATCCACTGTCGAGAACCCATCTTCTCTCGGTAGTCTCGAGGCATTGTACCTGTGACAAGATAATTAACAAGAGAAGGTACCCAATTGCTTATTGGGTCCTGAGTGGTGAGGAACGAAATGGTTGCATTTGGGCATCCATTGATAAATGCCTTTAGGAACTAAAAACCTCCTAAATCTA
This sequence comes from Lathyrus oleraceus, assembly GCF_024323335.1. Taxonomy (NCBI): domain Eukaryota; kingdom Viridiplantae; phylum Streptophyta; class Magnoliopsida; order Fabales; family Fabaceae; genus Lathyrus; species Lathyrus oleraceus. The sequence goes on from NC_066580.1 coordinate 305,888,016, forward strand.
CATTTAGCAATGGAATGGCCTTTCTTGCAACAATAGAAACAGGAGAAAGTTACATTTGGATTGCTTTTGCTATCTTCATCTTTTATAACATATTTATATTTTTGATATGGATTAACCATACTTTTTCGAAAATTTGATTTGTCGATAGCAAAAGTAATCTTGGGCTCAAGAGCCTTGTCAAGTTTGGCTTTTAGGTTTCTTACTTCACCTTGCCAAATGTAACAAGTATCACACCCAAAGTTCATCATTCTACTTTTAAGGTCCTCATAACTTGTTTTTGTGCTTTCCACTATAGAAGCTTTAAGTGCCTCAAGTTTCCGTTCGGATTCTTGAATTTTATGTTCCAAGTGAGAAAAAATTTTCTTATTTGAGGCAAGCCTTTTAAAGGCCTCTTTCGCTTCATAGTGTAAAGTATCAAAAGCATTTTGCAGTTCATGATGAGACATACTAGAGGATTTTTCATATTTAGCATGTCGTACCTGTTTCTTTTTGTTCTTTTGATGAGCAGAAAGACATAGATTTGCATTTTCATCTTCATCACTAGAGCTTTCATCATTGGAGGAGTCGCTATCGCTTTCCCAAGCTATGTATGCTCTCCTTGGCTTTGATGGTTTCTTGTGTGATTTGTATGAATCTTTTTCTTTTGTCTTTTTGTTCATCGGACAGTCCGGTTTGTAGTGACCCGGCTTTCCACACTTATAGCACGACCCTCTAGTTGTTTTTCCTTTTGAGTCATCATTTTTAGAGAACCTAGATTGCTTCCGGAAGTTTACTAAGTTCTTCTCGGAATGTTAGATGTCGTTCTTTCTCACGTAACGGTTGTAGCGTTTGACGAACAGCCCCATATCTTCACTCTTGTCCTCTTCTTCTTCGTCACTCGATGAATAATCACTTTGCTCTTTTGCTTGAGACTTTGAGGAGGAAGTCTTTAGAGCTATTGATTTCTTTTCACTCACCTTTGCTTTGTCTTTCTTGTCTTTCTTTTCGTGTTGTTCCAGGCTTAAGAGAACTTGTTCGTGCTCTTGTAGTTTACCGAACAACGTTGTCAAGTCCAATGTGGTAAGATCATTTGCCTCTTTTATGGCGGTCACTTTCGGCTGCCATTCCCTGTTAAGACATCTTAAGATCTTATTAGTAGCAATATCATTGGAAACAGGCCTACCAAGTGAATGTAATCGATTGATGAGATGAGTGAATCTCTTTTGCATGTCGGCAATGGTTTCCCCTTGCTCCATGAAAAAGAGATCAAACTCTTGTGTTAGTGTATTGATTCTAGCCAATTTAACATCATTTGTCCCCTCATGGGCAATTTGTAGTGAATCCCACATTGCCTTAGCAGTAGGACAATGTGATACACGATAGTATTCATCTACACCTAATGAGGAGATTTGGATGTTTTTGGCTTTCCAATCATAATTGTATTTCTTTTCATCATCATCGATCCATTGTGCTTCGGGCTTAGGCACCACTTCGTTATTCTCATTGGTCATGGTTATTTGAATTGGACCATTGAGAATAACATTCCATATTTTTCTATCTATGGAATTTATGTGCACCCGCATACAGTCTTTCCAATAACTATAATTTTCACCATTGAAAACGGGAGCTCTATTGTAAGCCCCTTTAGGTTCGTTAGCCATTTTCTATCAAATTTGTATTTTGAAGCACGGAATGAACCGGAGCTCCTGATACCACTTGTTAGACTATGGCACGGATCTAGAAGGGGGGGGGTTGAATAGATCCCAATTAAAAACTTGAGTCGGCGCCACCAATTTAAAAGAAAATTGGTTTTAAAAATTGTTTTAAGTGCGGAAGCAGCCGAGGAAAATTTTAGTCTAAAACGAACCGTTATTGGAAAACCGGATATGCGTTAAGCTAATGGAGTAGAGATAAAATGAAATACTAATTACTACACTATTTGCACACTCAATTGATATATTTCACTAACTAGCAAGCCTAGTTCCAATGATCCGAAATACCAGATTAAACTGAATGTAAACTTAAGACAACTTTGGCTTATGCAAATTCACAAACACTTGGTGTGCATACACTCCAAGAGATATTTGAGTTGAGTAAGTAATTCAAATTTATCTAGTACAATATACTATTGTACTTGGTATTCAAACAGCAGTTTCAATTTCTTACTCAACTTATATCAACGTTTGGTAAAATTGCTTAAACTAAAATCACTTAATTTTTAAGCTGAAAAGCACTTATGCAGAAAATTAAAGAAGACAGAGATTTGATGAGGCAGTTCCCCCGCCGTCCTCGCTTCGGGGTACGTCTGCCCTCAATTCTAAAAATAGAATTGAGATGATTAATTAGATATCACCTGTGAAATTTAATCGTTTATACAAGGATTGCAAAGCATGTAAACAACAGAACTTCCAATGTGTTGAATGATGCTTCCTATCCTTGCTCCTTGATTCAAGATGAATCAAGACCTTCGATCGTTGTTGCTAGACCTCCGATTCCAGCCCCTTCGTTGAAGAATCTTCCGTTCTTCAAACCCTCGGCCCGGCTGATCTCAAACACAACGAGTCGAACCCGAATCCTTCACTTCAATGCCACCGAATCCGCTACTAGACTGATGAAGACTTCCTCTTCTCAATCACCTTCGCTCGGCTGAATATTGAAGAACGATTCGTCCAAAAACCCCCAAACACAAACCCGTATTGGAGGACAAAACCCTAATGGTTTTATTCAAGAAAGAACCTGCCACAAGCTTCAACCCGAACTGGATTCTTCGATCACAGCTTCGAACCTTATCACCTTTACTCGATCACAAACCACATCAAAAGTAATTGTGTGCAGTTGATGTGTTGTGAAATGTTGAAGATGAAGATGATGAGTCTTGGACACCTTTTTCACTCTTTCTTGTTTCCTTGAACACTTCAACTCAAATTGGCAAATGTTGGTTAATAAAAGTGTTTTAACTTCTATATATAGTAACAGACAAAACCAATTAAATATAATAGAATTTTAAACACTTGAAGTAACTCAGAAAACTGAGTTTATGCACGAGCGGTCGACCATAGGTCGGCGGGCGCTGAGCCGTGAGTGATGCGCCGACCCCTATGGTCGACCCATGGTTCCATGTGCTGACCCAGGATAACTTCATTAAGCCATGCGCTGACTTCTGGTCGACTCAAGGAATTTTTGTGCTGACCCGTGAGTTATGCGCCGACCCTTATGGTCGACGCAAAGGAGCATGCGCTGACCAATCTCAGTTCTGCTGAGCTTTGCGCTGACCCATGAGCTTTGAGCTGACCCCTATGGTCGACTCAAGGCCTTCAAATCTGCATAAAACTGTGTTTTGTGATTTTCATGCATTTCGTCATGATCACACTTTGTCCACATATGTTTTTGATCATTATAATAGGTTTAGACAAACGTAGAAAAGGATATGGTGGATAATGTGTTTCATTTCTTTGTGGACGTGCATGATGGTCTTTTGTCATCATCGAAACTTGCGATCGTATGTTGTCTGACTCTTTGTCTTTACAGGATAACATTAAAGCATTAAGACTATTATGTATATAGACTGATGATCACATCTCGTGGATCATGGATAAAGAGTTATCAAGTCTTAAACATAGGTATGAATATTAAGAGTAATATTTATACTGGATTAACCCGCTATAAGAATACTATATAGAATGTTATACAAAGTGTCATAAGTTATTCTCATGGTCATAATTGTGCATACCACCCTTCGACCTGAAACCACTATGGACACTAAATGTTGAGTCAAGTGCCTTATTGCTGATCAAACATTGTCCGTAATTGGATGACCATAAAGACAGTTGATGGGTACTCCACGAAGCATGCTAAGGGACATGAGTGACCTAGATGGAATTTTCCCATCCTGCGTAACAGAATAAATGTCTATGGGCCTAATATTGAACTGGACAAGGATGGCACGGTTTATGCCATGTGTTCAATATAGACATAAGGACAAAAGGATAATTGTACACATAAGTATTATCACAAAAGGATTCGTCATATCGCATGGTATTTTCGTGTCTTGGGTAGCAGTGATGTGTTGCTAGATAGCGCTCACTGTTTATTATGTTAAATACGTGATATAATATAATTGCCAATGTCGCGGAAACCTATAGGGTCACACACAAAAGGACGGATTGATGAGAGATATAGTAACTAAGGAACACCGTAAGGTACGGTGCACTTAAGTGAATTGTAGAACATCGTAAGGTACGGTGTACTTAAGTAGAATACAAAATATCGTAAGGTACCACACGCTTAGGGGATTTTGGCATATTATAAGATATGGGCCACATACACTTAAGTGGGCTTTTTTAGCTTGCGACCCACACAAGTGGTTCTATAAATAGAATCCTTGTCCAGAAGCATTTGTGCTGTTGCAATTTTATTTCTCTTTCTCTCACTCAAAGCCTTCATTCGTAGCAGCTAGGACTGAGATTGAAGGAATCTGTTCGTGTGGACTGAGTAGAGGCGTTATCACCATTCAACGTTCGTGATCGCTCCGTAGATCTGCATCAAAGGTTTCAATCGCCATAAGAGGTAACGATTATATCACTGATCATGCCCATTCGTAATGATCACTAAAGGAGAAATTTTTTAAATTCCACTGTATTTTGGATCGCTCTTATCCTTTAAACTATTCCTTCTCGCACCATGAAATGACACTTCTCCGAATTCATAATCAAATTTGTTTGTTGGCTCCTATCTAAAACAAGATAAAAGTTAGTTAAACAATTATCAAACTAAGATCCAAAGACTGAAAAGTCATCCATGAACACTTCCATATGCTTTTCAAGCATGTCAGCAAAGATGGAAGTCATGCAACGTTGGAAGGTGGCTGGAGCATTACACAGCCTGAATGGCATTCTTCTGTAATCAAATACACCATAAGGGAATGTGAATGCCATTTTCTCTTGGTCTTCCGGAGCAATAACAATCTGATTATATCTGGAGTATCCATCTAGAAAACAGTAGTAATCATGACCAGCTAGCCTTTCCAACATTTGATCAATGAATGGCAAAGGGAAATGGTGTTTCCTGGTCACAATGTTTAACCTCTTGCAGTCAGTACACATTCGCCAACCTGTAACTGTTCTTGTAGGGATTAGCTCAATTCTTCTTGTTTCTAATGAAGGTGGTCCTCCCCTTTTTATGGACCAGATGCATCGGACTCACCCATGAGCTGTCAGATATAGGGTAGATAAGACCAGCGTCTAACAACTTCACCACTTCTTTCCGAACCACTTATTTCATTGTGGGGTTAAGTCTCCTTTGGGGCTGGACCACAGGTTTGTGATCGTCTTCCATGAGAATTTTATGCATGCACACTGTAGGGCTAATACCTTTCAACTCCTCAATTTTCCATCTGATAGCATTCTTGTATTATTTTAGGACTTGGATGAGTTTCTCTTCTGGGATACTCTTAAGGATCGAATTTATTATAGTCGGGCATTGACCTTCAGAATGGAATTTGTATTTCATGATGTTTCGAGCATCAATTTTTGATTCCCCATCATAAACCTTCAAAGTCATAGTACCTTCCTCTATGTTGATCAAACATCTTCCAGTCTCTAAAAAGGGTCTCCCAAGAATGATAGGAATCTCTTCATCCACCAGATATACAAACTTGTGAATCTTTATTATAACATCTTCAACTAGCCCATAAGGTTTCTTAACCAAATGATCGGCGAATTGAAGTGTCATCCTGGTATCTTGCACAACCCCTATACCCAATTTCTTGTAAATGGATAACGGCATGAGACTCACTTTGGCTCCTAAATCAATAAGAGATTTTTTGAATGACCTATCTCCAATGGTGCAAGGGATAGTGACAGTTCCTCAATCCTTCTTCTTCATTAGAATTTTCACACCCTGCAAAATAGCACTACAAGTTTCGGTTAGAATAATCGGGTTGGTGTCAATGGTTCGCCTCTTAGAAATGATGTCCTTCATGAACTTGGCATAGGTATGCATTTGTTCAAGTGCTTTCAAAAGTGAAATGTTGATTTCTAGTTTCTTGAACAACTCTAGGAATTTCTCAAAAAAATTCTCATGTTGTCCTTAATGACTGGTTTTGGTTCAATGACTTTTTCTTTCACCACTTGTTTAGGTGTAACCAATTCTTCCCTCACAACTTTATTTTCCTTGATCTCAAGATCTACTTCAAGCCATTGATCTTCATCTTCAGCTTTCTCCTCAAGGTCTTCATGAGATTTACCATTTCTCGTTGTCGTAGCACTAACATCATTATGCTCTCTAGGATTTGTCACAGTTGCACTTGGTCGAGCACCTTGTGATTGAGAACTCGAGGCTAATTGATATGCTATCTGACCCATCTGAACTTCAAGATTTTTTATGGAAGCGGTAGTGTTTTTCTGATTGTTCCTAGTTTCTTCTTGGAATTGAACATTATGAGTCGCCATTCTTTCAATGGAAATCTCCCAATCTTCTTTCTTAGGGGTTTATTGTTGCTGTTGTTGTTGATATTGAGTTTGATATTGACCTTGACCTTGTTCAGGAACATTCCCTTTCTGGTCTTTCCATGAGAAATTATGATGATTCTTCCAACCAGGATTATACATGTTGAAATAAGGATTATTCTGCTTCATAAATTTTATTTCCTCAACTTGTTGAGGAGTTGCAAAACAATACACTGTTGGGTGCGGTCCATTACAAATCTCACAACAGACGAGGGGAGCAGGTTGGACTTGAGCTACCGGTTGGGTACCTATATTCATCGCTTTAAGCTTCTTTTCGACTTCGACAATGATAATATCTTCTATACGGATTTTATTAGTTTCTAGCTTCAAATTGATAACTCCTTCAAGTTTACTTATACATTTGTCGTAAAACTTCAAGTGCTCATTAGCAGCAATTGCTTCAATGATCTTTTTGATACCGGTGGTTGTTGAGAAATTAGTTAAGCCACCGACTACGGTATCAATCAACTGTTTGGTCTTTATTTTGAGACCATTTACAAACATCTGCATCTGTTCTGTTGGATCCATATTATGAGTTAGGCAAGCTACTAGGACCCTTTTGAATATCTTGTAGGCATCTCCAAAAGCTTCACCCTCTTTCTGCTTAAAGTTCAGTATTTCATATCTTTTTCTCAGAAACACCGATATTGAAAAACACTCATTCAGGAAAGCCTTTTCCATCTCTTCCCATGATGTAATACTACTGGTCGGGAGAGAATAGAACGATTCTTCATCTTCTTCCTCCAAGGTGAATGGGAACATTCTTAACTTCTTTGCTTCCTCCGTGTGACATCAATTTTTAGAGTGTTGCTCATGGTCAGAAATCTCTGCAAATGCTTGTTTGCATCTTCATTTACCTTTCTAGTGAAATGCTTTCTTTCAAGTTGATTAATAGTACTTGGATGTAGTTGAAAATTAGCCACATTCACCGTTGGTTGACAATTGTTAATCTTCCTGTTGGTTCATTTGCGCCTCTGTAGTCACCCAACAGTCTTTCTGGTGGTGGTGTGTTCTCCCCCATTATTTCGATCTCTCTCTTTGAACTTGAATATGAACCTGAATGAATGGAAAGTTCTTCTTCTTCTGATTCCAGTCTTGCTAATCTACCTTGTCTGAGTTTTGCACGTAAAGTTCTTTCGATTTCTACATCAAAAGGAAAATCAGTTGAGGCTTTACCTTGCATACAAATATTATACACAAATTAGTCGATAATGATCGGGCTAAATAACTAAAAGAAGAGCGAGAAAATTTAGTTGCAGAGCTACAAAATTTCAATTGAATTAAATTTAAACTTTATATTTGGAAGTCCCCGGCAACATCGCCAAAAACTTGATCGATAAAATAGCAAGTGTACTATTTTGCTAACGTAGTGATAATATGGATGTTTCCCAAATATCGATCTTAAGGGCTGCGCAGTAATATTAGTTTAAATCGTGATTCAATTAAACAAAAACAGGAGTTTTAAGGTTTGGAATAAACCCGTAACATCATGTTCAACATAGGCCTGTTCCAACACTCTCTACAATGCTTCTTTGTGCGTTTCAGAATTCATTAGCAATGATAGCGCAAAGATTTTTGACAGCGTCTGGAGCAGTTGCTCTACAATATTGAATTCAATTCTTTTGATTAATCTTAACACTTCATCATCATCGTTAGTCTTCAATTTGCTAGATTCACCAGACTGACACAGTGGAGCACTAACCGGATTCACTAGAGGAATCTCTACCTTCTTCCCCACAGAAACATCTTCTACAACCTTAGGAAAAACCGGACTGAACACCCGACCACTACGGGTCACCTTTGTAATATCTACAATATTTACCATTAAGTATGCGGCTGGTAGAGGAACCTCTTGACCATTATCTATCATAGTGGAACTATTCTGGTATGGCACAACTTTAAACACTGATACAATGACATTCACATCATTTCCCATATCCCTCGACTGTTGAATCTGGATTACATTCTCATCCATCTATGATGTTTTATTTTTACTTTTTTATTTATTCTGAAAATGGTAATCACAAAAAAACACAAATAAATAATATAATTGTCCATCTGCATAATATTTGGTCACAATTCACTTCTCTAAAATAAAAATATCAAATCATTATGCAGGTTGGTTTCTAAACCCATTAAATACAATGATCCTGCTCCTTCTCCAAATTTTGAATTCCCTATGTTGGAGGCTGAGGAGGAAAGTGATGAAGAAGTAAGTGATGAATTGTCTCGTCTTCTTGAGCATGAGGAAAAAGCCATTCAGCCATTCAAAGAGCAAATTGAGTTAGTCAACTTGAGTTCCAAGGATGATGTGAAGGAAGTCAAGGTTGGGTCTCGACTATGTCCAGAAGTTAAGAAGGGGTTGGTTGATCTTCTGCGAGAATATTCAGATGTATATGCTTGGTCCTATAAAGACATGCTTGGGTTGGATTCTGAGATTGTGGAGCATAGATTACCGTTGAAGCCATATTGCTTGCCAGTCAAGCATCAGTTGAGGAGAACTCATCATGATATGGCAGTAAAGATCAGTTGAGGAGAACCCATCATGATATGGCAGTAAAGATCCATAGTTGGTAGCCAATATTGTGCCTGTTCCGAAGAAGGATGGAAAAGTCCCTATGTGTGTTAATTATAGTGATTTGACTAAAGTCAGTTCGAAAGATGATTTTCCTCTGCCACACATGGATATGTTGGTAGATAATACAGCTAAATTCAAAGTCTTTTCGTTTATGGATGGATTTTCCAGATATAACCAAATCAAGATGGCACCCGAAGATATGGAGAAGACCACATTCGTTACACCTTGGAGAACATTCTGTTATGGAGTGATGCCTTTCGGTTTAAAGAACGCTGGTGCGACTTGCCAAAGGGAAATGACTAGTCTTTTTCATGGTATGATGCATAAAGAGTTTGAAGTCTATGTTGATGATATGATTGCTAAATCTATTGATGAAGAGGAACATGTTGAACATTTGTTGAAGCTATTCCAGCGTTTGAAGAAGTATAAACTCTGCTTGAATCCCAATAAGTGTACTTTTGGTGTTCGTTTTGGTAAGTTGTTAGGCTTCATTGTCAGCCAGAAGAGTATTGAAGTTCATCCTGCCAAGGTCAAAGCACTACAAGAGATCCCTGCGTCCAAAACTGAGAAGAAAGTCAGAGGTTTTCTCGGTCGCTTGAATTATATCTCAAGATTCATTTCACACATGACTTCCACATGTGCGCCTATATTCAAGCTTCTTCGGAAAAAATAAGTCTTGTGATTGGACCGAAGACTTCCAGAAAGCTTTTGATAGTATCAAAGAATATCTTCTTGAGCCTCCAATTCTGTCTCCACCTGTTGAAGGAAGACTGTTGATCATGTATTTGACTGTGCTTGAAGATAATATGTGTTGTGTTCTAGGTCAGCAAGATGAGAATGGAAGGAAAGAATATGCTATTTACTACCTCAGTAAGAAGTTCACCAACTGTGAGACTCGATATTCTATGCTTGAGAAGACTTGTTGCGCATTGGTTTGGGTTGCTAAGTGTCTGCGTCAATATATGTTGAATCATACCACTTGGTTGATATCCAAAATGGATCCAATCAAGTATTTATTTGAGATACCTGCTTTAACTGGGAGGATTTCCTGTTTTCAGATGTTGTTATCAGAGTATGATACTGAATACCGATCTCAGAAAGCAATTAAAGGTAGTGTCTTGGCTGACCATTTGGCTCACTAACCGATTGAAGATTACCAGTCAGTGCACTATGATTTTCCTGATGAAGAGATCTTGTACTTAAAAATGAAATACTGCGATGAACCATTGCTTGAAGAAGGGCCAGAGCCTGGTTCCCGTTGGGGCATGGTATTTGATGGAGTTGTTAATCAATATGGTAATGGCATTGGGGCAGTAATTATTAATCCTCAAGTCACACATTTCCCATTTACAGCTAGATTAACTTTCAAGTGTACAAATAATATGGCATAATAAGAAGCTTGCATTATGGGGCTTGAATAGGCCATTGATCTCAGAATCAAGTATTTGGACGTCTATGGAGATTCAACTTTGGTTATGAATCAAATCGAAGGTGAATGGGAGATGAATCAACCCAGTTTGATACCATATAGAGATTATGCGAGGAAGATTTCAACTTTCTTTACAAAGGTTGAGTTTTATCATATCCCTCGAGATGAAAACTGGACGGCAAATGCTCTTGCAACGTTGGCCTTAATGATTATGGTAAAATATTGGAATGATGTTCCCAACTTAACTATGATGCGTCTTGATAGCCCAGCTCATATGTTTGCTGTTGAAGATGTCAGAAATGAAAATCCGTGGTATTACGACATCAAGTGTTTCCTCCAAAGTCTGAGTTACCCGTCTGGGGTATCTTTGAAACATAAGAAAACTTTGAGAAGATTAGTCGGCAATTTCTACCTAAATGGTGATGTATTGTACATGAGAAATTTCGATATGGTTTTGCTCAGATGCATGGATAGACACGAAGCAGACTTATTGATGAATGAAGTCCATAAAGTTTCCTTTGGTACTCATTCCAATGGACATGCAATGGCAAAGAAGATGTTGCGAGCATGTTACTATTGGCTAACAATGGAATCTGACTGTTGCAAGTTTGTGAAGAAATGCCACAAGTAACAAATTTATGCAAATAAGATTCATGTTCCTCCGACACTATTGAACATCATTTCCTTCCCGTGGCCCTTCTCCATGTGGGGAATTGACATGATTGGCATGATTGAGCCCAAAGCGTGAAATGGACATCGTTTCATTCTAGTGGCTATTGACTACTTCAAAAAGTGGGTTGAAGCGACATCGTACGCAAAGGTAACCAAGAAAGTTGTTGTGAGGTTTATCAAGAATCAGATCATATGTCGTTATGGTGTTCCAAGTAAGATCATTACTGATAATGGATCGAACTTGAATAACAATATGGTAGAAGCTCATTGCAAAGACTTCAAGATTGCACACCATAATTCTTCTCCCTACAAACCTAAGATGAATGGGGTGTTGAAGCTGCAAATAAGGACATCAAGAAGATCATTCAGATGATGGTTGTAACGTATAAGGATTTGCATGAGATGCTCCCATTTTCTTTGCACGGGTATCGTCCATCCATCTGCACTTCAACAGGGGGCAACCCCCTTCTCACTTGTTTATGGTATGGAAGTTATGTTCCCCGTAGAGGTTGACATCCCATCATTACATGTGCTCATGGAAGCCAAGTTGACTGAGGCTGAATGATGTCTAGCCAGTTATGATCAGTTAAATTTGATTGAAGAGAAGAGGTTGACTGCCATGTGTCATGGTCAATTATACCAGCAGAGGATGAAGAAAGCTTTTGACAAGAAGGTCAAACCTCGTTTGTTTAGAGAAGGTGACCTTGTGCTCAAGAAGATTTTATGTTTCAAACCAGATTCTAGGGGAAAATGGACTCCTAATTATGAAGGCTCGTATGTTGTTAAGAGAGCCTTTTTAGGCGGTGCTTTGATTCTTACAACTATGGATGGTGAAGAGTTCACTCGTCCTGTGAATACAGATGCAGTCAAGAAATACTTTGCCTAAAAAAAAAGAACAACTTGCTAAGTTTAAAACCCGAAAGGGCGACTTCGGCAAAAATGAGCGTCTCGATGGATTGAAAACCCGAAAGGGAGGTCAAGGCAAAAGTTAGAGACATAAAACTGAAACAATTATCTCGGAAAATTGAGTACCCCGCCTTGGGGTAATTTATGCAAAAATTAGGGATTTTGGCAAGTAACTGCATTCTGCTAATCTTCAGTTCTAAAGACTTTCTTGAGCACATCGTCGGATTCTGTTCCCCAGTGGCAGCCAAAAGCATAGTGGATATCAATAGATGGTAGAAGGATTAGTGATCATTGTATTCAATGTATCCCCTTTCCATGTAAATGACCATTTTTAGTTTTTGTAAAAGATCTATGGAGTCCTGTCATTTAAAGACTATCATCCTATTTAAATAAAGTTAGCTTTTATCCAATTGTTTCTACTCTTATTTAATTCAGCCAAATAGTTTTAAATTTTATTATGATCATTTTGAAAATTAAAGTTTTAATGAAAAAGTAAATTTTCTTAAACATATAAAAACATTAATTCTAAGCAATCGATTTCATTAAAAAGGAATATCAACAGTGGTTTGAAAGCAGTAATCCCTAAGTGTGGAACATTATTGGTTCTCCCCTAGCAGTAGGTGTGATTCCTCTTTCATCCCCGGTAATGTGTTTAGCACTTGGTGTCTGTTGATTTCCCCAAGTGTTAATTCATCGTTGTCTCCAGCTGGTTTATGCTTGTTCCCCAGCTAAGTGAGGGCATTTCGTTACGGCAGTTTGCATCAGTTTCAGCAAAACTTTGGTTTCCTTGCATGTCACCATTAAATTTGCTCCCAGCCAGATTTCTCCCCTGGTTTTTGAGCAGCTATTTGTGTTTGATTCCCTGTATGTTTGTCTCCCATTTAATATGGTGTTGACCTAAAATTCCCCACCGAGTTAGTAGCAGTTTCCTCAACAAATCTCCTATCTTCTTCCCCAGCTAGGGTCAAGCCTTTGGGATGTTGATCTCTCTTTTCTCCAGCAGTCGTTTCCCTCTTTTGTGGGTTGGCCGAGAATTCTATCGATGACTCAAATTTGCAACATTTTTGTATCCAGTGTGATTGTTTTGTCAGCATAATCATCATATACAAGTACATATACATATATACATATACACTCATATAACCTCATTATTTCATCATTACACCTGTTGATTCGTTTTTGAGATTCTTATCCCCTGATATTGTGGTACTTTATCCCCATTTAGGTTTGGTGTTTTTGTCCTCCTTCAATTATAGAGTGTCAGCCCCTAAGCAGAAAGACTTTAACCTTTTTCCTTTCCCCACCGAGTTATTTTCTCGTGGATGATTATTCTTTGAGCTTCCTCCCCAGTTGAGTATCTGGATGGAATCACTCCCCTTAAGTTATATCCTCATTGGGTTAAGTCTTGATTGACCGTTTCTTTCTAGATCTTACTTAGATAGATATGTTTGGTCCCCTAAGAGTTTATTCCCAGTAACTGGTAGTATTCTTCTTAGTTTGCAGTTTGTTACTTCTCGCCCAATACCCGACAAAAGTAACCTCTTTTCTCCCCAGCGGATTCATTTTCACGTCTCCCCAGGAAGTATATCCTTGATATGTTCATCCTAACCGGTAACAGATATTTTCTTCCTCTCCTTTGAGTTTATCCTTGATATGTTCATCCAAAATTGATTTCTATATGTTGTTATTTAAGCCCATTCTACTGAGTCGATATGAATATTTTGACCTTCACCTCCTCAGTTAGAATGTCCTTAAATAGGGGCAGTTGTAAGACCCTAAATTTTGACCCTAAGATCCCTCATGCTATCTCATCATATGCATTATCATTGGGATCATACCTTAGCATCCTCCTTACCCCTCAATCATTGGGTTTGTTTTGGGAGGGATCACCAAGCATTATGAGATTGTATCATACTTTGTATTTTATCATCTTTACTAACCAAAAATACCAAAAATATGTCTTTTCATTTGTCTAATTCTTTTGTAGGTAGGTCACTTGATCCGCTTTGGTCTACCAAGTTCACATCTAGGGTTTAAGACCCTCATTGCTAAGATCTCAACCAAGAGATGATCCACAATGGCTCTAGGCATCATATATGAGTCCCCATGATCTTTGCATGTTATTTTGATCAAGAATTCTTCAAGATTTTGGGATTGTTTTGCCTTGGAAACCCTAGTTTATATGGGTATCTTGTGTAATTTCTTCAACAAGCTTCTTCAACAATTGATCAAATATTTCAAGGTATACTTCAAATTTCATTATCTTATGCATATATGATCTCCCATGATTCCAAAAAGTCAAGAGGATTGCAAGTTTTCAAAATGGTTGATGGTGGTTGAAAAGAAGAATTCATCTAATCAAAACTGGGGTCCCCTAGACCCTATCTCCTACAATTTGCATCATATGAAAATAATTCCAAGATAAAAGTTACTCTAAATGACATTCCAAAGAACTTTCATGTTTAGGTCTAGATCTAGGTTTGCTTGGAAAGTCATTTTTTATGTTGAAAGATTATAGGTCATATTGTTTAAACCCTAATTTGGAGGGCAACTTCCCAAGGCCATAACTTGCTCAATTTTTATGCGATGAAAGATTTACAAGTTACACAATCCAATTAAAGGTGTCTACTTCAACTTTGATGTTTGAAAGAAGAGCTCATTCAACTTTTATGAGCATGTGATATGAGGATACATTATAGGTCATTTTGGACCAATACCATTGAACAAGTGATTTTCCTCAACTTCAAAAATGCATAATGCATTCTTCTCATATCCAAATGAGGTCAAGTTTGTGACCATTTTGAAGGTCTTTGAAATAGATACAACTTTTATGAATACATTTTTCTCATTTGAAGCTCACATAAAAAGTTATCCAAGGTGGAATAAGTGAACTTATGGCTTAAACATGAGAGTTGTTTAAAATAAGAGTTGTTCCTCTTGATCTAACCTTTCCAAAGAGTCCAATTTCATTCATTTTGGACAAGGTTTGTGTGGTCTGCGCATGGCTTGAAAATGGCATCATCATTTGGAAAGAATCAACTTCAAACAGCTCCACACTTTAGCCTTGCATTCCAATTCACTTTCAGACTCAATTACATGTGATTATGGACTTAATTGAGTAGCTTCATGGGCCTGTACACGCCCATGCATACATGCATCACTCATTTGCCAAATTTGGAAACAACTTTGAAAGGTGCAAATATGACTTGCTTCACCTACAAATAGGAGCCTTTCGCATTAGAATGAAGGACCCTTGTGTGCCAGCTTTGCCTCCACACTTCAAACCCTCACAATTGAAAGGAAAACCTGAGAATTTTCTTTTGAAAATTGAGTTTTAATCTCACTGTTCGGAGATTCAAACTTCCAGGGATCCAAAGCTTTGTTTCAATCCTAAGCCACTCCTACAAGCTTTCTGAGGGAGATCAAGCAAGAATTGAAGCAAGAGAGATTGAGTTTTGCACAACATTCAAGGTATTTTCCAGATTTTTTCTTCTCTTTGATTCTCTCTCAATTCACATCAAATCTCTTGGACCCTTGGTTGTATGAAGTCCTACTAATGTAGGCAAGAAGATTGAGTTGCTTTGAGGTCAAATCGAAGCAACTCAGTTCATGTACCTCAAATTTCAAATCCATGTATCTCTCAATATACTTGGAGTTAGGATGAATTGAGGCCATATTCGTGATCAGTGCCCTTTTCACTTTAAAATCATGTCCTTCTTTTTAATTTTTGTGATGGTGACGAGAGAACCAGTCCGGCCAAGGTCGCCTGAGAAGACGACCAGTGGTTTGTTCCAGTGGTGAGCTGGATAGATTCTGAGCCACATGATCAAGTTATTTTGTTTTAATCATGGGCATTCCTTTTGAATACCAATGGTGTGGCACGCTGATTCAAGTGCACGATGGAAAGCGTGATTTAGTCCACTTGATCTGCCACCTTAATTAATGAGGGAGATCAAGTGGTCCATGTTTTTTTAGATTAATTGATTTTCATTTTATTTGTTTTATTTTCATTAATTCATAGTAAATTCAACATTGATCCCAAAAAATATGAGAGTTTCACCAAAAAAATTTAAATAAAATCCTCTTTCATTTTCTGAATTAAAATTAATATTTGGATCATTATTAATATTTTTCACGATTTAATTGATTTGTGAATATTTTTAATTGTTTAAAAATACTTTTAAGTTTCCAAAAATTATGAAAAAAATTCTCCAAGGTCCTTTGACCTTGTTTGACCTATGATAAATCTCATGGTCATTTCTTTGGTGTTTTGATGAGGTATTAGGAATTTGACAAACCATGATTTAATTTAATGCATATTTTTATTATTTTTAATTGTTTAAATGCCAAATAAATTGTGTAGAGCCATTTTAATTGATTTTGTGAGTTTGACTTATGTTGTTGGGCCTTGGTCTAAGTTGATTTGACTTTGATAGGTTAAGATCATTGGATTTAAGGGATTGATGGAATGTACATTCCATCTCCCAAAATGAATGAATGATCTTAATTTGGTAAAAGTCCTCCTTTAACCAATTTGGGTTGAATCCACTTCCCCTCCCTCTTCATCTCATTCCCCTTCTTTATCCATTCATGTCATGGACCTATGATATCTCTATATCCTAAGGCTAGTTGATTGCAAAATCAACATAAGTATGGATGAGATTAGATCCCCCATTTTGCATATTCTTTTTGTGTGTGTCATGTTTCATGAGTATAGTTCATCATACTATGTCTCTAACATGTATTAACACCAAAATTCTATTGCCCGACCTTAAATAGTTATTACGATTGCTTGACATAGCGCTAAATTTGTGACATAAAATGTATAGCATTCTAGTTAGTGATATTGTAAGTCTCCCCTCTTTCATGGTATTATGTGGAAACTTGGCCTTTTTTCCTTCCTTTGGAAGATGTCTTGGTTCAAGGATCCATGCTTGTGATAAGTGGGTTGAGTGTTCTCCAAAGAAAAAGCAATACTAACTTCTAATCAACTAACAACTAACATTTAATTTCAACTCATTTACTTTTAATGCACTTTTATTTTTAAGCTTTATCCATTTTTCCATTATTCATACCATTCAAGTTGTTTACTTTAATGTCATTTTCCCTTTGTCCACTTGGACCATAATTTAGTGATATATAATTTTTGTATATATTTGTGTGTTTGTGTGTTCTTTTGACCTTAATGTACATAATAAGAACAAAAAACCATATAAAACATTTTGTGTGGATTGTTGGTTTGATCTGAGACTATTGGACTTAGAATTTAGGCAACATTTCCTATGCAAAGGACTTGGCCAATGCCAACGTTCATGAAACCAAGTGCTTGTGAAGTGAACATTCATCTTATACAAAATTGAAGATCCATTTGAGTTCATCTGCAACATGATCATTGTGAAGATGTTATCTTGAACTTATGTCTAATGCCGTCTTTTAGAAGTCATCTGATGTATGGGCAATCTTCAAGAAGATCATGGGGTTGCTAAGCTTGGATGTGGCTATATTTATTTGATGCCTTTCTCTCCAACTTACTATTTGTATATCGATTGTTGCTTGATTCTAAAGTCCAAGGGAAATTTGGGTTTCTATATGACATTCTTGTCTATTGGATTGCAGCCCATTGGTCAGATCTTTTCAACTCTCAACTTTTAAATTTATGCTTAGGATTAGTCTCTTCATCTCCTCCCAAATTTCTTTAATTTCAAAATCTCTCCCCCTTTTTTTGAAAAACCTTCTTTGCTTGTTCTTGTTTTCTAAACTTAGACCATATTGCAAATTAGAAAATTTGGCCTCATGCCATTGCATTTTCAAACTTCTTTTCTTAAATAAACTTGTAAATAAACTTAATTATACTTGACTTAAAATTTTCAAAAAACAAAAAGAACTAACACTCATTCAAACCATTTTAGGCCTTTGGTTCCTGCGTTCAACTTAAATTTTTGATAAAAGAAATGCACTCACTTTGAAATTGATACCACGAACTACGAGGTTTTGATCCCTCATTTTATGTTGGTACGTAAGAATAAGTCTGAAGGTCTTGTCAAACACAAAAATATAATTAATGAATTCTTTTCTCATCCCCACACTCTATTTCTTTTGCAAACATCATTTTGTACAAAACCACATATGCACACAAAAAAGGGCTCCCTAGGAGTACCTATGACACTTTAGGTGCTAACACCTTCCCTCTGTGTAACCAACCCCCTTACCTGTAATCTCTGGAATTTTATTAGTTTTGATTTGAAAACTTCTTATCTTTGGGTTTTGTTCGTATTTTTCCCTTTTCCTTTGGAAATGATAAAAGCGCGGTGGCGACTCTGGTTTAATTGATGTCTAGCTTATCCATAGCTTGATGGTCATGAATTTACCCCTACACTAGGTTTTGATTTTGATCATTACTTGCCTCAACTTTTGAGTGTGCTTTAGTATAATTCCTTTGTGATGTCTTAAGTTTTCTTGTGTGTTTGGACACCCTGTTTATACTTTTGAACTCATTCATCTACTAAGCCCTTTGCCATGTCTAATTGTTCACACACTTGTGATCATTTCCCTTTATAACTTTACATGATGATTGTGTACTTTGATGTTTAAACCATATATGCATGACCTTTAGGAGTTAGACAACATGTTCTTATCTTTACTTGGATGTGATGTTGCTTCCAATTTTTGATTTGATAATTTATCTTTTTCTTTAGTTGCATTCACAACTTGTTTGAAGCTTTATTTCTCTATTTCATGACTAGTTTGTATTGCTTCAATCTTTCTTCCATGACTTAATATGGTTTGCTTTGTCATTGCTCTCACTTCATGTTTCATCTATGACTTTATATGGACTACTTTTAACCTAATAAAGATTGGTATTTGCTTCACTTATTCTTTCATGACTTGATATGATTTGTTCATCTTCTATATGTTATTCCATGACTTGATATGGATTGCTATGGCTTGTTCTTTTCTTCCATGACTTGATATGGATTGTTTATCTATCATTGTGCTATTTATTGTTCCACGACTTGATTTGGATAGTTTCAATTTTTCTCCCATGACTTGTGTAAGACCCTAATTTTGACCCTAAGATCCCTCATGGCATCATGTTATTGCACAAGTGCATTGCCTCAAGGATCATAGCATGTTTGGCTCCTTAACCCTAGGGTTGGGACTTGTTTGAGTGTTTTGAAACCACCATGAATGCTTGTATTGTATATTATTGCTTTCCTTATCTTGATTACTAACCAAAAGCACAAAAACATGTCACTAATTCTTTTTGTTTTGAAGCTCAAGTGATCATGTGCTCCACAATGCTCCTAGGAGGCCCCTAAGCTCAACGATATGGCTAGATGAAGATGAGAAAAAGCATGAAAATGGTCCACAAAGCTCCTAATCATCATATATGTCTCCCAAGTATCTCAATTTTCCAATTTGATCAAGATAACCCAAAGGGCTTGAGGATTGTTTCCCAAGGAAACCCTAATTTAACTGTGTTTTGATTGTGCCTTGCTCATGAAGCAACCTCAAACTATGATCAAAATTAACCAAGGGAAGTTCTTTCATTCATTATTTTATGCATATATGAGCCTATTTGAGGATCCTCAATCATTCATTCATCAAGATTGGAGGTTTGGCCTTGAAAAGGTGACCAGTTAAGTCATCTGACTAAACTGAGGTCCACTAAGATACAACTTGTGATGTGTTTGTCAAATTAATATGACTGCAAGAGAAACAATGTTCTTAAGAACCATATGAACAACTTTCAGTTTCATCAAAAATCCATTTGAAACATGGAAGGTCATCATTAATTTCAACACATTATAGGTCATTTTGACTGAAACCCTAATTTTTGGTCACCTTCCCAAGGACCTAACTTCCTTAATTTTTATGATTTAGAGGTGATACCAAATGCATTGAAAATATAAAGATGTCTACTTCAAATGTTATGTTGGACAGAATTTCATAATCCTAAAATAAATATATGTGATAATACAAAACATTATAGGTCACCTTGGACCTAAGTCATTGAATTTGAAAAAGTGCCCAACTTCAAATGCCCATAACTTTTTCATGAAAAATCTAAATGATGCAAACTTTGAGTGTAAATTGAGCATCTTGAAAATATATACAACTTTGATGTTGGCGGTTTTTTCATTTGAAGCTTGCATCATGGAAACAGAGGGGCTTGAAGAGGGTTGCTTTTGGTGAAAGTTTTCAAAGGGTGACTTAGACATGTTTTGTGCCCAAACTTTCACAGCCAGTTTTCACTAATTTCCAAATGCCAAATGAATTTTTTCCCAACATGACTTCTGTTCCTTATTTCAAGGGCTTTCCAACCATTACTCACATTACTTTTTTGGACTTTCCATGTGTGAGTTTCGAAGAGATTTCTCTTTATGTTCATTTTTGCATTTCATGTTGAAACTTGATGTGCAACCCATTTCCTTCCAAATTGCACGTCCATTTCCACTTTAGTTCATCTCAGCATGGTTTATCACCCATCATTGGGCCTCACATGCGCTTGTACAGGCCCATGCAAGCAAAGCTCAAATTCCATGCACACGAGGGAACCATGCTTCACAACCCTCTTCAGCTATAAATAAGAGCTCAATCTCATTCATTTCACAACCTAGTGGAGACTTGAAGTGCTGCAGAATTAAAATCCCAACCATTACCAAAAGGAATTTTCCGATTTTTCTCTCTTTTTCAAGCTTGAAATTCAACATCATTAGTTGATTTTCAAAGCTCAATTCCTTAACCTATCATCTCCATTACATCTCTAGACTAAAAACAGATCAAGATCTTGAAGAACTCGTGGCACTAGAAGCTCCATTTCAGAGGTAGAACTTCAAACTTTTTGGATCTAGATATTGCAATTGAATGTGATTTTCTTTGGTATGTGTGGTTTTCTAAAGTCCTCACACTTGAGGCGGGCCAGTGGTGGTCTTAATTGTTCATTTCGTGCATTTCCAGTTGACACACCATGATCTTCCATCTCACATTTCTCTCTAAATAGGAAGAGTGAGGAAGACCATGGATACAGTGGTGATGTACATCACATGAGCTTCATTTTGATGTCCTTATTTTTTATTTTCATTACAAATTTTTTCCCTGCACGTGGTGGCCGAAATCTGGTATCTCACCGGAGAAGATGGTGGTTTTCACCACTCTCCCCACGTGTATGTTTTCCAGCCATTGGATCGTGTCTGAATGTTATAATCCTGAGCATCCATTGTGATTATTGATTTAATGCATTATGATGCACGCTTGACTTGAGTCTACCATGCGTCCTCGCCCCTGAGCCCTTGATCCTTGCCACGTCAATTAATGAATTTGATCTGGTGGTTGCGCTTTTTTCTATTATTTCTATTTTCTTTTAATTTCAGTTAATTCCTTTTATTTTCAAAAATTCATAGAAATTTTATTTGAATTCACTAAAGTATGAGACCAATGCCAATATTTTCTTGAAAAATCTAGTTTCATATTTTGATTTTTAAATATTTTTGTGATTTCATTTAATATTTTTTGTGAATTATTTGGTTTTTAATAGTTTTAATTCATTTTTAATTACTTTCTGATATTTGAAAAATCCAAAAATATTTTCCTAACACCAATGGATCATGATAAGTCAATGAAAAATAGTATCATAAATTTCTTATTTGATTTGAGATTTTAATTCATGTTGTGTTATTTTTCATTGTTTTTAATTGTTATTTAATAGTTTCTGATTTCTAAAATTGTTGAAAAAATTTGTCAAAGTTTGTTTGACCATGTTAGACCTATAATAACTTAATTGGACTTATTGAAGTTGATTTGAATTAAATTTGAGGTTTGACCATATTTTGATTATTTTATTTAGCATTTATTTTTAATTCAAAAAAATACAAAAAAATTATGATGGACTTGTTGACTTGTAATCTTTACTTCTTTTCTGTTTAGGCTTGATTGATGATGACTTGGTTCACATTTGATCAATTGAGTTTGATACTTGAATTCTCTTTCCCTCCCTTTCATCTTCATCCCATTCTTTTCATCATTTGGCCAATGAATTAATGTCTTATGGTTGGTCTTGACAAATGAGAGGTTTAACCTTCTTTGATCCAAACCAAACTCAACTTGATCCAAGATCAAGTGAGTTGCTTTGTGTCCAAGATAGGGTGCTTCTTGGTCAAGCAAAGACCATACAAGGCCTTTCCCCTTTTGTTTTGGCATGGCAAATTTGTGGAGCTTGGCTTACTAGTCATGATCTCTAACTTGTGTTTATTTGTCTATAGTTTTATTGACCGACCTCAGATAGGTGTGACTACTATATTAGTCCACCTACGATTGCTTAACATAGCGCTACATTGTCTTATGACAAAATAATATAACCATACCAGTTACTACCTTTAATTTGAGCATTTAATTTCTTGCCATTTACTTTAATGCCATTTATTTCTTGCTCATTTATCCATATTGCGTTTCACTTTGCTCACTTGAGCACATATTTTATGTTGATATCATTTTTCTTTTGCTCACTTGAGCTCCTTATTGTATATAAATATATTGTTGTCTTGTGTTTGTTTTGTGTATGTTTTGTGTGAACCAATTGTAAAAGGAGAAAGGACTTAGAATTTGGACATACCTATGCTTAAAGGAGTTCAACTTATACCTATGCTTAACTTGGCTACTCATGCCTTTAGAATGCTAAACTTGTTGAAGAGCAACTAGGCCTCATGCCTTTAGAATGCTAAATTTCAAAGTTGACTTGAAAGGACTTCTCATCTAAACTTATTCTTTGTCCATTCCCCTTATTGTGTTGTGAACTTTTTTATGTTTGCTCTTGTGTGATAGGGATTCCATCTTAAGATAGTAAAGAGGACCATTGTCATGAGTAGCCAAGTTAAGAGAGACAAGCCAAATGGAGGTCCTAGGGATTCCATCTTGAGATAGTAAACATGACCATTGTCATGAGGACCATTCTGCTGGGGAATGTCAAAATTCTCTAGTGGGTTTAGCCTACTTTTTGCTTAAGTGTGTTGTATGTTTATATTTATTGGTGACATATTTTTGTGCAAATTTGGGATGACTGTATTGTTTGTAATGTATGAATTGCTTGATATATTAATTGCTTATATGCTTGGTGGTTTCTTGTGAGATGAGTTTTATATCCGAACTGGAGTGCACTTATGATAGGAGAATGACATAGTCTTGTTGACTTGTGTGGAGTTATTCCTTAGCAACTTAACTTGCAAGCCCATTCACTTGGTGAAGGTTTTGTTGGGATCAATAATGTCACACGAGTAGTCGTGGTTAGGCATTACTCTTTCCAATATAAACCTTAGAAGCCAAAGACCTTAGATACCTAGCCCATCTAGGCCTATTTTAGGATGTAGTGCGAAGGTCGCTCAAGTGTAAGACTTGATGCGATTCTTACGCGATGCTACACTCATAAGAGTCCCTCTTGAGAATATTTTCGTAGAACGAGTAGTTGTTTTACCCGATAATATCTGAAAGATGAGATGATGACTATGGGGACCTTTTTAGAACACGATTGTCAGGTTTAACCTTAGTACGCTCCTTTTGGGTGGTTCTTAACCGAGACTCCATGCTCGTGACTTACAACAAACCCTTGATTCGCGGTTGATATGTTCTCGTATATCCTCAATATCAATGGAACTTGGGTGTTGATAAGGTGTAAACTATAATCCACCAAAATGGATGATTGATATTGACGATGACTTGAGCCATCCCGTGACCTTTGTGTGGTGTGACTTGCTTGATCCTTGAGTGTGATTGTTTCATCCATGCATTCATGCATTCATTTGCATCCATATCATCAACAATAAAAAATTTCAAGGAGCTTAAGAGGTCTATTTGCAAATTTTCAGACATGGATAAGTAAAGAAGGAATACGAAGAAGTACAGTTTCAGACAACCCGACTTGAAAGAGTTAAGGAGTTTAACATCTTATGTATTAGAGCCCTTGGAGTTCAAAGCTCGTCATGGGAAGCTTCTGTCTATTCTTTCTACCAAGGTGGATGAAGGTCTGATGAGTGTGTTGGCGCAGTTCTACGATCCTCTGTATCGGTGCTTCACTTTTCTGGATTTCCAGCTTTTGCCTACACTTGAGGAGTATGCCTATCATGTGGGTATACCTATTCTTGACTAGTTGTCATTCAGTGGTTTGTAAAAGGTTCCGTCTTCTCAAGAGATTGTTGATATGCTCCATGTGGATGTATCTGACATTATGCCCATATGACTACCAAAGGTAGAATTCAAGGTCTCCCGTCGGATATTCTAATTTCTAAAGCTACTTTGTTTGGGAAGGCCATGAGTAAGGAATCTTTTGAAGCCATATTTGTAATCCTCATCTATGGGCTAGTGTTATTTCCTAACATCGACAATTTCGTGGATGTGAACGCTACTAGGATTTTCTCTTCTCTTAATCTTGTTCTAACTCTGTTGGGTGACACTTATTTCTCTTTGCATATGAGGAATGCAAAGGGTGGTGGTTCCATTGTGTGATGTTTTCCTTTGTTGTACAAGTGGTTTATTTCGCACTTGCCTCAGACGCTTGCCTTCAAGGAGAACAAGGGATGTCTACGGTGGTCCGCGAGACTTATGTCTCTCACTAATGATGATATCTCTTGGTATAATCTTGTTTATGATGGCGTTCAATTTATTGACTCTTGTGGTGAGTTATCCAATGTACATCTTCTTGGTATATGTGGTGGAATTAACTACAACCCTACTTTGGCTCGCCATCAGCTTGGGTTCCCCTTAAAGGATAAACCTAACAACATTATGTTGGAAGGCATGTTCTTTTAAGATGGTAAAGATCCCCAGAACTTGAAGGATAGGATGGTCCGCGCCTGGCGCAAAGTTCATAAGAAAGGAAGGAATGAGCTTGGTCCGAAGAATTGTGTCGCTTTGGAACCTTATACCGCTTGGGTGAGGAAGAGAGCTTTCGAGTACCGCATGCCGTACGAATATCCGAGACCTACCCCTATGGTTATGGTTGGGCCTTCAACCCTCCCTAACCAAGGAGTAAAGGAGTTGAGAGATGAGGATTGGTTGCGTGCTTGGGTTCGTGAGCGTGAGGAACTTCTTCAGCAGCTCAAAGATAAGGATGCAGAGATAGAGTTTCTAGAGCATCAGGTTACTAATGAGCCTGATGATGTGGTTACTTCTCTTCTTCCTTACTCATCTAGGTTGTGGAAGAGGAAGTATGATCAGCTTGCCAAGGAGAAGGCCGATATGGAAGTAACTCATGAGAGAGAAGTGAAGAGGCTTCGTGCAACTTATCTTCCAATCTCGAAGGCTTTGGACGATTGCTTCTAGGGCTCCATAGGATTTTTATCTCCTTTTATCTTGTATTGTACTTGGTTACCAAAACTGTACTACTTCTTTGGTGTAAAAAGTTTCCAAATATTATTGCTATGAGTATTCCATATATGTCTTAAAAATTAAATTTTTTTGCAAATGTTTGCGAATAGATCTCTATAAAGTTCCACTAATAAAAAAAAACTGTATGCATAAACATTGCATGCATCATATGCATAAGCAGGTTTTGTTCCAAGCTCTTGATCAGTGGTCTAACTCTTTGCTCTTTATTTATTTTCAAGACAAGCTGACGCATCGGTATAATACCAGAGCAAATCATCCGAAGATAATGGAACATCTCGAGCAAGATAACAGGGACTTGAAGGAAGAGATTGACTGCCATGACGGAGTCAATTCTGGCCTCACAAAGCCAAGCTTCACAAACTCCTGCAACTCCTCCAGTAAGGATGGTCATATCTGAAATATCGACTTCAATTGTGCCTGCTGTAACAACCCACTTCACTCCGACTATGCCAGTTGGGTTCCCTTGGGGAATGCCATCTAATTTTGTGTCAGAGGGCTTCGCTCCTACTTTCGCTTCTATGCCGGCATCTAGCCCGGTCCAGTCTGTGACACCTCCCGTTGTGCACACCCTTCCCCGTGTTGAAGACACCATTTATCATTCTGAGCCATCTGAGGGCCCGAACGTATATGAAAAAATGGACGAAATGAAAGATCAATTCCTTGAGCTGCGCAAGAAACTAAAGACTTTGAGGGGTAAGGACCTCTTTGGGAAAAGTGTTGTTGAGTTGTGCCTAGTGCCCAACGTTAAAATCCCTGTTAAATTCAAAGTGCCTGACTTTGAGAAATATAAGGGAAATACATGCACGCTCAACTATCTTGTGATGTATGCTCACAAGATGTCAACACAGACTGACAACGACCAACTGCTGATTCACTACTTTCAGGATAGCCTGATAGGTGTTGCGCTCCGGTGGTATATGGGGCTGGAAAGTGCAAGTATCCGCACTTTCAATGATTTAGGCGAGGCCTTCGTTAAGCAGTATAAATATAATGTGGATATGGCTCCAGACAGGGACCAGTTGAGAGCAATGTCGCAGAACGATAAGGAGACCTTCAAGGAATACGCACAGAGATGGCGAGAACTGGCAGCTCGGATAGTGCCACCCCTGAAGGAGAAGGAGGTGACAAAGATCTTCTTGAAGACTTTGAGCTCTTTCTATTATGAAAGAATGATCGCTAGTGCTCCCTCAGACTTCACCGAAATGGTGAATATGGGGATGAGATTAGAAGAAGGGGTCCGTGAAGGACGTTTATCTCTGGACGACGGTTTCTCAGCAAAGAGGTATGAAGGCTTTGCTAGGAAGAAGGAGAGAGAGACTCATGTTGTTTCCTCTCATGTTAAAAGAAGGCCCTCTGTAAGGAGGAAGGATGCCCGTCTGGCCGTTAACCAACACCAGGTGGCTCATATAGCACCTTCTTTCAGAGAGGTTCATCAACAATATCAACAACAACAACAACATCGTCAACAACAACAGGCCTACCAGCCGCGCAACAATAATAACACCAACACCAACAACTACGAGAGGAAGAGGGTAACTTTTGACCCGATTCCGATGACATATGTTGAGCTTTATCCTTCCTTGATCGATAGGAAGCTGACAACTCCACGAGATCCTCCCGCTGTACCAACCAATCCTTAGTGCTGGTATAAACCCGAACTCCATTGTGTATATCATTCCGGTGCTCCCAGACATGGTGTGGAGAATTGTTATCCATTGAAGACCAAGGTGCAGGACCTTGTGAGAAGTGGGATATTGTTTTTTGAGGACGTAGGTCCAAATATGAAGAAGAGCCCATTGCCCGAGCATGGGAAAGCAACTATTAACATGGTCCAAGGATGCCCTGGCAAATACAAAGTCCTTTATGTGAATGACATAAGGCAGTCCTTGGTAGAGATGCATAGGCTGTTGTGTGAGCACAGTCACTATGTGAATGACATAAGGCAGTCCTTGGTTGATATGCATAGGCCGTAGCGGTCGTGTTTTCTCGGCTCAGCCGAAATCCCATGAAGACGTCTTGAAAAGAACCGTTGTTAATCCTGCCGGTCCCGTGGGGACTTCTTCTCCAAATAATCTTGTTCCTGCTGTTAAGGGTGTTGACCCTATTGCTATTTTTAAGAAAAATAATACTCCTATCCTGGTTAGCCAGTCTGGCATTTTGAAAGAAGATGGTGATGAGATGCTGAGGCTCATCAAAAGGAGTGAATAGAATGACGTTGATCAGCTGCTATAAACTCCATCAAAGATATATGTCTTATCTTTGCTGATGAATTCCGAGCCACACCGTGAAGCTTTGCAGAGGGTGTTGGATGTGGCATACTGTTGAAATGTATATTTCGTGTCGGGTTTTTATTATCGTATCCATAGAGATTGTAAGATATCACCGCCGTTCGATGGTTGTTTGAATTCTAGCTCAAGTAACAATAGGGTTTTGGTTTTAATCAAGTTATCTTGCATAAAAAGTAATAAATTGCGGTAAAAGTTATGTTTTGAATAAATGAGAAATATTGCCAAAGTTAGGTTTCAATGATCACTTTGCATGTATTTGCTCGGTCCACAATCTTATAAACTCCTTTAGATGATAAATCATTTCACAAAGTCCTCTCAATATGTTTCTCTCGAACACACATTGTGAGTTTTGCCATTTTGATCCATTGTTTCTCTCGAACACAATCTATCAAAATGACAACTTTTTAGTTCAACCTTATGGTGAACAAAATCATTCATTACTATCTCTAGCTAACAAACAAGTTTGGATGAAAACCTAGGTCAAGAGTCGGTAAACATCTCTCGATCATAAACCAACACAAAGAGTTTTAAATAGAAACAAAGTTTTCATCATATATTTAACATTAAAGAGTTTACATATGAGGATCCTTACATTTACACACAAAGCTAGTAATCACCTACATCTAACCTTGACAAATGGATGACTTAGCTACTCATTTTCATGGTAGCTTGGTCGGCAAGTAAGGAAAGAAGGTTGACCAACATCCAAGTCGGATAATCGAAGTTGGATGGGAATCCACCTTCTTTTTGTGGAAGATGGTTCTAAGATGAAGAGAAATGAAAATTAGGTCATAAAAGATCCCCTAGAACAATGCTGTAAAATATCTCTTCAAAGTACAAAAGTGGAAAAAGTTGGTAAAAATGAGGTATGGTGCCCAAAAGTGGCACCTGCTACTTATAGACCTCTGCTGGGTTGTCATGCTCGCTAGGCGAGCAGAATGGCTCGCCTAGCGAGGGTCTAATATGGGCACATAAGGCACCTGCGCCCAGAGAAACAGGGTCTGCTGAACTGTCATGTTCGCCTAGGGAACATACCTTCGCCTAGCGAAGGACACGCTTCAACCTTCGCCCCAGCGAGGTTGAGAGGTTTTGCTACTGGAATGCTCGCTGGGGACTCGCTAGAGCTTCGCCTAGCGAGTGAGTGCTGGTTGCGCTTTTCACCAAAACAGGACGAACTCGCTACCACCTTCGCCTTCAGCTCGCCTGGCGAATTAATTTGACAATTTACTGGAGCTTTTCGCCTGGAGCTCGCCTAGCGAAGCAGTGCTTCGCCACAGCCTCGCCTAGCGAGCAGGCTGATGAAATGCTTGTATTCTTTGGTTCCTTTGCCAATTTTCTTGTGTCTTCATTTTCAATTAGTTCATGCCTTTTTCCTGCACAATAACACACAAATCAAAGGCACCAAGCTTGTTTATCAATGTAATGCATTCCATGTAAAACAAATGTGGTTTTGACAATTTTAGCAAGGAAAAAGAGTGAAAGATGCCCACATATGATAGCTCAAATAAGCACTTTTGGGCATCTAACAACTCTCCCCAACTAGATTCTTGCTTGTCCTCAAGTAAAGTATGCCTCTTGAAGGACAAGAGGATTTGCTTTAAGAAACTGGTTTCTCCGAAGTTGGATAAACGGCTCAAACACAAGCGAAATCAGCAAATACAAGTTTCCAACGGTTCGAATAAAATAATACATAAGAACTAAAACTTAAATAGCAATGCAAAATATTTATCTATCTACAACAATACTATTCTGAATGAATCATCCTATCTCTCCTCTTCGAATAAGGAATGAAGATTTTACGCGTTTGCAACCGCGGGAATAATCTCACTCTCTAACAAACAATGAAGAAAACAAATAGATTCATACAATGTCTAACAATTATAAATGGTACTGTGGAAGCATAAAGATAACTAAGGGCTTTTAGGGTGCAGCTTGGCTAGGTTAACAAACAAGGGACATTTCTAAGGCCATTGAAACGAAAGTGCCGATGCAAAAGAGACATTCACAATATTATTCACACTACTCGACTTTGTTTCATTTGTTTCTTATTTGTAACCTTCACAACACATATTCCACAACTCAATTTTTATTTTTCACTATTTTTCTTCCAAGCAAGCATTCATTTTCATTCTTTCTATTTTTGTTCTTTTCTTTCACATCAAATATACAAAACAAATGTTTCTTTTCTATATTTTCTATACATACATTTTTTTTTGCTTGCTCGGTTTTTCTTTTCTTTTTCAAGAGTTGTGGTACTTACCAATTCTTTTTCGTTCTCCCCAACTTATTTCTCCCACACCCTAAGTGAATGCTCTTAACTTTTTACGGCAAAAGAACAATAATCAAGATTTTCCGGGTTGTAAAAAAAAGATTTTTGAGATCTCGCTTTATTTCAAGCCGAGATTCAACTGTTTAAGCTCAAAGGGGTTAACAAATACTCTCTCTGCTCACAGGTAAGTTGTTTTTGGATGTAGTTGTGCTCAAAAGAAAACAAGTGCCTTGATCATTTCTAATTGCTTCCACAATTTCACAATAATAAAAGACAAAGCATGAATCACATGAATCAACAAAACTTATTAGAATCCAGCATATAAGTGTACAATGGAGGTTTCCTCACAATTTGTGGTTTTAAGTTCTAGATGAAACATTCATTCAATTATGTTGCAAAAAGACAATATTCAATTTACCAAAAAGAGTAAAGTTCCTAATGCATTCTAAAATTCTAGCCGAAGGTAACCATGTACCTTAGCTTCATTCACTTGTTTATTCTTATCATTGCCATCCAAGCTCGGATGCACCTTCATTGGGTACTTTTTGAGGAGCAACCAATCTAGAAGGGTTTGCCACTCAATCAACCAAAAATTTATTAAACACACAAAATTAAAAACATAAATAAATAACATTAACTGAAAATATAAATTTCTTCATGGGGGACAAAACACCCCAATAGTACAACACCAAAATCAAGATACAAAATCCGAAAATACAAATAGAAATGACATAAAAACTGGAAAAAAAAAAAAAAAAAACAAAAACTTAACCCACTAAGGGCTCAGGACTCCTCCTCACTACCGGCATCAGAACCGGTAGCCTCATCATCAACATCATCATCATCATCAGCATCAGCGCCCACCCCCTCACTATACACTGGCGTGTCCACGGGCCAGTTGGCGTTGAGCAGAAACTGCTCCCGTGTCATCACAGCATGAGCACCACTACCTTGCAGCTGCAAACGCTGCATAGAGTCGTGCATATCAATCATAGCTCTCTGGGATGCCGCCATCCACTCAAAACTGTAGTCACACACAGCCCGCAGGTACGGATCTAGCCTAGGAGTAGAAGTACCAGGACCATCAGAAGCCCGAGTACTTCCTGAGGCTGCACTGCCACCGGTAGTCTTTGGTCTACAATACTTAGCCACATACCGATCATCAATAGGTGACGGGATCCTTACCTGCCCACAAGGCGGAAGTCTCACCCTTGCCTGAACGCATAAACTCATGATCAAACACGGGAAAGCTAGGGGACAATTAACACGAGCCCCCGACTTAAGCCCGCTCTCGACCACGGACATCAGCTCATTTGCGATGATCCTCGCCACATCGATCTCGACATTGGTGAGGATGGAATGGACCAAATGTGCCACAGGGATCGGCACAGTAGAGGTGTGGGATTTACGCTGGATGTTGGTCAAAACCAAGAGCAGTATCAGCTGAGCCATGGGAGTCATGTCCTCCCGGTTATACCTCATTGGAACCCCAGATGGGTTCAGCTCAACAGATTTCCCTGGTAAAAGCAGGGCGGCAGTAATGGCAGGAACATCTAGATGAAGCCTTAGGTCGGTGTGGTATTGGTCTCTCTCTTCAGCTCCCAGCTGGAGCGGTTCCCCAAGGATTCGGTTGATAGCATCCCGGTCAAATGGAATTGGACGCCCGACAACTCTAGATACCCAAGTAAAGGGCTCGTCGTCGTCGGGTAGTGCGTTAGCATAAAACTCACGCACTGTAGCTATGTCGTAATGCTCTAAGGGATTTATCAACCTATCCCACTTCTTCGCGTCAATCAACCCGGCAAAATTTCTGTAAGTGCCCTGTGGGTTGATTAGAAATCGCTTCTCTGGAAGTATTTTCCGCTTTTCCAGAGAAATGTACCGTGCAGCCTATTTTGGACCGACAAACTTGTCGTGATCGAATTGAATAGGCACGGTCCGGGAAGTAGTCGCTCCCTTTCTTTTCTTAGCCGCTCCAGACCTTGACTCCATCTGCAAAATATACAAAGAAACAACACACACCAAACAAACAGATTAGCCATCAAAGCATAATTTAAAAGACTGCCTTGCTCGCTGCTGCTTCGCCTAGCGAAGTGGCAGCGAATGCTCGCCCCAGGTTCGCCTAGCGAGTGCTAGCGAACCTTACGGGTTTTGGGGTTTTTCAGCATGTTCAGAGATTTTCCCCAAAAACCCTTACTCAAAGGGTTCCAACATCAGAACCTAATGATTTCTCAAGCAAATAATCGTTCTATGCTATTGGGGGTTACCTAATTGCATGCAAAACCTAAAATAAAAATAAATCCCCAATTCGAAAACCTAAATTTCCAAAAATTGCAAACTCCAAAATACCACATGCAACCTCAATGTTTCCCATACCACACTCATCCTATTTGCCATTCAAATTGGAATTTAGAGTTCAAACAAAAAGAAAAATGTAGTAGGGCAAACCTTAGTTACACGGATTCGGAAATGTGAAGAGCGTAGAGTTTGCAAATGATCGAATAGAGCAAGTGTTGGTGATAGAGATGTAGATGAGAGAGTTTGAGAAGCTTAGCACAAATTCCTCAGCAGAGCCGTTCAGAATTTTTTTTTTTATAAGTTTGGGGCAAAATGGCCCTGCTGAGATTTAAATAGAAAACTGTCCTGCAGCGCTCGCTGCTGTCTCGCCTAGCGAGCAGCTAGCGAGTCTGCTCGCTACTGCCTCGCCTAGCGAGCAGATAGCGAGCATGACAGCAAGTGCTTTTTTTTTTCTTTTCAAATGCAGCACTTGCAAGTTCATCCAGAACAGTTTTATCACAAGGTAACCCAACACAACACAATACAAAAACAGTAAATACTTACAATGTTGGGGTGCCTCCCAACAAGCGCTTGTTTAACGTCGGCTAAGCTCGACGGTGCGATGCTCACCGAGGAGCATCAAACGGAATTGTGCAGCTTCCGCGCTCTACTTTGTTGTTTGAGCCTCCGGGATCCCTTTTGTTGAGCAACCTCCTCAAGGGCCTTGTCGTCTTCCAGAGGTTCTTGATGAACCTTTGATAAAATCTAATACCACCCTTTTTCGGAACTATTTGCACAACGCTCACCCATTCACCGTCGGCTATAGAACAATTCATCCCGGCCTCCACTAATTTGACAACCTCCTTCTTTTTTAGCACCCGCATCAATTGATTCTCTTCGTTTGTGGACAAATTGTTGCTAATGATCACGGGTTTAGTACAGTTATCATCAAGGTACACATATTTCAAATGTGGCTCTAGTTTTGGCTCCTCCACTATACTAGTCATATCCTGGTCTTCCCTTGTCTCTTTATGATAGACAAGTTCTCCACAAGCTTCTAATTCGTGCAACAATGCTTCCATGTCTTTTCCTTTATTTTTGGTTGAACCTTTGTATACTCCGATAAGAAATCTTTCGGAAGGATTCGAAACATGAACCTGGTTTGCGACTTTCACAAGTTTCTCGTCTGTGGCATCAATTCGGAAAGAATCATGTTTATCATTGAGATGCTTTTTGGCTTCAAACAGATGGAAGGCTACCTCTTCATTTTGGACCCTTACCTTCATCAAACCGTTGTCTACGTCTATCATCATGCGCGCGGTTTTCATGAATGGTCGGCCCAAGATGAGCGGAGCATCATCATCCTCTTCCATATCAATAATAATAAAATCAACCGGGAAGAAGAATTTATCAACTTTGACTAACATGTCTTGAGCCACTCCATATGGTGCAGTGGTAGATTTATCAGCGAGTTGCAAAGTCATCTTCGCAGGTTTGATATCAACATTTCCCAATCTTTTGATAATGGACAGGGGAATTAAATTGATGCTAGATCCCAAGTCAATCAAGCCATTACCCATGTAGGTGTCTCCGATGGTTATTGGTAAAACAACTCGTCCCGGATCGGATTCTTTCCTTGGGAGGGTTTTTTGAATGATGGCACTACATCGTGCATCAAGCAAGATTGTCTCAGGTTCCGTGTGCCTCCATTTTTTTGTAAGTATGTCCTTCATGAATTTGGCATACTTGGGCATTTGCTCCAAGGCTTCGGCAAACGGAATGTTGATTTGCAATTGTTTAAAGATACCCATGAACCGGGCGTAATGCCGTTCATTCTCCCTTTTGGACGGGGCATGAGGATAAGGAAGATTTTGGATTGGAGTAGCGCTCACTACCTCCTTTCCCTTTGCAACTCTAGAACTCCTCCATCTAGGCTTTTTCACTACCTCCCCTATTACCTCATCACTTGTATTTTTCTCAATCTCCACACTTATTCCTTTTTCAACTTCACCATTCTGTTCGTTATTTTCAACTTCTTCCTTCTTTTTCCACTCCCCCACTTCACCATCAATATTTTCCTCAACTATTTCCTCCTCATTTGCTCTCTCAACTCTTTTTTTATTCTCACTCATCAATTCCCTCCCACTTCTCGTTGTGATCGCCTTACAATACTCCTTAGGATTTGTTTGCGTGTTTGCCGAAATGGAAGGATCGGTTTGTTGTTCTGCGATTTGCTTAGCAAGTTGCCCAACTTGAGTCTCGAGATTTTTTATGGCCGCGTCATTGCTCTTTTGGTTATCCATTGACATTTGCATGAATTGCGTCAATGTCTCTTCTAACTTAGAATTGATGACCGGCGGTTGTTGAGATTGATAAGGATTTTGTGGAGGGTTTTGACGGCTAGAAGAACTACCTCCATAACCTTGGTTTTGGTAATAGTTACTTCTAGGTTGGAACCCTTGGTTCCCTTGGA
Source organism: Lathyrus oleraceus (assembly GCF_024323335.1). Taxonomy (NCBI): domain Eukaryota; kingdom Viridiplantae; phylum Streptophyta; class Magnoliopsida; order Fabales; family Fabaceae; genus Lathyrus; species Lathyrus oleraceus. Next base: position 305,922,770 of record NC_066580.1, read on the forward strand.
AATGTTGTTGTTGATTTTGAGGGTTTGGTTGATAAGGTTGTTGTTGTTGTGGTCTCGGTTGGTAGTCTCGTTGATTGGCCATGTAGTTTACTTCGTCAAAACCGGGAGGTGGACAAAATCCGGTGTTATGTTCACCTTTACAAAGTTCACAACAAGCTATTTGTTTAGCTTTTGACGGTTCTCTTAACTCTTTGATTTGTTGCATTAAGAGTTCCACTTGTTGTGAGATGAGCTTGTTTTGGGCAAGGATGGCATCATTCGTCCCTAACTCAAGCACTCCCGCCTTCTTCAAAGAATTTCCACGACTTTGACTCTGAAGATCATATAGAGCCATTCGATTGATAATGTTTGTGGCTTCTTCGGCACTTTTTGACATCAACGAGCCACCCGAGGTGGCATCCAACAACGTCTTGCAGTTTGGTTGAAGTCCATTTCTGAAGATATGGATTTGAGTCAATTCATCAAATCCATGCCCTTTACATTTCCTAAGCATGGACTTGAATCTCTCCCACGCTTCATTTAAAGATTCACTGGTTCCTTGAGAAAACACCGAGATGGCCGTCTTTGATTCCATGAATCGGTTATGGGAGAAAAATCTTTCAATGAATTTCTCTTCTAACACGTTCCAGTCTGTCATTACGGCTGGTGTTTGATCTAGGTACCAATCCTTTGCTTTACCGAGCAAAGCGTGGGGAAATAATCGTCTGAACAACGGAAGCTCCTGAGCCTGATCCACTCCGGCAGCCAATGCTATCTCATAAATTTTGTGAGAAAAGCAAATGGGTCTTCATGGTCCATTCCGGTGAATGGACTCCCATATAATAAATTCAGAGTTCCCGTTTTCATCTCAGCTTGCCTTCCTGTGTGGTTGGCAAACTGAGCGGTGTTCCTTGGACTATTGATACATGGAGTAGAAATAGGTGGTGGTGGTTGTGGCTCCATGTTTGGTATGAATGGTGGTGGATTTGTGGTTGAAGAACTTTCTCCTTGCTCTTGGCGTTGTCTAGCCTGTTGCCTCCTACGTCTCGTTTTGCTATTGAGCCTCCTTGCGGTTCTCTCGATCTCAGGATCAAAAAGAAGTTCGTCCACAGGGATTTGCCCTCGCATAAAACGTAAGCTGCACACTAAACCAAACAAATTACAAGCACAAGTCAAAAATTCACAAGCTAAAACTTAAACAACCATTGCGATGCTCGCAATATCAATTTACAATCCCCGGCAACGGCGCCATTTTGTTGAAATGTATATTTCGTGTCGGGTTTTTGTTATCGTATCCACAGAGATTGTAAGATATCACCGCCGTTCGATGGTTGTTTGAATTCTAGCTCAAGTAACAATAGGGTTTTGGTTTTAATCAAGTTATCTTGCATAAAAAGTAATAAATTGCGGTAAAAGTTATGTTTTGAATAAATGAGAAATATTGCCAAAGTTAGGTTTCAATGATCACTTTGCATGTATTTGCTCGGTCCACAATCTTATAAACTCCTTTAGATGATAAATCATTTCACAAAGTCCTCTCAATATGTTTCTCTCGAACACACATTGTGAGTTTTGCCATTTTGATCCATTGTTTCTCTCGAACACAGTCTATCAAAATGACAACTTTTTGGTTCAACCTTATGGTGAACAAAATCATTCATTACTATCTCTAGCTAACAAACAAGTTTGGATGAAAACCTAGGTCAAGAGTCGGTAAACATCTCTCGATCATAAACCAACACAAAGAGTTTTAAATAGAAACAAAGTTTTCATCATATATTTACCATTAAAGAGTTTACATATGAGGATCCTTACATTTACACACAAAGCTAGTAATCACCTACATCTAACCTTGACAAATGGATGACTTAGCTACTCATTTTCATGGTAGCTTGGTCGGCAAGTAAGGAAAGAAGGTTGATCAACATCCAAGTCGGATAATCGAAGTTGGATGGGAATCCACCTTCTTTTTGTGGAAGATGGTTCTAAGTTGAAGAGAAATGAAAATTAGGTCATAAAAGATCCCCTAGAACAATGCTGTAAAATATCTCTTCAAAGTACAAAAGTGGAAAAAGTTGGTAAAAATGAGGTATGGTGCCCAAAAGTGGCACCTGCTACTTATAGACCTCTGCTGGGCTGTCATGCTCGCTAGGCGAGCAGAATGGCTCGCCTAGCGAGGGTCTAATATGGGCACATAAGGCACCTGCGCCCAGAGAAACAGGGTCTGCTGAACTGTCATGTTCGCCTAGCGAACATACCTTCGCCTAGCGAAGGACACGCTTCAACCTTCGCCCCAGCGAGGTTGAGAGGTTTTGCTACTGGAATGCTCGCTGGGGACTCGCTAGAGCTTCGCCTAGCGAGTGAGTGCTGGCTGCACTTTTCACCAAAACAGGACGAACTCTCTACCACCTTCGCCTTCAGCTCGCCTGGCGAATTAATTTGACAATTTACTGGAGCTTTTCGCCTGGAGCTCGCCTAGCGAAGCAGTGCTTCGCCACAGCCTCGCCTAGCGAGCAGGCTGATGAAATGCTTGTATTCTTTGGTTCCTTTGCCAATTTTCTTGTGTCTTCATTTTCAATTAGTTCATGCCTTTTTCCTGCACAATAACACACAAATCAAAGGCACCAAGCTTGTTTATCAATGTAATGCATTCCATGTAAAACAAATGTGGTTTTGACAATTTTAGCAAGGAAAAAGAGTGAAAGATGCCCACATATGATAGCTCAAATAAGCACTTTTGGGCATCTAACACATACGTGGATCACGATGTCATAATAGAGAAGTTTGATAGCATTATTGCAAATATAACCGCTTGCAATAATTTGAGCTTCTGTGATGCTGAGCTTCTCGAGGAGGGAAAAGACCACAATTTGGCTTTACACATCTCCATGAACTGTAAAGACGATGCCCTGTCCAATGTGGTGGTGGACACAGGGTCATCCCCTAATGTATTGCCAAAATCCACTCTTGCTAAACTTTGATATCAGGGGCCTCCCATGAGGCAGAGTGGAGTGGTTGTGAAGGTGTTTTATGGATCATGGAAAACTGTGATCGGTGAATTAGAACTCCCGATCAAGATTAGACCTAGTGATTTCCAGATCACTTTCAAGGTCATGGATATTCATCTGTATTACAGCTGTTTATTTGGCAGACCATGGATTCACGAGGCAGGCGCCGTGACATCCACCCTACACCAAAAGTTGAAGTTCGTGAAGAACAAGAAGTTGGTGGTGATAGGGGGAGAGAAGGCTCTCTTGGTCAGTAATTTATCTTCCTTCTCCTATATTGATGCTAAGGATGAGATTGGGACTCCGTTCTAAGCCTTGTTTATTGTTGAGCCTTCGAGGAAAGAACTTTTTTCATTTGTCTCCTATAATGATGTGAAGTTGGCCATTATGCACGGTGCAACTACTGGTTTGGGGAAAATGATCAAGTTGGAAGATAACAAGTCACGGGCTAGCATAGGGTATTCTTCTGGTGTTTCCGATGATCGTGGGTTGTTCCAGAGTGGAGGTTTCATCCACACCTCTGAAGATCAGGAAGTTGCTGCCATTGTTGAAGATGATGAAGAGGAAGACCTTGGCAATTTTGTCATACCCGAAGGAATCTGCAATAATTGGGTCGCTGTTGATGTTCCAACAGTTATCCATAAGTCAACGTAATGTGTTCATTTTATTCAAAAAGCCCTTCTCCCATGCCAAAAGGAGAAGTGAAGATATTGTTGGCATAATTTGATTAATAGAATGATATTCATTCAATAATCGCATGTTAAATGTTTGTTTTTCTCAAATTATTTTTCCTTTTTGCTTTTTGCATGAAATTGGTGATCACCATAAAACCCTAAAAAGAGAATAAAATCAATCTTTTCATCTGCATAATGATTTGCCTTGTTTGAATTCTGAAATCTCTTTTATACTCAAAATCATTATACAGGTTAATCAAACCCATTGAACATAATGATCCAAGACCATCTCCCAACTTTGAGTTCCCTGTATTTGAGGCAGAAGAAGATGATGTTGAAAAGATTCCTGATGAAATCACCCGTCTGCTTGAGCACGAGGAGAAGATCATTCAGCCACATCTTGATAATCTTGAAACAATCAACTTGGGGTTTGAGGACTGCATTCGTGAAGTGAAGATTGGGGCACTCCTTGAAGAGTCAATTAAGAAGCTCAGAAGAACTCATCCTGATATGGAAGTGAAGATTAAAGAAGAAGTTCAGAAGCAAATTGATGCGGGGTTTCTGGTGACTTCTACATATCCTCAATGGGTGGCCAATATTATGCCCATGCCTAAGAAAGATGGAAAAGTCCGAATGTGTGTGGATTACCGCGACTTGAATAAAGCTAGTCCAAAAGATGATTTTCCTCTACCACACATTGATATGTTGGTAGATAATACAACTAAATTCAATGTCTTCTCATTTATGGACGGATTTTCCGGTTATAATCAGATTAAAATGGCACCCGAGGATATGGAGAAGACAACATTCATCACACCTTTGGGAACATTCTGTTATCGAGTGATGCCCTTCGGTTTGAAGAACGCCGGAGCCACGTATCAACGTGCTATGACCACCTTGTTTCACGATATGACGCATAAGGAGATTGAGGTGTATGTTGATGATATGATTGCAAAGTCGAAAACGGAAGTTGAACATGTAGAACACTTGTTTAAGCTTTTCCAGCGTTTGAGGAAATACAAACTCCGCCTGAATCCGAACAAGTGTACATTTGGAGTCTGTTCCGGCAAGTTATTGGGCTTTATTGTCAGCGAGAGAGGTATTGAGGTTAATCCTTCCAAGTTCAAAGCACTACAAGAGATGCCTGCGCCCAAAACTGAGAAGCAAGTCTGAGGTTTTCTTTGCCGCTTGAATCACATTTCGAGATTTATATCCCACATGACGGCCACATGTGCGCCTATATTCAAGCTCCTCCGGAAAGATCATCGTCATGATTGGACCGAGGATTGCCAAAAAGCCTTTGACAGTGTCAAAGAGTATTTGTCTAAGCCTCCGATTCTGTCTCCGCCTGTTGAAGGGAGACCATTGATTATGCACTTGACTGTGCTTGATGATTCCATGGGTTGTGTCCTTGGTCAACAAGAAGAATTAGGAAAGAAAGAGTATGCAATATACTACTTGAGTAAGAAGTTTACTGATTGTGAGTCTCGTTACTCAATGCTTGAGAAAACATGTTGTGCTTTGGCTTGGGCTGCTAAGCGTTTGCGCCAGTATATGTTGAATCATACGACTTGGTTGATATCCAAAATGGATCCAATCAAGTATATATTTGAGAAGCTTGCTTTAACTAGGAGGATTGCCCGTTGGCAGATGTTGTTATCTGAGTATGATATTGAGTATCGAGCTCAAAAAGCTATTAAAGGTAGTATCTTGGCCGACCATCTGACGCATCAACCAATTGAAGATTATCAGTCTATGCAGTATGACTTTCCTGATGAGGAAATTCTGTATTTGAAGATGAAAGATCGTAATGAACCTACGCTCGATGAAGGGCTAGAGCCTGGTTCCTGATGGGGTATGGTGTTTGATGGTGCTGTTAATCAGTATGGAAATGGTATTGGGGCAGTGATTATTACTCCTCAAGGCACACATTTTCCTTTTACAGCGAGGCTAACATTCAAATGCACGAATAATATGGCGAAGTATGAGGCTTGTATTATGGGTTTGGAGGAATGTATTGATCTTATGATCAAACATCTTGATGTTTATGGTGATTCGGCCCTTATTGTTAACCAAATTAAGGGTGAATGGGAGACGAATCAGCCTGGCCTCATCCCATATAGAGATTACGCGGGGAGGATTTCAACTTTGTTTACTAAGGTTGATTTCCATCATATTCCTCGAGATGAGAATCGGATGGCGGATGCTCTCGCTACGCTTGCTTCAATGATTGTAGCGAAGTATTGGAATGAAGTCCCCAATATTACTATGATGCGCTTGGATAAACCAGCTCACGTGTTTGCAGTTGAACAAGTGAAAGATGATAAGCCATGGTATTATGATATCAAGTGTTTTCTCCAAAGTTAGATTTACCCGCCTGGGGCATCTGTTAAAGACAATAAGACTTTGAGGAGATTATCTGGCAGTTTTTACCTTAATGGTGATGTGCTTTACAAGAGGAATTTTGACATGGTTCTTCTCAGATGCATAGATAGACACGAAGCAAACTTGTTAATGACTGAAGTCCCTGAAGGTTCATTTGGTACTCATTCCAATGGATATGCTATGGCAAAGAAGATGTTGAGAGCAGGCTACTATTGGCTGACAATGAAGTCTGACTGCTGCAAGTTTGTGAAGAAATACCACAAGTGTCAGATTTATGCGGATAAGATTCATATTCCCCCGACACTTCTGAATGTTATTTCCTCACCATGTCCTTTCTCCATGTGGGGAATTGACATGATTGGCATGATTGAACCTAAGGTGTCGAACGGTCACCGTTTTATTCTCGTAGCTATTGATTACTTCACCATGTGGGTTGAAGCGGCATCGTATGTGTAGCGGGGTATTCGTTACCTTTAGATTTATTGACTAAATCAAAAGTAAATCATATAATTCGAGTCGCCACCGCACTTCTATTTATCCAAAGGAAAGGTTAAAAAACGAACAAAAACCGAGAAGTTTTATCAAATCAAAAACTAATAAAAATGTCAGAGATCTGGGTAAGGGGGTTGGTTATGCAATGGGAAGGTTTTAAGCACCCAAAACATCCTAGGTACTCCTAGGGAGCCCTTTTCACTAATGTTGTAAGGTAGGTTGGTATTTGTGGAAATTATTTGTGCAAACATGACTAGGGAGATGAGAGAAGAATGTACAAATTATTTACAATTTTGTGTTTGGATGGATAAACCCATTGCCTACGTACCATCTTAAAAAAAGATTAGGATCAAAACCTCGTAGTTCGGGGTAAAAATCTCAAAAGAAATTGGTAAATTGATTGGTCCAAAAACCTTATGGTCTTTTGTTATCAAAGGGAGAAAACTCAACCTAAAACCACAAATCCACCATGTGAGGAGAGCTTTAACATGCTAGTGAGGGGTTAACCCTATAATAAGCATGGAAGACTTATAGTCCATCACTAAGGATATAGGTGAGCATTATATCAACCTCGAGGATAACTCAAACCTAATAGCTATTGTTTATGAAAAGCTTTGGCAAGAAGTGGCCATTGAAACCACAAAAACAATTGAGTGAGTTGTATTTACCAATGAAAAGTATTTACAAAGTAAAGTCAAAGTTGACTTAGAATTCAATTCAAAATAAGTGTTATGAAAAGAACTTTGTAAAAATCAAAAGCATAGTGTTTAGGTTTCTAATTTGTGAAAGTAATGTTAATGTTTGCACAAAAGTTTTGGCTTGGGTTAGAGTGGAGGGAGGAAGAAGAATGGCTAAGTCCTAAACATACAAAGGTGAAGGAGGAGAAATAAAACCACATTGGAGTTCTCTTCTTGAGATCATAGTGATGATCCAAGTTGTTCCCTTTCCTTTGGAATTAGTAAGAAATAAGCAAATAACTCAAGCAATCAAGCACACAATCGATCAAGCTCCTAGGAATCTTCCAATTGGCTGTTGCATCTCTCACTTTGGATGCTCATGACAATGGTTCTTCTACTTGGCTCAAGTTTGGGATCCCTAGCACCAGAACACACACATGAAAAAGTTCCACAATGCAATAGAAATAATGGACAAGAGTGAGTTTAGAATTTGGTTCTTTCAATTCATCTTCAACATTAAGCATTCTAAAGGCATGGGGCCTAGTTGCTCTTTGACAATTTTATAGCATTCTAAAGGCATGAGGCCTAGTTGCTCTTCAAACTTCATTAGCATAGGTAATATCCTAAAGTCTAAGTCCTTTTGTCCATTTGCATTTGGTTCACACAAACAAAAACAACACAAGCACAATAGTATATACACAATAATATGATCAAGTGAGCAAAAGGCAAATTGCATTAACATAAACATGAGCTCAAGTGAGCAAATGTCAAAATCGAATGAATTAATGAACAAGATATTAAATTGCATAAAAGTAAATTGCAAGAATTAAATGACTTGAATTAAAAGTTAGTGGTCATTAGTTAGTGTTAGTGTGCCATAAGGCAATTTAGCGCTATGTTAAGCAATCGTAAGTGAACTAATGTAGTAGTCACACCTATTTGAGGTCGGTCAATAAAACTATAGGCAACAAACACAAGTTAGAGATCATGACTAGTAAGCCAAGCTCCTACAACTTGCCATGCCAAAAGAAAAGAAGAATGATCTTGTATTGATTTAGGTTTTTTGCTTGACCAAGAAGCAACTTATCCTTAATGCAAAGCCATTCATGTGATCTTTGATCAAGATGAATTAGATTTGAATCAAGGAAGGTTAAGCCTCCCATATGTCAAGGCTAACCACCAATCTTTAACTCATTGATCAAAAGAAAAAAGATGAAGAAGAAGATGAATAAGAATGTACATGAATTGAAATTCAAATGAGATATCCAACACACATTGATCAAACATGAATAGAATCAAAGTCAATCAGTGGTAAACAGAAGCAAGATGAAGCTTAGAAGTCAAGAAACAAATAAAATATTTTTGGTATTTTTGAATATTAAAATAATACTCGAATTAAAATAATCAAATAAAGGTCAAACTTCAAACCCATTTCAAATCAACTTTGAAAAGTCCAAATGGATCATCCTAAGTTCAACAAAGTCAAACAAAGTTTGACAAATTTTTTTAATAAATTGATGAGAATGAAAAATAACCTAATTGAACTAAAATCTCAAATAAATCTCAAATCAATTAATAAATTGATGAGAATGTTTTTCATAGATTCATCATCATTCAAAGAGGTTAAGAAAATATTTTTGCATTTTTTGAATATTGGAAAATATTTAAAATGAATTAAAAAATAGCCAAAAAAGAGAAAATTCATAAAAAATATCAAATGATAAAATAAGAAATATTAAAAATCATTTTCAGAAACTAGAATTAAAAAGGGAAATAATGCAATTAGTCCCATATTTTTTGGATTTAAAATGAAAGAGTTATGAATTTTTGAAATAAAATGAAATAAAGAAAATAGAATGAATAAAATCAGAAAAAGCAAAAAGTCTGGCGCGTTGGATCTCATTTCATTAAATGAGGTGGCACATCCAAGGGAGGAGAGATGCGCGCGCACGAAAGACTTTAGTCAACTGAGAAACATAATGCATTTAAAATGGTCATAACATTGAAAGGCCCTGATTCAATCTGTAAATCATCATCAACGACCCAAATTAAATCTGGCAACGGGGACGGTGGTGTACACCACCGTCTTCTCCGGCGAGCATGCTAGCTCCGGTGGAAGTTGCAGGTCATGAAATCTTAACAAAAATGAACGATCCTCATATCATTGGAAAGCTGGGGTGATGTACATAACCCTTGTGCCATTGATTTTCACTCTAGACTCTCATAGAAAGAGAAATCGGAGATGGAAATTATGGAGTCAAACTGAACTTGATGGATTTATGAAATTAAGTACACAATTCAATTGCCTCTTATAAGAGGACTTCAGAGGAGCCAACAAACACAAGAAATGAGCAAGAATCAGTGAGTTTCGAATTGAAAAAGATTGAACAACAACCTTTGAAGTGCAGATCTATGAGGCACGATCCTTCCCAATTCTTGACATGGAAACAAAGTTAGGCTAAGGAATTATAGTTCAATAATCAACCAAGGAAGTTGAAAATTGGAACTGAAAAGTTGAAGAGAAATTACAAAATTCCATTGGGTGAGTGTGAGGATTCAGTTCTGCAGCATGTAAGGCGCCTTAAGGTTGATTTAGAATGAAGCTGAGCACATGTATTTATAGTGAAAGTTGATGCAAGCAAGGTGAAATTCATGTGTGCATGAAATGAGGGCCTTCAGGCATGGGCCTGTACAAGCGCATGGGAGGCCCAAATGCAATTGATTTGGCATGCTGAAATTATAATGATCAGGTTTGAATGTGCAAATGTGATTGATTTGGCTTGTGTATGAGGAACAATTATTATGTTGAAAAAAAATCCATTTGGAATTGGGAAATTAATGAAAACAGACCATGTGAATTTTGCCAAAATGAACCAACTTCAAGCCCTTCTGTTTCAATGATGCAAGATTCAAATGACAAAACCTTCAACATGAAAGTAGTAGATATTTTAAAGACAATCAATTTGGACTTACATTTTGAATCATTTGGAGTTTTTATGAGAAAGGTATGGGCACTTGAAGTTGGACTTTTTTAAGATTCAATGGCCTTGGTCCAAAGTGACCTATAATGTTTTGTATTATCACATGTACTTCTTTTAGGATTATGAAAATTTGTTAAGCATAAAAAATGAAGTAGACATCTTAAAATTTCCAATGCATTTGAAGCCACCTCAAAATCATGAAAAATGAGTGAGTTAGGTCCTTGGGAAGTTGACCCAAAATTAGGGTTTCAGTCAAAATGACCTATAATGTTTTGAAATGAATGATGACCTTACAAGCTTAAAATCAATTTTTGATGAACATGTAAGTTGTTAATATGGTTCTTAAGAACATTGTTTCTCTTGGGGTCATCTTCATTTGACAAACACATCAAAAGTTAGGTCTCAGTGGATTTCAAAATGGTCAGATGAAATGACTGATCAACTTCTCAAGTCCAAACTTCAAATCTTGATGAATTGATGATTGAGGACACTCACATAAGCTCATATATGCATGAAATGATGAATGAAAGAACTTCCCTTGATTGTATTTGATCATGGGTTGAGGTTGCTTCATGAGCAAGGCACAGTCAATGCACAGATGAATTAGGGTTTCCTTGGGAAACAAGCCTCAAGCCCCTTGGTTTATCTTGATCAAATTGCCAAATTGAGACACTAGGGAGGCATATATTATGAATGATAGCTTTGGGAACCATTGTCATGCTTTCTTTCACCTTCACCTGGCCATTCTTTGAGCATAGGGGTCTCCTAGGAGCCTTAGATCTTATGATTGCTCAAGCTACAAAACAAGCAAAGTTAGTGACATATTTTTGTGCTTTTGGTTAGTGAACAAAATAAGAAAAGCAATAATATACAATTCAATCATGCTTGGTGGTCTCAAACCAACTCACAAGTCCCAACCCAAAGGTTAAGGAGCCAAGATGCTATGATCCTTGAGGCAAATGCAAAGCAATGATATGATGCCATGAGGGATCTTAGGGTCAAAATTAGGGTCTTACAGATGCCCCTATTTAAGGTCATTCTAGTCGGAGATAGGAAGGTTAAAATCTTCGTCTCAATGAGGTAGAATGGGCTTAAATAATAACAAAGAGACGATTTTTTGTCCCTAAGAGACCTCATGATGCAAATGTATGTATGCAAAAGTTAATGCTCTGTGGGGATATGTGTCCACAAAGAAGAAAGAAATCAGGAGAAAATGAAAATCCATACGAGTAGTACACTCATAAATGGGACAAAGACACTGAGGACTTTACTGGGAAGTAAAGGGGGATAAAATGCGTGAGCAGGTCACGACTTAAAACTTGCTGAGAGACACGAAGAATTCCATGAAAATAAATCATTGGAAAGACTCGAGCTGACGCAAAGATGCATGTATTGGGGAATATGCCAATACAGCAAAACTATCCACAAAGGATACTTCAGATAAAAATCCGGACACATATGGGGAAAACCCACTAAGGGACTCAGACTGGGAAACTCCACAAAGGACTTAGCTGAGGAAAATCTGACTGAGGAAAACCTAAAAAGGTATATTTCAACTTGGGAAAATCTGACTGCACAGGGGAAAAAAAGTCATAATAGGGAGCAGAAGGGAAGGAACACCAGGGATACCGGTTACTGGGCATATCATAGGTGACCAACCAGGCGTGAATTGGGGAATATTTCCAAGACACTCATCATCCGAAAGGAGGGCTGAAAAGGAAAACTCAATTACAGGATGGACATCCGATTCCATAAGGAAATACGAATCTTACTCGAATGGGAAAGAAAAGACTTCGACTAAAGAGCGCATGAGATATATTATCTATTACCCTCAGAACATAGATAACATACTCGCATGGAAGATTATCCACAACCGGTTACTGGGTTAATAAAGGATAAATCGACCGAAAAGAAAGGACATCGGGATACCGACTACTGGGTATAAAATAATGACCAATCAAAGGGGAGAAACGATCATTACCAAACAAAGGTAAATGAAAGATGACTCGCCGGGGATACATTGTTAAAAGCAATGATCTGGGAGATATATCACCGGTTACTAGGACATATACTCAAAAGGTGAAGGAATATCAATACCGAATATTGGATAAAGATAACCAACAAAGAGGGGATTACATCTACCGGCTACTGGGTAGAAAACCACAGAAGAGAGTAATCGCCATCGGTTAGGATGAACAAAATCAAAGGGTTAACTCTGCAAGGGGATAAAATGGGGTTTACAACTACCAGCTACTGGGTAGAAAACCATAGAAATAGGACTTACAACTACCGGTTACTGGGTAGAAGGCCACAGAGACTCCACCGGAGAAAAGATGGACAATTACTCGTTACTGAGCAATCATTCATCTAAACTATGGGGAAGTGCAGGGGAAATAACAAGAGGAGTCAACCTAGGAACAAACTAGAGAGAGACAACGAAACAAGACTCAACCAAATTAGGATATAACTCAGGGGAGTAATTCCATCCCAATACATATTTTGGGAGGAAACTGAAATAATAATCATCCACGAGGACATAACTCAGTGGGGAATATGGAAGAAAGGACAGACACTTTCTGCTTATGGGACTGACTTTATATGGAGAGATCAGACACAAACATCTGCTTGGGGAAATATATCACCAAATAGTAGGACACAACAAAAAAAGATATATGGCAAAGAATGCGACATGAATATCTGAATGTTATAAATATGCATGTATATGTGTGGTTTATGTATGATTAATGCTGACAAACAGACATATCTAACACAAACAGGTCGAATAATCAACGGACGGACATCCGGTACTACATCTCAAAAGAGAAAGCCAGACCCACCAGGGAAACTCCCAATCTGATGGGGGCAACAGTATCTAGGAAACGCCGATCTCTGCAGGGGATAAAAACCAATGCTAAGGATCAGACAAAGTTGTTGTCGGGCACAAAAGCTACTGCTAGGGAAGCAAGCAGGATCACCGGGGATCAAAGACTGCTGTTGGGAATAAGCAAGGGATCACAATCACCAAAGCTAGGGATCTTCCAATAGTATGCAGAGATAAGGATAAGATCAACCAGAAAAGAACTCCACTGGGGATCCTATCAGGGTATAATGTGGAATTATGTGGGGAACAACCACCAAACAGAAGCACATCAAACAACATTCACTTCTAAACACGGAAGGAAATGTCTCTGTTACAGAGAAGGAGAACCAGTCATTCCGCTTGGGAAGGAATTAACACATCTTCCTCGAAGTTCCAACACCAAACCCAAATTAGGCAAAGCCTAAGCTGGGGGAAGCTAAGCATGGATAAGATCCGTCGTAGAAGCAACTCTACTAGGGAAATTATCAAGGAGAGAGATGAACCTCTGTGGGGAATAACCACCAAACAAAAGTTCCAACAACCATCACAATTTCTCATAAAGTTGGAGAAACAATCTTTGTCGAGGAGGAAGGAAACAACGCTCCACTAGGGTAGGAAAATAAACATTTTCATCACCCACTCTGCTAAGGGGAGAGCTATCCAAGGAGGAGGAAGCAACAACAAATCAGATTCCGATCAAGCAACTCTACTAGGGAACAGTTGTTGAGGGCTGAACTAGGAACAACCTGTAGGCGCTTGGCTGGGAATAACCTGTTGGTGCCCTAGATGGGGGAAGTCTAAGACGAACAACCTTGCTGAGGATGAATAAAAGGCAAGCTTACTAGAGATCAATGTAGGCGAATCCACAAGGGATAAGCTACAAACCAAACTGCTTACGAAGAGAGTTCCTGCTCACTCTGCGGAGGATTTCCAATCTGAATGAGGGAAAACCAACTTCCTCGAAAAGATAGCATATCAATTTATCAATATATAAGGGATTTTAGGTCAATCCACACAAGGGATGACAACTATATAATTGATAACACAAATGCTAGATCTAGCCTCACCGGGGAGCCAGAATATTAAGCCCAAACTCTAGATTCTCAGGGGATCTGGGTGGTGTTATAAATATACTTCTCTAAACAACTCAGGACCAAAGCTCCAGACTCTCTGGGAACTTGGTGATGCATAATCTTCTTCTACGCTTGCGGAGGAGACAACCTGAGAGATGATGAAGAGAAACAACAGATATGCTGGGAATATGAACAAATGTATTACCCTTTCGGAGATCATACTATCCTTGGGAGAGCACTAAAGATGTCCCACTTATCCTTTTCAGTCTTTTGTGAAAGTTCACTTTGTTTAAAAACAATTTAAAAACTTTATTTAAAACAATGGTATTTACCAATTAAAACATGCAAACATTTGGTGAATAGAAACAAATAAGAATGCAAAGAATTGGATAAAGGCTCAAATTTAATTGATGGAATGGTAGTCTAAAAATGGCAAGACTACATGGATCTTTACAAATTTGAAATTGGTGATATATATTGCAAAAGGCTACATTGAACATAATGACCATTTCTCCACTAACTCTGAATCCAATGTATCTGAAGCTTCAGTTGACGATGACTGAGCGAGAATCTTTGACAGAAGACGGTTGAAAAACAAAGTCTTGTCAGGATGCAGTTACTTGCCAAATCCCTAATTTTTGCCTAGATTTCCCCAGGGTGAGGTACTCAATCTAGCGGGATATATATTCATTTTTTATGTCTCTAACTTTTGCCTGGATCTCCCTTTCGGGTTTTCAATCCACCGAGACGCTCATTTTTGCCTAAGTCGCCCTTGTGGGTTTTCAACTTAGCGAGCTATTCTATTTTTATTTTAGGCGAAGAATTTCTTGATTGCATCTGAATTCACAGGACGAGTGAAATCCTCCCCATCCATAGTTGTAAGTATCAAAGCACCGCCTGAAAAGGCTCTCTTAACAATATATGTACCTTCATAGTTTGGAGTCCACTTGCCCCTGGAATCGGGCGCGAAAGACAAGACTTTCTTGAGCACGAGGTCACCTTCTCGAAACACACGAGGCTTGACCTTCTTATCAAAGGCTGTCTTCATTCTTTGTTGATATAACTGACCATGGCATATGGCAGTCAATCTCTTCTCTTCAATCAAATTCAGCTGGTCATAACGACTCTGAACCCATTCAGCCTCAATCAACTTGGCTTTCATCAAGACTCTCATTAATGGGATCTCCACCTCTACTGGAAGCACAACCTCCATGCCATATACAAGGGAGAAAGGGGTTGCGCCTATTGAAGTACGGACAGATGTACGATAGCCATGCAAAGCAAATGGCAGCATCTCATGCCAATCTTTGTACGTAACAACCATCTTCTGGATAATCTTCTTGATATTCTTGGTAGCAGCTTCAACAACCCCATTCATCTTGGGTTCATAAGGAGAAGAATTATGATGTGCAATCTTAAACTCGCTACACAGCTCTTTCATCATCTTGTTATTCAAGTTAGATCTATTGTCAGTAATGATCTTATTTGGCACACTATAACGGAATATGAGTTGATTCTTGATATACTTCACAACCACCTGCCTGGTCACATTTGCATATGACGCCGCTTCAACCCACTTGGTGAAGTAATCAATCGCTACGAGTATAAATCTGTGACCCTTGGACGCTTTTGGCTCTATCATGCCAATCATGTTAATTCCCCACATGGAGAAAGGCCATGGTGAGGAAATAACATTCAGAAGTGTCGGGGGAATATGAATCTTATCCGCATAGATCTGACACTTATGGCATTTCTTCATATATTTGCAGCAATCGGACTCTATTGTCAACCAATACTGGCCTGCTCTCAACATCTTCTTTGCCATGGCATGTCCATTGGAATGAGTACCAAATGAACCCTCATGGACTTCACTTATCAACAGGTCTACTTCGTGTCTATCCATACATCTGAGCAGAACCATGTCAAAATTTCTCTTATAAAGCATATCCCCATTGAGGTAGAAATTGCCAGATAATCTCCTTAAAGTCTTTCTATCTTTCACAGATGCCCCAGGAGGGTAAATCTGACTCTGAAGAAAACACTTGTTGTCATAATACCATGGCTTATCATCTTTAACTTCTTCTACTGCAAATACATGAGCTGGTCTATCCAAGCGCATCACAGTAATATTGGGGATTTCATTCCAGAACTTCACCACATTCATAGAAGCAAGTGTAGCAAGCGCATCTGCCATCCGATTCTCATCTTGAGGAATATGATGGAAGTCAACCTCGGTAAAGAAAGTTGAAATCCTCCTCGAATAATCTCTATATGGGATGAGGCCAGGATGATTCGTCTCCGATTCACCCTTAATCTAATTAACAACAAGGGCCGAATCACCATAAACATCAAGATGTTTGATCCTAGGATCAATACATTCTTCTAATCCCATAATACAGGCCTCATACTCCGCCATATTATTTGTGCATTTGAACGTCAGCCTTGCTGTAAAAGGAAAATGTGTGCCCTAAGGAGTAATAATCACTGCCCCAATACCATTTCCATATTGATTTACAACGCCATCAAACACCATGCTCCATTGGGAACCATGCTCTAGCCCTTCATCGAGTGTAAGCTCATCGCAACCTTTCATTTTCAAATACAGAATCTCCTCATCAGGAAAGTCGTACTGAACAGACGGGTAATCATCAATTGGTTGATGTGCCAAGTGGTCAGCCAAGATACTACCTTTAATAGCCTTCTGAGCTCGATATTCAATATCATACTCAAATAACAACATATGCCAACGGGAAATCCTTCCAGTTAAAGCAGGCTTCTCAAAGATATACTTGATTGGATCAATTTTGGATATCAACCAAGTCGTATGACTCAACATATACTGGCGTAAGTGCTTAGCAGCCCAAGCCAAAGCACATCATGTTTTCTTAAGCATTGAGTATCGAGACTCACAATCAGTGAACTTCTTACTCAGATAGTATATAGCATATTCTTTCTTCCCAGATTCATCTTGCTGGCCTAGGACGCAACCCATAGAGTCTTCAAGAACAGTCAAGTACCTAATCAAGGGTCTCCCTTCCACAGGCGGAGATAGAATCGGAGGCTCAGACAGATACTCTTTAATACTGTCGAATGCCTTCTGGAAATCCTCGGTCCAATCATGACGCTGATTTTTCCGGAGGAGCTTTAATATTGGCGCACATGTGGCAGTCATGTGAGATATGAATCTGGAAATATAATTCAAGCGGCCAAGAAAACCTCGGACTTGCTTCTCAGTTTTGGGCGCAGGCATCTCTTGTATTGCTTTGACCTTGGCAGGATCAACTTCAATACCTCTCTCGCTGACAATAAAGCCCAATAACTTGCCGGAACGGAATCCAAATGTACAATTGTTAGGATTCAGACGAAGCTTATACTTCCTCAAACGCTGAAAAAGCGTCAACAAGTGCTCAACATGTTCAAATTCCATTCTCGACTTTGCAATCATATCGTCAACATATACCTCGATCTCCTTGTGCATCATATCATGAAACAAGGTAGTCGTAGCACATTGATACGTGGCTCCGGCGTTCTTCAAACCGAAGGGCATCACTCGATAACAGAATGTTCCCCAAGGTGTGATGAATGTAGTCTTTTCCATATCCTCGGGTGCCATTTTGATCTGATTATAACCAGAAAATCCGTCCATAAATGAGAAGACATTGAATTTAGTTGTATTATCTACCAACATATCAATATGTGGTAGAGGAAAATCATCTTTCGGACTAGCTTTATTCAAGTCTCTATAGTCCACACACATTCGGACTTTTCCATCTTTCTTAGGCACGGGCACAATATTAGCCACCCGTTGAGGATATGTAGAAGTCACCAGAAACCCCGCATCAATTTGCTTCTGAACTTCTTCTTTGATCTTCACTGCCATATCAGGATGAGTTCTTCTGAGCTTCTGCTTCATAGGCACACACTCAGGCTTCAAAGGCAGGAAATATTGCACGATATCAGTATCCAGACCAGGCATGTCTTCACATGACAGGCGAAGACGTCGACGTATTCTCGTAGCAACTCAATCAACCCCTTCTTCACAGATTCTTCCAGGAGTGTCCCAATCTTCATCTCTCGAACACAATCCTTAGAACCCAAGTTGACTGTTTCCAGATTCTCAAGATGTGGCTGAATGATCTTCTCTTCGTACTCAAGTAGGCGGGTAATCTCATCAGGAATCTCTTCAACATCATCTTCCTCTGCCTCAAATACAGGGAACTCAAAATTGGGAGATGGTGTTGGATCATTATGTTCAATGGGTTTGATCAACCTGCATAATGATTTTGGATATAAAAGAGATTTTAGAATTCAAATAAAGCAAATCATTGTGAAGATGAAAAGATTGATTTTATTCTATTTTTAGGGTTTTATGTGATCACCAATTTCATGCAAAAAAGAAAAAAGTGTAAATAATATGGAAAAACAAATATTTAACATGAATTTATTGATTGAATATCATTGTATTTATGGGCCAACAATGTCATCACTTCTCCTTTTGGCATGGGAGAAGGGTTTTTAAACAAAAATGAACATTACGTGGACTTATGGACAACTGTTCGAACATCAACAGCGACCCAATTATTACAGACCTCTCTAGGGATGACAAAGTTGCCCAGATCTTCCTCTGCACCATCTTCCACAACAGCAGCAGCTTCCTGGTCTTCAACCGTGTGGATGAAACCATCACTCTGAAACAGACCGTGCTCGTTGAAAGTGCCTGAAGAGTACCATATGCCAGCCCGAGATTTATTGTCTTCTAGCTTGATCATTTGTCCTAAACCAGTAGTGGCGTCATGCTCAATGGCCAACTTCGCATCATTGTAGGATGCAAATGAAGAAGTTCCTTTCTTAGAAGGCTCAGCAATAAACAAAGCTTGGAACGGCGTCCCAACTTCGTCCTCAGCATCAATGTAAGAAAAGGAAGACAAATGGCTAACCAAGAGAGCCTTCTCTCCTCCTACCACCACCAACTTTTTGTTCTTAACGAACTTCAACTTTTGGTGTAGGGTGGATGTCACGGCGCCTACCTTGTGAATCCATGGTCTGCTTAACAAACAACTATATGATGGATGGATATCCATGACCTGAAAAGTGATATGGAAGTCACTAGGTCCTATCTTGACTGGGAGCTCAACCTCGCCAATCACAGTCTTGCGTGATCCATCAAAAGCTTTGACGACTACTCCACTCTGCCTCATGGGAGGCCCTTGGTAAGAAAGTCTGGCAAGAGTGGATTTTGGCAACACATTCAACGATGATCCAGTGTCTACCAGCACATTAGATATGGCATCATCCTTACAGTTCATAGAGATGTGAAGTGCCAAATTGTGGTCTCTTCCCTCCTCGGGGAGATCAGCATCACAGAAACTCAGGTTGTTACAAGTAGTAATGTTTGCAACAATGCTATCAAATTGTTCTATTGTGATGTCGTGATCTACATACGCCATGTCCAACACCTTCTACAGAGCTTCACGGTGTGGCTCAGATTTCATCAGCAAAGACAACACAGATATCTTTGAAGGCGTTTGTAGAAGTTGATCTACAACATTGTACTCACTCCTCTTGATTAGCCTCAGAATCTTAATACAGTCCTCCTTCATCATGCCATTATGGCCAGCAGGGACAAGAGTTCTACCAGTAACGGCAGGTCGGTTAACAACAAGTGCCGGATTCGGAGAATTGGAAGAATTCCCAACAGGACGGGTGGTACCATCAACAGTATCAGCTCTTCTGGTGTCAACCTGGGGTTTCGGCGGCACCGAGAAAACACGACCGCTACGGGTCAAACCACTGACATCAGCAATATTCACAACAGAAGTGGAGGGTAGGGGAACCTCCTTCCCATCTTCCAATGCAACAACATTATAATGATAGGGAACAGCTTTGTTGGAAGAGTATGGAACAGGGCCAACTGGCTTAATTATGGGAGTAGGAGAAGCCTTTTGCTTGCTGCAATCGTATCGGACGACAACAAGCTCAGGTATCCTGAATACAGGTGATATCACATTAACTTCATCATCCTCATCATGATTCTGAAGTATCTCTATTACACCCTGATCCAGCATTTCTTGGATGTCTTTTCTAACCTGACGACATCCTCTCTCACTGATAGTGTAAACACGGCAACTGTCATGGTCATGCTCGTAATGACTGTATTCACACAACACTCTGTGCATCTCGACCAAAGATTGTCGGATATGGATGACATATCAGACCTTATATTTACCAGGGCAACCCTGGACCATGTTAACAGCAGATTTCCCATGCTCGGGCAATGGGTTCTTCTTGAAATTAGGACCTACGTCCTCGAAAAACAATATATTGCTTCTAACAAGGTCCTGAACCTTGGACTTCAACGGGTAGAAATTCTCCACATCATGTCCGGGAGCACCGGAATGATAAACATAGTGAAGCTCAGGCTTATACCACCACTAAGGGTTGGTAGGTATAGCAGGTGGGTCACGTGGAGTGATCAGTTTCCTTTCAATTAAAAGAGGATATAGCTCTGCGTAGGTCATCGGAATAAGATCAAAAGTGACACTTTTCCTATCATAGCTTGTATTTGTTTGATTGTTGTTTCGAGGCTGGTAGGCCTGCCGTTGAGGACGGTGCTATTGTTACTGATATTGTTGATGTTGCTGCTGCTGGTTCTAATTATGATGCTGATATTGCTGATTTTCTCTGAAAACAGGGGCTATATGAGCCACCTGGTGCTGGTTACTGGGTGGACGCACAGTCTTCCTCTTCACAGAGGGTCTTCTAGATTTAACATGGGATGTCACATCATGTTCCTCACCATCTTTCTTCTTCGCAAACGCCCCATAACGTTTAGCAGAAGAGCCTTTTTCTCTAGTCAGACGCCCTTCCCTGACTCCTTCTTCTAGACGCATCCCCATATTCACCATCTCGGTGAAGTCAGAAGAAGCGCTAGCAATCATCCGCTCATAATAGAAAGAACTCAAGGTCTTCAGAAAGATCTTGGTCATTTCCTTCTCTTCCAGCGGAGGCACAATCTGTGCAGCCAATTCTCGCCACCTCTGGACGTACTCCTTAAAAGTTTCCTTATCCTTCTAGGACATGGCCCTCGATTGGTCCCTATCGGGAGCCATATCAAGGTTGTATTTGTATTGCTTGACGAAGGCTTCGCCAAGGTCGTTGAAGGAGCGGATGTTCGCGCTGTCCAAACCCATGTACCATCTCAGGGCGACACCGGACAGACTGTCCTAGACATAGTGGATTAGGAGCTGATCATTGTCGGTCTGAGTCGACATTTTTCGTACATACGTAACCAAATGGCTGAGCGGGCAAGTGTTTCCTTTGTACTTTTCAAAGTCAAGCACTTTGAACTTGACAGGAATCTTGACATTAGGAACAAGGCAAAGCTCAACAACATATTTGCCAAAGAGGTCCTTCCCTCTGAGAGTTTTGAGTTCCTTGCGATGCTCAAGGAATTGATCGTTCATAGCATCCATTTTCTCATACACGTCTGGGCCCTCAGATGGCTCAGAGTGGTAAATGGTATCATCTACTCTCGGTAAAGTATGCACGACCGGAGGTGGCACAGCAAGGACCGGGCTAGATGCCAGCAAAGAAGCAAAAGTTGGGGCGAGACCCTCAGGAACAAAGTTCGTGGGCAGCCCCCAGGGAAACCCGGCTGGCATAGCAGTAGCCGCAAAGTGGGCACTGGCAGCAGGCACGGTTGAAGAGGCAATCTCAGAAATGACTGTCCTCTGGGAAGGAGTTGAAGGCATTGGAGAAGACTGGCTTTGGGCGGCCAAGAAAGACTCCATCAGCGCAGTCAATCTTGCCACTTCCTCCTTGAGTTCCCTGTTCTCTTGTTCTAGGTGATCCATTAGCTTTGATGAGTTTGCTCTGGTATAGTACCGGTGCGTCAGCTTGTCTTCAAAATAAATGAAGAACACAGAGTTAGACCACTGAACAAGAAGCCTTGGAACAAAACCTGCTTATGCGCATGATGCATGCAATGCTTGTGCATATGATTTATTTTTTGAATCAAAGGAACTTTAGAGTCCTATTTGCAAATATTTGGAAAGTATTAATCATTTAGACATACATGGAAATATCATATTAATAATATATGGAAATTTTTTTACACCAAAGAAGTACAGTCTTGGTAACCAAAATATAATACAAGAGAGAAGGAAAATGAACATCCTATGGAACCCTAGAAACAATCGTCCAAAGCTCTCGAGATCGAAAGATAAGCTGCACGAAGCCTCTTCACCTTTCTCTCATAGGCCGCCTCCATATCTGCCTTCTCTTTGGCGAGTCGGTCGTACTTCCTCTTCCAAAACTTAGAAGACTGAGGAAGAAGAGAAGTCACCGCATCCTCAGGCTCATCGATAACCTGATGCTCAAGAAACTCTATGAAAGCATCCTTATCTCTAAGTTGCTGAAGTAGCTCCTCTCACTCATGGACCCAAGCGCGCGAACGGTCTTCATCTCTCAACTCCTCTACTCCTTGGTCAGGGAGGGTTGAAGGCCCAGCCATAACCATAGGTGTAGGTCTAAAATAGTCATAAGGCATAAGGTACTCAGAAGCTCTCCTCCTAACCCACAAGGTATAGGGTTCCAAAGCAATACATTTCTTCGGACCAAGCTCTTTCCTTCCCTTCCTATGAATCTTGCGCCAAGCGCGGACCATCCAACCCTTCAAGTTTCGGGGATCTTTACCCTCTTGAAAGAACACACCCTCTAACAAAATGTTATTAGGTTTATCCTTTAAGGGGAACCCAAGCTGACGACGTGCCAAAACAGGGTTGTAGTTAATCCCACCACATATACCAAGAAGAGGTACATTGAGGAATTCACCACAAGAGTCGATAATCTGCACACCATCATATACACGGTTGTACCAAAATATATCATCATTAGTGAGAGACATAAGTCTCGTGGACCACCGTAGACATCCTTTGTTCTCCTTGAAGGCGACCGTCTGTGGCAAGTGCGAAATAAACCACTTGTACAACAGAGGCAAACAACACACAATGGTACCATCACCCTTTGCATTCCTCATAAGCAAAGAGAAATAAGTGTCACCCAACAGAGCCGGAACGGAATTAAGAGTAGAGAAAATCCTAATGGCGTTCACATCCACAAACTTGTCGATGTTGGGGAATAACACTAGCCCATAGATGAGAAGTACAAATATGGCCTCAAAGGCGTCCTCATTCATGGCCTTCCCATTCATAGTAGCTTGAGCAATGAGGAACTCAGATAGGAGACCTAGAATTCCACCCTTGGTAGTCATATGAGCACCAACAATAGATTCATCTATATGCAACAGATCAATAATCTCTTGAGAAGTAGGAACCCTCTCCAAGCCGCTGAACGACAACTGATATAGAATAGGTATACCCACAAGATAGGCACACTCCTCAAGCGTAGGCAAAAGCTGGAAATCCAGAAATGTGAAGCAACGGTACAAGGGATCATAGAACTGCACCAACACACTCATCAAACCTTCATCCACCTGAGTAGCAAGAAATAAGCAAATAACTCAAGCAATCAAGCACACAATCAATCAAGCTCCAAGGAATCTTCCAATTGGCTTTTGCATCTCTCACTTTGGATGCTCATGACAACGGTTCTTCTACTTGGCTCAAGTTTGAGATCCCTAACACAAGAACACACACATCAAAAAGTTCCACAATGCAATAGAAAGAATGGACAAGAGTGAGTTTAGAATTTGGTTCTTTCAATTCATCTTCAACATTAAGCATTCTAAAGGCATGAGGCCTAGTTGCTCTTTGACAATTTTATAGCATTCTAAAGGCATGATCCTTAGTTGCTCTTCAAACTCCATTAGGATAAGGAATGCCCTAAGTCTAAGTCCTTTTGTCCATTTGCATTTGGTTCGCACAAACAAAAACAACACAAGCACAATAGTCTATACACAATAATGTGCCCAAGTGAGCAAAAGGCAAATTGCATTAACATAAACATGAGCTCAAGTGAGCAAAAGGGTAAAAGCAAATGAATTAATGAACAAGATATTAAATTGCATAAAAGTAAATTGCAAGAATTAAATGACTTGAATTAAAAGTTAGTGGTCATTAGTTAGTGTTAGTGTGCCATAAGGCAATTTAGCGCTATGTTAGCAATCGCAAGTGGACTAATATAGTAGTCACACCTATCTGAGGCCGGTCAATAAAACTATAGGCAACAAACATAAGTTAGAGATCATGACTAGTAAGCCAAGCTCCTACAACTTGCCATGCCAAAAGAAAAGAAGAATGATCTTGTATTGATTTAGGTTTTTTGCTTGACCAAGAAGCAACCTATCCTTAATGCAAAGCCATTCACTTGATCTTTGATCAAGATGAATTAGATTTGAATCAAGGAAGGTTAAGCCTCCCATATGTCAAGGATAACCACCAATCTTTAACTCATTGATCAAAAGAAAAAAAGATGAAGAAGAAGATGAATAAGAATGTACATGAATTGAAATTCAAATGAGATATCCAACACACATTGATCAAACATGAATAGAATCAAAGTCAATCAATGGTAAGCAGAAGCAAGATGAAGCTTAGAAGTCAAGAAACAAATAAAATATTTTTGGTATTTTTGAATATTAAAATAATACTCAAATTAAAATAATCAAACAAAGGTCAAACTTCAAACCCATTTCAAATCAACTTTGAAAAGTCCAAAGGGATCATCCAAAGTTCAACAAAGTCAAACAAAGTTTGACAAAAATTTTCAGCATTTTTAGAAACCAGAAACTAATTTTTAAACAATTAAAAATGAATGAAAAATAACCTAATTGAACTAAAATCTCAAATAAATCTCAAATAAATTAATAAATTGATGAGAATATTTTTCATAGATTCATCATCATTCAAAAAGGTTAAGAAAATATTTTTGCATTTTTTGAATATTGGAAACTATTTAAAATGAATTAAAAAATAACCAGAAAAGAGAAAATTCATCCAAAATATCAAATGAAAAAATAAAAAATATTAAAAATCATTTTCAGAAACTAGAATTAAAAAGGGAAATAATGCAATTGGTCCCATATTTTTTGGATTTAAAATGAAAGAGTTATGAATTTTTGAAATAAAATGAAATAAAGAAAATAAAATGAATAAAATCAAAAAATGCAAAAAGTATGGCGCATTGGATCTCATTTCATTAAAGGAGGTGGCACATCCAAGGGAGGGGAGATACGCGCGCACGAAAGACTTTAGTCAACTGAGAAACATAATGCATTTAAAATGATCATAACATTGAAAGGCCCTGATTCAATCTGGAAATCAACCTCAACAGCCCAAATTAAATCTGGCAACGGGGACGGTGGTGTACACCACCGTCTTCTCCGGCGAGCATGCTAGCTCCTGTGGAAGTTGTAGGTCATGAAATCTTAACCAAAATGGATGCTCTTCATATCATTGGAAAGTTGGGGTGATGTACATCACCCCTGTGCCATTGATTTTCACTCTAGACTCTCATAGAAAGAGAAACCAGAGATGGAAATTTATGGAGTTCAAACTGAACTTGATGGATTTATGAAATTAAGTACACAATTCAATTTCCTCTTATGAGAGGACTTTAGAGGAGCCAACAAACACTAGAAATGAGCAAGAATCAGTGAGTTTCGAATTGAAAAAGTTTGAACAACAACCATTGAATTGCAGATCTATGAGGCACGATCCTTCACAATTTTTGATAGCAGTGTGTCCTTTAGATGGAAACAGAGTTAGACTAAGGAATTATAGTCCAATAATCAACCAAGGAGGTTGAAAATTGGAACTGAAAAATTGAAGAGAAATTGCAAAATTCCTTTGGGTGAGTGTGAGGATTCAGTTCTGCAGCATGTATGGCGCCTTAAGGTTGATTTAGAATGAAGCTGAGCACATGTATTTATAGTGAAAGCTGATGCAAGCAAGGTGAAATTCATGTGTGCATGAAGTGAGGGCCTCCATGCATAGGCCTGTACAG
This sequence comes from Lathyrus oleraceus, assembly GCF_024323335.1. NCBI lineage: Eukaryota > Viridiplantae > Streptophyta > Magnoliopsida > Fabales > Fabaceae > Lathyrus > Lathyrus oleraceus. Next base: position 305,948,863 of record NC_066580.1, read on the forward strand.
GTGCATGGAAGGCCCAAATGCAATTGATTTGGCATGCTAAAATCATAATGATCAAGTTTGGATGTGCAAATGTGATTGAATTGGCTTGTGTATGAAGTTTCAACATTGTTTCCATAAATGCACATAAACTTTCACCTCTTCGAAAATGCATCTTACCAAAATGAAACATGGCCTTGTGGATAATGGTTGAAAAGGTCTTGACATTAGGAACAATTATTATGTTGAACAAAAATCCATTTGGAATTGGGAAATTAATGAAAACAGGCCATGAAGTTCAATGTGCAAAACATGTTCATGTGAATTTTGCCAAAATGGACCAACTTCAAGCCATTCTATTTCAATGATGCAAGCCTCCAATGACAAAACCTTCAACCTCCAAGTTGTAGATATTTTGAAGAAAATAAATTAGGACTTAAAGTTTTCATAATTTGGATTTTTGATGAGAAAGTTATGGGCACTTGAAGTTGGACTTTTTCAAGGTTGAATGGCTTTGGTCCAAAGTGACCTATAATATTTTGTATTATAACTTGTACTTATTTTAGGATTATGAAAATTTGTTAAACATAACAAATGAAGTAGACATCTTATACTTTCCAATTCATTTGATCCCACCTCAAAATCATGAAAAATGAGTAAGTTAGATCCTTGGGAAGTTGACCTAAAATTAGGGTTTCAGACAAAAAGACCTATAATGTTTTGAAATTAATGATGACCTTCCAAGCTTCAAATCAATTTTTTATGAACATGACAGTTGTTCATATGGATCTTAATAACATTTTTTCTCTTGGGGTCATCTTCATTTGACAAACACATCAAAAGTTAGGTCTCAGTGAATTTCAAAATGGTCAGATGAAATGACTGATCAACTTCTCAAGTCCAAACTTCAAATCTTGATGAATTGATGATTGAGGACACTCACATAAGATCATATATGCATGAATTGATGAATAAAAGAACTTCCATTGATTGTATTTGATCATGGGTTGAGGTTGCTTCATGAGCAAGGCACAGTCAATGCACATATGAATTAGGGTTTCCTTGGGAAACCCTCCTCAAGCCCCTTTGGTTATCTTGATCAAATTGCCAAATTGAGACACTAGGGAGGCATATATGATGAATGAGAGCTTTGGGAACCATATTCATGCTTGCTTTCACCTTCACCTGGCCATTCTTTGAGCATAGGGGTCTCCTAGGAGCCTTAGATCTTATGATTGCTCAAGCTACAAAACAAGCAAAGTTAGTGACATATTTTTGTGCTTTTGGTTAGTGAACAAAATAAGAAAAGCAATAATATACAATTCAAGCATGCTTGGTGGTCTCAAACCAACTCACAAGTGCCAACCCAAAGGTTAAGGAGCCAAGATGCTATGTTCCTTGAGGCAAATGCAAAGCAATGATATGATGCCATGAGGGATCTTAGGGTCAAAACTAGGGTCTTACAGTATGTAAATGTGACCAGACAGGTGATTGTGAAGTTTATCAAGAACCAACTCATATGTAGATATGGTGTGCCAGATAAGATCATTACTGATAATGGATCTAACTTGAACAACAAGATGGTGAAAGAGCTGTGTAACAAGTACAACATTGCACATCATAATTCTTCTCCCTATAGACCTAAGATCAATGGGGCTGTTGAAGCTACAAATATGAACATTAAGAAGATTATTCAGAAGATGGTTGTCGCGTATAAGGATTGACAGAAGATGCTCCCGTTTGCTTTGCATGGGTATCGTACATCCTTCCGCACTTCAACAGGGGCAACCCCTTTTTCTATTGTATATGGCATGGAGGTTGTGCTCCCCGTAGAGGTTGAGATCCTATCAATGAGAGTCTTGAGGGAAGCCAAGTTGACTAAGGCTGAATGGGTTCAGAGTCGTTATGACCAGCTGAATTTGATTGAAGAAAAGAGATTAACTGCCATGTGCCACTGTCAGTTGTATCAGCAAAGGATGAAGAAAGCCTTCGATAAGAAGGTCAAGCCTCGTGTGTTCCAAGAAAGCGACCTCGTGCTCAAGAAAGTCTTGTCTTTCGCGGCCGATTCCAGGGGCAAGTGGATTTCAAACTATGAAGGTCCATACGTTTTTAAGAGAGCCTTTTCAGGCGTTGCTTTGTTGCTTACAACTATGGATGGGGAGGATTTCACTCGTTCTGTGAATTCGGATGCAGTCAAGAAATACTTCGCCTAAAAATAAAAACAGAATAGCTCGCTAAATTGAAAACCCGAAAGCGCGGCTTAGGCAAAAAATGAGTGTCTCGGTGGATTGAAAACCCGAAAGGGCGGTCTAGGCAAAAGTTAGAGACATGAAAAAAATGAATATACATATCCCACTAGATTGAGTACCTCACCCAGAGAAGATGGTATGTTTCCCAGTCCTTGGATCGTGTTTCAATGTTATAATCCTGAGCATCCATTGTGATTAATTGATTTAATACATTATGTTGCGCGCTTGACTTGAGTCTACCATGCGTCCTCGCCCCTGAGCCCTTGATCCTTGCCACGTCAATTAATGAATTTGGTCGGGTGGCTGTGCTTTTTTCTATTATTTCTATTTTCTTTTAATTTCAGTTAATTCCTTTTATTTTCAAAAATTGATAGAAATTTTATTTGACGTCACAAAAATATGAGACTAATGCCAAAATATTTCTTGAAAAATCTAGTTTCATATTTTGATTTTTAAATATTTTTGTGATTTCATTTATTATTTTTTGTGAATTATTTGGTTTTTAATAATTTTAATTCATTTTTAATTACTTTCTAATATTTGAAAAATCCAAAAATATTTTCCTAACACCTATGGATCATGATAAGTCAATGAAAAATAGTCTTATCAATTTCTTATTTGATTTGAGATTTATTTGAGATTTTAATTCATATTATGTTATTTTTCATTGTTTTTAATAGTTTTTTAATAGTTTCTGATTTCTAAAATTGTTGAAAAAATTTGTCAAAGTTTGTTTGACCATGTTAGACATATGAGAATTTAATTTGACTTGTTGAAGTTGATTTGAATTAAATTAGAGGTTTGACCATATTTTGATTATTTTATTTAGCATTTATTTTTAATTCAAAAAAATACAAAAAAAATATGATGGACTTGTTGACTTGTAATCTTCATTTCTTTTCTGTTTAACATTGATTGATGATGACTTGGTTCACATTTGATCAACTGAGTTTGATATTTGAATTCTTTTTCCCTCCCTTTCATCTTCATCCCATTCTTTTCATCATTTGGCCAATGGGATGCAATCCAATAGGCAAGAATGTCATATAGAAAACCCATTTTCCCTTTGGACTTTGAATCAAGCAATAATCAATCAGGAAATTAGCAATATCAGACATCATGAAGATCAAGGCATCAAATAAAGATAGCCACATCCAAGCAAGCAAATCCCATAGCTAGCAGTCTTTTTTGTCTTCTCATGTATCAGATGAAATACTCCTTGATCAACTCAGAATAAAGCATTAGACACAAGATCAAAATAACAGTTTGCATCAAGATAATCTAGCAGATGAATACAAATAAATCCCAAGGCTTGCATCAGATGAAGGCTCAGTTCATGATAACTTGGTCTCAGAATGTGGGCATTTGCCAAGTCCTTTTGCATAGGGAATGTTGTCTACTTTTGAGTCCAAAAGTTCAGATCAAGCTTTACAGTCCGCCAAACATTTTTTAGGATTTTTGTTGTTTATTAAGTATTTTAAGGTCCTAAGACCATAAACGAAATCAAAATACACAGACAAATATATACAATCACGAGATATGGCTCAAATGAGCAAAGTGAAAATGGCATAAACATAAACAAGTTTAATGAAATGTAAATGGCAATGAATGATAAATGACTAGAAATTAAATTGCATAATGTAAATGACTTGAAATTAAATCAACATTAATAATAGTTAGTCAAATGTTAGTCAAGTGTTAGTGGAGTTTTTCTTTTTAATTGATTAAGTCATTCTTTTGAGAACATTCAACCATATATTCACAAGCATGGATCCTTGATCCAAGACATCTTCCATAGGAAGAAAAAAAGGCCAAGTTTCCATACAATACCATGAAAGATGGGAGACTTACAATCTCACTTACTAGAACACTATGCCTTTAGGGTCAAATTTAGCTCTATGTTAAGCAATCGTAATTGGACTTATGTAGAAGTCACAACTATCTGAGGTCAGGCATTAAAAACTTAGGTGCTAATGCATGTTAGTGATTTGGTATAATGAACCAAACTCCGAAAACATACAACACACTAAAATAAAAGATCAAGAGGAATGGACATATCTCATCCATACTTGTATTGGTTCAACTGACGCAAGGCCATTGATGAACCAATTAGCCTTAGGATATTTGAGATTTCATTGGTCAATGAAAGGAATGGGAAAGAATATGGATGAAGATGAAGAGGGAGGGGAGTGAGGGAAACACAAATTGGTTATGTGAGGAATTTTATCAAACTAATATCATTCATTCATTTGGGGAGATGAAATGTACATTTCATCAATCCCCTAAATCCAATGATTTTAATCCAACAAAAGTCAAATCAACCTTGACCAAGGCCCAAACAAATAGTCAAACATAACAAGACCATAAAAATGGCTCAACATAATTTTTACACAGTTAATTAATTAAAAATCAAATTAAAAATGCATCAAAATTCAATTTAATTTGGTCAAAACCTAAAATCTCTTCAAAACACCAAATGAATGGCCAAGAGATTTGTCCTAGGTTAAACAAGGTCAAAGGACCTTAGCCAAAAAATTTCATTATTTTTGAAAAGACGGAAGTATTTTTAAATAATTAAAAATATGAACAAAAACATTAATTCAGGAAAAATATCAAAGTTAATCCAAAAAACAATTTTATTTCAAAAAATGGAAGAGAAAAATATTTAAAGATTTTTGGTGAAAGTCCCATATTTTTTGGACTAAAAATGAAATTATTATGAATTAAATAAAATAAAGCAATTAAACATAAAAGCTGAGATTAGATCCTGGGACCAAGATCAGATGGATGAGATGAAGCCAACTCACCACCGGAGCCCTAGCTCCGGTCATCTTCTCTAGTGATCACCACAGACTGGTCCAATCTCAACTTCATGAAAAATGAAAAACAAGGACACTATTTCAAAAAGAAAATGCTCAGGAGCTCGAATCTGACCTCAATTTTCTCCAATTCCATGTATATAAAAAGATACAGGGATTTGAATTTTGAGGATCATGAAATGAGTTGTTTCAATTTGACCTAAAAGCAACTCAATCTTGTTGCCTACATTAGTAGGACATCAGCAAACCAAAGTCAACCAAAATAATTGAGAAATGAGGGAGAATCGAAGAAGAGAAGTATCTAAAATTTAACCTTCGGGTAGCTTCAATCCAGCTTGATCTTGATCTGGATTTGTTTGATTATTCCTCCTTTTGCTTGCAGTAATCAATTGAGATGGAAAAAGGAAATGAATTCTTGGAGTTTGAACTTCAAAATAAAACGTGAAATTCAAACTCGATTTCTAAGAAATCCTCAAGAAATTCTATGGTGTGAGGGTCTGAGTTATCTTGGAAAAGCTAGGCAAGGTGTTGATGTTAATTCTGAGGTCATGAGCTTGTTTAAATGGGCAATGGAATTGATTTTTTCACCACTTGAAATTTTGCCAAAATTGGAAACTACCTTGCATGGATGCATGGGCAATGGTTTGGGCCTAAAGAGTGATGCAATCCATCTGCAATTCGTGCACAAAGGGTATTGAAGTCCTCATATGGAAGCATGCAAAGAAGAATGATCATTTGAATCCAAAACAAACTCATCAATGGAGCCATAGGCAAGTCTCTCAATTTTAATCCAAATGGGATGATCTTGGACTTTTTGGAAAGGTGAGATCAAGGGGAACAACTTTCATGTTGAACACATTTCTGTTTGAAGCTTGGATCATTATGGATTTTGAGGTTGAAGCTTGGAAAATCAAACATATTTGAAAATTTTCTAAGTACCAAGTCAAATGTTCACTTCTTCCATCTTGAATAACTTTTGCTATGGAGTTAAAATGGAAAAAGTGCCTTCATAAAAGTTGTATCTATTTCAAACATGTTCCATTTGGTCACAAATTTGACCTTATTTGGATTTGGCATGAAGGAGTTATGCATTTTAGAAGTTGAGGAAAATCACTTGTTCAATGGTAATGGCTCAAAATGACCTATAATGTTTTCTCTTGGCACATGCATTTGAAAGTTGAGTTTGAACTTCTTCCAAACATAAACATTGAAAAGGACATATTGAATTTGATCATGGAACATGAATAGATTTCATCTAATAAAAATTGAGCAAGTTATGGTCCTTGGAAGTTGACCTCCTAACTAGGGTTCAGACAAAATGACCTATAATCTTTCACCATAAAAAATGACGTTCTAAGCAAAAATAGCTCTTGACGTAAACATGAATGTTGTTTGGAATGTCATAAGGAGTAATATTTATCTTGGAATCATTTTCATATGACAAGCATTGTAGGAGATAGGGTCTAGGGAACCCCAGTTTTGACTAGTTGACTTTCTTTGGTCAACCACCATGAACCATCTTGCAAACTTGACATTCTCTTGATACTTGGGACTCATCGAGGATCATATATGTGTAATATTATGTAATATTAAGTATAACTTGATATATTTGATCAAATGATGAAGAAACTTGTTGAGGAAGTTACACAAGATACCTTGATGAATTAGGGCTTCCAAGGCAAACAAGGTTCAAACTCTTGATGAATTCTTGATCAAAATGATATGTGAATACCATGGGGATCCATATATGATGTCTCGAACCAATGTAAACCATATCTTGATGGATCTCCTTGCATTGAGGGTCTTAAACCCTAGATATGAGCTTGATGGAACATGGGTGAACACACACACTACCTACAAAAGTAACAAACTATATGTAGCATTTTTTTGGATTTTTGGTTAGTAAATAATGAAAAAAAAAGTATGATACAATCAAATGTGTTTGGTGATCTCTCCCACTGCAAACCCAATGAATGAGGGATAAGGAGGATGTCAAGGTGTGATCACAAAGCCAATGAATATGATGAGATAACATGAGGGATCTTAGGGTCAAAATTAGGGTCTTATAGATGTATTTATTTAAGGACATTCTGGCTGAGGATGTGAAGGCTAAAATCTTCATATCAACTAGGCAGAATGGGCTTAAATAACAACATAAAGAAGCAAATTTTGGTCCCTAAGAGACCTCATGATGCATATGAATGTTAAAATAATCTTCGTGGGGAATATATTGCCACAAAGGAAAAGAATCTGAAGAGACTGAAAGTCCATAGGAGCATAATGCATTCCACAAGGTAAAACTCACTGGGGAGACAAAGACTCTGGTGTATAAGGAAAAAATCTGCAGGGGAAACGGGTAGATCAGAACAAAACTGAAATACTTGAACCAAAGAGGGGATTGGCGACTTCAATGAGGAAATACACACTCAAACTCAACTGGGGAAGAATGAACTTTAACACAGGAATACCAGAAGTATATTATCTATTACCAATTACTAGGTAGGAAGACAATATACCCTGACAGAGGGACATCCGTTACCATTTAAGGTAAACATATCAAGGATGACCCGCTGAGAAAAAGAAGGCGTATTCGTTACCGGTTATTGGGTAAGAATGACCTGCTGGGAAAAAAGAGGATTTATAACTACCTCTTACTGAGCAGAAGACCAAAGAGAGAATATCTGTCATTGGTTAAAGTGAACATATCAAGGATAAAGTCAAAAGGAATAATATCTGTCATCAGTTAGGATGGACATATCAAGGATAGACTGGAGGGGAAAATTAGGAATTATATCTATTAGTTACTAGATAGAATACCAAAAAGAGAATATTTGTCACCATTTAGGGTGACCATATCAAGGATAGACTCAGCAGGGGGAAACAACATTTATAACTACCAGTTACAGAGCAGAAGACTGCAAAGGGGAGAAAATTTGTCATCGGTTAAGATGAACATATCAAGGATTAACTCTGAGGGGAGATGTATGATTTATATCTACCAGTTACTGGATAGAATACCACGAAGGGAGAAAATCCGTCATCAGTTAAGATGAACATATCAAGGATTAACTCTCTAGGGAATCTAATAGGGATTACAACTACCTTTTTACTGGGTAGAAAACCAAAGGAGAGAATATTCGTCATCGGTTAGGTTGAACATATCAAGGATAGACTTAGCGAGGGAAACGTGAAAACGAAACCATTAGGGAAAACAAAGGGAATAGATTACATTTTACCGGGTTTTGGGCAAAAGTAACATACTTAAAAATTGAGAAGAATATTACTAGTTACTGGGTAATATATCTCAAGGTACCAAAAGCATCTATCTATGTAAGATCTAGAAAGAAACGGACAAACAAGGACTCAACCCAAATGAGGATGTAACTCAAGGGGAGCGAATTCATCTAGATAATTAACGAGGGAGGAAACTGAAATAATAATCAGCCACGAGGATATAACTCAGTGGGGAATGAGAAAGGTTAAACTCTTTCTACTTAAGGGGCTGACGCTCTATAAATAAAGGAGGACAGACACACCAAATTTGCATAGGGAAATAATATCACCATAGTACGGGATCAGAAATAAGGAACCAAATGCCATAAAATGCATAATGAAATATCTGATGTACGAATGTGTATGTATATGATTGATGATTATGCTAACAAAACAATCACAAAGGATATAAATATCACATATCTGAATCACCATTGCAACACTCGGCTAATCTCAATAAGATGGAAACATCAACTGGAGAAAAGATGTCGGGGATGAACACAAACTGCCGAGGATTCAACTCTGCAGGAATTTTAGGTCAACACCATATCAAATGGGAGACAACCTCGCAGGGGACCAAATCAAATACTACTCAAGATTAAACACTGTCGGGAACCCTAGATCTTCAATATCTGAAAGGGGGGGGGGAACTCTACACGGAGGATCTAGACAAACTATTGAGCATGTGTAGCGGGGTATTCGTTACCTTTAGATTTATTGACTAAATCAAAAGTAAATCATACAATTCGATTCGCCACCCCACTTCTATTTATCCAAAGGAAAGGTTAGAAAGAGAACAAAAACCGAGAAGTTTTGTCAAATCAAAAACTAATAAAAATGTCAAAGATCTGGGTAAGGGGGTTGGTTATACAATGGGAAGGTTTTAAGCACCCAAAACATCCTTAGTACTCTAAGGGGACCCTTTTTGCAAAGTTGTATGGTAGGTTGGTATTTGTGAAAATATTTGTGCAAACATGATTGGGGAGATGAGAAAAGAATATACAAATTATTTACAGTTTCGTTGTTTGAATGGATAAACCCAATGCCTACGTACCATCACAAAGGTAGGATCAAAACCTCTTAGTTCGGGGTAAAAATCTCAAAAGAAGTTGGTTAATTCTTTTGTCAAAAGCCTTAAGGTATTTTGTTATTAAAGGGAGAAAACTCAACCTAAACCACAATCCACCATGTGAGGAGAGCTTCAACATACTAGTGAGGGATCCACCCTATAATAAGTATGGAAGACTTATAGTCCAATCACTAAGGATAAGGTGAGGTTTACATCAACCACTATTATAACTCAAACCTAATAGCTATTATTTATAAAAAGCTTTGGCAAAGGTGGCCATTGGAATCACACAAAAAATCTTGAGTGAGTTGTACTTACAAATTAGAAGTATTTACAAAATAAAGTCAAAGTTGACTTAAAATTCAATTCAAACTAAGTATTATGAAAAGGGTTTAAAAAAATCAAAGGCATAATGCATAGGTTTCTAAATTTTGAAAACAATGTCAATGTTTGCACAAAATGAGTTTGGCTTGGGTTAGAGTGGAGAGAAGAAGAGAATGGCTAGTCTTAAACATGCAAAGATGAGAGAAGAGAGTAAAACCCTTAGAGTTCTTTTCTTGAGATCATAAAGATGATCCAAGATGCCCCTTTCCTTTGGAATTAGCAATTAACTCAAGTAATCAAACAAATATTCAATCAAGCTCCTAGGATCTTCCAATTGGCTTGTCTTTCTCTTAACTTGGATACTCATGACAATGGTCCTTCTAATTAGCTCAAGTTTGGAATCCCTATCACACAAGAACAAACAATCAAAAGATTCACAATGCAAATAAGAGGAATGGACAAAGAGAGTTTAGATTAGGGGGCCTTTCAAGTCAACTTCAAGATTAAGCATTCTAAAGGCATGAGGCCTAGTTGCTCTTCAATCAATTTTAGTATTCTAAAGGCATGAGGCCTAGTTGCTCTTGAACTCCATTAAGCATAGGTGAGTTCCTAATTCTAAGTCCTTTCTCCTTTTTGCATTGGTTCACACAAACAAAGATAAAACAAGCACAAGGCAAAAGTATATTTACACAATAATGTGCTCAAGTGTGCAAAACGCAAATGGCATAAACATAAACATGAGCTAAAATGAGCAACAGAAAAAGGCAATATGAATAAATGAGCAAGAAATTAAATTGCATTAAAGTAAATTACAAGAATTAAATGCTTGAATTAAAAGTTAGTGATTAGTAGTTAGTGTTAGTTTGCCATAAGGCAATTTAGCGCTATGTTAAGAAATGGTAAGTGGACTAATATAGTAGTCACACCTATCTGAGGCCGGTCAATAAAACTATAGGCAAATAAATACAAGTTAGAGATCATGACTAGTAAGCCAAGCTCCTACAACTTGCCATGCCAAAAGAAAAGAAGAATGACCTTGTATGGATTTCAGGTTCTTTGCTTGACCAAGAAGCAACCTATCTTGGACACAAAGCAATTCACTTGATCTTTGATCATGTTGAATTTGATTTGGATCAAAGAAGGTTAAGCCTCCCATATGTCAAAGCTAACCACAAATCATTAACTCATTGGTTAAAAGAAAAAGATAAAGAAAGGAGATGAAGATAGAATTTACAAAACGGAAATTCAAATGACATAATCAAAACATAATGGTCAAATGTGAATGGAATCATCATCAACCAATGGTAAACAGAAGGGAAATGAAGATTATAAGTCAAGAAAGGCCAAACATATTTTTGGTATTTTTTAGAATTAAAATAATACATAAAATAAAATGAACAAATTAAGGTCAAACTTCAAATCCAATTCAAATCAACTTGGATAAGTCCAATTGGATCATCATAAGTCTAACATGGTCAAACTAGGTTTGACAAATTTTCTCAACATTTTTTTAAAACAGAAACTAATTTTAAACAATTAAAAATGTAGAAAAATAACATAATTGCACTAAAATCTCAAATAAATCTCAAATCAATTAAGAAATTGATGAGAATATTTTTCATAGACTTATCATCATCCAAAGATGTTAAGAAAATATTTTTGGCATTTTTGAATATGTAAAAGTATTTAAAATGAATTAAAAACAATTAAAAACAAAACAATTCACAAAAAATATTAAATGGAATCACAAAAATAATTAAAAATCATATTATGAAACTAGAATTTAAGAGAAATTTTTTGCAATTGTTCCCATATTTTTGTGATTCCAAATAAAGAAGTTATGAATTTTTGAAAATAAATGGAATAAAAGAAAATAAAATAGAAATTAAGAAAATAGGAAAATCCAGAAGCGTTTGATCCATATTCATTAATTGATGTGGATCATCCAAAGGCCATGAAGCGCGCGCTCATTGTGTTCCCCATTCAACAACATAACACATTGGATTAAAAAAGGAAAACATAATGCGTGGCCATGATTAGAACGGAGAAGCCTCATCCAAGGGTTCAGGATCAACCACGTGGGGACGGTGGTAGAAACCATCGTCTTCTCCGGTGAGAAGGAAAAATCCGACCACCAGTTGCAGGTTTTGCAACCTTAACCAAATCACACGATCTTTATACCAAATCAAAGTTGGGGTGATGTACATCACCCCTGTGACCTTAGATTTTACTCAAGATCCCTATGGAAGGAGAAATCTGAGGTTGAAAATCTAGGTGTTTGATCTGAAGTTCAACAATTCACAAAATTAAAGCCACCATTGGCTTACCTCTCACACGAGGACTTCAGAAAACAAAACCAACACAAGCAACGCGCAATATATAGTGAGATTCGAAGCAAAACAGTTGAGCTGCAAACCTTTGAAGGGCAACTTTGATGAGCACGATCCAACCAAATGCTTGCTTGCAGATTGATCTTGATGTATGGTATGAGTGCAAGGTTTAGGAATTAGTATTGAAAATCAACTGATGTTGTTGAAAATCAAACTTGAAAAAGAGAAATGAAAATGAAAATTCCTTTGGTGAGAGGTTGGGAATGGATTTCAACAGGGTTTCAGGCGCCTTCAGGTTGAGAATTGAATGAAGTGAAGCCTCTATTTATAGCTGAATGTGCAAGGCAAGGGAATGAAACTCGTGTGCATGAGAATTGGGGCCTCCATGCATGGGCCTGTATAGGCGCATGTGAGGCCCAAAACCAATTGGAAGTGCAAGCTGAAATGATTTGAAGCAAGTATGGACGTGCAGATTGAATGGCATTTGCATGTGTATGAAGATTCATCATGAAATGCATAAATGGTGTCAAATATTCATCTCTTTGAAAATCCCATTTGGAAAAATCAAACATAGGCATATGAGTAATGGTTGGAAAGGTTTTGACATAAGGAACAAAATCTATGTTGAACAAAAATTCATTTGGACTTTGGAAAAATGTGAAAACTATCCATGAAGTTCAAGGTACAAAACATGTATTTGAAAAATTTGCCAAAAAAGACCAACTTCAAGCCCTTCTGTTTCAGTGAGGAAAGCCTCAAATGGAAAAACCTCCAACATCAACATTGTATATATTTTCCAGAAAATCAATTTGGACTTAAAGTTTGCATCATTTGGATTTTTGATGAGAAAGTTATGGGCACTTGAAGTTGGACTTTTTCAAGATTCAATGGCTTTGATCCAAAATGACCTATAATGTTTTGTATTATCACATGTGTTTCTTTCAGGATTATGAAATTTTGTCCAACATAACAATTGAAGTAAACATCTTAAAATTTCCAATGCACTTGGTCTCACATCAAAATCATGAACAATGAAGGAGTTACGTCCTTGGGAAGTTGACCCAAAATTAGGGTTTCAATCAAAATGACTTATACTATTTTGAAATGAATGATGACCTTCCAAGTTTCAAATAAATTTTCGATGAACATTAAAGTTGTTCATATGGTTATTAAGAGCATTGTTCATCTTGGGGTCATCATCATTTTAAAAACTCATGAAAAGTTAGGTCTCAGTGGATTTCAATTTAGTTAGATGAATTGACTGGTCAACTTCTCAAGTCCAAACTTCAAATCTTGATGAATGAATGATTGAGAGGCCTCGCATAAGCTCATATATGCATATAATTATGAATGAAAGAACTTCCCTTGATTTAATTTTATCATAGGTTGAGGTTGCTTCATGAGCAAGGCACGGTCAATGCACAGTTGAATTAGGGTTTCCTTGGGAAACAATCCTCAAGCCCTTTGGTTTATCTTGATCAAATTAACAAATTGAGATACTTGGGAAACATATATGATGATTGAGAGATTTTTTGAACCATTTTCATACTTTCTTTCATCTCCATCTAGCCATTTCTTTGAGTATAAGGGCCTCCTAGGAGCCTTGGATCACATGACTGCTTGAGCTTCAAAACAAAACAAGTTAGTGACATATTTTTGTGCTTTTGGTTAGTAAACAAAATGAGAACAGAAATAATATACAATTCAAGCATGCTTGGTGGTCTCAAACCAACTCACACAAGTCCCAACCCAAGGGTTAAGGAGCCAAGATGCTAGGATCCTTGAGGCAAATGCAATGAACAATGATATGATGCCATGAGGGATATTAGGGTCAAAATTAGGGTCTTACAGATCCCCCTATTTAAGGTCATTCTAGCTGGAGATATGAAGGTTAAAATCTTCATCTCGACGAGGTAGAATGGGCTTAAATAATAACAAAGAGACGAATTTTGGTCCCTAAGAGACCTCATGATGCAGATGTATGCATGCCAAAGTTAATACTCTGTGGGGATATATGGCCATAAAGAAGAAAATAAATCAGGCGAAACTGAATGTCCGCGGGAGTATAATACATTCCATAAGGAAAAATCATTGGGAGACAGAGACTCCGAGGGGATAAAGGGAATTAAAATGCGTGAGCAGGTCACGACTTGAAGACTCGCTGGGAGACACGAGGGGATTCCACGAAAATAAATCAATGGAGAGACTCGAGCTGACGCAAAGATTGCATGTATTGAGGAATATGCCAATACAGCAAAACTATCCATAAAGGATACTTCAGATAAAAATCCGGACTCAGATGGGGAAATCCATAAAGGACTCGGCTAAGGAGGAAAACAACAAGATATTACCGGTTACTGGGTAATAAACTCAAAGAGAGACATGTGATCGCACATCGGTATAAGGGTGAGAGAACAACACGCTCAGGGAGAAAGAGTATCTAAGACCGGTATAAGGGTGAAAGATATCCATCATCCAAACATCTGAGGAAGACCTAAAAAGGCAATTTTCAACTCAGGAAAATCTAACTCCACAGGGGACAAAAAGTCATAACAGGGAGCAGAAGGAGGGAACACCAAGGATACCAGTTAGTAGGCATATAATAGGTGACCAACCAGGCGTGAAATGGGAACATCCAAGACACTCATCATCCGAAAAGAGGGCTGAAAAAGCAAACTCGATTACAGGATGGGCATTCGATTCCATAAGGAAATACGAATCTTACTCAACTAGGGAAGAAAAAGACTTCGACTGAAGAGCGCATGAGATATATTATTTATTACCGTCAAAACGTAGATCACATACTCGCATGGAAGATTATCCACAACCGGTTATTGGGTTAATAAAGTATAAATCGACCGAAAAGAAAGGACATCGGGATACCGGTTACTGGGTATAAAATGATGACCAATCAAGGGGAGGAACAATCATTACCAAACAAAGGGTAAATGAAAGATAACTCGGTGGGGATACATTGATAAAAGCAATGATCCTAGAGATATATCACCAGTTACTGGGAGATATACTCAAAACGAAGGAATATCAATACCGAATATTGGATAAAGATAACCAACAAAGAGGGTATTACATCTACCGGTTACTGGGTAGAAAACCACAGAAATAGGACTTACAACTACCAGTTACTAGGTAGAAGGCCAAAACATCCGCTAGGAAAAGAATGAACAATTACTGCTTACTGAGAAATTGATCACCTGAACCACAGGGAGCTGCAGGGGAAATAACAAGAAAAGGGTCAATCTAGGAACAAACTAGAGAGACACTACGAAACAAAACTGAACCCAATGAGGATATAACTCTGGGGAGTAATTCCGTACCAATACGTATTTAGGGAGGAAACTGAAACAATAATCATCCACGAGGACATACACCAGTGGGGAATATAGAAGGAAAGATAAACACTTTCTGCCTATAGGGCCGACTCTATATGGAGAGATCAGACACAAACATCTACTTAGGGAAGAATATTTCACCAATAGCAGAAGATAACAAGCAAAGATATATTGGCAACAAATGCAACATGAATATCTGAATGCTATGATTATGCATGTGTATGCATGGCTTATGTATGATCGATGCTGACGAACAAACATATCTAACACAAACAGGTCCAATAAACAATGGACAGACATCCGGTATAACATCTCAAAAGAGAAACACCAGGCCCATAGGAGAAATCCAATCTGGTGGGGAAAATCATATGTCAGGAGACACATACTGCAACCGGGGGTCAAGTAGAGCCGCTGCTCGGGACAAAGACTACCATTGGAGATCATAGACCGCTGTTGGGGATAAGCAAAGGTCTCAACTACTAAATGTTGAGGATCTTCCAACATTTCTCAAGAACGTGCAGAAACAAATCTGTCGTCGGGAGCAAAACAAATTACTCCATTGGGGAAGCTATAAAGTCATCGCCAGGGATTTGCTGCTGAACAGACAGAAGATCTAACTTAGAAAAACTCTACTGGAGGACTCATCAAGGAAAGATATGAAACTCTATGGGGAAACACCACCAAACAGAAGTTCCAATAATCAACACACTTCCTCTTATCCGCTGGAGAGACATCTCTGCTAGGAGGAAAGAGAACCACTGCTCCGCTGGGGAAGGAAACAAACATCTTCAACACCAGCTCTGCTAAGGGGAAATTATCCAATAAGGAGGGAAAACAAATATCAGGCTTTGATCAGGCAACTCCAATGGGGAAGACTGAAGGCGATCCAACTAGGAAAAGTCTATTATGGGCAACCCTACTAGAGATGAGTTGTAGGCAAACCTGCCAGGGAGAAGCTACAAGTCAACTTGCTGAGGATTTCCACTCATGCTGGGAATTTCTGCTCACTCTGCGGGAGATTTCCATTTATGCCGAGGGAAAGACCAACTTCCTCGAAAATAGATAGCATATCATTTTTTATCAATCTATAAGGGATTTTAGATCAGCCCACTCAAGGGATGACAACCATATAATTGATAAAGCACAAATGATAAGCTCAGACTCACTGGGGATCTGAGGATGTTAGAGGTATACATCTCTAAGAAAATCAAGACCAAAACTCCAGATTCTCCACCAATTATGAATCCAATGTATCCGAAGCTTCAGTTGACGATGATTGAGCGAGAATCTCGGACATATGACAGTTTGAAGAACAAAGTCTTGTCAGGATGCAGTTACTTGCAAAATCCCTAATTTTTGCCTAGATTGCCCCAGGATGAGGTACTCAATCTAGCGGGATATATATATATATATATAATATATATATATATATATATATTATATATATATATATATATATATATATATATATATATATATTATGTCTCTACTTTTGCCTGGACCACCCTTTCGTGTTTTCAATCCACCGAGACACTCATTTTTGCCTAAGTCGCCCTTTCGAGTTTTCAACTTAGCGATCTATTCTATTTTTATTTTAGGCGAAGTATTTCTTGATTGCATCTGAATTCACAGGACGATTGAAATCCTCCCCATCCATAGTTGTAAGTATCAAAGCATCGTCTGAAAAGGCTCTCTTAACAACATATGGACCTTCATAATTTGGAGTCCACTTGCCCCTAGAATCGAGTGCGAAAGACAAAACTTTCTTGAGCACGAGGTCACCTTCTCTAAACATACGAGGCTTGACCTTCTTATCAAAGGCTTTCTTCATCCTTTGCTGATATAACTGACCATGGCACATGGCAGTCAGTCTCTTCTCTTCAATCAAATTCAGTTGGTCATAACGACTCTGAACCCATTCAGCCTTAGTCAACTTGGCTTCTATCAAGACTCTCATTGATGGGATCTCAACCTCCACAGGGAGCACAACCTCCATGCCATAAACAAGAGAGAAAGGGGTTTCCCCTGTTGAAGTGCGAACAGATGTACGATAGCCATGCAAAGCAAATGGCAGGATCTCATGCCAATGTTTGTATGTAACAACCATCTTCTGGATAATCTTCTTGATGTTCTTGTTAACAGCTTCAACATCCCTATTCCTCTTGGGTCTATAAGGAGAAGAATTATGATGTGCAATCTTGAACTCGCTACACAGTTCTTTCATCATCTTGTTGTTCAAGTTAGATCCATTTTCAGTAATGACTTATCTGGCACACCATAACGGCATATGAGTTGATTCTTGATAAACTTCACAACCACCTGTCTGGTCACATTTGCATATGATGCTGCTTCAACCCACTTGGTGAAGTAATCAATTGCTACGAGAGTAAAATGGTGATCGTTTGACGCCATTGGCTCTATCATGCCAATCATGTCAATTCCCCACATAGAGAAATTCCATGGTGATGAAATAACGTTCAGAAGTGTCGGGGGAATATGAATCTTATCCGCATAAATCTGACACTTATGGAATTTCTTCACATATTTGCAGCAATCAGACTCCATTGTCAGCCAATAGTAGCCTGCTCTCAACATCTTCTTTGCCATGGCATGTCCATTGGAATGAGTACCAAATGAACCCTCATGGACTTCAATCATCAACAGGGCTGCTTCGTGTCTATCCACGCATCTGAGCAGAACTATGTCAAAATTCCTCTTATAAAGCACATCACCATTGAAGTAGAAACTGCCAGATAATCTTCTCAAAGTCTTCTTGTCTTTAACAGATGCTCCTGGCGGGTAAATCTGACTCTGAAGAAAACACTTGATATCATAATACCATGGCTTATTATCTTTCACTTCTTCAACTGCAAATACATGAGCTGGTCTATCCAAGCGCATCACAGTGATATTGGGGACTTTATTCCAGAATTTCACCACAATCATCGAAGCAAGCGTAGCAAGAGCATCTGCCATCCGATTCTCATCTCGAGGAATATGATGGAAGTCAACCTCAGTAAAGAAAGTTGAAATCCTCCTCGCATAATCTCTGTATGGGATGAGGCCAGGCTGATTCGTCTCCCATTCACCCTTAATCTGATTAACAACAAGGGACGAATCACGATAAACATCAAGATGTTTGATCCTAAGATTAATACACTCTTCCAACCCTATAATACAGGCCTCATACTCCGCCACATTATTCGTGCATTTGAAAGTTAGCCTTGCTGTAAAAGGAAAATGTGTGGCCTGAGGAGTAATAATCACTGCCCCAATACCATTTCCATATTGATTTACAACGCAATCAAACATCATGCTCCATCGGGAACCAGGCTCTGGCCCTTCATCGAGCGTAGGCTCATCGCTATCTTTCATTTTCAAATACAGAATCTCCTCATCAGGAAGTCGTACTGAACAGACTGATAATCCTCAATTGGTTGATGTGCCAAGTGGTCAGCCAAGATACTACCTTTAATAGCTTTCTGAGCTCGATACTCGATATCATACTCAGACACCAGCATCTTCCAACGGGCAATCCTCCCAGTTAAAGCAGGCTTCTCAAAGATATACTTGATTGGATCCATTTTGGATATTAACCAAGTCGTATGATTTAACATATACTAGCATAAGCGCTTAGCGGCCAAAGCCAAAGCATAACATGTCTTCTCAAGCATTGAGTATCGAGACTCACAATCAGTGAACTTCTTACTCAGATAGTATATAACATACTCTTTCTTCCCTAATTCATCTTGCTGACCCAGTATACAACCCATAGAGTCTTCAAGAACGGTCAAGTACATAATCAAGGGTCTCCCTTCTACAGGCGGAGACAGAATCGGAGGCTCGGACAAATACTCTTTGATACTATCAAAGGCCTTTTGGAAATCCTCGGTCCAATCATGACGCTGATCTTTCTAGAGGAGCTTGAATATAGGCGCACATGTGACAGTCATGTGGGATATAAATCTGGAAATATAATTCAAGCGGCTAAGAAAACCTCGGACTTGCTTCTCAGTTTTGGGCGCAGGCATCTCTTGTATTGCTTTGACCTTGGTAGGATCAACTTCAATACCTCTTTCATTGACAATAAAGCCCAATAACTTGCCGGAACAGACACCAAATGTATAGTTGTTCGATTTCAGACGGAGTTTGTACTTCCTCAAACGCTGAAAAAGCTTCAACAAGTGATGTACATGTTCAACTTCCGTTTTCGACTTAACAATCATATCATCAACATATACCTCAATCTTCTTGTGCATCATATCATGAAACAAGGTAGTCATAGCACGTTGATACGTGGCTCCGGAGTTCTTCAAACCGAAGGGAATCACTCGATAACAGAATGTTCCCCAAGGTGTGATGAATGTTGTCTTCTCCATATCCTCGGGTGCCATTTTAATCTGATTATAACCGGAAAATCCATCCATGAATGAGAAGACATTGCATTTAGCTGTATTATCTACCAACATATCAATATGTGGTAGGGGAAAATCATCTTTCGGACTAGCTTTATTGAAGTCTCTATCGTCCACACACATTCGGACTTTTCCATCATTCTTAGGCACGGGCACAATATTGGCCACCCATTGAGGATATGTAGAAGTCACCAGAAACCCCGTATCAATTTGCTTCTGAACTTCTTCTTTAATCTTTACTGCCATATCAGGATGAGTTCTTCTGAGCTTCTGCTTCACAGGCACACACTCAGGCTTCAAAGGCAGGAAATGTTGCACGATATCTGTATCTAGACCATGCATGTCTTCATACGACCAAGCAAAGACATCTACATATTCTCATAGCAACTCAATCAACCCCTTCTTCACAGACTCTTCCAGGAGTGCCCCAATCTTCACTTCGTGAACACAATATTCAGACCCCAAGTTGACTGTTTCTAGATTCTCAAGATGCGGTTGAATGATCTTCTCTTCATGCTCAAGCAGACGGGTAATCTCATCAGGAATCTCTTCAACATCATCTTTTTCTGCCTCAAATACAGGGAACTCAAAGTTGTGAGATGGTGTTGGATCATTATGTTCAATGGGTTTGATCAACCTGCATAATGATTTTGGATATAAAAGAGATTTCAGATTTCAAACAAAGCAAATCATTATGCAAATGAAAAGATTGATTTTATTCTCTTTTTAGGGTTTTTTAGTGATCACCAATTTCATGCAAAAAGCAAAAAGGGAAAAGAATTTGGAAAAACAAACATTTAACATGTAAATATTAATGAATATCATTGTATTATTGTGCCAACAATGTCATCACTTCTCCTTTTGGCATGGGAGAAGGGTTTTTAAACAAAAGTGAACACATTACATGGACTTATGGACAACTGTTGGAATGTCAACAGCGACCCAATTATTGCAGACTCCTCTAGGGATGACAAAGTTGCCCAGATCTTCCTCTGCATCATCTTCCACAATGGCAGCAGCCTCTTGGTCTTCAACAGTGTGGATGAAACCTCTACTCTGGAACAGTCCACGCTCGTTGGAAATGCCTGAAGAATACCCTATGCCAGCCCGGGATTTATTGTCTTCCAACTTAATCATTTGTCCTAAACCAGTTGTTGCGCCATGCTCAATGGCCAACTTCGCATCATTTTAGGATGCAAATGAAGAAGGTCCTTTCCTTAAAGGCTCATCAATAGATAAGGATTGGAACTACATCCCAACCTCATCCTCAACATCTATGTAGGAAAAGGATGACAAATGGCTTACCAAGAGAGACTTCTCTCCCCCTATCACCACCAACTTTTTATTCTTAACGAATTTTAACTTCTGGTGTAGGGTGGATATCACGGCGCCTGCCTCGTGAATCCATGATCTGCCAATCAAGCAGCTATATGATGGGTGAATATCCATGACCTGGAAAGTGATATGGAAATCACTAGGTCCGATCTTAATTGGGAGTGTAACACCTCAAAATTTGCCCTCCTCTTCTTGGGACTAGTTTGACACGTTGCATTTCATATTTTAAAGCATTAAGCATTGCACTTTTGCATATCATCTGAAAGTGAGAAAGCCATCCTCCAAAGTCTTTTCAGAAGATGGAGAAGGTGCATGATTCAAGCCTGAGGATTGCTTTGAATTGGTGATCAACCATCTGAGGGTTTGCTTTTCACCAGGGTTTCAAAGGTTGAGCATTATCTTGTTTACAAGGATACATCACCATCATTGTGGTTCTATCATCACCAAGGGTTTCAAGATTCATTCTCAGGTTCCTTTGGATTAGGGTTCTGACCTCTGGTCAACCCTAATCATTAACTTTCTTCCAATCAGGGCTTCTCAAAGAAATAATGCATTTTCTAATGATGAGGATCACATGATCATTATGTTGGGCTTAGATCAGCTAGGGTTTCAGTTTTGAGCCATTTCCCCAAGTGGTTGAGGCTCAAGCTGATCAGGGCATATCAAGGTCATCTGAGGACCACAAGAAGTCAACTGTGCAAGAGCTGAAGGCTATGAGGTGGGGAAATGAGTTTCAACACCTCAATCATGTTCAAAAAGGTCCATTTGTCATTCTAAACATCTATCTTGAAGATTGTGAAGTCATGGCAAAAGTTTCCAAAAATGGAAAGTGACCTGTAATTGAAAGTTTCCAAAAATGGCAAGTTTTTGGTCCACATTCAACTTGACTTTTCTACATCAAAGAAGCTTCAAATGGATATTTGGTGAACCTGAAAGTTGAAGATATTTCTTTCCCCTTTTCAAAAAGTCCTATTTCATGGTCATATGATGATTGGTTGAGAAGTTATGGCCAAATGATCACAAAGTGTACATGGAAGTTCAAAGTGACATAACTTTTGATCCAAAACTCCAAATTGGTCCATTCTTTTTGCAAAATACTCCTAATGACCAATACTTTCCAAATGAATCATTGCCTTGCATGAAAGAAGTTCATAGCATCATGTTTCCATACATGTGCATTTTGGAGGGAAAATTGACAATTCAAATTTGGTTGATGCTACAAACAAAATACCACTTCCATTGTGTTCATTGACTGATTTTAAGTGAATTTGAAGCCATTGCATGGGATTCCCGCGTGGGACATGGCTATGCAAGTTCATTATTCATTTTTTGCAAGACATTTCAATTTTCACTAATCATGATTAGCACAAGCCTAATTTTAATTTCAGTGTGATTAAGGGATCATATAAATAGCAAACCCTAACAGAATTTGCTCATAACAAACTTTGAGATCTCAAATTTCCATTTTCCCTCCATTTTTTCTCTCACTTCAAACTTCAATTTTCTTCACACAATTCATCAATTTCTTTCCATAATCGTGATTATGGAGTATCATTGAGCAAGAGTCCATGTTTGGTTTGAAGAATTTGGTCAAGAATTGAGCAGATCGAAAGCATGAACATGAAGATGGAACTTGAAAATTGAGCTTGATTCAGGTTGTTTCAGTAGATAATTCTTGCAGAAAGCTTCATTAGAGGATTATTGGAGATGATCTGGAAGGTTTGAGAGCTGGAAGCCACGAATTCATAACACTGCAGATCAAGTAAGTGAATATTCGAACCTCTCGTTTTGCCTTTTTCTTGCCATAGATAGGTAGATCTTTTGATGTTGAGCATGCTGATGTAATTAGATCTTGATTTGGCTTAGAAATGAGCTAGATATATGGAATTAAAGTTTGGAGGCTCAAAATGTTTTCGTTCGATCTGAGCATGTTAGGATGAATTAGGATGAATGAATATGATTTTTGAGATGTGTGATGAGAGACATTTCGAACGGTACCAATTTTATGCGTTTCTGGAAATTTTTCGTTGCATATCCGCCGGAGTACCATCGGAGAAGACGACTGGAAACACTGTTTCGGCCGTCTGGTTCAGTTCCTATGGTTTTGGCTTTAGCGCATCTTGGACCGTCCATACGCGCGTTCGAAACTTGGCTCAAGCATTTTCCTGATTTCCATTTGATTTTTCCTTGGAACACTGCGTTTCATTTGAAGGTCTTGAGCCTGGATGCGAGGGTTCGATTCCTCGCTTATGCAATTTCTGAATTTAATTTTTGAGCGCTCATTTGATCCTGGCACGCGTGGGTTCAATACCTGGCTGAGGCATTTTGCTGATTTCTTTTGAATTATCATGTCCCCTCCATTATTTCCATGTATTTCAATTATTTCAGTCAACTTTGAAAAATCATTAAAAATAGTAGATTAATCCAATTTGATCCCAATTTTTTTTCACATTCTTGTTTTGATGTCTAGTATTTTTTTAGCATTAATTTCATGAATTGTTGGTTGCTGGATTTTTGCTTTGTGATTTTTGATTGAGCATTGTGCCATATTGATATGCTACATTCATTGCTTTGTGAAATGCTCATGGTTAATCCAATTGATGTGAAATTTTGCATGCTTAATCCTAACATGTGATATGATTTTTTGGCTTTGGTTTGAGATTTTTATCATATGCCATCACTGTTTTGGACACATGAACATATGTTGTGACAATTTGTGTCACATTTTAGATGTTGCATTTGTGCATTTTCATTTGCCTATCATTTGAGCTCTTCTGGATCTGATTTTTTGCATGATGTATGTTCATAACATGTTGAATTCACATAAAATATTTCATGATCATTGGATGCTTTTCTGTTTTGATTTGGATTTTCTAATTTGGATGTCCAACTTTGTGCATATTGCTTGCCTTTGCATGACCTTGATCATTTGATGGCTTTGCCTTATGAATTGGTTTTGGTCCTTTTGAGGACTCTTTCTGGTTTTATTGAATGTGCTTCATGTGAAATGTTGACTTCTGTTTTGGTCATTTGACTTGCTTTTGAACCTAGTCTTTGAACTAGTGGTTTGTACACATACTAATTGAGCTTTGTGTTTCAGGTTTGAGCATTTGGCACTAATGGTTGGTTTGGTCTCATTATTTGAGATGCAAGTTGCTTTAATTACTAACTCTGGTTGTGTTGTAGGTTCATTGATGTGATGAACTCACTTGAGTGCTTGCACTAATGACTTGCATTGTGTAGATATTGGAAAGTTTCACTGTGTGTTTTCTGATTGGTTGTTTGAGATACTAACTTTTAAGCTTTTGTACAGGTACATTAGTTGCTTGCTAGCTTTGCTTTTGCTTAAGCTTTGGAGTGTGGTTGATACACCACTGAGGTAGTTTAGCCCTCTTACTCCATGTAGTCTGGAAGTCCTGTCACTTTTTGGCAGGCATTTTGGCTGAAGTCCTCCTTAAGAGGCACTGTTTGTGTTTGTTTACATTTGTGCCAAAGACCTCCAAGTGAGGCATGTTACTTGATAAGACCTCCAATTGAGGCAATTGACAGATAGAAGGGATTAGTAATCAATCCCCTGTTATTCGGTGAGTCGTTCTTTATGCTCGTACTACGTGCTGATGCTCTAGAACCTGTACCCAAGATCTCTGTATAGAGTCAGTCAAGTGGAACAGGGTCCCTCTTTCTGGATCCCCACATTTTCTTTGTCATAAGCTCACCCAGACCAAGGTTAAGAGCATGAGGTCTAATCCTCATTACCATATTTCATCAGCTTCACCCTAACTTTCAATGTTAGTGGGTAACAACTTCAGCATACCCCTACAGTTTTGGCTTGTTTGTCGAGGTTGATATGACCCCTCTTGACTAAATCCCAACCATTTGTCTGAGCCTCTTGTTTGTATATAGAGTGTGATAGTTGTTCACTGGTGTTGATGTTTTTGAGCTGACTTGCTTCCTGTGTGAGTTAGGTTCTGATTAGAGACCTCAACCTAGGGATATCGTTTGCATGGCAACTATTAGGCTCGAGTTAGTCTCCCTTTTAGTTTGTTGTTTTCCTGGTGTCTGGTTAGGAGAGAGTTTCTCCCCTGTTAAGGGGAACTACGTCGCCCTGATTCTCATACCAGATGAGATACATAGGCAGGAGATCATGCGAGATCTCTCCGGGCAACCTCTTCTTTTTTTGTGGCGACTATTAGGCTCGAGTTCCAGACTCCCTATTAGTTTGTTTGTTTACCCTTTTGCTTTTTTGTGTGTGTTCAACCTTTTTGTTTCTTTTGACGTCTCAGCGTCTCTTTGTGTTTGCGTGACAACTATTAGGCTTGAGTTCCAGACTCTCTATTAGTTTGTCAATCTGATAACCTTTTGCTTTGGTGTTCGCTGGTTAGCGTGTGCTATTTGTTTGGAGTCGGATGTAAGTCCATGTATTGGCATTTTATTTCCTTGTTTGTGTTGTTTGTTTGGAGTCGGATGTAAGTCCATGTATTGACATTCTGTTTCCTATTTGTTTTGAGGAGTTAGATATAAGTCCATCTATTTGCATTCTGTTTCCTTGTTGAGTTTTCTTTTGACGTCTCAACGTCTCTTTTCAGTGTTTTGTTTCGGTGTGCGTTAGCCGAGCTACGAGTGCTCTGATTCTTACTCTGGATAGAGAAGATACGTAGGCATAGGATGCGATGTCCTAGCGAGCATGTTTCCCATTTCCCCGAACTACGTTGACTCTGATGTTTGTTTCTGACAAACTACGTAGGCCCAGGATGCGACATCCTGCCGAGTCCACTTCCTCCATCTTCCTTCACCTGTTTATTATTCCAGTGTGTGTGCATTCTCTTTGAGCAGTTATTTAGCAACCTTTTCCTATTCTTTTGAGCGTGGATCCCGTCGAGTACGGCGGACGTGAGGGGTGCTAATACCTTCCCCTTGCGTAACCGACTCCCATACCTTGCAATCTCTGGTCGTAAGACCGTTCCTTTTCCCTTTCTTAGGTTAGTCCTGCGCTCCCTTTCCGTCATAGGATGAATAGCGTCGGTGGCGGCTCTGTAAACTTGTTTTTTTCCACCGGTTGTTTTTCGCGTTGCGACAGCTGGACTCTGCTGAGGACTTAAGTTGACCTCTTGCTGGTCCATCTTCCCTAAGCGAGTCAATCCTAGCGCTCTTTAGGGTAGTTTTGGGTTGCTTTTACTGTTTTATTTATTGCATTTGTGATTATTATACTGTGTATATATTTGCATATATGTTTGCATACATCATATTATCACTGTGCTGGATTCTGGACAGGTTTGGTTCCTTTGATTAGGGGTGGGTGTTCTGAGTGGGGCTAAAACCCAGGCCCGAGTATACACCTAGGATTAGCGTGGTCTCACGTCTCCTCACATGTTGGATCAGCATGTTGTTGCGACGTGACATGCCACAGCCGGACGAGGTTCTTTTGAGAGAGCCCCTCCTCGTGGAGTATCCACTATGGTTGGGTTACCTCTTTTGAGCTGTTGACTTCGACGACCGTTCTTTCCCGGATCTTTGGTTTAGATGATCTTATGAGAGCTGCAACGGCACACCCGAAAGGGCAAACCCGTTGAGTATCTTGTCCAATTGTCGAGACCATTATCCACCTTAGGATGACCTTATTAGAATTCACCTGTGAGGGGAGGGTTTGGTTCTTACAAGCATAGGTTCTGATGGTGAATCTTTGATGGTGACGTTGGTTCAGTTGGATTTATGGATATTTATTTCTGACACGCCGGAGTTCTGTCCGTGGTATTTATCGGCGGGTTCCGTTTATTTCGGATCCCCGGGTTGGATTTGAAGTTACATGTTCAGAGGATCTTGTTGTTATCCATTCGGTGGATTTTCTATGATGAGGGTGATATATCCTCCGGTTCCGTTTATTTCGGAACCCCGAGTTGGATTTGTGGTTGCTCGGTCCCTCAGATGGTTGTGGTCAGTTTAGAGATCGGAATCCAGTACAATTGATGTTCAGATGACTTGGAGGATGGCACTGTGACTTGCATTCATGCATCTGCATCATTCCCATTTTGCATTCATTCGCATCTAACTCATGTCTATCCATACTCAGGTTATATTCTTGATTGAGATTCTGGTTGAGAGGCATCCTGATATCAGAATGTTATTGTCAAATTATTATCCGTCTCGATGAAGCCAGAATCAAAGGACAGAATGTTCCTCATACGGATAGACATTGCATTCATGCGTGAGTCATAATAACATGTCTTCTGTTTTGCAGGTGTCAGCTTCTAACGTGTTTGATTGACTCAGGAATCGTTGCTTGCGCACGTAGAATCATCCCTCTCCACATAGCTCGTCCGCACGGATACCCTACCAGACGCAACAAACCCAAATTGATGGATCCACCCAATGCTGACATTCTCGAGCTGAAAGAGAAGATGAGTGAGTTAATTAACGTCATGCAAGGGTTCGCCTTAGGTTAGAAGGCAATCGCCGAGAAGGTGGAGAGGATTGAAAGCTGGCTGAGAATGGGGAAAATACAGGGAAATGCTCCGTCGTCTGAAGTAAAGAAGCCCTTTGGTAATGGTCAGCACAGGAAGGAGGGTGAATCGATTGATGTGTGTGCCCAAAGGGGACACGGTAGGGATCGTTATCACCTGTATGCTGCTACAGTAACGATTCCTGCTGGTAGTCAATCTGTACCACAGCAACAATAGTCACCTCAACAGAGAACATAGTGAGTTGGGTGCCAAGTGAGAAGAAGGATGACAGATCGTAAGTTTGATAGGCCACCCGTGACGTATACCTTTCTGTTTAAGAGGTTGAAGGATCTTGGGTTGGTTCAGCCGAGGACGTTGGCTCCGGTAGGACCAGATCAAAGGCATGTAGGTTACGATGAGAACGTCAAGTGCGAGTTCCATTCTGGTGCACCCGGGCATAACATTGAGGGTTGTAAAGCTTTTAAGCATGTCGTTCAAGATTTGGTGGACTCTAAAGCCATCAATTTTGCACCGACGCCGAATGTTAATGCTAACCCCATGCCGATGCATGGTCCTATGGGGGTGAACTTGATGTCAGAGGATAAGAGAAAAATAGAGGTGACGGATGTGGATCAGTTGAGGACTCCAATGTCTGTGGTTAAGAGACATCTGATGAAGAGTGGAGTTTTCCCTGGTTGTGATAATTGTTGTGCTGCTTGCACTTTCACTACGAATGGGTGTGTAATGTTGAGGGAGAGGATTCAGAGAATGATGGATGGGGGACGTCTCTGATTTGAGAAAGTTGATTGGGGGGAGGAGGATATTTTTGTCAGCCACTTGTCATTGTTCAAGTATGTTGAGATAGACGGTGAAATATTTGAAACACCAAGTCAAGCGTTTGAAACCATCACGGTGGAGAATGCCATTGTTGCAGAGAAAGAGAAGAAACCGTCCATTTCTTCTTACAAACAGGCTACGAAGGTGGTGAAGAGTGGAGAAGCCCTGGGTTGGGGAAGGATGATAGACATCGCGGCAAAGGAATACAGGTTTGGGGTTGGTTATCAGTCGGGCCGAGGCTCGTCTGGGCAGAATAGAGGTCGTCGTCAGCCATTCACGTTCACTAGTGCTGGAATGCTAGATCCAGATCACATCTGTGCGGTGGGTGAAGAGATTGACAGTGACTGCGAGCTCGACTCGTGGATAAAACCGTGTGTACCAGGGATGGAGATCCAGAACTGGAAGGCCAAAAAGATCATCACTATCACTCTACGTGAAGAGTAATATTTCTGGTTTTCAATTCTGTTTGCATGAAAACCATGCGTTTTGCCCGAAACGTAATGGTTCATTGTAAGGGCCACCTCATGTGTTTCATTTTGCAAAATTTGCATCATTAATAAAAGGATGTTTTTCACTAAAAGCGGTGTTCCCTGTTTTTCATTTATTTTTGCAGTTTAATAAAAATAAATAAAAATGGCAATGTTTGTTTTCATTTTCCTTTTAATTTGCTTCGCTCCGGTTCTAAAAGAAATGCATGAATCAACATTCATGCAGATGCGTTCATTCTCCAGATCTCATTGATAACAATCCTGTTACACCCTCATATGACTTCGACAATCCGATCTATCATGCCGAAGAAGAAGGCGAAGAAGATTGTGAACTGCCGGAGGAATTAGCCAAGTTGTTGAAGCAAGAGGAGAAGGTGATTCAACCGCACGAGGAGCAAGTCGAGGTTGTGAATCTGGCTACCGAGGAGGTCAGGAAGGAAGTGAAGGTTGGGGCCACTTTGGAGGTGAATGTCAAGAGCAGAATGGTAGCCTTGTTGAAAGAGTATGTTGATATCTTCGCCTGGTCTTATCAAGATATGCCAGGGTTGGATACCTATATCGTTGTACACAAGTTGCCATTGAGAGCAGATTGTCCTCCAGTGAAGCAGAAGTTGCGCAGAACTCGACCTGAGATGGCCATGAAAATCAAAGAGGAAGTACATAAGTAGTTGGATGCTGGTTTCCTCGCTGTCACCAATTATCCACATTGGGTCACGAATATCGTGCCGGTGCCAAAGAAGGATGGAAAGGTGAGGATGTGTGTGGACTACCGGGATTTGAACAGAGCTAGCCCGAAGGATGATTTCCCATTACCTCACATCGATGTGTTGGTAGATAATACAACTCAATTCTCGGTGTTTTCCTTCATGGATGGCTTTTCTGGCTATAATCAAATTAAGATGTCGCCAGATGATATGGAGAAAACAACGTTCATCATACCGTGGGGCACTTTTTGCTATAAGGTGATGACATTCGGTCTCAAGAACGTCGGTGCCACGTATCAGAGGGCTATGGTGACTTTGTTTCATGATATGATTCATCATGAAATCGAATGCTATGTTGATGACATGATAGCAAAGTCCCAAACAGAAGAGGGGCATCTGGTAGATCTGGCCAAGTTGTTTGACCGATTGAGATAATTCAGACTGAGGTTGAATCCGAATAAGTTCACTTTCGGAGTGCGGTCCGGTAAGTTGCTGGGGTTTATTTTGAGCGAAAGAGGAATCGAGGTTGATCCTACTAAAGTAAAAGCAATACAAGAAATGCTTGAACCGAGAACAGAGAAGGAGGTTCGTGGTTTCTTAGGTAGATTGAACAACATGTCACGGTTCATATCTCATCTAACAGCCACGTGTGAATCTATATTTAAGTTATTAAGAAAAAATCAAACGGTCAGGTGGAATAATGATTGCCAAGCGGCAATTGAAAAAATAAAAGAATATTTGCAGGAGCCTCCGATTCTGATGCCTCCTATGGAGGGACGACCGTTAATTCTGTACTTGACGGTCCTCGAGGGGTCTATGGGGTGTGTACTGGGGCAGCATGACGAGTCTGGTCGAAAAGAGCATGCAATTTACTACCTTAGCAAAAAGTTTACCGACTGTGAAACAAGATATTCACTGCTCGAGAAAACTTGCTGCGCTTTGGTATGGGCTGCTCGCCGATTGAGACAGTATATGCTGGTTCATACCACTTTGTTGATTTCCAAGATGGATCCGATCAAGTATATATTTGAGAAGCCAGCATTGACCGGACGGGTTGCGAGATGGCAAATGATTTTGACTGAATATGATATTCAGTACACTTCTCAGAAAGCAATCAAGGGGAGTGTATTGTCTGATTACCTCACCCAGCAACCCATTGAGGATTATCAACCGATGAAGTTTGAGTTCCCTGATGAGGACATCATGTTTCTCAAATCGAAATTTTGTGAGGAACCAATCCCAGAGAAGGGGCCTGACCCTGAATCCGAATGGATTCTGATGTTTGATGGGGCCGTTAACGTGAATGGTAGTGGAGTTGGTGTTGTTTTGATTACGCCGAAAGGATCCCACATTCCTTTTGCTTCCCGGCTAACGTTTGAATGCACCAACAATGTGGCTGAATACGAAGCTTATATCTTGGGGATCGAAGAGGCGATTGATTTGCGGATCAAGAACCTTGTTATCTATGGAGATTCATCTTTGGTTGTGAACCAAGTTAACGGGAAATGGTATACGCATCAATCTCATTTAATTCCATACCAGGATTATACGAGGAGGTTGTTGACATTTTTCACCAAGGTGGAATTACACCATGTGCCGAGAGAAGAGAATCCTTTAGCAGATGCTTTGGCTACTCTGGCCGCCTTAATTAAGGTGCAGTGGTGGAATCAGTTCCCTAGTGTTGAGGTGGGATGACTGAATAAACCGGCTTATGTGTTTGCTGTCGAGGCAGTGCCTGATGATGAAAAGCCATGGTATTATGATATCAAGCGCTATCTAGAAACCCAAGAGTATCCCGAGGGAGCGTCTAAGAAAGACCGAAAGACTCTGAGGAGGTTGGCCATGGTGTTCTATCTGAACAAAGATGGGGTTTTGTACAAACATAATTTTGATTGTGTTTTGCTTAGATGTGTGGATGACAAAGAAGCGAGCCAATTGATGAAAGAAGTGCATGAGGGGTCGTTTGGTACCCATGCTAGTGGGAATGCAATGGTGAAAAAGTTGTTAAGAGCTGGATATTACTGGATGATAATGGAGGCCCAGTGTTTCAACTTCGTGCGGAAATGTCATAAATGCCAAATTTATGCTGACAAGGTGCACGTGCCTCCAAACCCGTTGAGTTTGATGTCGTCCCCATGGTCGTTTTCTATGTGGGGAATTGATATGATCGGGAAGATTGAGCCTACGACTTCGAATGGGCACCATTTCATATTAGTGGCTATTGACTACTTCACCAAGTGGGTGGAAGCGGCGTCTTATGCAAATGTGACGAAACAGGTTGTTGCCAGGTTCCTCAAGAGAGACATCATTTGCAGATATGGGGTTCCCGAAAGAATCATTACTGATAATGATTCTAATCTCAATAATAAGATGATGACAAAACTGTGTCGGGAATTCAAGATCGAGCATCACAATTCTTCTCCTTATCGTCCAAAGATGAATGGGGCAGTCGAGGCGGCTAATAAAAATATTAAGAAGATTGTGCAGAAGATGGTCGTGACCTATAAGGATTGGCACGAGATGTTGTCGTTTGCATTGCATGGGTATCGAACCTCGGTGTGTACATCTACTGGGGCAACGCCTTTCTCACTTGTGTATGAGATGGAAGTCGTGTTGCCGGTTGAGGTTTAGTTTCCGTCGTTGAGAGTCCTGATGGACGTGAAATTGGAAGAGGCTGAATGGGTAAGGACTCGGTACGAAGAGTTGAGCCTGATTGCGGAAAAGAGGCTGGCGGCCATTTGTCATGGGCAGTTGTACCAGTAGCGAATGAAGTGTGCTTTTGACCGGAAGGTACGACCTCGTGTATATCATGTGGGAGATCTGGTGTTGAAAAGGATCCTTCCTCCTCAGAACGATCGTCGGGGCAAGTGGACACCTAATTATGAAGGTCCATTCGTGGTCAAGAAGGTTTTCTCTGGCGGAGCCTTGTTGTTGACGACCATGGATGGTAAGGATTTTCCATCCCCTGTGAATGCGGACGCAGTTAAAAAATACTTCGTATAAGAGACCTGCTGGGCGAAAAGAATAAAATAGTCCAGGCAAAAACGGGCATCCCGGCGAACCAAAAAAACATGATGAAAAAGGTTCGGGCAAAAATTAGGGATAAAAAGGAAAAAAACTGTACACTCGGCAAGTCGAAAACCCCACAAGGGCGGCTTGGGCAAAAAAGGGTATCCCGGTGGACTGAAAACCTAAAAGGGAGGTCCAGGCAAAAGAGGGAATGAAACGAACAACTGCGGCTAGCATGATCGTTTGTGCTTTGGATTTGACACATGGATAATCCCCGATAGAGATCGGTCGGAAACGTCTTGTTCAGAATGTAGAAAGCGCAGAGAGTCTTGAGGACATATGGGGTGTAACCGGGTTGGAACTCGATGAGATCACGGGTTCACATTGCCATTAGGATGGATTTTCCTTTTGTGCGCAATTACCTCTTTTCAGGGATTGCTTCCTGTGTACTGCTCAGTTAAGAGCCACCTTTTTCAATCAATAAAATGCATATTCAGTCAAATAATTTTTTTTTTGTTTTCATTACCGCTTTGATTGCAAAAACATCCATTTATTTTGATAAGAATCTTTGCATTTTAAGACATACGGGTTCCTTCCAATGCATGTTTATAGGATTGAGAATTTGAAATCGTATTTGGAAGGTAGAGTGACCTAGGTGTTGAAATTTTGGCACGCCTGGGGCACGTTTTTATCTAACGATCTCTTTTGCATGCGCTGTTAGATATTTTCACTCACTTGCAGGTTGTGAAGTGAAGCTTTTTTTTGACAAAAGATTCCTTTGGAGTCCAATCAGGGACGAGGAATTGAAGAATGGTGAAAAAACGGCGAGAGAATTGCGACGATCCTGGAGGTTTAATCAAGAAGACTCTTCAAAGTCTGAAAAAAGTGGAAAGTTGACACCATGGTTAGATGGTGAATGCCGGTGTTCGACGAGTCGACGAGCGTTCCGTGTCAAATATTCCGTATCTCCCCAGCAGGTTCGAGATCGGTATTTCTTCGGCAGCCAGGTCTGAAGGTTGTTGTTTCCCCTAGCAGGGTTGAGATTGTTATATTCCCAGCAAGTCGGAAGGTTGCTGTTTCCCCAGTGGAGGTGTGCGTTGGTAGCTGTTTCCCCAGTGAAGTCCCCAAGCGGATCGGGTTCAGCGGAGGTCATCCTTAGTAAAGGTTGCCTTTCCCCAGCAGTAGTGCTATTCCCCAGCAGGGTGGAGAGTGGAGCGATATCGAGTTCCTCAGCAGAGTTGCTCATGTCGTCCCCTGAGGGGGATACTTTTTATGCATTCATCATTTAGAGAAGCATAACATATTGCATAACTCATTGCGTAGCATTCCCATGGTTATGGAGCATTACGCTGTAAAAAAAATCATGCATCAGCATTACAAGCATAAACTAGTCTCAAGCCGTGGTTACCGTTTGAGAATTGGTTTTGCTGATTGGTGAAGATGTTACTCTGAGGAGTTTAGCATCGTGATGTTGGATCAACGGTATTCCCCAGTAGTGCGATATTGGAGGAAGAATTTATGTCGTGCGAGATGGAAGTTGGAAGATGTTACTCTGAGGAGTTTAGCATCGTGACGTTGGATCAACGGTATTCCCCAGTAGTGCAATATTGGAGGAAGAATTTCTGTCGTGCGAGATGGAAGTTGGAAGATGTTACTCTGAGGAGTTTAGCATCGTGACGTTGGATCAACGGTATTCCCCAGTAGTGCGATATTGGAGGAAGAATTTCTGTCGTGCGAGATGGAAGTTGGAAGATGTTACTCTGAGGAGTTTAGCATCGTGACGTTGGATCAACGGTATTCCCCAATAGTCCGATATTGGAGGAAAATTTCTGTCGGGCGGAGATGGAAAT
The DNA here is from genome assembly GCF_024323335.1 of Lathyrus oleraceus. Taxonomy (NCBI): domain Eukaryota; kingdom Viridiplantae; phylum Streptophyta; class Magnoliopsida; order Fabales; family Fabaceae; genus Lathyrus; species Lathyrus oleraceus. The sequence goes on from NC_066580.1 coordinate 305,983,328, forward strand.
GAAAATCAAAGAAGTTTTGGGGTCCAAGAAAAAAAAATCAAAATTAAAAAAGTTTTGGGGTTCAAGAAAAGCAAAAAAAAGATAATAATTCCAAGCGGAGTGCAAATTGTTCGTTTGTTCTTGGTATTCAATCACTCTTCACTCTGATCATCTAAAAGTCGAGGTTGTTCATATCGACAGGTTCACAGCGGATTGAATAGGGGCAGCTGTAACACCTCAAAATTTGCCCTCCTCTTCTTGGGACTAGTTTGACACGTTGCATTTCATATTTTAAAGCATTAAGCATTGCATTTTTGCATATCATCTGAAAGTGAGAAGCCATCCTCCAAAGTCTTTTCAGAAGATGGAGAAGGTGCATGATTCAAGCCTGAGGGTTGCTATGAATTGGTGATCAACCATCTGAGGGTTTGCTTTTCACCTGGGTTTCAAAGGTTGAGCATTATCTTGTTTACAAGGATACATCACCATCATTGTGGTTCTATCATCACCAAGGGTTTCAAGATTCATTCTCAGGTTCCTTTGGATTAGGGTTTTGACCTCTGGTCAACTCTAATCATTGACTTTCTTCCAATCAGGGCTTCTCAAAGAAATAATGCATTTGCTAATGATGAGGATCACATGATCATTATGGTGGGTTTATATGAGCTAGGGTTTCATTTATGAGCCATTTCCCCAAGTGGTTGAGGCTCAAGCTGATCAGGGCATATCAAGGTCATCTGAGGACCACAAGAAGTCAACTGTGCAAGAGCTGAAGGCTATGAGGTGGGGAAATGAGTTTCAACACCTAAATCATGTTCAAAAAGGTCCATTTGTCATTCTAAACATCTATCTTGAAGATTGTCAAGTCATGGCAAAAGTTTCCAAAAATGGAAAGTGACCTGTAATTGAAAGTTTCCAAAAATGGCAAGTTTTTAGTCCACATTCAACTTGACTTTTCAACATCAAAGAAGCTTCAAATGGATTTTTGGTGAACATTAAAGTTGAAGATCTTTCTTTCCCCTTTTCAAAAAGTCCTATTTCATGGTCATCTGATGATTGATTGAGAAGTTATGGCCAAGTGATCACAAAGTGTGCATGGAAGTTCAAAGTGACATAACTTTTGATCCAAAACACCAAATTGGTCCATTCTTTTTGCAAAATACTCCTAATGACCAATACTTTCCAAATGAATCATTGCCTTGCATGAAAGAAGTTCATAGGATCATGTGTCTATACATGTGCATTTTGGAGGGAAAATTGACAATTCAAATTTGGTTGATGCTACAAACAAAATACCACTTCCATTGTGTTCATTGGCTGATTTTAAGTGAATTTGAAGCCATTGCATGGGATTCTCGCGTGGGACATGGCCATGCAAGTTCATTATTCATATTTTGCAAGACATTTCAATTTTCACTAATCATGATTAGCACAAGCCTAATTTTAATTTCAGTGTGATTAGGGGATCATATAAATAGCAAACCCTAACAGAATTTGCTCATAACAAACTTTGAGATCTCAAATTTCCATTTTCCCTCCATTTTTTCTCTCACTTCAAACTTCAATTTTATTCACACAATTCATCAATTTCTTTGCATAATCGTGATTATAGAGTATCATTGAGCAAGAGTCCACGTTTGGTTTGAAGAATTTGGTCAAGAATTGAGCAGATCGAAAGCATGAACATGAAGATGGAACTTGAAAATTAAGCTTGATTCAGGTTGTTTCAGTAGATAATTCTTGCACAAAGCTTCATTAGAGGATTATTGGAGAAGATCTGGAAGGTTTGAGAGCTGGAAGCAACGAATTCATAACACTGCAGATCAAGTAAGTGAAAATTCGAACCTCTCGTTTTGCCTTTTTCTTGCCATAGATAGGTAGATCTTTTGATGCTGAGCATGCTGATGTAATTAGATCTTGATTTGGCTTAGAAATGAGCTAGATATATGGAATTAAAGTTTGGAGGCTCAAAATGTTTTCGTTCGATCTGAGCATGTTAGGACGAATTAGGATGAATGAATATTATTTTTGATGTCTAGTATTTGTTTAGCATTAATTTCATGAATTGTTGTTTGCTGGATTTTTGCTTTGTGATTTTTGATTGAGCATTGTGCCATATTGATATGCTACATTCATTGCTTTGTGAAATGCTCATGGTTAATCCAATTGATGTGAAATTTGGCATGCTTGATCCTAACATATGATATGATTTTTTGGAATTGGTTTGAGGTTTTTATCATATGTCATCACTGTTTTGGACACACGAACATATGTTGTGACAATTTGTGTCACATTTTAGATGTTGCATTTGTGCATTTTCATTTGCCAATCATTTGAGCTCTTCTGGATCTGAGTTTTTGCATGATGTATGTTCATAACATGTTGAATTCACAAGAAAATTTTCATGATCATTGGATGCTTTTCTGTTTTGATTTGGATTTTCTAATTTGGATGTCCAACTTTGTGCATATTGCTTGCCTTTGCATGACCTTGATTATTTGATGGCTTTGCCTTATGAATTGGTTTTGGTACTTTTGAGGACTCTTTCTTGTTTGATTGAATGTGCTTCATGTGAAATGTTGACTTCTGTTTTGGTCATTTGACTTGCTTTTGAACCTAGTCTTTGAACTAGTGGTTTGTACACAAACTAATTGAGCTTTGTGTTTCAGGTTTGAGCATTTGGCACTAATGGTTGGTTTGGTCTTATTATTTGAGATGCAAGTTGCTTTAATTACTAACTCTGGTTGTGTTGTAGGTTCATTGATGTGATGAACTCACTTGAGTGCTTGCACTAATGACTTGCATTGTGTAGATATTGGAAAGTTTCACTGTGTGTTTTCTGATTGGTTGTCTAAGATACTAACTTTTAAGCTTTTGTACAGGTACATTAGTTGCTTGCTAGATTTGGTTTTGCTTAAGCTTTGGAGTGTGGTTGATACACCACTGAGGTAGTTTAGCCCTCTTACTTCATGTAGTCTGGAAGTCCTGTCACTTTTTGGCAGGCATTTTGGCTGAAGTCCTCCTTAAGAGGCACTGTTTGTGTTTGTTTACATTTGTGCCAAAGACCTCCAAGTGAGGCATGCTACTTGATAAGACCTCCAATTGAGGCAATTGACAGATAGAAGGGATTAGTAATCAATCCCCTGTTATTCGAGGAGTCGCTCTTAATGCTCGTACTACGTGCTGATGCTCTAGAACCTGTACCCAAGATCTCTGTATAGAGTTAGTCAAGTGGAACAGGGTCCCTCTTTCTGGATCCCCACATTTTCTTTGTCATAAGCTCACCCAGGCCAGGGTTAAGAGCATGAGGTCTAATCCTCATTACCATATATTCATCAGCTTCACCCTAACTTTCAATGTTAGTGGTTAAGAGCTTCAGCATACCCCTACAGTTTTGGCTTGTTTGTCGAGGTTGATATGACCCCTCTTGACTAAATCCCAACCATTTGTCTGAGCCTCTTGTTTGTATATCGAGTGTGATACTTGTTCACTGGTGTTGATGTTTTTGAGCTGACTTGCTTCCCGTGTGAGTTAGGTTCTGATTAGAGACCTCAACCTAGGGATATCGTTTGCATGACAACTATTAGGCTCGAGTTAGTCTCCCTTTTAGTTTGTTGTTTCCCTGGTCTCTGGTTAGGAGAGAGTTTCTCCCCTGTTAAGGGGAACTACGTCGCCCTGATTCTCATACAAGATGAGATACGTAGGCAGGAGATCGTGCGAGATCTCTCCGGGCAACCTCTTCTTTTTTTGTGGCGACTATTAGGCTCGAGTTCCAGACTCCCTATTAGTTTGTTTGTTCACCCTTTTGCTTTTTTGTGTGTGTTCAACCTTTTTGTTTCTTTTGACGTCTCAGCGTCTCTTTGTGCTTGTGTGACAACTATTAGGCTCGAGTTCCATACTCCCTATTAGTTTGTCAATCTGGTAACCTTTTGCTTTGGTGTTCGCTGGTTAGCGTGTGCTATTTGTTTGGAGTCGGATGTAAGTCCATGTATTGGCATTTTGTTTCCTTGTTTGTGTTCTTTGTTTGGAGTCGGATGTAAGTCCATGTATTGGCATTCTGTTTCCTGTTTGTTTTGAGGAGTTAGATATAAGTCCATCTATTGGCATACTGTTTCCTTGTTGAGTTTTCTTTTGACGTCTCAGCGTCTCTTTTCAGTGTTTTATTTCGGCGTGCGCTAGCCGAGCTACGAGTGCTCTGATTCTTACTCTGGATAGAGAAGATACGTAGGCATAGGATGCGATGTCCTAGCGAGCATGTTTCCCATTTCCCCGAACTACGTTGACTTTGATGTTTATTTCTGACAAACTACGTAGGCCTAGGATGCGACATCCTGTCGAGTCCACTTCCTCCATCTTCCTTCACCTGTTTATTATTCCAGTGTGTGTGCATTCTCTTTGAGCAGTTATTTAGAAACCTTTTCCTATTCTTTTGAGCGTGGATCCCGTCGAGTACGGCGGACGTGAGGGGTGCTAATACCTTCCCCTTGCGTAACCGACTCCCGTACCTTGCAATCTCTGGTCGTAAGACCGTTCCTTTTCCCTTTCTTAGGTTAGTCCTGCGCTCCCTTTTCGTCATAGGATGAATAGCGTCGGTGGCGGCTCTATAAACTTGTTTTTTCCGCCGGTTGTTTTTCGCGTTGCGATAGGGAGCTCAACCTCGCCAATCACAGTTTTCCTCGACCCATCGAAAGCCTTGACAACCACTCCACTCTGCCTCATGGGAGGCCCCTGGTAAGAAAGTTTAGCCAGAGTGGATTTTGGCAACACATGTAGCGACGATCCTGTGTCTACCAGCACATTAGACAAGGCATCATCCTTGTAGTTCATAGAAATGTGTAGAGCCAAATTGTGATCTTTTCCCTCCTCGGGAAGTTTAGCATCGTAAAAGCTTAAATTGTTACAAGCAGTTATTTTTGCAACAATGCTTTTAAACTATTCAATTGTGACATCGTGATCCACGTATGCCACGTCCAACACCCTCTGCAAAGCTTCACGGTGTGGCTCGTAATTCATCAACAAAGATATGATAGATATCTTTGATGGAATTTGAAGCAGCTGATCAAAAATATTATATTCGCTCCTTTTGATGAGCCTTAGCATCTCATCACAGTCCTCTTTCAATATACCATGTTGGCCAATGGGGATAGGAGTTTTCACAACAACATTAGGGTCAACACCCTTCACAGCAAGTGCCGGGTTCGGAGAAGGAGAAGAAGACCCCACAGGACTGGAAAAATCATTAACAACATCAGCTCTTCTCATGTCATCTTGGGGTTTAGGCGGCGCCGAGAAAACACGACCACTGCGGGTCACACCACTGACATCAGATATACTCACAATAGAAGTGAAGGGCAAAGACACCTCCTTCCCATCTTCTAACGCAACTGCGTTATATCTGTAGGGAACAACTCTAACTGAAGAGTACGGGACAGGGCCCACTGGCTTGATAATGAGAGATGGGGAAACCCTCTTCTTGCTGCCATCTATCTGACAACAACAGGTTCTTGTATTCTGAATACAGGTGATATAACATTCACTTCATCCTCATCACAATTCTGAAGTATCTCGATCACACCCTGATCCAGCATCTCTTGGATGTCTTTCCTAACTTGGAGACATCCTCTATCATTGACAGTGCACACTCAGCATCTGTCATTGTCATGCTCATAATGACTGTTTCCACATAACAGTCTATGCATCTCGACCAGCGACTGCCTGATGTGACTGACATACAGGACTTTGTACTTGCCAGGGCAACCTTGGACCATGTTAAATGCAACCTTCCCATGCTCGGGGAATGGGTTCTTCTTAACATTCGGACCTACGTCCTCGAAAAACAAGATCCCACTTCTAACAAGGTCTTGAACCTTGGTCTTTATGGGATAACAGTTCTCCACATCATGTCCCGGAGCACCGGAATGATAAACACTTTGAAGCTCAGGCTTGTACCATCATTGAGGGTTGGTCGGTACAGCAGGTGGGTCACGTGGAGTAATCACCTTCCTTTCAATCAATGAAGGATAGAGTTCAACATAGGTCATTGGAATTGGATTAAAAGTGACCATCTTCCTATCATAGCTAGTGCTGGTCTTGTTGTTGTTTCGAGGCTGGTAGGCCTGCTGTTGCGGACGATGTTGTTGTTGTTGATATTGTTGATGTTGTTGTGGTGGTTGATAATGTTAAGCTTCCCTGAAGGCAGGTGCTATATGAGCCACCTGGTGCTGGTTACTAGCAGGGCGCACAATCATCCTCTTCATAAAGGGTCTTCGCTTGACATGGGAAGACACAACATATGCCTCTCCCTCCTTCTTCTTTGCAAAAGCCCCATAATGTTTTGCAGAAGAGCCTTCATCTTTGGCCAGACGTCCTTCACAGACTCCTTCCTCTAGTAGCATCCCCATGTTCACCATTTCGGTGAAGTCCGAGGGAGCACTAGCTATCATCCTCTCGTAGTAGAAAGAGCTTAAAGTCTTTAAGAAGATCTTCGTTATTTCTTTCTCTTCGAGTGGGGGCACAATCTATGCGGCCAATTCACGCCACCTCTGCGTGTACTCCTTGAACATTTCCTTCTCCTTCTGGGACATAGCCCTCAGCTGGTTCCTATCGGGAGCCATATCAATGTTATACTTGTACTGCTTGACGAAAGCTTCGCTAAGGTCGTTGAAGGAGCGGACGTTCGCACTATCCAGACCCATATATCATCTGAGTGCGGCGTCGGACAGGCTGTCTTGGAAATAGTGGATGAGGAGTTGATCGTTGTTAGTCTGAGTTGACATCTTGCGTGCGTACATCTCAAGATGACTGAGAGGGCAAGTGTTTCCCTTGTATTTTTCAAAGTCAGGTACTTTGAACTTGATAGGGATATTGACATTTGGCACGAGGCACAACTCAACAGCAGATTTACCGAAGAGGTCCTTCCCTCTTAGAGTCTTCAGTTCCTTGCGCAGCTCAAGGAATTGGTCAATCATAGCATCCATTTTCTCATAAACATATGGGCCTTTAGATGGCTCAGAATGATAAATGGTGTCATCGACTCTTGGTAATGTGTGCACAACCGGAGGTGGCACAGTAAGGACCGGGCTAGATGCCGGCATAGAAGCAAAGGTTGGAGCGAGACCCTCTGGTACAAAATTCGCGGGCATCCCCTAAGGAAACCCGCTGGCATAGCAGATGGAGCGAAATGAGCAGTGGCGGCAGACACAATAGAGGAAGCTACCTCTGAGATGATTGTCCTCACGGGAGGAGTTGCAGGCGTTGGAGAAGACTGGCTTTGAGCAGCCAGGAATGACTCCATCATGGCAGTCAACCAACTACTTCTTCCTTCAGCTCTCTGTTTTCTTATTCAAGATGATCCATCAGCTTTGAAGAGTTGGCCCTTGTGTTGTACCGGTGCGTCAGCTTGTTTTCAAAATAAATTCAGAACACAGAGTTAGACCACTGATCAAGAAGCCTTGAACAAAACCTGCTTATGCATATGATGCATGCAATGCTTGTTCCTATGATTTATTTTTGTTTGAGGAACTTTTAGAGATCTATTTGCAAATGTTTGGAAATATTACTCCTTTTTTAGACATATAATGGAATACTCATATCAATAAAATTTGGAAAAAAATTTACACCGAGGAAGTACAATCTTGGTAACCAAATAGAATATAAGAGAGAAGGAAAATAAACATCCTATGGAACCCTAGAAGAAATCGTCCAAAGCTCTTGAGACCGGAAGATAAGCTGCACGAAGCCTCTTCACCTCTCTCTCATAGGCTGCCTCCATATCTACCTTCTCCTTGGCGAGTCGATCATACTTCCTCTTCCAAAACTAGGATGACTGAGGAAGAAGAGAAGTAACCACATCATCAGGCTCAACGATAACTTGATGCTCCACAAACTCTATCAAAGCATCCTTATCTCTGAGTTGCTGAAGTAGCTCCTCTCGCTCACGAACTCAAGCACGCGAATGATCTTCATCTCTCAACTCCTCTACTCCTTGTTTAGGGAGGGTTGAAGGTCCAACCATAACCATAGGTGTAGGTCTCGGGTAATCATAACACATGCGGTACTCGGAAGCTCTCTTCCTCACCCACAAGGTGTAGGGTTCCAAAGCAATACAATTCTTCGGACCAAGCTCTTTCCTTCCCTTCTTATGAATCTTGCGCCAAGCGCATACCATCCTGCTCTTCATGTTCTGGGGATCTTTACCCTCTTGAAAGAACACACCTTCCAATAGAATGTTGTTAGGTTTATCCTTTAAGGGGAACCCAAGCTGACGGCGAGCCAAAATAGGGTTGTAGTTAATTCCACCACATGTACCAAGAAGAGGCACATTGGAGAATTCACCACAAGAATCAATAATTTGGACACCATCATACACACGGTTATACCAAAAGATATCATCATTAGTGAGAGACATAAGCCTCGTAGACCACTGTAGACATCCCTTGTTCTCTTTGAAGGCGAGCGTCTGTGGCATGTGCGAAATAAACCACTTGTACAACAAAGCCAAACAACACACAATGGTACCACCACCCTTTGCATTCCTCATATGCAAAGAGAAATAAGTGTCACCCAACAGAGTCGGAACGGGATTAAGAGTAGAGAAAATCCTAATGGCGTTCACATCCACAAAATTGTCGATGTTGGGGAATAACACTAGCCCATAGATGAGAAGTACAAATATGGCTTCAAATGCGTCCTCACTCATGGCCTTCCCAAACAGAGTAGCTTGGGCGATGAGGAAATCAAATGGGAGACCTTGAATTCCACCTTTGGTAGTCATATAAGCACCAATATCAAATACATCTATGTGCAATAGATCAACAATCTCTTGGGAAGAAGGAACTCTCTCCAAGCCACTGAATGACAACTGATCTAAGATAGGTATACCCATAAGATAGGCAAACTCCTCAAGCGTAGGCAAAAGCTGGAAATCCAGAAAGCTGAAGCAACGGTACAAGGGATCATAGAACTGCACCAACACACTAATCAAACCTTCATTCCCCTGAGTAGCAAGAATAGACAGAAGCTTCCCATGGCGAGCTTTGAACTCCAAGGGATCTAATACATAGAATGTCAAACTCCTTAACTCTTTCAAGTCGGGTTGTCTGAAACTGTACTTTTTTGTATTCCTTCTTTGCTTATCCATGTATGAAAATTTGCAAATAGACCTCTTAAGTTCCTGGAAATTTTCTCATTGTTGATGATATGGATGCAAATGAATGCATGAATGCATGGATGCAACAATCACACTCAAGGATCAAGCAAGTCACGCTACACAAAGGTCACGGGATGGATCAAGTCATCCTTAATATCAGTCATCCATTTTATGGATTATGGTTTACACCTTATCAACATCCAAGTTCCATTGATATTAAGGATATACGAGAACGGATCAACCGCGAATCAAGGGTTTGTTGCAAGTCACGAGCATGGAGTCTCGGTTAAGAACCACCCAATAGGAGTGTACCATGGTCAAACCTGACAATCATGTTCTACAAGAGGTTCCCATAGTCATCATCCCATCTTTCGGATATTATCGAATAAACGACTACTCGTATTCCAAAAATATTCTCAAGAGAGACTCTTTTGAGGGTAGTATCGCGTAACAATCGTATCAAATCTTACACTTGAACGATCTTCGCACTACGTCCTAAAATAGGCCAAGACGGGCTAGGTAATCTAAGGTCGTTGGCTTCTAAGGTATGTATTGGAAAAAGTAATGCCTAACCATGACTACTCGTGTGACATTATTGATCCCAACAAAACCTCCACCAAGTGAATGAGCTTGCAAGTCAACTTGCTAAGGAATAACTCCACACAAGTCAACAAGACTATGCCATTCTCCTATCATAAGTGCACTCGAGTTCGGGTATAGAACTCATCTCACAATAGACCACCAAGCACACAAGCAATTGAATATATATAAAGCAATTCATTCATTACAAACAATACAATCATCCCAAATTTGCACAAAAATATGTCACAAATAATATAAACATACAATACAACGAAGGAAAAAAGTAGGCTAAACCCACTAGGAAGGATAGCTTCCCCAGAAGAGTCGCCACTTTTCAGTAGCGGGGTATTCGTCACCTTTAGATTTATTGACTAAATCAAAAGTAAATCATACAATTCGAGTCGCCACCGCACTTCTATTTATCCAAAGGAAAGGTTAGAAAGCGAACAAAAACCGAGAAGTTTTGTCAAATCAAAAACTAATAAAAATGTCAGAGATCTGGGTAAGGGGGTTCGTTATGCAATGAGAAGGTTTTAAGCACCCAAAACATCCTTAGTACTCTAAGGGAGCCCTTTTTGCAAAGTTGTATGGTAGGTTGGTATTTGTGAAAATATTTGTGCAAACATGATTGGGGAGATGAGAAAAGAATATACAAATTATTTACAATTTTGTTGTTTGAATGGATAAACCCAATGCCTATGTACCATCACAAAGGTAGGGTCAAAACCTTGTAGTTCGGGATAAAAATCTCAAAAGAAGTTGGTAAATTGTTTTGTCAAAATCCTCAAGGTCTTTTGTTATTAAAGGGAGAAAACTCAACCTAAACCACAATCCACCATGTGAGGAGAGCTTCAACATACTAGTGAAGGATCCACCCTATAATAAGTATGGAAGACTTATAGTCCAATCACTAAGTATAAGGTGAGGTTTACAACAACCACTATGATAACTCAAACCTAATAGTTATTGTTTATAAAAAGCTTTGGCAAAGGTGGCCATTGGAACCACAAATAAAATCTTGAGTGAGTTGTATTTACAAATTAGAAGTATTTTCAAAATAAAGTCAAAGTTGACTTAAAATTCAATTCAAACTAAGTATTATGAAAAGAACAAACAATGGTCCTTCTAATTAGCTCAAGTTTGGGAATCCCTATCACACAAGAACAAACAATCAAAAGGTTCACAATGCAAATAAGAGGAATGGACAAAGAGAGTTTAGATTAGGGGGCCTTTCAAGTCAACTTCAAGATTAAGCATTCTAAAGGCATGAGGCCTAGTTGCTCTTCAATCAATTTTAGCATTCTAAAGGCATGAGGCCTTGTTTCTCTTGAACTCCATTAAGCATAGGTGAGGTCCTATTTCTAAGTCCTTTCTCCTTTTTGTATTGGTTCACACAAACAAAGATAAAACAAGCACAAGGCAAAAGTATATTTACACAATAATGTGCTCAAGTGAGCAAAAGGAAAATGGCATAAACATAAACATGAGCTCAAATAGGCAAAAGAAAAAGGCAATATGAATAAATGAGCAAGAAATTAAATTGCATTAAAGTAAATTGCAAGAATTAAATGCTTGAATTAAAAGTTAGAGATTAGTAGTTAGTGTTAGTGTGCCATAAGGCAATTTAGCGTTATGTTAAGCAATCGTAAGTGGACTAATGTAGTAGTCACACCTATCTGAGGTCGGTCAATAAAACTATAGGCAAATAAATACAAGTTAGAGATCATGACTAGTAAGCCAAGCTCCTACAACTTGTCATGCCAAAAGAAAAGAAGAATGACCTTGTATGGATTTCAGGTTCTTTGCTTGACCAAGAACCAACCTATCTTGGACACAAAGCAATTCACTTGATCTTTGATCAAGTTGAATTTGATTTGGATCAAAGAAGGTTAAGCCTCCCATATGTCAAGGCTAACCACAAATCATTAACTCATTGGTTAAAAGAAAAAGATGAAGAAAGGAGATGAAGATAGAATGTACAAAATGGAAATTCAAATGACATAATCAAAACAACATGGTCAAATGTGAATGGAATCATCATCAACCATGATAAACAGAAGGGAAATGAATATTAGAAGTCAAGAAAGGTCAACCATATTTTTGGTATTTTTTAGAATTAAAATAATACATAAGTCTAACATGGTCAAACTTCAAATCCAATTCAAATCAACTTGGATAAGTCCAATTGGATCATCATAAGTCTAACATGGTCAAACTAGGTTTGCCAAATTTTCTCAACATTTTTTGAAAACAGAAACTAATTTTAAATAATTAAAAATGGAGAAAAATAATATAATTGGACTAAAATCTCAAATAAATCTCAAATCAATTAAGAAATTGATGAGAATATTTTTCATAAACTTATCATCATCCAAAGATGTTAAGAAAATATTTTTGGAATTTTTGAATATCTAAAAGTATTTAAAATGAATTAAAAACAATTAAAAACAAAACAATTCACAAAAAATATTAAATGGAATCACAAAAATAATTAAAAATCATATTATGAAACTAGAATTTAAGAGAAAATTTTTGCAATTGGTCCCATATTTTTGTGATTCCAAATATAGAAGTTATGAACTTTTGAAAGTAAATGGAATAAAAGAATATAAAACAGAAATTAAGAAAATAGGAAAATCCATAAGCGTCTGATCCACATTCATTAATTGACGTGGATCATCCAAAGGCCATGAAGCGCGCGCTGATTGTGTTCCCCAGTCAACTGCATAACACATTGGATTAAAAAAGGTAAACATAACGCATGGCCATGATTAGAACGGAGAAGCCTCATCCAAGGGTTCAGGATCAACCACATGGGGACGGTGGTGGAAACTACCGTCTTCTCCGGTGAGAAGGCAAAATTCGGCCACTAGTTGCACGTTTTGCAACCTTAACCAAATCACATGATCTTTATACCAAATTAAAGCTGGGGTGATGTACGTCACCCCTGTGACCTTAGATTTTAGTCAAGATCCCTATGGAAGGAGAAATTTGAGGTTGAAAATCTAGGTGTTTGATCTGAAGTTCAACAATTCACAAAATTAAAGCCACCATTGGCTTGCCTCTTACACGAGGACTTCAGAAAACCAAACCCACACAAGTAATGCACAATATATAGTGAGATTCGAAGCAAAATAGTTGAGCTTCAAACCTTTGAAGTGCAGCTTTGATGAGCACGATCCAACCAAATGCTTGCTTGCAGCTTGATCTTGATGTACGGTATGAATGCAAGGCTTAGGAATTAGTATTGAAAATCAACTGATGTTGTTGAAAATCAAACTTGAAAAAGAGAAATGAGAATTCAAATTCCTTTGGTGAGAGGTTGGGAATGAAATTCAGCAGGGTTTCAGGCGCCTTCAGGTTGAGAATTGAATGAAGTGAAGCCTCTATTTATAGTTGAAAGTGCAAGGCAAGGGAATGGAACTTGTGTGCATGAGAATTGGATCCTCCATGCATGGGCCTGTACAGGCGCATGTGAGGCCCAAAACCAATTGGAAATGCAAGCTGAAATGATTTAAAGCAAGTTTGGACGTGCAGATTGAATGACATTTGCTTGTGTATGAAGTTTCATCATGAAATGCATAAATGGTCACACATATTAATCTCTTCGAAAATCCCATTTGGAAAATCCAAACATAGGCATGTGAGTAATGGTTGGAAGGGTCTTGAAATAAGGAACAAAAGCTATGTTTAACAAAAATTCATTTGGAGTTTGGAAAATTGTGAAAACTGGCCATGAAGTTCAAGGTACAAAATATGTATTTGAAAAATTTGCCAAAAAGGACAAACTTTAAGCCCTTCTGTTTCAATGATGCAAGCCTCAAATGGAAAAGTCTCCAACATAAAAGTTGTATATATTTTCATTAAAATCAATTTAGACTTAAATTTTGCATCATTTGGATTTTTGATGAGAATGTTATGGGCACTTGAAGTTGGACATTTTCAAGATTCAATGACTTTGATCCAAAGTGACCTATAATGTTTTGTATTATCACATGTGTTTCTTTTAGAATTATGAAATTTTGTCCAACATAACAATTGAAGTACACATACTAAACTTTCCAATGCACTTAGTATCACCTCAAAATAATGAAAAATGAAGGAGTTACGTCCTTGGGAAGTTGACCCAAAATTAGGGTTTCAGTCACAATGACCTATAATGTTTTGAAATGAATGATGACCTTCCAAGTTTCAAATGAATTTTTGATGAACATTAAAGTTGTTCATATGGTTATTAAGAACATGTTTTCTCTTGGGGTCATCATGATTTGACAAACACATCAAAAGTTAGGTCTCAGTGGATTTCAATTTAGTCAAATGAATTGACTAGTCAACTTCTCAAGTCCAAACTTCAAATCTTGATGAGTGAATGATTAAGAGGCCTCACATAAGCTCATATATGCATATAATGATGAATTAAAGAACTTACCTTGATTGAATTTGATCATAGGTTGAGGTTGCTTCATGAGCAAGGCACAGTCAATGCATAGTTGAATTAGGGTTTCCTTGGGAAACAATCCTCAAGCCCTTTGGTTTATCTTGATAAAATTGACAAATTGACATACTTGGGAGACATATATGATGATTGAGAGATTTATGAACCATTGTCATACTTGCTTTCATCTTCATCTAGCCATCTCTTTGAGTATAGGGGCCTCCTAGGAGCCTTGGATCACATGACTGCTTGAGCTTCAAAACAAAACAAGTTAGTGACATATTTTTGTGCTTTTGGTTAGTAAAAAAAATGAGAAAAGCAATAATATACAATTCAAGCATGCTTGTTGGTATCAAACCAACTCACACAAGTCCCAACCCCAAGGGTTAAGGAGCTAAGATGCTAGGATCCTTGAGGCAAATGCAATGAACAATGATATGATGCCATGAGGGATCTTAGAGTCAAAATTAATGTCTTACAGGATGCAAGCCTTCAACTCTGCTGAGAAAATTTGCAAAAGGGACCGATCACATCCTCCACTCTATTCGGGAGTAAACGATAGATCGTTTGGGAATTATCACCAAACCAAATGCTTGGGGAAAACCAACAAGGCTTCGCATGTCAAGACTTACCTGTTTTCAGACTACTGTTAATATTCTTTGCTGAGATCAATTGCTTTTAAAGTAATTGCTTTTATATTTTTAAGAAAAATGATTTTAATTTATTAATTCCTTTCAAAATTATCATCATAAAAATTCAATTTTAATTAGCTGAAAAAAATAAGAGTAGAAACAATTGGATAAAAGCTCAATTTTATTTAATAGAATTGTAGTCTGTAAATGACAGGACTCCATAGATCTTTACAAAAGTTGAAAAAATGGTAATTTACAGGGAAAAGGGTTAAATTGAATACAATGATCACTACTCTCCCTACCGACTTCAATACCCCTATGCTCTTGTCTTTGGTTGAGATGATGAATTTAGAACCAAATGACTTGCTCAAAACTGCTTCGATGATTAGGACTAACCGATTGCAGTTACTTGGCATAATCGCTAATTTTGCCTAGATTGTCCCACGGTGGGATACTCAATCTATCGGGATAAATTTTCTGTTTTATGTCTCTAACTTTTGCCTGGATCGCCCTTGCAGGTTTTCAATCCACCGAGATGCTCATTTTTTAGGCGAAGTATTTCTTGACTGCATCGGCATTCACATGAAGAGTGGACTCTTCACCAATCATAGTTGTAAGAATCAAGGCACCGCCTGAAAAGGCTCTCTTAACAACATATGGGCCTTCAGAATTGGGTGTCCATTTTCCCCTAGCGTCAGGTTTGAAAAATAGAATCTTCTTGAGCACAAGGTCACCTTCTCTGAACACACGAGGCCTGACCTTCTTATCAAATGCTTTCTTCATTCTCTGCTGATATAACTGACCATGACACATAGCAGTTAATCTCTTCTCTTCAATCAAATTCAACTGGTCATATCTGGTCTGGCACCATTCAACTTCAATTAACTTGGCTTCCATCAAGACACACAATGATGGGATCTCAACCTATACTGGGAGCACAACTTCCATACCATAAGCAAGGGAGAAAGGGGTTTCCCGTGTTGAAGTGCGAACGGATGTAAGGTACCAATGCAGAGAAAATGGGAGCATCTCATTCCAATCTTTGTAGGTTACCACCATCTTATAAATGATCTTGTTGATGTTCTTATTTGCAGCTTCATCAGCCTCATTCATCTTGGGTCTGTAAGGAGAAGAATTATGATGTGCAATCTTGAAGTCTTTGCAAAGAGCTTCCACCATATTATTGTTCAAGTTAGATCCATTATCAGTAATGATCTTACTGGGCACACCATAAAGACATATAATCTAATTCTTGATAAACCTCACAACAACTTGCTTGGCTACATTTGCATATGATACCGCTTCAACCCACTCTGTGAAGTAGTCAATAGCCACCAGAATAAAACGATGTTCGTTCGAAGCTTTGGGTTCAATCATGCCAATCATATCAATTCCCCACATGGAGCAGGGCCATGGAGTGGAAATAACATTCAACAATGTCGGAGGAATATGAATTTCATCTACATAAATTTGACACTTGTGGCATTTCTTCATAAACTTGCAACAGTCAGATTCCATTGTCATCAAATAGTAACTTATTCTCAAAATCTTCTTTGCCATAGCATGTCCATTGGAATGAGTGCCAAAGGAACCTTCATGGACTTCAGTCATCAATAAGTTTGCTTCGTGTCTAGCCGTGTATTTAAGCAGAACCATATCGAATTTTCTCTTATAAAGCACATCACCATTCAAGTAGAAGTTGCCAACTAATATTCTCAAAGTCTTCTTATCTTTCGAAGATACCCCATACGGGTAAATCTGACTTTGGAGGAAACACTTGATATCAAAATACCATGGCTCTTCATCTTTGACTTCTTCAACAACAAACACATGAGTTGGCCTATCAAGACGCATTACAATTAAATTGGGAACTTCATTCCAAAATTTCACTACAATCATTGAAGCAAACATTGCGAGAGCATCTGCCATCTGGTTTTCATCCGATTTTCCTTGCATAGTCTCTATATGGTATCAAACTGGGTTGATTTGTCTCCTATTCACCTTTGATTTGATTCATAACCAAAGTTGAATCTCCATAGACGTCAAGATACTTGATTCTGAGATCAATGGCCTCTTCAAGCCCCATAATGCAAGCTTCATACTCAGCCATATTGTTTGTACACTTGAAAGTCAAACTAGTTGTAACTGGAAAATGAGTTCCTTGAGGAGTAATAATCACTACTCCAATGCCATTACCATAAGATTTAACAGCTCCATCAAATACCATGCCCCAAGGGGAACCAGGTTCTTTCCCTTCTTCAAGCAATGGTTCATCACAATATTTCATCTTCAAGTACATAATCTCTTCGGCAGGAAAATCATACTGCACTGACTGGTAATCTTCAATAGGTTGGTGAGCCAAATGGTCAGCCAAGATGCTACCCTTAATTGCTTTTTGAGATCGGTATTCAATATCATACTTGGATAACAACAACTGCCAACGGGCAATCCTCCCAATTAAAGAAGGCTTATCAAAAATGTACTTGATTGGATCCATTTTGGATATCAACCAAGTACAACATATACTGGCGCAGACGCTTAACAACCCAAGCCAATGCATAAGAAGTCTTTTCAAGCAAAGAATACCGAGTGTCACAGTCAGTGAACTTCTTACTAAGGTAGTAAATTGCGTATTCTTTCTTTCTAGATTCATCTTGCTGACTAAGAAAACAACCGATACTCTCTTTAAGCACATACATGATTAAGGGTCTTCCTTCAACAGGCGGAGACAAAATCGGAGGCACGAGCAGATATTCTTTGATATTGTCAAAAGATTTCTGGCAATCTTCGGTCCAATCACAAGACTGATCTTTCCGAAGAAGCTTGAAAATAGGTGCACATGTGGCAATCAAATGCGATATAAATCTTGAGATATAGTTCAAGCGGCCGAGAAAACCTTTGACTTGCTTTTCTGTTTTGGGTGCAGGCATCTCTTGTATTGCTTTGACCTTGGAAGGATCAACCTCGATACCTTTTTCACTGACAATAAAGCCTAACAACTTACCAGAACGAACAGCAAAAGTACACTTATTGGGATTCAAACGGAGTTTATACTTCCTCAAACGCTGGAATAACTTCAACAAATGCTTAACATGTTCTTCTTCATCACTTGATTTGGCAATCATATCATCAACATAAACTTCAATATCTTTATGTATCATATCATTAAAAAGAGTGGTCATAGCTCTCTGGTATGTTGCACCAAAATTCTTTAAACCGAAAGGCATCACCATATAGCAGAATGTTCCCCAGGGTGTAATGAATGTGGTCTTATCCATTTCTTCAAGTGCCATATTGATCTGATTATAACCGGAAAATCCGTCCATAAATGAAAATACTTTGAATTTAGATGTATTGTCTATCAACATGTCAATGTGTGGCAGACGAAAATCATCTTTCGGACTAGCTTTATTCAAATATCTATAATCAACACACATGCAGACTTTTCCATACTTCTTAGGAACATGCATAATGTTGGCCACCCACTGCGGATATTCGAAGGTTACAAGAAAACCTGCATCAATCTGCTTTTGCACTTCCTCTTTGATCTTTACTGTCATATCGGGATGAGTTCTCCTCAAATTCTGCTTGACTGGCGGGCATTCTGGCTTCGATGGTAATCTATGCTCCACAATCTCAGAATCCAAACCAGGAATGTCTTGATAGGATCAGGAACACACATCGTAATACTCTCAAAAAAGATCAATCAACCCCTTCTTAGCCTCTAGACACAGCTGTGACCCAATCTTGACTTCCTTCACATTATCTTCGGAACCCAAGTTGACTAGTTCAATTTGCTCTTCGAACGGATGAATGGCTTTTTCCTCGCTCTCTAGTAAACGAGATAATTCATCATATACTCCATCATCATCTTCCTCAGCTTCAAACAAAGGGAAATCAAAGTTTGGAGAGGGCGTAGGATCATTGTATTCAATGGGTTTGAGAACCAACCTGCATAACGATTGGATATTTTGATTTTAGATAAGTTAATTGTGACCAAGTTTTATGCAGATGGAAGATTATTATTTATTTATGTTTTTTGTGATTACCATTTTCAGAAAAGCAAAAATTAAAAATAAAACATCATAGATGTGGATGAATAAAAATTGTATTTTATTGATGATAATTGAAATGCCCAACAATGTTCACTTTTCCCTTAGGCATAGGAGAAGGATTTTTCTTTAAAATGAAAAACAAATTACTTAGAGCGATGAATGACAATAGGAACGTCAACAACAACCCAATTGTTGCAAGTCTGGCCATACGTCACAAAGTTGGCGCAAGCTTCGTCTTCATCGTCACCACCCTCAATCACAGCAGCTGAGTGTTGATCATTTCCATGAATGAACCCTGCACTTCGGGAACTCGGTTTCACATCCTCAATTTTGACGTTGAACGACCCTAGTTGAAATCTCAATCCAACCCTATTCTTGTTTTCAGCAATCCCTATCATTCGGCCCCACTGATCAATGGTGCCAACCTCAATAGCCTTTTTTGCATCCTTTAGAGAGGACATAGGTGACCTAGTTTTCTTTTCTTCAGCAATAGACAAGACTTGGAACGATGTTCCAATCTCCTTCTTAGCTTCAACATAAGAAAAGGATGACAAATGACTCAAGAGAAGTGCTTTTTCTCCACCAACAACGACAAGCTTTTGGTGTAGAGTAGACGTCACAACTCTAGATTCATGAATCCATGGCCTTCCCAATAAATAACTATAGGCCGGGTGGATATCCATTACCTGGAAAGTAATTTGGAAATCACTCGGACCTATTTTCACTAGAAGGTCCACTTCACCAATGACAGTTTTACGAGAACCATCAAATGCCTTGACAATCACACCATGATACTTCATTGGGGCGCCTTGATAAGAAAGTCTTGACAAAGTTGACTTTGGAAGCACGTTCAGTGATGACCCAATGTCAACCAACATATTGGATATAGCGTCCTCCTTACAGTTCATTGAAATGTGTAACGCCAAATTGTGATTCCTGCCTTCCTCAGGAAGCTCTTCATCACCAAAACTCAAATTATTGCAAGAAGTGATGTTGGCAACAATGTGGTCAAACTGATCCACAATAACATCATGCTCAACATAAGCTTGCTTAAGCAATTTCTGCAATGCCTCCCTATGTGCCTCAAAGTTCATTAACAATGACAACACATAGATATTTGACGGGGTTTAGAGCAGCTTCTCCACCATATTAAACTCACTTCTGTTTATCAAAGTCAAAACTTCATCATCATCACTTGCCTTCAGTTTGCTGGATTCACCAGACTGACACACTGGAGTGATAATCGGACTCATCACTGGAATGTCTGCTATCTTACTGGCTGTAACGTCTTCTACTTCCTTTGGGAAAATTGGACCAAACACACGACCACTACGGGTCACCTTAGAAATATCAACAATATTTACCATAGAGTCTGAAATTGGTAAAGGAACCTCTTCACCATTCTCAATCATCTTGGCGTTGTACTGATAGGGCACGGCTTTATCGGATGTATACAGAACATGGCCCGCTAACCATATTACCAATGGCAATACCGATCTATTATTGTTGTTGTTGATGCTACTACGAAAATGAATAACTACCCGCTCAGGGGTCTTGAACACTAGCACGATTAAATTTACATCATTTACATCTATCGACTGACAAATTTGGATAATTCCCACATCCATTAACCACTGAGTATCCCTCTTGACAATAACATATCCACGAGGGTTCATACTACATATCACACAACCATCATGGTCATGCTCATATTCACTGACCAAACAGATATCCTTATGAATTGCCACCAAAGATTGTCTGATATGGTGAACATCACAAACCTTTTACTCACCAGGACAACCATCTACCATGTTGACAGAAGCATTACCATGAGCAGGCAACGAATTAGCTTTCACATTAGGTGCTCGTCCTCAAAGTACACAATCCCACTCTTCACAAGCTTTTGTACCTCATACTTCAATGGGTAGCAGTTCTCTATGTCATGGCCAGGGGCTCCCAGGTGAAAAGCACAACGAAGTTCAGGTTTGGACCACTATGGAAGTGGCTCAGGAATCTATGGAGGATTTTTCGGTTGAATGAGGTTCTTGAGAACCAAAGATGGATACAATTCTGCATACGACATAGGAATAGGGTCAAAGGAGACCTTCTTCCTCTCAAAGCTTTGCTGGTATTTATTGTTGTTGTAGTTGGTTCTTCTTTGCGGTTGTTGTTGACGTTGTTGTTGCTGAATCGGAATAGATTGATTATTGGAATTGTTGGAAAAAACTGGAATCACTGAAGAAACTTGATGTTGATGTTGTTGAGGCTGAGAACTCTTTCTGACAGGAGGCATCCATTGCGTCCCCACTGACACTGAATTAGTTTCTCCCTCCTTCCTCTTAGAGAAACTACCACCATACTTTTTTCTAGACGACGCTTCTTCTTTAGACATACGTCCTTCACGGACTCCTTCTTCTAACCTGATCCCCATGTTTACCATTTCAGTAAAGTCATTGGGGGCACTGGATATCATACGTTCAGTAAAACGAACTCAGCATTTTCATGAAGATCTTCGTCATCTCATTGTCTTCCAATGGTGGGCTTATCTGGGCAGCAAATTCCCTCCACCTCTGAGCATACCACTTGAATGTCTCTTTATCTTTCTGATACATAAACCTCAACTGGTCTCTATTTGGAGCCATATCCATATTATACTTGTATTGCTTGACAAAGGCCTCGCCTAAGTCGTTGAAAGTACGAATGTTTGCACTGTCTAACCCCATATACCATCTAAAAGTGGCACCAGTCAAACTGTCTTGGAAATAGTGAATCAGTAATTGATCATTATCAGTTTGAGTTGGCATCTTTCTGGCGTACATCACAAGGTGGCTTAGCAGACAAGTATTTCCCTTATACTTTTCAAAGTCAGGGACCTTGAACTTCACCAGGATTCTCACATTAGGCACTAGGCAGAGCTCAGTAGCACTCTTCCCAAATAAGTCCTTTCCTCTCAGAGTCTTCAACTCTTTACGCAGCTCGAGGAACCGACCCTTCATTTCATCCATTTTCTCATACACGTCTGGACCCTCAGAGTGGTAGATGGTATCCTTAACCCGAGGCAAAGTATGAATAACTAGAGGTGGCACCGACATGATCGGGTAAGATGCCGGTAGAGAAACAAAAGTGGGTTCATACCCTTCTGGCATAAAATTAGACGGTATTCCCCAAGGGCATCTAGCGTGCAAGAAGGACCGGATTGGCTGGCAGCAACTAAAATAGTCGAGGTAGCAACCTCAGAAATGATAGTCCTATAGTGAGGAGTTACAGGAGTTGATGAAGATTGATTTTAAGCAACAATGACAGACTCCATCAATGTTGTTAACCTGGCAATTTCATCCTTCATTCCTTTGTTCTCTTGCTCTAAGTGTTCCATGATCTTTGATTGATTAGCGAGAGTGTTGTATCGGTGAGTCAGCTTGGTTGAAGCACAAAAGAATAACCGATAAGACATCTGGCGGAAGAAAACCTACTACGCAAATGATGCATGAAATGCAATGTTTTTGTTTGTTTTAAAATTCAAGGAACATATGAAGTTCTATTTGCAAGCATTAAAAATAAGAAAAATAGTAACAATTTGATTGACCATAAAATCTCTTTTTATTCATAAATTTTGGAAGGATTATATTGAGTACAATTTCAGAAACCAAAAATACAAATACAAGAGAAAAGGAAACTATCATCCTAAGTATCCCCTAGAAATGGTTTTAGATGATCTGGCTGCGTGCGTGTGCTTCCTTCGGATGCGTCAAATCTCAGACTCAAAGGATGTCTTCATCTGAGCTTTCTCAAGGACTAGCTGATCAACAATCTTCTTCCAAGCACCGGAAGGCTGAGGCATACTAGAGGAAGGTGGACCCTTTGGCTCTCTCTGTCTCTTCACTACTCGGTCTTCCAGAAGTTCAATAAGTGCATCCTTGTCTTTCGACTTAAGCTTCAACTCCTCATGCATTCGGCTAAAAGCATGGAACCGCTCTTCCCACATATCCTTCTCTTGCTTCATCTTGGCGAGTGCGTCTTTCAACTCCTCTACATCTTGGTTAGGGAGAGTTGATGGCTTAGCCACAACCAAAGACATAGGTCTTTCACAAGCATACGACATCTTCAACTCCAAATCTCTCTTCTTCACCTAAATAGTGTAGGCTTCCAAAGTTACACAGTTGTGCGGACTGAGCTCGAATCTTCCTTTCCTATGCATATTATGCCAAACATGTATCATCTTCTGCTTCAAATGTTGGGAATATTTACCCTCTTGATATAAAATACCTTCTAACTGAGTGGTATTAGGTTTATCTCTCAAGGGGAACCCAAGTTGACGACAAGCAAAAGTAAGGTTGTAGTTGATTCCTCCTTGTGTACCAATGAGAGGCACATCAAAGAATTCACCACAACTATAAAGAATATCAAAGCTACCCAATGCATAGTCATAGCAAGCAATATCATTATTAGTGAGAGAAATAAGTCTCTAAGACCACCGTAGACATTATTTCTTCTCCAAGAAAGCAGGCGTCTAAGGCAAGTGCAAAATAAACCACTTGTACAGAAGAGGAAAGCAGCACACAATAGTCCCACCACCTTTGGAATTCCTTAAATGCAAAGAGAAATATATGTCACCCAACAGAGTAGGAAAATGATTCCCAATCAAGAAGTTTCTAGTGGCGTTAACCATAAACCATAGATGAGAAGTACAAAGATGGCTTCAAAAGCATCCACACTATCGGCATGAGAAAAGACAGTAGTTTTACCAATGAGGAACTTAGAAGTCAACCCCATAATACCTCCTTTCTTCACCAAATAAGTGTCAATCTCAGATTTCTTCAAATGAAGATCTTTAGCTATGACATGAGATCTGGGAATCTTCTCCAATCCATTAAAGAGAAGCTTGTCAGATACGGGTATTCCCAGAAGATAGGCATACTCCTCTAACGTAGGTACAAGATGATAATCAGGAAAAATGAAGCACCAGTAGAGAGGATCATAGAACTAAACCAAGATACTCAGAAGTTCTTCAACCACATCAGCAGATAACACAGACAAAAGCTTCCCATGACGTTGCTTGAAGTCCAAGGGATTTAATACAATAGATGACAACTTCCTTAGCTCTTTCATATCAGGACATCTGAAACTGTACTTCTTTGTGTTCCTTCGTCCATAATCCATTGGTCTGGAAATATTTGCAAATAAGACCCCAGTTCCTTGAAATTTACTTTTTGTGTGATGAATGTTATGATGCACAGGTATACATGAATGCAACAATCACAAACAAAGGATCACACACAAGGAAAACATAAACAAAGGTCAAGGGATGGATCAAGTCATCATCAAGATCAATCAAACATTTTGGTGGATATGGTTTTCACCTTATCAACACCCAAGTTCGATTGATATCGATGAGACTTAATCAGATCACCCAAGAATCAAAGGGTTTGTTGTGAGTCACGAGCATGGAGTCGGCTTAAGAACCATCCCAACGGAGTGTACTAAGGATAAAAACCTGTAGATCATGTTCTAAAAAGTTCCCAAAGTCTTAATCCCATCTATCAGATATTAAAGGTTAGGATGACTGACTCATCAACCCATTGTTGGTGTAAGCCCTAGAGGCCAATATTTTTGGTACTTGTATCGAATTATTTATTAATAATAAAAGGTTTTTTCTTCATTTTGTTTGTTTAATAAAGTCCCTAGAATAGCTAGTCCATTTAATGTATCAAGTGTGACATAATCATGAGATCACATTAAACATAAGGACACTATTCTTAAAGTATCCGTAGTCGAGCTTTATTGTGAAGTGGGATAACATTAAAGCTTTAAGACTATTATGTATATAGACTGATGATCACATCCCATGGATCATGGATAGGGAGTTATCAAGTCTTAAACATAAGTATGAATATTAAGAGTAATATTTATACTGGATTGACCCGCTATGAGAATACTATATAGAATGTTATACAAAGTGTCATAAGTTATTCTCATGGTGATAATGATGTATACCACCCTTCGACCTGAAACCACTATGGACCCTAGATGTATAGTCGAGTGCCTTATTGCTGATCAAACGTTGTCCTTAACTGGATGGCCATAAAGACAGTTGATGGGTACTCCACGAAGCATGCTAAGGGACATGAGTGACCTAGATGGAATTTTCCCATCCTGCGTAACAAGATAAATGTCTATGGGCCCAATATTGAACTGGACAAGGATGACACGGTCTATGCCTTGTGTTCAATATAGGCATAAGGGAAAAAGGGGTAATTGTACACATAAGTATTATCACAAAAGGATTTGTCAAACCACATGACATTTTCGTGTCTTGGGTAGCAGTGATTTGTTACTAGATACCGCTCACTGTTTATTATCTTAAATATGTTATTTGATATAATTGTCAATGTCGCGAAAACCTACAGGGTCACACACAAAAGGACAAATTGATGAGAGATAGAGTAACTAAGGAATACCGTAATGTCCGGTGCACTTAAGTGAATTGTAGAACATCGTAAGGTACGGTGCACTAAAGTAGAATACAAAATATGGTAAGGTACCACGCGCTTAAGTGATTTTGTCATATTATAAGATATGGGCCACATACACTTGAGTGGGCTTTTTAGCTTGCAGCTCACACAAGTGGTTCTATAAATAGAACCCTTATGTAGAAGCATTTGTGTAGTTGCAATTTTGTTTCTCTCTCTCTCTCTCTCTCTCTCTCTCTCTCTCTCTCACTCACTCAAAGCCTTCATTCATAGAACCTAGAACTGAGATTGAAGGAATCCGTTCGTGTGGACTGAGTAGAGGCGTTGTCATCATTCAACGTTCGTGATCGCTCCGTAGATCTGCATCAAAGGTTACAATCTCCACAAGAGGTAACGATTCTATCACTGATCATTCCCATTCGTAAGGATCACTAAAGGAGAAATTTTAAATTCCGCTGCGTTTTGGATCGCTCTTCTCCTTCAGTGGTATCAGAGCCACTTATGAAACCCTATATATGATAGCAGTTTATTTTCTGTATTTTCTGTATTAATACGATTAAAAGATAGAATGAATCAAAGAATAAATGAGTAATTAAATTTGGCATCATATGTGTACGATTTGGATGATTGATGTTGACTATGCTTCAGAATCCGACATTAGTATGGTGAAGCAGCGATACATCGATCGTCCATAAGTTATGTAATTGAGATCGATCAAGTTATATATATGATATAAGTTATCCTGATGCAAAATATGGTATATATGATATATTGTTTCTGTTTCTTTCATTCGAACATTTAATGATTGTTTTCCTTTGAGCGATCAATGGTCGTTTGCTTCTTGATCCAACATTAGTATGGTGAAGCAATGACGTGTTGACCAATCATACTGAATTAACAATCGAGGTGTGTTTGACGGTCTGAAATTGGTGCATTAGGGTTAATGACGGCACAAGGGTTATCTTGTCAAAAAGTTATGTGATTAGGGTTGTGGCTGCATAAGAGTTATGCTTTTAATTATCAAGTGTTGATGCGAAAAACGACATCAATTTCAAATGAATTGTTCATTAAAAATTTTGGCCAAGGGCGCTGCCCCCTTGACCCCTACCGCTGATCGGTCAGCAGAACCCTCGTCCCGCTGACCGGGCAGCGGACCCCCGGCTAACTCTGCGTAGTGTGATCGGTCGCCGAAATTTAATTTGGTTTTAATTAATTAAAAGAATTAAAATTAATAATAGTAATATGTTTATTATTATTGTCTTGTGGTGATCGGTTATGGCCTTAGTTTTCCTTTATTTTGTTTTGGGTGTCGTGCCTCTATTTTAATCTCATAATGTAACTTCTTTTCTCATCTCACTCCCTCGTATGTAAAACGAGTTTCTTTTATGTAATGTAATGTTATGATGAAAGAGAAGAATTCAATATCAAAGGAGGACAACCTTGAAGATCTTGCTTGGAGAAGCTTAGATCGTTATTAGGTTAGCTTAGGTTCTCTCATTGGCTTGGGAGAACAATTGCGCTAGGGGCCATAACTGTTTCATTATGTATGTTGATGCATGTGAATGTATGTTGATGCATGTGAGAGACGATTTATATGATAAATAAGCCGGTGAGATCAAAATAATTTCAAATTCCCTCAAATTAAATATTAAGTTTATGCTTTCCAAGTTTTAGCACTAATCAAGACTAGTATCGAATAATGTAGGTTTCGCCTACGCGAGGTGCATGTTCTATATTATTAAGGTGCGATGAGATAATTGTAATATCCAATTCCTAAAACAATGGGTCAAACTTAACTAAACAAATTATAATAAGATTATATATGTTTAGAAGCAAGAGTTGGAAATGATCCATGTGATGGATTGGAATAAGGAGTTATTCACCCAACTAAAATATTCGAGAGTTGTATTAGATACAATTGGAAGGAGTTCCTACCTAAATAACCTAGTTTTGTGTAATCCGCCTACGTGGACTTAAAACAAAGTGAAATATGGATCTCGACCCACTAGAAAATCTTCCAACGGGATTTTCTGAATCAAATGGTGAGGGTTATTTTTTTTGAATAAAATAGTGGGAGCATATTTAATTAAAGGCCTAATTAAATATGTTATTGATACTTATATTTTCATTATTTTCATGTAGATTACCATGACAACAAACACCTCTAACAACATTTTGCGATCAATCATTGACAAGGAAAAATTGTCTGGGACAAATTTTCTGGATTGGCACCGAAATCTGAGGATTGTCCTCAAACATGATCGAAAGTTATATGTCTTGGAGAAACCTGTTCCTGAAGAGGAACCTCCTAGTTATGCACCTAAGGCAAAAAGAGGTGCTTATAAGAAACATGTTGATGATGCCAATGAAACTGCTTGTCTCATGCTAGCTACCATGAACTCAGAGTTGCAAAAGCAACATGAGAACATGGCAGCATTCGATATGATCGAACACCTGAAGATGCTCTATCAAGAGCAAGCAAGGCATGAAAGGTTTGAAGTTTCAAAATCCCTTTTTCAAGGCAAGTTAGCTGAGGGAGCCCTTGTAGGTCCCCATGTGCTCAAGATGATTGAGTATGTGGAAAACCTTGAGAGGTTGGGTTTTCCCCTCGGAAAGGAACTTGCGACTGATTTAATCTTGCAATCGTTGCCAGATAGATTCAGTCAATTTATCCTAAATTTCAATATGAATGATATGGAGAAATCTCTTCCTGAACTGCTAGCCATGTTAAGAACTGCGGAGCAGAATCTGAAGTCAAAAGGGATGTCCATTCTGGTGATCGGAAATTGAAAGAGACAGAACAAAAGACCCACCAAGCAGGGTGTTAAAGGGAAAGGCAAAGAAGTTGCCCAACCCAAACCCACTGTTGCTGCTTTGAAGCCTAGTGGAGGCATAGCAAAGGAAGGAACCTGCTTCCATTGCGGTAAGATCGAACACAAGAAGAGAAACTGCCCAAAGTACCCGGAAGATAAGAAGAATGGAGTAGAGACTTCAACTTCAGGTATTTTTGTTATTGAAATTAATTGATCTACTTCTACATCATGGTTATTAGATACTGGATGCGGTTCTCACATTTGTACCAATGTGCATGGGCTAAAAAGGAGTAGAGATTTGGCAAAAGGTGAAGTTGACCTACGAGTTGGCAATGGAGCAAAGGTTGCTTCTTTAGCCGTACGAACTTATGTATTGACTTTACCTAGTGGTTTAATAATTCAGTTAGAGAACTGTTATTATGTACCTGCAATTAGCAGGAATATTATTTCCGTTTCTTGTTTGGACAAGTTTGGTTTTTCATTTATAATAAAGAACAGTTGTTGCTCAATTTATTTGAATGATATATTATATGCTACTGCACAAATGAACAATGGACTATATGTCCTTGATCTTGAAATGCCTATTTATAGCATTAATACTAAAAGGATGAAACGTAATGAATTAAATCCGACTTACCTTTGGCATTGTCGATTAGGCCACATAAATGAGAAACACATTTCCTAACTCCATAAAGATGGACTCTTGGACTCTTTTGATTATGAATCATATGAGACATGCAAATCTTGTTTAATTAAAAAGATGACAAAGTCTCCATTCACAGGAAAAATTGAAAGAGTTAATGATATTTTGGCCCTCATACATATTGATGTATGTGGACCACTGAACATACCAGCTAGAGGAGGTTTTCAATAATTCATCGCATTTACTGATGATTTCAGTAGATATGGTTATGTGTATTTAATGAAACACAAATCAGAGTCCTTTGAAAAGTTCAAGGAATTCAAGAATGAAGTACAAAACCAACTAGGTAAGAATATTAAAACTCTTCGATCAGATCGAGGTGGTGAGTATTTAAGCCTAGAGTTTGATGACCGTCTGAAAGAGTGTGGGATCCTATCCCAACTTACTCCTCCTGGAACACCCCAATGGAATGGTGTATATGAGAGAAGAAATGGAACCCTGTTAGACATGGTACGATACATGATGAGTCACGCCGATCTTCCAAACTCCTTTTGGGGACATGCACTATTGACAACAGCTTACACACTTAACTGTGTTCCATCTAGAAAGGTTGAGAAGACGCCATATGAGATATGGAGTGGTAAGAAACCACATATGTCTTACATGAAGATTTGGGGTTGCAAAGTTTATGTGAAACGACAAATTTCAACTATGCTTGAGCCCAAATCTGACAAATGCTTATTTGTGGGGTATCCTAAAGAAACAAGAGGGTATTACTTCTACAATCCTTTTGAGGGCAAAGTGTTTGTCGCTCAAACTGGAGTTTTCCTAGAAAAGGATTTTATTTCCAAAGGAATCAGTAGGATGAAAGTAGAGCTTGAAGAAATTCAAGAATCACAAAGAATTGAGACACCTATGGAGGAATTAGAGCAGGAAACACAAGAGGTTGTGGAAGAGGAACCTGGTCAAGTAGAACAAGACCAGCGTAGGTCAAGCAGGATACGTCACCTACCTGAGAGATATGGATATCTCATAATTGATCAAGGTGATGTATTACTCATGGATCAAGATGAGCCTGTGACCTACCAATAGGCCATAACTGGTCCCGAGTATGAGAAGTGGCTAGAAGCCATGAAATCTGAAATGGATTCCATGTAGACAAACCATGTTTGGACCATGGTAGAGCCTCCTGTAGGAGTTAACCCTATAGGATGCAAGTGGGTCTTTAAAAATAAGACTGACATGGATGGTAAGGTACATACCTATAAGGCAATACTAGTTGCAAAAGGATATAAAAAAACTTCATGAGGTTGACTATGACGAAACCTTTTCTCCAGTTGTAATGCTTAAATCTGTTCGGATTTTACTTGCTATCGATGCATATCATGATTATGAAATATGGAAGATGGATGTCAAAACTGCTTTCCTTAATGGGAATCTTCTTGAGGATGTGTACATGATACAACCTGAAGGATTTGACATACCAGAAGAAGCCCAAAAGATATGTAAGTTACAAAGATCAATCAATGGATTGAAGCAAGCTTCCAGAAGCTAGAATCTTCGTTTTGATGAAACAGTAAAACAATATGGATTCATCAAGAACGAAGATGAGCCTTGTGTCTACAAGCAGGTTAGTGGGAGCTTGATCGTTTTCCTGGTATTATATGTATATGACATATTACTCATTGGAAACGATGTCCCTACCCTGCAGCAAGTAAATCTTGGTTGGGGAAATGCTTTTCTATGAAGGATCTAGGTTAAGCAGCCTATATATTCGGAATCAGAATCTATAGAGAAAGATCACAAAAATTGCTTGGCCTAAGTCAGAGTACGTACATAGACAAAGTGCTGAGACGCTTTAATATGCATGATTCCAAGAAAGGATTCATACCTATGCAACATGGCATGTGTCTATCAAAGACACAATCCCCTTCAACTAAGAAAGAAAGGGATCGCATGGATAAGATTCCATATGCATCTGCAATAGGATCTATCATGTATGCCATGTTATGTACTCGACCGGATGTCTCTGTCGCAACCTGAAAAATACAGTGTGCGAAAAAACAACCGGCGAAAGAAAATGACAGAAGAGTCGCCACCGTGCGTTATTCATCCCAAAGGAGGGAAAGGAAACGCTCGAAGTAAACCTGAAAAAGGAAAGGACAAGACGGGGTCTTGCAACCAAATCTTGGGTTCGGGAGTCGGTTATGCGAAGGGAAGGTATTAGCACCCCTACGCATCCGTAGTACTCTACGGGATCCACTTTTGTAGTTCTTGTCTAAAGGGTGTGGGTTTATCTAATGTGTTATTTACTAAAAAAAAGGGGTTAAATGAAAATGACTCGCGCGGATGTCGCATCCACTGCATACGTATCTCATCTGAATATGAGAATCAGAGTCTTCGTAGCTCGGCTGACCTATGGGTTGGGGGGATATGTGCTCGCTAAGACATCACGTCTTATGCCTACGTATCTCATCTGAAATGAGAATCAAAGCAAGCCGTAGTTCGGCTCACTATGGGGTTATGGATTGGGTTTTGGGCGAACGACGTCACTACGCAATCTACCAGATGCTCGACCTTTGGAGACTTACTCGCCTGTAGTAGAAGGAGTTAACGTGTTGCTTTGGGTTTTAGGGTTTGGGATGCTCAAGGGCAAAAAGGCAGTCCTTGACGAAGGAATCGCGCTACCTGCAGGGATACGAACACATACAAAACAAACATGTATAAAGTAAATGTGCCAACAAGGGGCTCAGAAGTAAATAAACAAAAGAAAACAAATGCCTCCTATCGAGGTCTTCCAGCTAAGAAAGCGATAAAATGCGGAAAAGAGGTAAAAGTACCACACGGACAAAGATCCGAAGTAACAGCAATTAAAGGAGTAAAAAACCCAGGGATCTCCCAAGCTAATGCCATCAAAGAAAGGTGAGTCAGTACAGGTAATCGGAATGAACCTCCAGGGGGTATCCCACAAATAAAGTGGGAAAACCACGCAAACCATCTCTGCAAGAGTCTGTGAGCCCTCACAAAAACTGATGGGAGAGACCGGTTGAAATCAAATGGCACGGCTGGGTTTGCAAGGCAATGTTAGGGTTTGCGTGAGATGAAAGTGTGTGAGTCAGATTGAATTTTTCAGAGCTGCCTGGGGGTTACTCTGAGTTCTCTGTCAGGTTTCTCTCCAGGTTTTGTCCAGGGTTTTGTTCCAAGGAAACCTCAGAGTATTTTGCTTCTCTTCCTTTTTCTCAAGTGAAGCCTTGGTATTTATAGACTGAATTTCATGGCTTTGTGGGCTCAAATGAGAGAGACCTAAGTCCAAATTTTTTTGTTATATTTTATTTATTTATTTTATTATTATTATTATTTTATTTTATTATAAAAAAAAATTTCGTTTTTTTTTTATTATTATTATTTTTTTTTTAAAGTTTCTTGGATCTAATTCTGATTGACATGATAAAATGCAATATGAAATGCTAAATGAATGCATGAATGAGGAGGGCAAATTTTGGGGTGTTACAGTCTCGTATGCTTTAAGTGCAACGAGTAGGTACCAATCTGATCCTGGTGATGCTCATTGGGTAGTTGTCAAGAATATCCTTAAGTATTTGAGAAGGACTAAGGACTCATTCTTGATATATGGAGGTCAGGAAGAGCTGGCTGTAATTGGATACACCGATGCTAACTTCCAGACAGATAAGGATAACTTTAGATAGCAATTTGGTTATGTGTTTTGCTTAAACGATGACGCTGTGAGCTGGAAAAGTTCAAAGCAAGATACAGTTGCTGATTCTATAACCGAGGCCGAGTATATTGCTGCCTCAAGTGCAGCAAAGGAAGCTGTTTGGATCAAAAAGTTCATCAGTGAACTTCGCATAGTTCCTAGAATTGTGGATCCCATTGGTCTCTATTGTGATAACAATGGTGCTATTGCACAAGCTAAGGAGCCTAGATCTCACCAACGATCCAAACATATACTTAGGTGTTATCACCTTATTTGAGAGATAATATATAGAGAAGATGTGAAAATATGCAGAGTACCTACACTTGACAATATTGTTGACCCACTGACAAAGCCTCTTGCGCAGCAGAAGCATGAAGGGGATACTATATTTATGGGCATTAGGGGTATGCCTGATTGGCTCTAGTGCTAGAGGGAGATTGTTGGTGTAAGCCCTAAAGGCCAATAGTTTTGGTACTTGTATCGAATTATTTATTAATAATAGAAGGGTTTTTCTTTATTATGTTTATTTAATGAAGTCCCTACAATAGCTAGTCCATTTAATGTATCAAGTGTGACTTAATCATGAGATCACATTAAACATAAGGACATTATTCTTAAAGTATCCGTAGTCCAGCTTTATTATGAAGTGGGATAACATTAAATCATTAAGACTATTATGTATATAGACTGATGATCACATCTCATGGATCCTGGATAAGGTGTTATCAAGTCTTAAATATAGGTATGAATATTAAGAGTAATATTTATACTGGATTGACCCGCTATGAGAATACTATATAGAATGTTATGCAAAGTGTCATAAGTTATTCTCATGGTGATAATGGTGTATACCACCCTTCGACCTGAAACCACTATGGACCCTAGATGTAGAGTCGAGTGCCTTATTGCTGATCAAACATTGTCCGTAACTGGATGACCATAAAGACAGTTTGATGGGTACTCCACAAAGCATGCTAAGGGACATGAGTGACCTAGATGGAATTTGCCCATCCTGCATAACAGGACAAATGTCTATGGGCCCAATATTGAACTGGACAAGGATGACACGGTCTATGCCTTGTGTTCAATATAGACATAAGGGAAAAAGGGTAATTGTACACATAAGTATTATCACAAAAGGATTTGTCAGATCACATGACATTTTCGTGT
The DNA here is from genome assembly GCF_024323335.1 of Lathyrus oleraceus. NCBI lineage: Eukaryota > Viridiplantae > Streptophyta > Magnoliopsida > Fabales > Fabaceae > Lathyrus > Lathyrus oleraceus. The sequence goes on from NC_066580.1 coordinate 306,016,967, forward strand.
CTTGGGTAGCAGTGATGTGTTGTTAGATACCGCTCACTATTTATTATGTTAAATACGTGATTTAATATAATTGTCAATGTCGCGAAAACCTACAGGGTCACACACAAAAGTACGGATTGATGAGAGATAGAGTAACTAAGGAATACCGTAATGTACGGTGCACTTAAGTGAATTGTAGAACATCGTAAGGTACGGTGTTCTTAAGTAGAATACGATATATGGTAAGGTACCATGCGCTTAAGTGATTTTGGCATATTATAAGATATGGGCCACCTACACTTGAGTGGGCTTTTTATCTTGCAGACCACACTGTAGCGGGGTATTCGTTACCATTAGAGATATTGACTAAATCCAAGGTAAACCATACAAGTCGAGTCGCCACCGCACTTCTATTTATCCAAAGGAATGGTTAGAAAGCGAACAAAAACCTAAAAGTTTTATCGAAACAAAAACTAGTAAAAATGTCAGAGATCTGGGTAATGGGGTTGGTTATGCAATGGGAAGGTTTTAAGCATCCAAAACATCCTAGGTACTCCTAGGGAGCCCTTTTCACACTTGTTGTAAGGTTGGTATTTTGTGAAAATTTATTTGTGCAAACATGATTGAAGAGATGAGAAGAGAATGTACAAATTTATTTACATTTTGTGTTTGGATGGATAAACCCATTGCCTACGTACCATCTTAAAAAAAGATTAGGATCAAAACCTCGTAGTTCGGGGTAAAAATCTCAAAAGAAGTTGGTGAATTGATTGGTCCGAAAGCCTTAAGGTCTTTTGTTATTCAAGGGAGAAAACTCAACCTAAGACCACAAATCCACCATGTGAGGATAGCTTCAACATGCTAGTGAGGGGTTAACCCTATAATAAGCATGGAAGACTCATTGTCCATCACCTAGGATATAAGTGAGTATTACATCTACCTCAAGGATAACTCAAACCTAATAGCTAAAGGTTATGAAAAGTTTGATTAAGAAGGTGGCCATTGAAACCACAAAAAGACATTTGAATGGTTTATATTTACCAATGAAAAGTATTTACAAGATATGGTTAAAGTGGATTTAAGGGTTCAATTCAAAATAAGTATTATGATAAGAGAAGTTTGAAAATCAAAAGCATAAGGCTTAGGTTTCTAATGTTGAAAACAAGTGTTAAATGTTTGCACAAAAGGTTTTGACTTGGGTTAGAGTGGAGAGAAGAAGAAGAATGGCTAAAGTCCTAATCATACAAGAGGTGAGGGAAAAAGAGAACAAAACCACAAATGGAGTTCCTCTCTTGAGATCATATTGATGATCCAAGTAGCTCCCATCCTTTGGAATAAGCAATCACATAAGCATAAACTCAAGCAATCAACAATCAAATGAACTCTTGGAAAGTTCCTCAATGTATCTTGGATCTCTCTCTCTTGGAAGCTCATGGTAATGGTTCCTCATTTTGGCTCAACATTGGAATCCCTAGCACAAGAACACACACATCAAAAAGTTCTATAATTCAATCAAAGAATGGACAAGAGGGAGTTTAGAAATTGGTCCTTTCAAGATCATCTTTCAACATTAAGCATTCCAAAGGCCCAATGCCTAGTTGCTCTTTGACTTTTATAGCACTCTAAAGGCCCAATGCCTAGTTGCTCTTTGACTCCAAATTTGCATAGGGAAAGTCCTAAAGTCTAAGTCCATTTTGTCCAATTCTTTGCATTGTGGTCAACAACAATCAAAACAAAACACAAGCACAATAGTATATACACAATTATATGCTCAAGTGAGCAAAAGGCAAATGGCATTAACATAAACATGTGCTCAAGTGAGCAAAGGAAAAAGAAAATGAATAATATGTACAAGAATAGTAAATTGCATAAAAGTAAAGTGCAAAAAGTAAATGATAATAGTTAATGGTTAATGTTAGTAGTTAGTGTGCCATAAGGCAAATTTAGCGCTATGTTAAGCAATCATAATTGGACTTATGTAGAAGTCACAACTATCTGAGGCCGGTCAATAATAATGTAGGCAAGAACATAAGTTAGAAGTCTTGATTAGTTAACCAAGTTCCAACAACTTGCCATGCCAAAAGAAGAAGAGAATTGATCTTGTATTGGTTTAAGTCCTTTGCATGATTTAGGAAACAACCTATCCTTAATGCAAAGCCATTCATTTGATCAATTGATCAAGATGAATTAGATTTGAATCAAGGAAGATTAAGCCTCCCTAATCAATGCTAACTTATCAACCTTTAACTCATTGATAAAAAAGAAAAGAAAAAAAGAAAGAGATGAAGAAGAATAATGGATAATGAAAATGGAAAGAATAAAGTGCATTAAGTGAAATGGAATGTACCAATCAACAAGTGTTGACCAATGACATTGAGGATCATGGTCAAACAATCAAAAACAGAAGTGAGATGAAGATTGGAAGTCAAGAAATGAACAAAATATTTTTTGGCATTTTTAATACTCAAAATAAACTTGAATTAAAATAATAAAGAAAGGTCAAACTTCAAAATCACTTCAAATCAACCTTAAAAGGTCCAAGTGATTTATCCCAAGTTCAACAAGGTCAAACAAGGTTTGACAAAAAATTTCAGCATTTTTAAAAGTCAGAAACTATTTTTAATCAATTAAAAATGAATAAAATAACCTACTTGAACTAAAATCTCAAATAAATCTCAAATCAATTAAAAAATTGATGATAATACTTTTCATAGATCCATCATCATTCAAATAGGTTGAGAAAATATTTTTGTATTTTTTGAATATCAAAAACTATTTAAAATGAATTAAAAATAGCCAGAAAAGAGAAAATTCACAAAAAATATCAAATGACAAAATAAAAATGTTAAAAATCATTTTTATAAACCAGAATTTAAATGGATAAGAATGCAGTTGGTCCCATATTTTTTGGAATTAAAATGAGAGACTTATGATTTTTTGAAGTTAAATGAAATAAAAGAAATAAAATCAGAAAATGGAAAATAGCGAAAATCAGGGAGCGTTGGATTGTATCTCATTAAATGATGTGGAGGATCCAATGGCATTGGCAAGCGCGCGCACCATGAACCTCAGTCAATGAGAAAAACAATGAATTAAATAAAGTCATCAGATCTAATGGCTATGATATAAACTGGAAAATGAATCCAACGGCTCAGGATTGATCTGGCAATGAGACGGTGGCCAGCGCCACCGTCTTCTCCAGTGAGCCTGCATTTTCCGGCCAAAGTTGCAGGTCATAAAACCTCCGCCAAAAGGGACGATCCTCATATCATTGGAAAGTTGGGGTGATGTACATCACCCCTGTACCATTGGATTCTCCTCTAGATCCTCATAGAGAGAGAAATCAGAGAGAGAAAATCATGGTATTCATACTAAACTTCATGGATTTGCAAAATTAAAAGCATCAACAAGTTGCCTCCATTGAGAGGACTTCAGCCAAGAAAAATGACACAAGAACAAACTGTAAATGAAGAGTTTCGAAGCAAATAAGTTTGAACATCAACCTTCTAAATACAGATCTGTGGAGCACGATCCTTCATCACACTTGCTTGCAGTTTGTTCTAGAGATGGAAATGATGCAAGGCTAATGAATTAGAGTCCAATAATCAACCAAGGAAGTTGAGAATTGGATCTGAAAATTTCAAGTGAAAAAGCAAAATTCCTTTAGAGTATGGTTTGGAATGATTTCTGCAGCATTTCAGATTGATTCAGGGATGATAAATGAATGAAGCATGACATGTATTTATAGCTGGAAAGGCAAGGCAAGGATGATCAAACTCGTGTGCATGAAGTTGGGTCCTCCATGCATGGACCTGTACAGGCGCATGTGAGGCCCAAGATCAAGTGCAAATGCAAGCTGAGCTCAGTCTGGAATGAAATGGACGTGTGATTTGCTTTGAATTTGCTTGTGCATGAAGTTCCATCATGAATTCCATAATTGTGCCTAAAACTTCATCTCTTTGAAAATGCCAATTAGAAAATCCAAACATAAGCATGTGGGTAATGGTTAGAAAGGTCTTGACATAAGGAACAAATTTTATGTTGAGCAAAAACTCATTTGAAGTGTGGAAATTTATGAAAACAGGCCATGAAATTCATAGTGCAAAACATGCCTTTGAGAATTCTGCCAAATTGAACCAACTTCAAGCCCTTCTGTTTTGACGATGCATGCCTCAAATGGAAAACCCTCCAACATCAAAGTTGTAGAACCTTTCAAGACAATCAAAATGGACTTATATTTTACATCATTTGGGTTTTTGAGGAAGGCGTTATGGGCACTTGAAGTTGGACTTTTTTGCCTTTCAATGCATTTGGTCCAAAGTGACCTATAATGTTTTGCATTATCACATGTATTTATTTTGAGATTATGAAATTTTGTTCAACATAATATTTGAAGTAGACATCTTAAAATTTCCAATGCATTTTATCCCACCTAAAAATCATAATAAATGAATGAGTTATGTTCTTGGGAAGTTGACCCACAATTAGGGTTTCAGTCAAAATGACCTATAATGTCTTGGAATGGAAGATGACCTTCCAATTTTCAAATCAATTTTTGATGAACATGAAAGTTGTTCATACTGTCCTTAAGAACGTTTGTTCTCTCGGGGTCATCTCCATTTGACCAACACATAAAACGTTAGGTCTCAGTGCATTTCAAAATAGTGAGATGAATTGACTGATCAACTTCTCAAGTCCACAACTCATATCTTGATGAATTGATGATTGAGGGCACTCAAATAAGTTCAAACATGCATGAAATGATGAATTAAAGGACTTCCCTTGATTGTTTTCGACCATGGGCTGAGGTTGCTTCATGAGCAAGGCATAAATGAATTAGGGTTTCCTTGGGAACAAACCTTAAACCCTTTGACTTGCTTTGATCAAAATGATTAAATGAGATACTTAGAGAGGTATATTTGATGGATGAGAGCTTTGAGAACCATTACCATGCTTGCTTTCATCTTCTCTTGGCCATATCTTTGCACAATGGATCTCCTAGAAGCTTTGGACCTTGTGATTGCTCAAGCTACAAACAAGAGATGTTAGTGACATATTTTTGTGCTTTTGGTTAGTAAATAAAAATGAGAAAAGCAATAATATACAAATCAAACATGCTTGGTGACCTCAAACTAATCACAGGAGAACCCACCAAAAGGTAAAGGGAACCAAGATGCTTATGATCCTTGAGGCTTTGCAAATGCAATGTTATAATGCCATGAGGGATCCTAGGGCCAAAATTGGGGTCTTACACACACAAGTGGATCTATAAATAGAACCCTTATGTAGAAGCATTTGTGTAGTTGCAATTTCGTTTCTCTCTCTCTCTCTCTCTCTCAAAGCCTTCATTTGTAGAAGCTAGCACTGAGATTGAAGGAATCCGTTCGTGTGGACTGAGTAGAGGCGTTGGCATTGTTCAACGTTCGTGATCGCTCCATAGTTCTTCATTAAAGGTTACAATCGCCACAAGAGGTAACAATTCTATCATTGATCATGCCCATTCGTAAGAATCACTAAAGGAGAAATTGTAAATTCTGCTGCGTTTTGGATCGCTTTTCTCCTTCACCCATAATATTCTCAAGAGAAACTCGTTTGAGTGTAGTATCGCGTAACAACTGTTATCGGGTCTACACCTGAACAGTCTCCGCACTATGTCTTAAATAGGCCAACTTGGGTTAAATGTTTTATGGTCCAAGCGGTAGCCGGTGTTTTACAATATCAGTATCCAATCTTGGAATATAATGATACGACCAAGCAAATACATAAACATACTCTTTCAACAGTGTAGCGGTAAATTCATGACCATCAAGCTATGGATAACCTTAACGTCAATAAAACCAGAGTCGCCATCGCACTTTTATTGTTTCCAAAGGAAAAGGGAAAAGTACGAAAACCCAAAGGTAAAAAGTTTTCAAATCAAAACTAATAAAATGCCAGAGATTACAGGTAAGGGGGTCGGTTACATAGATGGAAGGTGTTAGCGCCCAAAGTTTCCTAGGTACTCCTAGGGAGCCCTTTTTTTATGTGTGCATGTGTCTTTTGGTATATAAGATGTTTGATAAGAAATAGAGTGTAGGGATGAGAAGAGAATTCATTGATTATATTTTGTGTTTGACAAGACCTTCGAACTTATGCTTACGTACCAACATAAAAATGAGAGATCAAAACCTCGTAGTTCATGGTAAACATTTCTAAGTTGGTGAATTTCTTTTAACAAAAAGTTTAAATGAAAAGGCACAAAGGGCCATAAAATTGAATAGGGTTGTTAGTTCCTTTTTTCTTTTTTGAAATTTAAGTCGATATGGTTAAGTTCATTTACAAATTTGATTAAGAAAAGATAAAAAAAAATGCAATGGCATAAGGCCAAAGTTTCTAATCATTAAAACAAAGTCTAAGTTTAAAATTACAAGCAAAGAAGGTTTTTGAAAAGGGGGGAGACTTTGAAATTTAACAAGTGGGAAGATATGAAGAGGCTATCCTAAGCATAAACTTAAAAGTTAAGAGTTGAAAAGATATGACCAATGGGATGCAATCCAACAGACAAGAATGTCATATAGAAACCCATTTTCCTTGGGACTTTTATCAAGCAATAATCAATAAGCAATGAGCAATGTCCAGACATCATGAAGATCAAGGCATCAAATAAAGATAGCCATATCCAAGCAAGAAATTCCAAAAGCTAGCAGTCTTCATTGTCTTCCCATGTATCAGATGAAATATTCCTTGATCATCTCAAAACAAAGCATCAGACACAAGATCAAAATAATAATTAAGCACAAAGATAGAGTATCAGATGAACCCAATAAATTCACAAGGCTTGTATTATATGAAGGCTCAGTCTTAAAATGTTGGCATTTGCCAAGTCTTTTATGCACAGGGAATGTTCCCTAAACCTAAGTCCAAAGGTTCCGATCAAGTTCAACAGTCCACCAAATGTTTTTTAGGATTTGTCTTGTTATTAGGTATTTTAAGGTCCTAATACCATAAATAATGTCAAAACACACAAACAATATATACAATCACAAGATATGGCTCAAAGGAGCAAAGTGAAAATGACATAAACATAAACAAGTTATATGAAATGTAAATGGAAATGAATGATACATGAATGAAATTTAAATTGCATAATAGTAAATGACTTGAAAATAAAGCAATATTAATAAGAGTTAGTCAAATGTTAGTCAAGTGTTAGTCAAGTGTTAATGGTGATTTTTAATTGATTAATTCATTCATGGGAGAACACTCAATCATTCATTCACAAGTATGAATCCTTAAACTAAGACATCTTCCATGAGAAGGGCTCCAACTTGGATAATTCAACAAGTATGCCACTAGCTCTCATGAAAGGAAAAAAGGTCAAGTCTCCATACAATGCCATGAAGAATGGTACACTTACAATCTCACTTACTAGAATGATATTCCTTGAGGGTCAAATTTAGCTCTATATTAAGCAATTGTAATTGGACTTATGTAGAACTCACAAATACCTGAGGTCGGGCAATAAAAATTTAGGTGTTAATGCATCTTAGATATTTGGTATGAAGAACCAAACTCCTAGAACATACCACACACTAACAGAAAAAAGATCAAGAGGGAGAGACCTATCTTAGTCATACTTGTATTGATTCATCTGACACGAGGTTATTGATGAATCAATTAGCCTTTAGACATTAGAGATTTCATTGGTCAAATGAGGGAATGGGGAAGAATCGGGATGAAGATGAAGAGGGAGGGGAAGATAGAAACACAAATTGATCATGGGAGGAATTTCATCAAATCAAAACCATCCATTCATTTTGGGAGATGAAATGTACATTTCATCAATCCCCTAAATCCAATGATTTTGATCCAACAAAAGTCAAATCAACCTTGACCAAGGCCCAAACAGAAAGTCAAACATCACAAGACCATAAAAGTGGCTCAACAATATTTTTAAACATTTAATCAATTTAAAAATGAATTAAAATACATTTTAAATTGGTCAAAATCTAAAATCCCTTCAAAACACCAACTAATTGGCCAAGGGATTTATCCTAGGTCAAACAAGGTCAAATGACCTTAGACAAAAAATTTCACAATTTTTGAAAAGTCAGAAGTATTTTTAAATAATTAAAAACATTCACAAAAACATTTAATTCATGAAAATTTCCAAAATTTATCCAAAAAATAATTTTAACTCAGAATATGGAAGAGAAAAATATTTAAAGATTTTTGGGGAAAGTCCCATATTTTATGGATTAAAAATAAAATTTCTATGAATTAAATAAAATAGGAGCAATTAAAAGAAATTCAGAAATTAAAATAAAAAGCAAAAACACAAGGTTCATCAGATCTCCCTCATTAATTTAGGTGGTAGATCAGATGGCCATGCACGTGCTGTCTATGGTGGACTTGAGTCAATGCATCACACGCGTGGTAATCAGAACCAAGGGACGAGATTAAAATATTTAAACATGATCAAAGGGATGGGAGGGTGTCATCACACCATCGGAGCTAGGGCTCTGGTCTTCTTCTCTGGTGGACCTCACCGGACTGTTTCACCATCAACCTTCACTAAAATGAAAAACAAGGACATGGTTTTAAAGAAAAAATGCTTAGGAGCACGAATTTGACCTTCTTTTCTTCCAATTCCAAGTATATTGAAAGAAACATAGATTTGAAATTTGAGGATCATGAATTGAGTTGCTTCGATTTAACCTCAAAGTAACTCAATCTTGTTGCCTACATTGGTAGGACTTCAGCCAACCCAAACTCAAAGAGAATGGTGAACAATTGAGAGAGATTCGAAGAGATAAAGTTTCTAAAAAATCACCTTCGAGGAGCTTGAATCTTGCTTGATCTTGCTTCCATTTCGCCTTGGCTTGACTTCAGAATCTTGCAGGAAGTGAATTAGATTAAAGAATGGCTTGGATTCTTGGAGTTTCAACCTCAAAAGATAAGTGAAATTGAAACTCGATTTTCAATTGAAAACCTTCAAATTTATCCTCTAATGGTGAAGGGAAGGTTGTAGGAGCAAAGCTTGGGCAAAGTCTCCTTAATTTTGAGCATGAGGCAATGTATTTATAGGCTAGGCAATTGATTTCCACACACTTCCATTCAAATGCCAAAAATAGCAATTCTGACTTAGACGGATGCATGGGCGTGTGATAGGCCCATGAAGTGATTTCAAAAGGTCCAAAGTTGATCATGAGTGATGTTGAAAGTGTGACATGAAGCCATGCATTTGAAATTGAAAAGTGATCATGAGATTCATCCAAATGGAACCTTGAATAAAAGTCATGCGCAAGTCATTCAATTCTTGTCCAAATGAAGTCATTTTGGACTTTTTGAAAAGGTGAGATCAAGGGGAACAAATTTCATGTTGAACACTTTTCCACTTGAAGCTTGGATCATTATGTATTTTCAGGTGGAAGTTTGGAAAGTCAAACATAATTGAATAACTTTTGCTATGAGATTCAAATGGAAAAAGTTCCTTAATCAAATGTATCTATTTAAAACCTCATAAATTTGGTCATAAATTTGACCTCATTTGGATTTGGCATGAAGGAGTTATACATTTTAGAAGTTGAGGGAAATCTCTTGTTCATTGGTAATGGCTCAAAATGACCTATAACTTTTCCTCTTGGCACATGCCCTTTCAAGTTAAATTTGAAGTTTCTAAAAGAATCAAAGTTGGCGAAGACATATTGAATTTGATCGTGAAGCTTGGATGGCCTTAATATCATAAAAATTAAGCAAGTTATGGTCCTTGGATGTTGACCTCGTAACTAGGGTTCAGACAAAATGACATATAATCTTTCATCATAAAAAATGACTTTCCAAGAAAAATGACTTTCCATGAAAGTTGTTTGGAATTTCATAAGGAGTAGCGTGTCTCTTGGAATCATTTCCATATGAGAAATAGTGTAGGAGATAGGGTCTAGTGAACCCTAGTTTTGACCAGTGGACTTTCTCTGGTCAACCACTATGAACTAACTTGCAATCTTGAAGTTCTCTTTATATTTGGGACTCATGGAGGATAATATATGCATAAGAGGATGTATAATTAAGTATCCCTTGAAATGTTTGATCAAATGTTTAAGAAACTTGCTGAAGAAGTCACGCAAGATACCCAAATGAATTAGGGCTTCCAAGGCAAACAAGCTTCAAACTCTTGGTGAATTCTTGATCAAAATGATAAATTAAGATCATGGAGACCCATATATGATGTATATAAACAATGTAAACCATCTCTTGATTGATCTCCTTGCATTAAGGGTCTCAAATCCTAGATGTGAGCTTGATGAGGCATTGATAGATGCATACACTACCTACAAAATAAACAAATCTATACATACACATATTTTTGGTATTTTGGTTAGTAAATAATGAAAACAAAAGTATGATACAATCAAATATGCTTGATGATCTCTCCCAATGCAAGCCCAATGAATGAGGGGTAAGGAGGATGCCAAGGTGTGATCCCAAAGCCAATGCAAATGATGAGATAGCATGAGGGATCTTAGGGTCAAAATTGGGGTGTTACAAACAACTCTACGAACCTTTTCTTGACATATTCACCAAGCAATTCCCCTATCTTGACTTCTCTCTTGTTCTCTTCAGAACCCAAGTTGATCAGTTCAACATGCTCTTTATATGGTTGAATAGTCTTCTCCTTATGCTCAAGCAGCCAAGCAATTTCTTCTGGAATATCACCATCTTCATCACTCTCTTCTTCCTCTTCATATACATGGAATTCAAAGTAGGGCCATTGTTTTCAATGGGTTTATTGTTCATTAATTTTCATATGATTTATGCTTTGCTTTAGAAAACAGACAAAATTGAAAGTGATATGCAAGAACTGAAATTGTTTTTAACATGTTTTTTAGTTACCATTTTATAGAAAAATGCAAAAATAAAAACACATTGGATGTGTGTGCTTTTGTGCCAGGGAATCCTATTTGAGCCAAATTGAAGAACCATTGTCATGTGCTTCAAAGAGAAAGATACAAGAGCCATTGGGGATCTTCTAAGAGCTTGCTTGATTAATTTGATTGCTTGAGCTTACACTTATTTTGCTTGTATATTCCAAAGGATGGGAGCTACTTGGATCATCAATATGATCTCAATAGAGGAACTCCATTTGTGGTCTTGTTTCTTATCCTTCATCTCTTTTATGATTAGGACTTTAGCCATTCTTCTTCTTCCCTCCACTCAAACCCAAGCCAAAACTTTTGTGCAAACATTTAACATTTGTTTTCAAACATTAGAAACCTAAGCATTATGCTTTTGATTTTCAAACTTTCTTTTCATAACACTTATTTTGGATTGAATCTTTAAGTCAACTTTGACCATATTTTGTAAATACTTTTCATTGGTAAATATAACTCATTCAAATACTTTTGTGGTTTCAATGGCCACTTTCTTAATGAAAACTTTTCATAACCTTTAGCTACTAGGTTTGAGTTATCCTTGAGGTAGATATAATGCTCACCTATATCCTTAGTGATGGACAATGAGTCTTCCATGCTTATTATAGGGTTAACCCCTTACTAGCATGTTGAAGCTATCCTCACATGGTGGATTTGTGGTTTTAGGCTGAGTTTTCTCCCTTGGATAACAAAAGACCTTAAGGCTTTTGAACCAATCAATTCACCAACTTGCTTTGAGATTTTTACCCCGAACTACAAGGTTTTGATCCTAATCTTTTTTAAGATGGTACGTAGGCAATGGGTTTATCCATCCAAACACAAATTGTAAATAACTTGTACATTATTTTCTCATCTCTTCAATCATGTTTGCACAAATAAAATTTTCACAAAATACCAACCTTACAACAAGTGTAAAAAGGGCTTCCTAGGAGTACCTAGGATGTTTTGGGTGCTTAAAACCTTCCCATTGCATAACCAACCCCCTTACCCTGATCTCTGACATTTTTACTAGTTTTTGATTCGATAAAACTTTTAGGTTTTTGTTCGCTTTCTAACCATTCCTTTGGATAAATAGAAGTGCGGTGGCGACTCGACTTGTATGGTTTACCTTGGATTTAGTCAATATCTTTAATGGTAACGAATACCCCGCTACAGAAAAGTGGTGACTCTGCTGGGGAATATTTGCCTAGTGGGTTTTGCCTACTTTTCACATTTGTTGTATTGTATTGTATATTATTTTGTGACATATTTTTGTGCAATTTGGGATTACTGTATTGTATGTAATGATTGAATTGCTTGAATATTAATTCCTTTTATGCTTGGTGATCTTTGTGAGATGAGTTTTATACCCGAACTCGAGTGCACTTAGGATAGGAGAATGGTATAGTCTTGTCAACTTGTGTGGAGTTAATCCTTAGCAAGTTGACTTGCAAGCCCATTCACTTGGTGGAGGTCATGTTGGGATCAATAATGTCACACGAGTAGTCGTGGTTAGGCATTACTCTTTCCAATATAGACCTTAGAAGCCAAAGACCTTAGTTTACCAAACCCATCTTGGCCTATTCTTAGGATGTAATGCGAAGGCCGTTCAAGTGTAAGATTTGATACGTTTGTTACGCGATACTGCACTCATAAGAGTCTTTCTTGAGAATATTTTTGGAATACGAGTAGTCGTTTATCCGATAATATCCGAAAGATGAGATGATGACTATGGGAACCTCTTGTAGAACATGTTTGGCAGGTTTAAACCCTAGTACACTCCCTTTGGGTGGTTATTAACCGAGACTCCATGCTCGTGACTCGCAACAAACCCTTGATTCATAGTTGATCCGTTCTTGTATCCTTAATATCAATGGAACTTGGGTGTTGATAAGGTGTAAACCATAATCCACCAAAATGGATGATTGATATTAAGGATGACTTGATCCATCCCATGACCTTTGTGTGGTGTGCTTTGCTTGATCCTTGAGTGTGATTGTTGCATCCATGCATTCATGCACCCATTTGCATCCATATCATCAATAATGAGAAAATTTCCAAGGAACTTAAGAGGTCTATTTGCAAATTTTCAGACATGGAAAGACAAAGAAGGAATACAAAGAAGTACAGTTTCAGACAACCCGACTTGAAAGAGTTAAGGAATTTGACATCCTATGTACTAGATCCCTTTGGTTTCAAGGCTCGTTATGGGAAGCTTCTATCTATTCTGGCTACTCAAGTGGACGAAGGATTGATGAGTGTATTGGTGCAGTTCTATGTTCCCTTTTACTGTTGCTTCACATTTCCGAATTTCCAGCTTTTGCCCACGCTTGAGGAGTATGCCTATCTTGTGGGTATTCTTATCCTAGACCAGTTGCCATTCAGTGGCTTAGAGAGGGTTATTAATTCTCAAGAGATAGTTGATATGTTGCATATAGATGAATCTTTGGTTGGTGCTCATATGACTATCAAAGGTGGAATTCAAGGTCTTCCTTCTGAGTTCCTCATTGCTCAAGCTACTATGTATAGGAAGGCCATGAGTCAGGACGCCTTTGAGGCCATATTTGTACTTCTCATCTATGGGCTAGTGTTATTCCCCAACATCGACAAGTTTGTGGATGTGAACGCTATTAGGATTTTCTCTACTCTTAATCTCGTTCCGACTCTGTTGGGTGACACATACTTTTCTTTGCATATGAGGAATGCAAAGGGTGGTGGTACCATTGTGTGTTGTTTGCCTCTGTTGTACAAGTGGTTTATTTCGCACTTGCCGCAGACGGTCGCCTTCAAGGAGAACAAAGGATGTCTACGGTGGTCCACGAGACTTATGCCTCTCACTAATGATGATATCTTTTGGTACAACCGTGTATATGATGGTGTGCAGATTATCGACTATTGTGGTGAATTCTCCAATGTGCCTCTTCTTGGTACATGTGGTGGGGTTAACTACAACCCTATTTTGGCACGTCGTCAGCTTGGGTTTCCCTTAAAGGATAAACCTAATAACATTCTGTTAGAAGGTGTATTCTTCCAGGAGGGTAAATATCCCCAAGGCTTGAAGGGCAGGATGGTCCGCACTTGGCGCACGATTCCTAGGAAGGGAAGAAAAGAGCATGGTCCGAAGAACTGTATTGCTTTGAAACCCTATACCTCTTGGGTGAGGAGGAGAGCTTCCGAGTACCTCATGCCTTACGAGTATCCGATACCTACACCTTTGGTTGTGGCTGGGCCTTCAACCCTCCCTGACCAAGGAGTTGTGGAGTTGAGAGACAAAGACCGTTCACGTGCCTGGATCCGTGAGCGAGAGGAGTTGCTTCAGCAGATTAGAGAGAAGGATGCTTTTATAGAGTTTCTTGAGCACCAGGTTATTGATGAGCCTGATGATGAATTGACTTCTCTTCTTCCTCAGTCTCTCAAATTTTGGAAAAGGAAGTATGATTGACTCGCCAAAGAGAAGGCGAATATGGAGGCAGCCTATGAGAGGGAGGTGAAGAGGCTTCGTGCAACTTATCTTCCAGTCTCCATAGCTTTAGATGATTGTTTCTAGGGTTCCATAGGATGTTCATTTTCATTCTCTCTTGTATTGTATTTGGTTACCAAGATTGTACTTCTTTGGTGTAAAAACATTTTCCATATATTATTGATATAATATTTCCATATATGTCTAAATGATTAATATTTTCAAACATTTGCAAATAGGACTCTAAAGTTCCTCTGATTAAAAAAACAAATCATATGCACAAGCATTGCATGCATCATGTGCATAAGTAGGTTTTTCTCCAGGCTTCTTGTTCTATGGTCTAACTCTGTGTTCTTCATTTATTTTGAAAACAAGCTGACTCACCGGTACTACACCCGAGCCAACTCTACAAGACTAATGGGTCATTTGGAGCAAGAGAACCGTGAACTCAAGGAGGAAGTGGCCAGATTGACTGTCCTGATGGAGTCTTTCATGGCCGCCCAGAGCCAGTCATCTCCGACACCTTCAACTCCTTCCCAGAGGACAATAATCTCCGAGATTGCCTCCTCAACCGTGCCTGCGGCCAGCGCCCACTTGGCACCAACAGCTATGCCAGCCGGATTTCCTTGAGGGATGCCTCCCAATTTTATTCCTGAGGGTCCTGCCCCCACATTCGCTTCTCTGTCGGCATCTAGCCCAGTTCTTGCCGTTCCACCTCCTATCGTGCATACTATGCCCAGAGTAAACGACACCATCTACCACTCTGAGCCGTATGAGGGCCCAGATGTCTATGAAAAGATGGATGCTACGAACGATCAATTTCTTGAGCTCCGCAAGGAATTGAAAACTCTCAAAGGAAAGGACTTCTTCGGCAAGTCTACTGCTGAACTCTGCTTGGTCCCAAACGTCAAAATCCTTGTAAAGTTCAAAGTACCCGACTTTGAAAAGTACAAGGGAAATACTTGCCCTCTCAGCCACCTGGTCATGTATGCTAGGAAAATGCCGACTCAGACCGACAATGATCAGCTTCTTATTCACTATTTCCAGAACAGTTTGTATGGTGCTGCCTTGAGATGGTATATGGGCTTGGACAGCACGAACATCCGATCCTTCAACGACCTTGGTGAGGCCTTCGTCAAGCAATACCAGTATAATATGGATATGGCTCCCGATAGGTATCAATTGAGAGCCATGTCCCAAAAGGACAAGGAAACTTTCAAAGAGTACGCCCAGAGGTGGCGAGAGTTAGCAACACAGATTGTGCCTCCGCTAGAAGAGAAAGAAATGACCAAGATCTTCCTGAAGACCTTGAGCTCATTCTATTATGAGAGGATGATTGCCAACGCTCCTTTTGATTTCACCGAGATGGTGAACATGGGGATGCGTCTGGAGGAAGGAGTCAGGGAAGGGCGTCTGACCAGAGAAGAAGGCTTTTTAGTCAAACGATATGGGGCGTTTGGAAAGAAGAAAGATGGTGAGGCACATGTTGTGACCTCCCATGTTAAACCAAGAAGACCCTCATTAAGGAGGAAGACCGTGCGTCCTGCCAGTAATCAACATCAGGTGGCTCACATAGCACCTATTTTCAGAGAAAATCAGCAATATCAGCATCACAATAATGACCAGCAACAGCAGCATCAACAATATTAACAACAACAACACCGTCCTCAACAGCAGGCCTACCAACCTCGAAACAATAATCAGGCCAGTACAAGCTATAAGAAGAAGAGGGTCACCTTTGATCCTATTCCTATGACCTATGTAGAGTTGTATCCCTCTTTGATAGAGAGGAAGTTGATTATTCCACGAGACCCACCGGCTATACCTACCAACCCTCAGTGGTGGTATAAGCCCGAGCTACATTGTGTTTATCATTCCGGTGCTCCCGGACACGACGTGGAAAACTGTTACCCGCTGAAGATTAAGGTTTAAGACCTTGTGAGATGTTGTATCTTATGTTTCGAGGACGTAGGTCCCAATGTGAAGAAGAACCCATTGCCCGAGCATGGGAAATCCTCCGTCAACATGGTCCAGGGCTGCCCTGGTAAATATAAAGTCAAATATGTCAGCCATATTCGACAATCTTTGGTCGAAATGCACAGACTGTTGTGTGAATACAATCATTATGAGCATGACCATGACAGATGTCGAGTTTGCACTCTCAATCAAAGGGGATGTCGCCAAGTCCGTAAAGACGTCCAAGAAATGCTGGATGAAGGAGTAATTAAGGTACTTCAAAATCGAGATGTTGATGATGATGAAGTCAATGTGATATCTTCGGTATTTCGGATCCCTTAGCCTGTTGTCATCAGGTATGATGGCAGCAAGCAGAAGGCTTCTCCCTCTTTGATTATTAAACCAGCTGGCCCTATGCCATACTCTTCTGATAAAGAGGTCCCCTATCACTACAATGTTGTGGCATTGGAGGATGGGAAGGAGGTGCCCCTTCCCTCTACTTCTGTTGTTAATATTGCCGATGTCAGTAGTCTGACCCGTAGCGGTCGTGTTTTCTCGGCTCCACCAAAACCCCAAGCTGATGCCTGAAGGGTTGATGTTGTTGATTGTGTTGTGCGCCCGGTTAGGAATGTTGTTAATGCTCCGAATCCGACACTTATTGCCAATAAACCTGCCTCTGTTGTAAAAACTCTTGTCTCTGCTGGCCAGAGTGGCACCGTGAAAGCAGACTGTAATGAGATGCTGAGGCTCATCAAAAGGAGTGAGTACAACATTGTAGATCAGCTTCTACAGAGGCCATCAAAGATCTCTGTGTTATCTTTGCTCATGAATTCAGAACCACACCGTGAAGCTCTGCAGAAGGTGTTGGATGTGGCGTATGTAGACCATGACGTCAGAATAGAACAATTTGAGTTTTTGTGATGTTGATCTCCCTTAGGAGGGAAGAGACCACAATTTGGCACTACATTTATCTATGAGTTGTAAGGATGATGCCATGTCCAATATGTTGGTGGACACTGGATCATCGCTGAATGTGTTGCCAAAATCCACTCTTGCTAGATTGTCATACCAGAGGCCTCCCATGAGGCAGAGCAGAGTAGTGGTTAATACTTTTGATGGATCCTGCAAAACTGTGATTAGAGAGGTTGAACTCCCAGTCAAGATTGGAGCAAGTGATTTCCAGATCACTTTTCAGGTCATGGATATCCACCCATCATATAGTTGTCTGTTGGGTAGACCATGGATTCACGAGGCAGGCACCGTGACATCCACCCTACACCAGAAACTGAAGTTTGTCAAAAACAAGAAGCTGTTGGTGATAGGGGGAGAGAAGGCTCTCCTGGTTAGCCATTTATCTTCCTTTTCTTACATAGATGCTGTGGATGAAGTTGGAACACCGTTCCAAGCTTTATCTATTGCTGAGCCTACTAAAAAAGGAACTTCTTCATTTGCATCCTACAATGATGCTAAGTTGGTCATTGAGCATGGCACAACTACTAGTTTAGGAAAAATGATCAAGCTGGAAGACAACAAATCCCGGGCTGGCATAGGGTATTCTTCTGGCGCTTTCAACAAGCATGGGCTGTTTAAGAGTGGTGGATTCATCCACACCGTTCAAGATGAGGAAGTTGCTGCTATTGTGGAAGAGGATGCAGAGGAAGATTCTGGCAACTTTCTCATCCCTGGAGGGGTCTGCAATAATTGGGTCGCTATTGATGTTCCAACAGTTATCCATAAGTCAAAGTAATGTTCATTGTGTTTGAAAACCCTTCTTCCATGCCAAAAGGAGGAGTGATGATATTGTTGGCTCATAAATACAATGATATTTTCATTCAATAAATTCATGTTAAATGTTTGTTTTTCCAATTATTTTCACTTTTTTCTTTTTTGCATGAAATTGGTGATCACATAAAACCTTAAAAATAGAATAAAATCAATCTTTTCATCTGCATAATGATTTTCCTTGTTTGAATTCTAAAATCTCTTTTATATCCAAAATCATTATGCAGGTTGATCAAACCCATTGAACATAATGATCCAACACCATCTCCATACTTTGAGTTCCCTGTATTTGAGGCGGAAAAGATGATGTTGAAGAGATTCCCGACGAGATTACCCGTTTACTTGAGCACGAAGAGAAGATCATTCAGCCGCATCTTGAGAATCTGAAACAGTCAACTTGGGGTCTGAAGATTGTGTGCGAGAAGTGAAAATTGGGGCACTCCTGGAAGAATTTGTTAAGAAGGGATTAATTGAGTTGATACGAGAATATGTCGACGTCTTTGCCTGGTCATATGAAGACATGCCTGGTCTGGATACTGATATCGTGCAACATTTCCTGCCTTTGAAGCCTGAGTGCGTGCCTGTGAAGCAGAAGCTCAGAAGATACCCATAATTCAAATTTTCCAAAAAGGGAAAGGTTTTGGACCAACTTCAACTTCAAATTACATCATCAAGAAAGCTTCAAATGAAATTTTGTTGAACATGAAAGTTGTAGATCCGTCTCTCCCATTTCCAAAAAGTCAAGGATCATCAATTTCTCATGTGTGGTTAAGGAGATATGGTCAAAACATGGCAAAGTATGCATGGAACTTCAAATGTACATAACTTTTCAACCAAAGCTCCAAAATGAGTGGCTCTTTTTGCATTATTCTCCTCTTGACCTCTAATTTCCAAATCATGCATCACATTACATGAATTATCATCACATGATCACTTGTTAATTCATTGGCTTTTTGGAGGGAAATCTCAAAATTCAAATTTGGTGCATGGTTTGAACTTTTTGCCATCACCATTGGTTTTAAAATTGGATTTTAAGTGAAATTGAAGGAAAATCGTGCACTGTTCACACATGCATTCCATGCATAAGGTGAAAAACCAATTTGCACATACACCTTAAAACTTGACTAATCTCATTAGCATTTGGCTTAAGCATGATTTAAACAGAATTAGCAAGGCATATATAAAGAAAATCATAACTGTTTTCAGGGGGGAGCACTCATTTTTCAGATCTTGATCCAAATTTCTCAAAACTTTTTCTCTCAAATCTTTTTGCGATTTCTTCAAACAAAAACATATTCTATTGGTTGATTCTTGATCCTGAGGCATTTTGGAGTAGAATTGCACGTGGAATTGAAGCAATTGGAGCCACATTGAAGCATGCTCGAAGCTTAGAACATCCATGGTGATTTCAAATTCTGTTGAATGCAAGTGCAATTGAGCTTCGATCTCTCTTCCAATCATCTATACAAGCATCATAGAGAAACATTGGAGCTATTACCAGCCTTGAATCAAGCCAAATCCGAATCTGCACTTCAAGAGGTCATGAATCGATTCTCTTATTTCTCAAAATTATTATGATGTTGTTGTAGATCTTGATGTGCTGGTTATGCTGAGCTTTGAATCATGAATTTTCATGCAATATTGACTGAGTTAGGTTGAATTAAAGTTTCATGTATGAGATTTCATGTGCTCGATTCGCTTTGTATATGATGATTCATGCTTAGTTCGTGCTTGATTTGTAATCTCCATGAGAAGACCTACATGTTAGTGTATCTAATTTTGATTTCTGGAGATTTTGTTCTTGATGTATGATGAACATTCATTGTTCCTCTTCTTCGCGAGGAAGAAGATGAAGATCCACCTTTGGCCACGGTTTTGATCTGTTTGGAAACATATTTCTGCATGTGCATGTGTTAGCTTAGGGCACGTTCCTGATTGGTCCACGTTACTGCACGCTTGGCACTTTGGTTCGCTCACATTGGTTTGACCGCGAAACGCAAGCGCTGACCAAGCTATGTCAATAAATGAAACGCTGCGTTTCATCTTTGGCGCGTTTCACAATTCAAACTCGTACCGAGTTCGATCCTTGGCAGTGCATAATTTCAAATGCTTTCAGACTTTTTCCATTCTCCCTCCTTTACCATATACCATGCTTCACATGCTTTTTATTTTTTATTTTTCTCATCTTTAAAAAATCATAACAATTTGAATATTGATCCAAAAATTACCAGGTTTTTTGCATTGTGATCCTTATTCTCTCTAGTTTTTTATCATCATGATTTTACAAGTTGTGCTTGGCTGGATAATTTTTTGTGTTAGAATGTTTGAACATGTATGCTTATACCTTTGTGAAATGTTGGTCTTTGATCCAATGAATGTGAAATTGTGGATGCTAAAACTAGACACATTGCTTGACATTTTGGTTTTGATTTGGCATTTTTCTCAATTACCAATTCTGTTTTATGATTGTGCTAAGTTGGTGTGACAATTTGTGTCACACCTTTTGATGTTCAACTTGTATGATGTGTTTGCCATGCCAAATGATGTCCTATACTTCTGATTTTTTGTGTGATGCATATCATGAATGTCTTGATTGATCATGAATTTTCTCAGAATTATTTGAATCATTTCTGATTTAATTGAGATTTTTCATTCTGGTTGATCACATTTGAGCTTTAAAATTGCCTTAAACTTCAATTGATCATGAAATGCTTTTGGTTAATGATATTGATGTGAGACCTTTTGGAATGTGTCAAGATGTGATTGAAGTTGATTCTTGTTAAATTTCAGCTCCTGTTTTGAATTTTTTCTCCATCTTTGACCCTAGGCTTTGACCTAGTGGTTTGTGGCTTACATTTGAGCTTTGATTTCAGGTTGAAAATCCAAGTTCCATAGTTGATGATGCTCCATCATTTGAGCATTGATGTTTTCTTTTGATTACTAACATTTGTGTGTTTTGTAGGTTGATGTTAACTCATTTGAGTTTGACTTTTGGCTTACACATTTTGTACATTGGGATTGTCTGTGGCTTATTAACTGATTGTCTGATTGCCTGAGTATTGTACTTATTTGTTTAGTGTTTCCACAGGTACATAAGTTGCTTTAAGTTCATTGTGAACTTTTCTCTGCTTGGTTTCTTAACCACTTAGGTATAATCTCTTCTTCATGTAGTCTGGAAGACCTACTGTTATTGGTAGGCACCTGTCTGAAGTCCTCCTTAAGAGGCAATGCTTGTGATTGTTTATCTTTTGTGCCAAGCAGGAAAAGTCCTCTTATGAGGCAATTGGCAGATAAAAGAGATGTGTAATCCATCTCCTGCTACTCAGTGTGTCATTCACTTTGCTCACACAATGTGTTGATGCATTGTGAATAATAACCCAAGATCTTATAGAGTCAATCATTTGTGGAGAAGAGTTCCAACATTCTGAACTCCCACACCTTCTATTGTTTAAAGCTCTCCCAGGCCAGGGATAAGAGCTATGAGGCACACCCCTCATCTCCATTTCATCTGCGTCACCCTAACTCTCAATGTTAGGGTTAAGATCTCAAATTACCCCATTCCAGTTGGCTGTAAAGCCTAACCTTGCTTAAGCCTAATTGATTGTATATAGTGTGTGCTAATTGACTTGTTTGTTTGCTTACTTGATTCATCTGTACATATTTGCTTATGTGTGCCTTTGTGCATTTATCTTCATTGTTGGTACATCATTTCATCATCATTGTTCATATCTTTGTGACACTTTGTTTGTCCATTGAGGAGTCAATTATAAGTCCATTTATTGGCAGTTGTTTCCCATGATCTAGCAGGGATTCGGAACTAAGACCATTCATTGGCATTCCTTTCCTTGGAGTCGAGTGTAAGACCATTTATTGGCAACTTGTTTCCTCTTGCTTATTGCATTTGTTGTTTGTTTCTTGTGAGGAGTCAATTGTAAGTCCATTTATTGGCAGTTGTTTCCTATGATCATTCCTGTGAGACTAGTATAAGTCCATTGATTGGCATCTGGTATTCGTGTTTTTTTTGGGAGATTGGTGTAAGTCCATTGATTGGCATCTGGTATCCGTGTTTTGTTTTGGGAGATTGGTGTAAGTCCATTGATTGGCATCTGGTATCCGTGTTTTGTTTTGGGAGATTGGTGTAAGTCCATTGATTGGCATCTGGTATCCATGTTTTGTTTTAGGAGATTGGAATAAGTTCATTGATTGGCATCCGGTATCCATTTGCTTTGTTCATCTGTTATTTGCTTATCGCTTTGTTGCCTATTCCAAAGGAATCACTTGAATCATCTACATATGATCTCAAGAGGTGAACATCTAAGAAGTTTTACATCCTCACCTCCCACCTTGTGTTTCTTTAAACCTACATTTGCATGTTAACCCAAACTTGAAAAATATTGTGCAAACATTTTCACTTCTTTTCAAATTAGAAACCTAGGCCTTAGGCCTTTGATTTTGAAACTTCATTTTCATAATACTTCTTTTGAATTGAATTCTAATCATACTTTGACCACTTTTTGTGAATAATCCTAATTGGGTAATTTCACTCATTCAATTGTTTTGTGGCTTTGTCCATTCTTGATAAGTTTTCATACATTAGCCATAGGTTTGATTTATCCTAGTTGGTTGATGTTAATCTCACCTTTTGTTCTTAGTGATTGAATTGTAAGACTTCCTTGCTTATTATAGGGTTAATCCCTCACTAGCAAGTTGAAGCTTTTCTCACATGGTGGACTTGTTGTTTGTATAAGGTTGAGTTTTCTCCCGTGGATAACGAAAGACCTTGGGGCTTTTGTTTTAAAATCAATTCACTCATATTTTTGGAAATCTTTTAGCCGAACTACGGCGTTTTGATCCTTACCTTCCATGGAAAGGTACGTAGGCAACGGGTTCATCCGTTCGAACACAAAAATAATAACTTGTACATTCTTTTCTCATCCCTTCAATCCATGTTTGCACAATAAATATTTCATAAGCAAATAACATTTCGTACAACAAGTGTGAAAAGGGCTCCCTAGGAGTACCTAGGACGTTTTGGGTGCCTAACACCTTCCCATTGCGTAATTAACCTCTTACCCAGATCTCTGATCTTTTCATTAGTTTTCTATGTGTAAAACTTCTTAGGCTTTTGTTCGCTTTTTAGCCATTCCTTTGGATAAATAAAAGTGCGGTGGCGACTCGATTCTTTGTATGCTTTGCTTTTGGTTTAATCAATAAATCATAAAGTGACGAATACACCGCTACAGAAAAGTGGCAACTCTGCTGGGGATGATCCTTGGTGGTTTTGCCTACTTTTCACCCTTGTTGTGTGATATTGTTTATTTGTTATATGACATATTTTTGTACAATTTGGGATGACTGTATTGATTGTAATGATTGAATTGCTTGATATACAATTGTTGTTTGCTTGGGGATCTCTGTGAGATGAGTTCTATACCCGAACTCGAGTGTACCTTAGGATAGGAGAATGGCATAGTCTTGTCGACTTGTGTGGAGTATTCCTTAGCAAGTTGACTTGCGAGTCCATTCACTTGGTGGAGGTCATGTTGGATTAATAATGTCACACAAGTCATTTATGGTTAGGCATTATTCTTTCAATCGTGTGCCTTAGAAGCCAAGGACCTTAGTTTACCTAAGCCCATCTTGGCCTGTTTTAGGACGTAGTGCGGAGGTCGTTCAGATGTAAGATCTGATGTGATTGTTACGCGATACTACACTCATAAGAGTCTCTCTTGAGAATATTTTTGGAATACGAGTATTCGTTCCTCCGATAATATTCGAAAGATGGGATGATGACTATGGGAACCTCTGGTAGAACATGTTCGGCAGGTTTAAACCCTAGTACACTCCCTTTGGGTGGTTCTTAACCGAGACTCCATGCTCGTGACTCTCAACAAACCCGTGTTTCATGGTTGAGTCGTTCAGACATCCTTAATATCAGTGGAACTTGGGTGTCGATAAGGTGAAAACCGTAATCCACTAAAATGGATGATTGATATTAAGGATGATTGAGTCGGTTCATGTATCGTTAATATCAATGGAACTTGGGTGTTGATAAGGTGAAAACCATAATCCGCCAAAATGGATGATTGATATTAAGGATACTATGAGCTTTCCCATGACCTTTGTTTGGTGTGTTTTGCTTGATCCTTGAGTGTGATTGCTGCATTCATGCATTCATGCATTCATCTGCATTCATGTCATCAGAAAAATCAGAAAATTTTAAAGGAACTTAAAGGGTTTATTTGCAAAATTTTCAGACATGGAAAGACCAAAAAGGCATACAAAGAAGTACAGCTTTAGACAGACCGATGTGAAAGAGTTAAGGAATCTAACATCTTATGTATTAGATCCCTTGGGTTTCAAAGCTCGTTATGGGAAGCTTCTGCCTCTGTTGACTACTCAGGTTGACGAAGGGCTGATGAGTACTTTGGATGTGAACGCTATTAGGATCTTCTCGGTTCTTAATCCCGTTTCGACTTTGTTGGGTGATGCCTATGTCTCTTTGCATCTGAGGAATGCAAAGGGTGGAGGAGTTATTGTGTGTTGTTTGCCTCTGTTGTATAAGTGGTTTATTTCTCACTTACCGCAGACGATTGCTTTCAAGGAGAACAAGGGATGTCTACGGTGGTCTACGAGACTTATGTCTCTCACTAATGACGATATCTCTTGGTATGATCGCGTGTATGATACAGTTCAGATCATTGATTATTGTGGTGAATTCCCTAATGTGCCTCTTCTTGGTACATGTAGTGGGATCAGCTACAATCCTATTTTAGCACGTCGTCAGCTTGGGTTCCCCCTCAAGGATAAACCTCATAACATTCTGTTAGAAGGTGTATTCTTTCAGGAGGGTAAAGATCCCTAAGGCCTGAAAGCCAGGATGGTCCGCGCTTGGCGCAAGATTCACAAGAAGGGTAGAAATGAGTTCGGTCTGAAGAACTGCATAGCTTTGGAGCCTTATACTTCTTGGGTCAGACAGAGAGCTTTTGAGTATCTTATGCCATATGATTATCCGAGACCTACACCGTTGGATGTGGCTGGGCCTTCAACCCTCCCTAACCAAGGCGTAGAGGAGTTGAGAGAAGAAGACCTTTCACGTGCCTGGATCCGTGAAAGAGAAGAGTTGCTTCAACAGCTTAAGGAGAAGGATGCTCTGATCGAATTCCTCGAGCATCAGGTGATAGATGATCCAAATGATACCTGGACTTCTCTGCTTCCTCAGTCTTCCAAATTCTGGAAGAGGAAGTATGATCGACTTGCTAAGGAGAAAGCGGATATGGAAGCAGCATACGAGACAGAGATCAAGAAGCTTTGTGTTTCTCGTCTTCCGGCATCTCGAGCTTCTAGGGATCCATAGGATGTTTATTATCCTTTTCCCTTGTAATAATCAACAATGATGTACTTCTTTGTCTCGAATATATATTTGATGAGATATTTTTCCATATGCGATTAAATGTTTTAAATTTCGAAAATTGCAAATAGAACCCTAAAAGTTCCTTGAAATAAAAAACAAAGCATATGCATGAGCATTGCATGCATCATTTTGCATAAGCAGGTGTTGTTCTGGTCTTCTTGCCTGTCGCCTAACTCTGTGCTCTTCATTTATTTTGAAGACAAGCTGACTCATCGATACTACACCCGAGCCAATTCTGCAAGAGTGATGGATCAATTGGAACAAGAGAACCGCGAGCTGAAGGAAGAGGTCGCTAGACTGAGCGCTCTGATGGAGCAGTTCTTGGCTGCCCAGAATCAACCGTCTCCACCTCCTGCAACTCCTCCCTAGAGGACTGTGATATCTGAAGTGGTTTCTTTAACTGTGCCAGCTGCCAGTGCCCACTTCATGCCAGCCATGCCAGCCGGGTTTCCGTGGGGTATGCCTCCAGGTTTCATGCCAGATATTCCAGCTCCTACTTTTGCTTCTATGTTGGCATCTAGCCCGGTCCTTGCAATGCCTCCTCCTGTCGTGCATACCACTCCCAGGGTAGACGACGCCATCTATCACTCTGAGCCGTCTGAGGGCCCAGATGTTAATGAAAAGATGGATGCTATGAATGACCAATTTCTTGAACTCCGCAAGGAATTGAAGACCCTTCGAGGAAAAGATTTGTTCGGCAAGTCTGCTGCTGAATTATGCTTGGTTCCCGGTGTTAAGATACCCGTCAAATTCAAAGTCCCTGACTTTGAGAAGTATAAGGGGAACACCTGCCCTCTCAGCCACCTGGTTATGTATGCCAGGAAAATGTCTACTCAGACTGATAATGATCAACTGCTGATTCATTATTTTCAGGATAGTTTGTTTGGTGCTGCTCTTCGTTGGTATATGAGCCTTGATAGCGCAAACATCCGTTCCTTCAACGATCTTGGCGAAGCCTTCGTCAAGCAATACAAGTACAATGTTGATATGGCTCCTGACCGTGATCAACTCAGAGCTATGTCCCAGAAGGACAAAGAGACATTTAAGGAATACGCCCAGAGGTGGCGAGAGCTGGCAGCTCAGATTACTCCTCCGCTGGAAGAGAAGGAGATGACTAAGATCTTTCTGAAGACTCTTAGTTCATTTTATTATGAGCGGATGGTCGCGAGTGCTCCCTCTGATTTCACCGAGATGGTGAACATGGGGATGCGATTGGAAGAAGGTGTCCGGGAAGGACGGTTATCTAAGGATGAAGGCTCTTCTAAATGATATGGGGCGTTTAAGAAGAAAGATGGGGAGGCACATGCTATACAGTCTCATGCTAAACCAAGAAGACCCTCTGCCAAAAGGAAGCCTGTGCGTCATGCCAGCGGCCAGCATCAGGTGGCTCATATAGCACCTATCTTCAGAGACAACAATCAGCACAATCAGCAACAACCTCAGTATCAACAGCAGCATCGCCCACAACAACAGGCTTACCAGCCTCGTGGCAGCAGTAATCAAGCTAATTTGAATTATGAGAGGAAGAAGATCACTTTCGATCCTATTCCTATGTCATACGCTGAGCTATATCCCTCTTTAATAGAGCGGAAACTGATTACCCCGAGGGATCCTCCGGTTGTACTTGCTAACCCGCAGTGGTGGTACAAACCCGACCAACATTGTGTTTATCATTCCGGTGCTCCCGGTCATAACATAGAGAACTGCTATCCATTGAAGACTAAGGTTCAAGACCTTATGAGATGCGACATTCTGAGCTTTGAGGACTCAGGCCCTAATGTTACGAAGAACCCATTGCCCGAGCATGGGAAATCAGTGAACATGGTTCAGGGTTGCCCTGGCAAATATAAAGTCAAATATGTAAGCCATATTCGACAGTCATTGGTCGAGTTGCATCGTCTACTGTGTAATTACAGTCATATGGAGCACGATCATGACAGATGCCGTATCTGCTCTGTTAATAGATTGGGTTGTCGCCAAGTGCGCAGAAAGCTTCAAGAGCTGTTGGATGAGGGTACCATTGAGATTCTTCAGAACAGAAACGTTGATGAAGACGAACCAGAAGTAAATGTGATTTCTCCTGTGTTCAAGATTCCTGAGCCTGTTATCATCCGATATGATGGTAACAAGCTGAAGGTCTCTCCTTCTCTGGTAATCAAGCCTGCAGGCCATGTGCCTTATTCTTCGGATAAAGCAATTCCCTTTCGCTATAATCCAGTTGCTGTGGAAGATGGGAGAGAAGTGTCGTTGCCTTCAACTTCCATGGTAAATATTGCTGATGTGAGCGGGTTGACCCGTAGTGGTCGTGTGTTTTCTGCACCCCTGAAGACTCATGTTGTTTCTGATTCTGCTGAGCGTCCGGTTGGGACTGCGGTGAATGTTCCGAACCCGGCACCTGTTGCCAAACCCTCCTCGGTACAAAAGACTCCTACTTCTTCGGTTGGCCCTAGTGGCATTGTGAATGAAGACTGTGATGAGATGCTGAAGCTCATCAAGAAGAGTGAGTACAACGTTGTAGACCAGCTTCTACAACCGCCGTCCAAGATCTCTGTGCTATCTTTGCTTCTGAATTCAGAACCCCATAGGGAGGCTCTGCAGAAAGTATTGGATCTGGCTTATGTTGATCACGACGTCACTATTGAACAGTTTGACAGTATAGTTGCAAACATTACTGCTTGCAACACTTTGAGTTTCTGTGACGCTGATCTCCCTGAGAAGGGAAGAGACCACAACATGGCTCTACATATTTCTATGAACTGCAAGACTGATGCCATGTCCAACGTGCTGGTGGACACTGGGTCATCTTTGAATGTACTGCCAAAGACTACTCTTTCGAGATTGTCATATCAGGGGCCTCCCATGAGGCAAAGTGGTGTTATTGTGAAAGCTTTCGATGGGTCGCGTAAGACCGTGATTGGGGAAGTTGATCTCCCAATCAAGATTGGACTAAGTGATTTCCAAGCTACCTTCCAGGTTATGGACATCCACCCATCTTATAGCTGTCTCCTTGGAAGACCATGGATTCACGAGGCTGGCGCCGTGACATCCACCCTACACCAAAAGCTGAAATTCGTCAAGAATAAGAAACTGGTTATGGTAGGGGGAGAAAAAGCTCTCCTGGTTAGCCACTTGTCTTCTTTCTCGTATATTGATGCTGAGGATGAAGTTGGAACGCCTTTCCAAGCTTTGTCTATTGCTGAGCCAATTGAGAAGAAGTCTCCTTCATTTGCTTCCTATCGTGATGCGAAACTGGCCATTGAATATGGTGCAGTCGCTGGTTTGGGGAAAATGATTGAGCTTGAAGACAACAAATCCCGGGCTGGCATTGGTTATTCTTCTGGGGCATTCAACAAGCAAGGGTTGTTCAAGAGTGGAGGTTTCATCCATGCTGATCAGACTGAAGAAGCTGCTGCTATTCTGGAAGAGGATGCAGAAGATTTGAGCAACTTTATTATCCCTGGCGGGATCTGCCACAATTGGGTCGTTGTGGATGTTCCTACGGTCATTCATAAGTCAGCGTAATTTGTTCACTTTGTTCAAAACCCTTCTCCCATGCCAAAAAGGAGGAGTGATGACATTGTTGGCAGCATTTATACAATGATATTTCATTCAGTTAATGCATTGTTAAACATTTGTTTTTCCATTTGTTTTCACTTTTTGCTTTTGCATGAAATCGGTGATCACAAAAAACCTTAAAAACAAGAATAAAAGCAATCTTTTCATCTGCATAATGATTTGCTTGTTTAAGTTCTAAAGTTTTTATTATCCAAAATCATTATGCAGGTTGATTCTAAAACCCATTGAACATAATGATCCAACGCCATCTCCCAATTTTGAGTTCCCTGTATTCGAGGCAGAGGAAGATGATGTTGAAGAGATTCCTGATGAGATTACCCGTCTCCTTGAGCACGAGAAGAAGATCATTCAGCCGCATCTCGAAGATCTGGAAACAGTCAACTTGGGGTCTGAAGATGGTGTTCGTATGGTGAAGATTGGGGCACTTCTTGAAGAGTCTGTCAAGAAGGGGTTGATCAGTTTGCTACAAGAATATTCCGATATCTTTGCTTGGTCGTATGAAGACATGCCGGGTCTAGATACAAATATTGTGCAACATTTCCTGCCTTTGAAGCCTGAGTGCGTGCCTGTGAAGCAGAAGCTCAGAAGAACTCATCCAGATATCGCAGTGAAGATCAAAGAGGAAGTTCAGAAGCAAATTGATGCGGGGTTTCTGGTGACTTCCACATATCCCCAATGGGTGGCCAATATTGTGCCTGTGCCTAAGAAGGACGGAAAAGTCCGTATGTGTGTTGATTACAGAGATTTGAATAAGGCTAGTCCGAAAGATGATTTCCCTCTACGACACATTGATATGTTGGTAGACAATACAGCTAAATTCAAAGTCTTTTCGTTTATGGACGGATTTTCCGGCTATAATCAAATCAAGATGGCACCCGAAGATATGGAGAAGACAACATTCATCACACCTTGGGGAACATTCTGTTATCGAGTGATGCCCTTCGGTTTGAAGAACGTCGGAGCCACGTATCAACGTGCTATGACTACCTTGTTTCATGATATGATGCACAAGGAGATAGAGGTCTATGTTGATGATATGATTGCTAAGTCCCGAACGGAAGTTGAACATGTTGAGCATTTGTTGAAGCTTTTTCAGCGTTTGAGGAAGTTCAGACTTCGCCTGAATCCGAACAAATGTACATTTGGAGTCCGTTCTGGCAAGTTGTTGGGTTTTGTTGTCAGCGAAAGAGGTATTGAGGTTGATCCTGCAAAGGTCAAAGCAATACAAGAGATGCCCGCGCCCAAAACTGAGAAGCAAGTCCGAGGTTTTCTTGGCCGCTTGAATTACATTTCCAGATTTATATCCCACATGACTGCCACATGTGCGCCGATATTCAAGCTCCTCCGGAAAGATCAATCTCATGATTGGACCGAGGATTGCCAGAAAGCTTTCGACAGTATCAAAGAATATCTGTCTGAACCTCCGATCTTGTCTCCGCCTGTAGAAGGAAGACCTCTGATTATGTATTTGACTGTTCTTGAAGACACGATGGGTTGTGTACTCGGTCAACAAGACGAATCAGGGAAGAAAGAATCTGCTATCTACTACCTCAATAAGAAGTTTACTGATTGTGAGTCTCGATACTCTATGCTTGAGAAGACTAATGCTGAATGGATTCAGAGTCGTTATGACCAGTTGAATCTGATTGAAGAGAAGTGATTGACTGCCATG
Source organism: Lathyrus oleraceus (assembly GCF_024323335.1). NCBI lineage: Eukaryota > Viridiplantae > Streptophyta > Magnoliopsida > Fabales > Fabaceae > Lathyrus > Lathyrus oleraceus. The sequence goes on from NC_066580.1 coordinate 306,047,695, forward strand.
TGTCATGGTCAGTTATATCAGCAGAGGATGAAGAAAGCACTTGATAAGAAGGTCAAGCCTCGTGTGTTCCGAGAAGGTGACCTCGTGCTCAAGAAATTTTTGTCTTTCGCGCCCGATTCCAGGGGCAAGTGGAATCCAAACTATGAAGTTCCATATGTTGTTAAGAGAGCCTTTTCAGGCGGAGCTTTGATGCTTACAACAATGGATGGGGAGGATTTCACTCGTCCTGTGAATTCAGATGTAGTCAAGAAATACTTTGCCTAAAAAAAAGTATATAAAAGAAAAACAGAATAGCTCGCTAAGTTGAAAACCCGAAAGGGTGGCTTAGGCAAAAATGAGCGTCTCGGTGGAGAACCCGAAAGGGTGATCCAGGCAAAAGTTAGAGACTTGAAAAAAGAATGATTTTGCATCCCGCTAGATTGAGTACCTCACCCTGGGGCAATCTAGGCAAAAATTAGGGATATGGCAAGTAACTGCATCCTGACAAGACTTTCTGTTCCACAGCTGTCTTTTCATCAGAGATTCTCGATTCGTCGTCGACTGAAGCTTCGAATACATCGAAATTCAAATTGGTAGAGAAAGGATCATTATGTTCAATGTAGCCCTCTTCCAATATATATCACTGATTTCAAATTTGTACAGATCTATGGAGTCTTGCCATTTGCAGGCTACCATTCCATCAAATAAATTTGGACTTTTATCCAATAATTTGCACTCTTATTTGTTTCAATTCAACGAATGTTTTGCATGTTTTAATTGATAAAATGTCATTGTTTTAAACAAATAAATTTTTTCAAATTGTTGTTTTAAACAGAGTGAACATTCATAATGATGAAAGGATACTTAAGAATTTCTCAGTGCTCTCCCAAGGGTGGCATGATTTCCATCAGGGTAAGACATTTGTTCATATTCCTGGCATGGTGGTATCCTTTTTCTCCAGATTGTTGTTGGGGTTGTTCCCCAAGCAGAGCTTCTATTGAGATTTTGTTCCCCAACCAGAGTAATTGTTGAGAACTTCACAGTCCTCTCCAACAATGTTCTCTCGCCAGCATGGTTGCTTTCCTTTTGGAAAATTCGGTAGCAGTTGGGTTGATATCCCGGTACTTCGACTGGTTCCTCAATAAAGTCGCCAGCGGAGTGGTTAGTATAATATACTTCATTTATGCTATATCTCCCCATCAGAGCGTTTGTTGAGGTTTTCACCTCTTATTCCTTCAGCAGAGCAGTGATTATTTCCTTCTCAGCAGCTTGGTAGTTTCCTCTTGGGAGGTTCAGTATTTGGTGGTTGATCCCCAGCTCTCCTCCTCATCCCCAGCGGATTCGCCAGTAGATTTATGGTATGGTGGATTGTATCTGTGATGTTTCCCTATAGAATCCCCGCCAGAATTGGTATCCCCGCCAGAATTGGTATCCCCGCCAGAGTCGGTATCCCCAGTTGGGTCGGATGGTGATTTATCATCTTTAGATTTGGGTGATTTCCTAATTCTTTTGATCCCCCAGTAGAGTATCTTGTAGCAGAATCTACTTGTGTGATCTATTTTTCCCTCAGTGGGTTTATCCCCAAAGGAGTGGCTGACATGTATTCCCAGTAGAGTTGCTTGTGCGGCTAGTTTCTACTTGTGTGTTCTGTTCTCTTCAGCAGTTCTTGCTTGTGCAGTGAACTCTTGTTTCCCAGTTGATACTGAGGATCCCCCTGCAGAAACCTCGGGATTTCTCCATTTCCCCAACAGATTTGCTTTTGTGGCAGTTTCTGCCTGTTGTGAGCTTCTGTCCCCCAGTTGGGTTGATTGATGATCCATCACTCAGAGATTTTGTGATTTCTTGGATATCTCTGATCTTTTGCTTTTCAGCAGATCTTTGCTTTTCAGCATTTAGATCTCCAATAGATTGGCTTTTCAGTTGGACTTCTTTGGTTTTTTCCTCTGGAAGTGTAGTACCGGGCGTTTGATTCCTGGGCCTGTTTGTGTTAGATATGTTTGTTTTGTCAGCATTCATCAAACATAAATTACGCATATTCATGCATACTCATAAACATTCAGATATTCATAATTGCATTTTTTTGCCATATATCTTTTGTTTGTTGTCTCCTGCTAATGGGTGATATAGATCTCTCTAGTAGATCTTTTCCAAGCAGATGTCGGGTGTCTAATCTCTCAATATAGAGTCAGCCCCATAAGCAGAAAGTGTCTGTCTTTCCTTCTGCAGTTCCCCACTGAGATATATCCTCGTGGATGACGGTTTCTTCTGTTTCCTCCCAACACATGTATTGGGATGGATTTTCCTATTGAGTTATATCCTCATTAGGACGAGTCTTAATTCAGTCTGTCTTTTCGGTTTGATCCTGAATTGGCATTTGTCAACTGTTTCTTGTGCTTCCCTGTGGAATAAATGAATAAATTGCCTAGTAACCGGCAAAAATTCTTTTCATCCCCAGCGGAATCTTTTGGGCCTCTACCCTTATACCGGTAGTTATAAGTCCTATGTTCCTTTTCCTCTTGGCGGAATTTATGGTTATATACCTTTTATTCCTCGGCAAGAGTCGATTGGTTTTCTACCTAGTACCCGGTAGTTGAAAATCCTGTATACCTTTTTTTCCCTTTTGTGGAATAGGTGTTTGTGAACATTCTTTGTTCCTCAGCAAGAGTCGATTGGTTTTCTACCCAGTATTCGGTAGTCGTAAATCCTATTATTTTCTTGCTCCTCAGCAGTTGGTGGTTTGTTATAAACCCTATTTTATTTCCCGTGCGGAGTTGTGATTCTTTCATTCCCCACGCAGAGAGTTGTTGGTTTTCTACCACGTATTCGGTAGTTATAAACCCTACTTTTATTCCCCTAGCAGAGGTAACCTTTGTGGTTCATTCTGGTTGATGGTGGATTTTGTGGTCTTCTACCCCGTATCCGGTAGTTGTAAATCCTATGTTGTTGTTGTCTCCCTATCGGAGTCTGTGCTTTCTTGTGGATAATTGCCGGATGCTAGCAATTTTATCCTCAGCCAGAGCTTGTGGTCTTCTACCCCGTATTCGGTAGTTGTAAACCCTAATTTCTCCCCTTTGCAGAGTTAACCTTGTTGTTCATCCTAACCGATGATGGTTACTCGTCGTGTTTATCTTCATTCAATATTCGAAGTTGATATTCCCTCCTTGCTTCTGGGTAATTGCTCTGAGTAAGCAATTGTATCCTCAGCAGACCTTTCCTTGTGGATAATTACCGGATGCTAGCAATTTTATCCTCAGTGGGTCCTTTCACCGTATGCCAGTGATTTGTTCCCCGGATCATTGATGTTTATCAATGTATCCCTAGTGAGTCCTCTTTCATTTACCCTTTTGCTTGGTAATGATTGTTGCTCCCTTTGATCGGTCATCTTTATATACCTAGTTTGGTATCCCGATGCCTTTCTTTTCGGTTGATTTATCCTTTATTAACCCAGTAACCGGTTGTGGATAATCTTCCATGCGAGTATGTTATCCACGTTCTGACGGTAATGGATAATATACCTCATGCACTCTTCAGTCGAAGCCTGTTGTGTTTCCCCAGTCGAGTAAGATTCGTGTTCCTTCGTGGAATCGAATATTTGATTTGTTTTTGGATAATTGTCGGATGCTTGCAATTTATCCCCTGTGAGTTATTTTTCGTTTACCCTGTTGATGTTGGTATCGATTGTCTCTCTTTTCGGTCGGTCACCTATTATATACCCAGTAACCGGTATCCCTGGTGTTCCTTCCATGCGAGTATATTGTCTACGTTCTGATGGTAATAGATAATATATCTCATGCGAGTATACTATCCACGTTCTGACGGTAATGGATATTATATCTCATGCGCTCTTTGGGTTTTTTTTCCCCAGCTGAGTAAGATTCGTTTTCCCGTTGCGGATTCGAATGTCCATCCTGTAAGTCGATTTGCTTTTTCAAGCCCTCCTTTCGGATGATGAGTGTTTTGGCATATTTACCAATTCATGCTTCGGTCGGTCACCTATTATATACCCAGTAACCGGTATCCCTGGTGTTCCTTCCTTTCTGCTCCCTATTATGACTTTGGTCCCCTGTGGAGTCAGATTTTCCTGAGTTGAAGCACCTTTTTTAGGTCTTTCTCAGATGTTTGGATTGATTGATATCTCTCACCCTTATACCGGTCTTAGATATTCATTCTTCCTGAGCTTGTTGTTCTTTCACCCAGTAACCGGTGTTTAGATCACATGTCTCTTTGAGTTTGTTACCCAGTAGCCGGTAACACCTCATTTTGCAGTTTTTCTCCAAGAGAGTCTCTTTGTTAGACATTCCCTGGTGGAGTTTCCGTTGTGATTTTACCCTTTTGCTGTATTGGTGTTTTCCCCAATATATGCATTTTTCCCCGGCAGGGAGGTTCTGTGTGAATCTTTTCCCCAGTCCGAGTCCGGATTTTTATCCGAAGTATCCTTTGTGGATAGTTTGAGTCAGTTTGAGTCCTTTTCTCCCCAGTGAGGTCTCTAGTCCAGTCGTGTCTTGTTCACGTCGTGTCAGTTTTACCCTAATTCAGAGTCGTGTCCTGCTCACGCATTCTTTTTCTTTATCCACATGAGAGCCTTGTTAGAGTCTCTGTTCCTGGTGAGTGTATTACTCCGATGGATCGTCTTTTCTTTGTGGATCATTATTCCTCACAGAGTTTTATTTCTTTTGCATTCATACATCTGCATCATGAGGTCTCTTAGGGACCAAAATTTGTCTCATTACTGTTATTTAAGCCCATTCTACCGCGTCGAGATGAAGATTTTTAACCTTCACTTCTCCGGCTAGAACGACCTTAAATAGGGGCATCTGTAAGACCCCAATTTTGTCCCTAAGATCCCTCATGGCATCATATCATAACATTGCATTACCTCAAGGATCATAGGACACCTTGCTTCCTTCCCTGTGGGTGGGTTACCTTCTTTGAGAGTGATTCTTGATCACCAAGCATTCCTTGCATTTGTATATCATGGTTTTTCTTTTTATCACTAACCAAAAGTACAAAAATATGTCATCTAACCTTTGTCTTGCAGATGAAGCAATCACAGGTCAAAACAATTCAAGGCATTCATTGAGCAATAGATGGTGGTCATTCTTGAGAATTTGGACCCCACAATCGGTCACAAGAGTTCATATGAGCTATGATATCATGTTGAAGCAAAATCCCAAGTGGTAGAGGCTTGAATTTCATCAGAACATTTCCCATTCAACTGAAGGCCTAGAAAGTCAACTGCAATGTCAACTGTGGATTTGGAAGTGGGAAGTGATTAGAAATACTTCATTCATGTTCAAACAAGTCTCATTTGACATTTGAAACACCCACATTGAAGAATTTGAGGTCCAGTCAAAAATTTCCAAAAATAGAAAGTGACCCATAATTCAAATTTTTCAAAAAGGGAAAGGTTTTGGACCAACTTCAACTTCAAATTACATCATCAAGAAAGCTTCAAATGAAATTTTGTGGAACATTAAAGTTGTAGATCTTTCTCTCCCATTTCCAAAAAGTCAAGGATCATCAATTTCTCATGTGTGGTTAAGGAGATATGGTCAAAACATGGAAAAGTATGCATGGAACTTCAAATGGACATAACTTTTCAACCAAAGCTCCAAAATGAGTGGCTCTTTTTGCATTATTCTCCTCTTGACCTCTAATTTCCAAATCATGCATCACATTACATGAATTATCATCACATGATCACTTGTTAATTCATTGGCTTTTTGGAGGGAAATCTCAAAATTCAAATTTGGTGCATGGTTTGAACTTTTTGCCATCACCATTGGTTTTAAAATTGGATTTTAAGTGAAATTGAAGGAAAATCGTGCACTGTTCACACATGCATTCCATGCATAAGGTGAAAAACCAATTTGCACATACACCTTAAAACTTGACTAATCTCATTAGCATTTGGCTTAAGCATGATTTAAACAGAATTAGCAAGGCATATATAAAGAAAATCATAACTGTTTTCAGGGGGGAGCACTCATTTTTCAGATCTAGATCCAAATTTCTCAAAACTTTTTCTCTCAAATCTTTTTGCAATTTCTTCAAACAAAAACATATTCTATTGGTTGATTCTTGATCCTGAGGCATTTTGGAGTAGAATTGCACGTGGAATTGAAGCAATTGGAACCACATTGAAGCATGCTCGAAGCTTAGAACATCCATGGTGATTTCAAATTCTGTGGAATGCAAGTGCAATTGAGCTTCGATCTCTCTTCCAATCATCTATACAAGCATCATAGAGAAACATTGGAGCTATTACCAGCCTTGAATCAAGCCAAATCCGAATCTGCACTTCAAGAGGTCATGAATCGATTCTCTTATTTCTCAAAATTATTATGATGTTGTTGTAGATCTTGATGTGCTGGTTATGCTGAGCTTTGAATCATGAATTTTCATGCAATATTGACTGAGTTAGGTTGAATTAAAGTTTCATGTATGAGATTTCATGTGCTCGATTCGCTTTGTATATGATGATTCATGCTTAGTTCGTGCTTGATTTGTAATCTCCATGAGAAGACCTACATGTTAGTGTATCTAATTTTGATTTCTGGAGATTTTGTTCTTGATGTATGATGAACATTCATTGTTCATCTTCTTCGCGAGGAAGAAGATGAAGATCCACCTTTGGCCACGGTTTTGATCTGTTTGGAAACAGATTTCTGCATGTGCATGTGTTAGGTTAGGGAACGTTCCTAATTGGTCCACGTTACTGCACGCTTGGCACTTTGGTTCGCTCACATCGGTTTGACCGCGACACGCAAGCGCTGACCAAGCTATGTCAATAAATGAAACACTGCGTTTCATCTTTGGCGCGTTTCACAATTCGAACTCGTACCGAGTTCGATCCTTGGCAGTGCATAATTTCAAATGCTTTCATACTTTTTCCATTTTCCCTCCTTTACCATATACCATGCTTCACATGCTTTTTATTTTTTTATTTTTCTTATCTTTAAAAAATCATAACAATTTGAATATTGATCCAAAAATTACCAGGTTTTTTGCATTGTGATCCTTATTCTCTCTAGCTTTTTATCATCATGATTTTACAAGTTGTGCTTGGCTGGATAATTTTGTGTGTTAGAATGTTTGAACATGTATGCTTATTTGACCTTGCCATGCTTATACCTTTGTGAATTGCTGGTCTTTGATCCAATGAATGTGAAATTTTGCATGCTAAAACTAGACACATTGCTTGACATTTTGGTTTTGATTTGGCATTTTTCTCAATTACCAATTCTGTTTTGTGATTGTGCTAAGTTGGTGTGACAATTTGTGTCACACCTTTTGATGTTCAACTTGTATGATGTGTTTGCCATGCCAAATGATGTCCTATGCTTCTGATTTTTTGTGTGATGCATATTATGAATGTCTTGATTGATCATGAATTTTCTCAGAATTATTTGAATCATTTCTGATTTAATTGAGATTTTTCATTCTGGTTGATCACATTTGAGCTTTAAAATTGCCTTAAACTTCAATTGATCATGAAATGCTTTTGGTTAATGATATTGATGTGAGACCTTTTGGAATGTGTCAAGATGTGATTGAAGTTGATTCATGTTAAGTTTCAGCTCCTGTTTTGAATTTTTTTTATCCATCTTTGACCCTATGCTTTGACCTAGTGGTTTGTGGCTTACATTTGAGCTTTGATTTCAGGTTGAACATCCAAGTTCCATAGTTGATGATGCTCCATCATTTGAGCATTGATGTTTGCTTTTGATTACTAACATTTGTGTGTTTTGTAGGTTGATGTTAACTCATTTGAGTTTGACTTTTGGCTTACACATTTTGTACATTGGGATTGTCTGTGGCTTATTAACTGATTGTCTGATTGCCTGAGAATTGTACTGATTTGTTTAGTGTTTCCACAGGTACATAAGTTGCTTTAAGTTCATTGTGAACTTTGCTCTGCTCGGTTGCTTAACCACTTAGGTATAATCTCTTCTTCATGTAGTCTGGAAGACCTACTGTTATTGGTAGGCACCTGCCTGAAGTCCTCCTTAAGAGGCAATGCCTTTGATTGTTTATCTTTTGTGCCAAGCAGGAAAAGTCCTCTTATGAGGCAATTGGCAAATAAAAGAGATGTGTAATCCATCTCCTGCTACTCAGTGTGTCATTCACTTTGCTCACACAATGTGTTGATGCATTGTGAATAATAACCCAAGATCTTATAGAGTCAATCATTTGTGGAGAAGAGTTCCAACTTTCTGAACTCCCACATCTTCTATTGTTTAAAGCTCTCCCAAGCCAGGGATAAGAGCTATGAGGCACACCCCTCATCTCCATTTCATCTGCTTCACCCTAACTCTCAATGTTAGGGTTAAGAGCTCAAATTACCCCATTCCAGTTGGCTGTAAAGCCTAACCTTGCTTGAGCCTAATTGATTGTATATAGTGTGTGCTAATTGACTTGTTTGTTTGCTTACTTGATTCATCTGTACATATTTGCTTATGTGTGCCTTTGTGCATTTATCTTCATTGTTGGTACATCATTTCATCATCATTGTTCATATCTTTGTGACACTTTGTTTGTCCATTGAGAAGTCAATTGTAAGTCCATTTATTAGCAGTTGTTTCCCATGATCTGGCAGGGATTCGGAACTAAGACCATTCATTGGCATTCCTTTCCTTGGAGTCGAGTGTAAGACCATTTATTGGCAACTTGTTTCCTCTTGCTTATTGCATTTGTTGTTTGTTTCTTGTGAGGAGTCAATTGTAAGTCCATTTATTGGCAGTTGTTTCCTATGATCATTCCTGTGAGACTAGTATAAGTCCATTGATTGGCATCTGGTATCCGTGTTTTGTTTTGGGAGATTGGTGTAAGTCCATTGATTGGCATCTGGTATTCGTGTTTTGTTTTGGGAGATTGGTGTAAGTCCATTGATTGGCATCTGGTATCCGTGTTTTGTTTTGGGAGATTGGTGTAAGTCCATTGATTGGCATCTGGTATCCATGTTTTGTTTTAGGAGATTGGAATAAGTCCATTGATTGGCATCCGGTATCCATTTGCTTTGTTCATTTGTTATTTGCTTATCGCTTTGTTGCCTATTCCAAAGGAATCACTTGAATCATCTACATATGATCTCAAGAGGTGAACATCTAAGAAGTTTTACATCCTCACCTCCCACCTTGTGTTTCTTTAAACCTACATTTGCATGTTAACCCAAACTTGAAAAATATTGTGCAAACATTTTCACTTCTTTTCAAATTAGAAACCTAGGCCTTAGGCCTTTGATTTTGAAACATCATTTTCATAATACTTCTTTTGAATTGAATTCTAATCATACTTTGACCACTTTTTGTGAATAATCCTAATTGGGTAATTTCACTAATTCAATTGTTTTGTGGCTTTGTCCATTCTTGATAAGTTTTCATACATTAGCCATAGGTTTGATTTATCCTAGTTGGTTGATGTTAATCTCACCTTTTGTCCTTAGTGATTGAATTGTAAGACTTCCTTGCTTATTATAGGGTTAACCCCTCACTAGCAAGTTGAAGCTTTTCTCACATGGTGGACTTGTTGTTTGTATAAGGTTGAGTTTTCTCCCGTGGATAATGAAAGACCTTGGGGCTTTTGTTTTAAAATCAATTCACTCATATTTTTGGAAATCTTTTAGCCGAACTACGGCGTTTTGATCCTTACCTTCCATGGAAAGGTACGTAGGCAACGGGTTCATCCGTTCGAACACAAAAATAATATCTTGTACATTCTTTTCTCATCCCTTCAATCCATGTTTGCACAATAAATATTTCATAAACAAATAACATTTCATACAACAAGTGTGAAAAGGGCTCCCTAGGAGTACCTAGGACGTTTTGGGTGCCTAACACCTTCCCATTGCGTAATTAACCCCTTACCCAGATCTCTGATCTTTTCATTAGTTTTCTATGTGTAAAACTTCTTAGGCTTTTGTTCGCTTTTTAGCCATTCCTTTGGATAAATAAAAGTGCGGTGGCGACTCGATTCTTTGTATGCTTTGCTTTTGGTTTAATCAATAAATCATAAAGTGACGAATACACCGCTACAACTGCCACATGTGTGCCGATATTCAAGCTCCTCCGGAAAGATCAATCTCATGATTGGACCGAGGATTGCCAAAAAGCCTTTGACAGTATCAAAGAGTATCTATCTGAGCCGTCGATTATGTCTCCACCTGTGGAAGGGAGACCTTTGATTATGTATCTGACATTTCTTGAAGACTCAATGGGTTGTGTCATTGGTCAGCAAGACGAGATAGGGAAGAAAGAGTATGGTATTTACTACCTGAGTAAGAAGTTCACTGATTGTGAGTCTCGATACTCGATGCTTGAGAAAACATGTTATGCTTTGGCTTGGGCTGCTAAACGCTTACTCCAGTATATGTTGAATCATACAACTTGGTTGATATCCAAAATGGATCCAATCAAGTATATTTTCGAGAAGCCTGCTTTAACTGGGAGGATTTCCCGTTGGTAGATGTTGTTATCTGAGTATGATATTGAGTATCGAGCTCAGAAAGCTATAAAAGGTAGTATCTTGGCTGATCATTTGGCACATCAGCCAATTGAGGATTATCAGTCAATTCAGTATGATTTCCCAGATGAGGAGATTTTGTATTTGAAAATGAAAGATTGCGATGTGCCTACGCTCGATGAAGGGCCAGAGCCTGGTTCCTGATGGAGCATGGTGTTTGATGGCGCTGTAAATAAATATGGAAATGGTATTGGGGCAGTGATTATTAATCCTCAGGGCACACATTTTCCTTTTACAGCAAGGCTAACTTTCAAATGCACGAATAATATGGAAGAGTATGAGGCCTGTATTATGGGATTAGAAGAGTGTATTGATCTTAGGATCAAGCATCTCGATGTTTATGGTGATTGGGCCCTTGTTGTTAATCAGATCAAGGGTGAATGGGAGACGAATCAGCCTGGCCTCATCCCATATAGAGATTATGCGAGGAGGATTTCAACATTCTTTACAGTGGTTGACTTCCATCATATTCCTTGAGATGAGAATTGGATGGCCGATGCTCTTGCTACACTTGCTTCGATGATTATGGTTAGACTCTAGAATGAGGTGCCCAATATCACTATGATGCGCTTGGATAGACCAGCTCATGTGTTCGCAGTAGAGGAAGTAAAAGATGATAAGCCATGGTATTATGATATCAAATGTTTTCTGCAGAGCCAGATTTACCCGTCTGGGGCATCTGTGAAAGATAGGAAAACTTTGAGAAGATTATCAGGCAGTTTTTACCTCAATGGCGATGTGATTTATAAGAGGAACTTTGACATGATTCTGCTCAGATGCGTGGATAGACACAAAGCAGACCTGTTAATGACTGAGGTCCATGAGGGTTCATTTGGTACTCATTCCAATGGACGTTCCATGGCTAGAAAGATGTTGAGAGCAGGCTACTATTGGTTGACAATGGAGTCTGACTGGTGCAAATATGTGAAGAAATGCCACAAATGTCATATTTATGCGGACAATATTCATATCCCCCTGACACTTCTGAATGTGATTTCATCACCATGGCCTTTCTCCATGTGGGGAATTGACATGATTGGCATGATAGAGCCGAAAGCATCCAACGGTCACAGATTTATTCTCGTAGCAACTGATTACTTCACCAAATGGGTTGAAGCAGCGTCATATGAAAACGTGACCAGGCAGATGGTTGTGAAGTTTCTCAAGAATCAACTCATATTCCGTTATGGTGTGCCAGATAAGATCATTTTTGATAATGGATCTAACTTGAACAACAACATGATGAAAGAGTTGTGTAGTGAGTTCAAAATTGCACATCATAATTCTTCTCCTTACAAACCCAAGATAAATGGGGTTGTTGAAGTTGCTAATAAGAATATCAAGAAGATTGTCCAGAAGATGGTTGTTACATACAAAGATTGGCATGAGATGCTGCCATTTGCTTTGTATGGATATCATACATCTATCCGCACTTCAACAGGGGCAATCCCTTTCTCTCTTATTTACGCCATGGAGGTTGTGCTCCCAGTACAGGTGGAGATCCCATCAATGAGAGTCTTGATGGAAGCCAAGTTGACTGATACTTAATGGGTTCAGAGTCGTTATGACCAATTGAACTTAATTGAAGAGAAGAGATTGACTGCCATGTGCCATGGTCAGTTATATCGGCAAAGGATGAAGAAAGCCTTTGATAAGAAGGTCAAGCCTCGTGTGTTCCGAGAAGGTGACCTTGTGCTCAAGAAAGTTTTGTCTTTCGCGCCCGATTCCAGGGGCAAGTGGACTCCAAACTATGAAGGTTCATATGTTGTTAAAAGAGCCTTTTCAGGCGGTGCTTTGATACTTACAACTATGGATGGGGAGGATTTCACTCGTCCTATGAATTCAGATGCAGTCAAGAAATACTTCTCCTAAAATAAAAACAAAATAGCTCGCTAAGTTGAATACCCGAAAGGGCGGCTTAGGCAAAAATGAGTGTCTCGGTGGATTGAAAACCCGAAAGGGCGATCCAAGCAAAAGTTAGAGACATAAAAAATGAATATGTATCCCGCTAGATTGAATACCTCACCCTGGGGCAATCTAGGCAAAAATTAGGGATTTGGCAAGTAATTGCATCCTGACAAGACTTTGTTCTATAAGCTGTCATCTGTCAAAGATTCTCGCTCAGTCATCGTCAACAGAAGCTTCAAATACATCGGATTTAGAGTTGGTGGAGAAATGGTCATTATGTTCAATGTAGCCCTTTTTCCAATATATATCACCAATTTCAAATTTGTAAAGATCCATGGAGTCTTGCCATTTGCAGACTACCATTCCATCAAATAAATTTGAGCGTTTATCCAATCCTTTGCACTCTTATTTGTTTCTATTCAAACAAATGTTTTGCATGTTTTAATTGAAAAATATCATTGTTTTAAATAAATAAAATTTTCATAAATTGTTTTTAAACAAAGTGAACATTCACAATGACAAAAAGGATACTTGGGATGTCTTTAGTGCTCTCCCAAGGATAGTATGATTCCCAAAAGGGTAAGACATGTGTTCATATTCCTAGCATAATTGTATCCTCTTCATTATCTTTCAGGTTGTCTCCCCCGCGAGCACAGAAGAAAGTTGTACCTCTCACCAAATCCCCAGAGATCTTGGAGTTTTGGGTGTGATCTTAATCTTCTAGACCCCCAGTGAGTCTGGATCTAGCATTGGTGTTATCAATTATATGGTTGTCATCCCTTGCGTGGATTGACCTAAAATCCCTTATAGATTGATAAATTGAATATGCTAATCTTTCCGAAGGAGTTGGTTTTCCCTCACTTCGAGTTAGAATTTTTCTTCGCCAGAACAAGCCGGAATTCCCCAGCATAAGTGGAGTTATCATCAAATTTGGTTTGTAGCTTTTCCCCTGTGGAATTGTCTACTTTTGATCTCCAACAAATTTTCTCCTCGACCATCCTCAGCAGGGTTGATCCCACTCTTACTCCCTAGTATGGTCACCAGCAGGGTATCCCCAGTAGTTGTCTGCGGGTAATCCCCGATTCGGTCGTCAGTAGTATTTCCCTGGTGGAACTGTCTGATCAGAGCCCGTTTGTGGTTTCCTCCGGAGCAGATTGGTTGATAAAGATGTTTATCTTTCCTTCCCCAGCGGAGTAGTGTTCTCTTCTCCTCGGCAGGCATGATTTATTCAGCAGTACGAGAAGATGTGTTGGTTTTGAGACTTTTTGATTGGTGGTTGTTCCCCACAAAGTTTCATTTCCCTCTTCGATAATTTCCCCAGTAGAGTTGCTTTTACGTCGAATTTTATCCGTGTTTAAACTCCTTAGCTGAGACTTGGCCTGATTGCAGAATAACATGGGAATTTCCGAGGAAGATGTGTTGATCATGTCCCCAGTTGGAGTGACTGATTCTCATTTCCCTGCAGAGATCTTTGCTTCCTGGTATTTGTTGCCCCCTTCAGATTGGATGTTCTCCAATGGGTCTAGCTTTCTCTCTTGAGATGTAGTACCGGATGTTTGTCCGTTGATTCTTGGACCTGTTTGTGTTAGATATGTCTGTTTTGTCAGCATTCATCATACATAAACCACACATATACATGCATAATTTTGACATCTAGATATTCATGTTGCATTTTTTCCATATATATCTTTGATTGTTGTCTCTTGCTATTTGGTGGTATATATTTCCCCAAGCAGATGTTTACGCTTGATCTCCCCATGTAGAGTTAGCCTCATAAGCAGAAAGCGTCTATCCTTTCTTCCATATTCCCCACTGAGTTATGTCCTCGTGGATGATTGTTATTTTAGTTTCCTCCCCACACATGTATTGGGATGGAATTCTCCCCTGAGTTATATCCTCATTGGGCTGAGTCTTGTTTCATTGTGTCTCTCTAGTTTGTTCCTAGATTGACTACTCTTGTTACTTCCCCTACACTTCCCCGCGGTTTAGATGAATGATTGCTCAGTAACCAATAATTGCCTATCTTTTCCCCGACGAAGTTTGTGGCCTTCTACCCAGTAACCGATAGTTGTAAGGCCTATTTCTGTGGTTTTCTACCCTCATAACGGTAGATGTAAACCCTATTTTATCCCCTTGCAGAGTTAACCTTATTTTGTGCATCCTAACCGATGGCGGTTACTCTTCTGTGGTTTTCTACCTAGTACCCGGTAGATGTAATCCCCTCTTTGTAGGTTATCTTTATCCAACATTCGGTATTGATATTCCTTCACTTTTGAGTATATCTCCTAGTAACCGGTGATATATCTCTCGGGTCATTGCCTTTGTCAATGTATCCCCAACGATTCATCTTTCATTTACCCTTGTTCGGTAATGATTGCTTCTCCCCTTTGATTGGTCATCTTTATATACCTAGTATTCGGTATCCCGATGTCCTTTCCTTTCGGTCGATTTGTCCATTATTAAACCAGTAACCGGTTGTGGACAATCTTCCATGCGAGTATGTTATGTACGTTCTGACGGTAATAGATGATATATCTCATGCGCTCTTTGGTCGAAATCTTTTGTTCGTCCCCAATCGAGTAAGATTCGTATCCCCTTTGCGGAGTCGAATGCCCATCCTGTAATCGAGTTTGCTTTTTCATCCTTCCATTTGGATGATGAGTGTTTTGGAAATATTCCCTAATTCAAGCTTGGTTGGTCACCTATTATATGCCCAGTAATCGGTATCCCTGGTGTTCCTTCCCTTCTGCTCCCTATTATGACTTTTTTTTGTCCCCTGTGGAGTCAGATTTCTTGAGTCGAAGTATACCTTTTTAGGTTTTCCTCAGATTTTTTTTTGGATGTTTGATATCTATCACCCTCATACCGGTCTTAGATATTTATTCTCCCCGAGCATGTTGTTCTTTCACCCTCATACCGGTGTTTCGATCACATGTCTCTTTGAGCTTATTACCCAGTAACCGATAATACCTCATCCTGTTGTTTCCTCAGATGAGTCCTGTTTGGATATTTCCGAGTGAAGTCCCTTAGTGGATGTTCCCCATCTGAATCTGGATGTTCATCTGAAGTATCCTTTGGGGATAGTTTTCGCTGTATTGGCATATTCCCCAATACATGCATCTTTGAGTCAGCTCGAGTCCTTCCATTGATTTATTTTCATGGAATTCCCCTCGTGTCTCTCAGCAAGTCTTAAGTCGTGACCTGCTCACGCATTTTATTCCCTTTCTTGTCCCCATTAGAGTCCCCAGAGTCTCTGTCCCATTGAGTGTATTACTCATATGGATTATCAGTTACTCCTGATTACCTTTTCTCTTTGTGGACACATATCTCCATAGAGTGTTACCTTTTTGCATACATACATTTGCATCATGAGGTCTCTTAGGGACCAAAATTCGTCTCTTTGTTATTATTTAAGCCCATCATACCTCGTCGAGACGAAGATTTTAACTTTTACTTCTCCGGCTAGAATGACCTTAAATAGGGGCATCTGTAAGACCCCAATTTTAACCCTAAGATCCCTAATGGCATCATATCATTGCATTTGCAACTTGGCTCAAGGATCATAGCATCTTGGCTCCTTAACCTTAGGGTGGGATCTCTTGAGAGTTTGGTTTTAGATGAACAAGCATGCTTGAATTGTATATTATTGCTTTTCTCATTTTATTCACTAACCAAAAGCACAAAAATATGTCACTAACATCTCTTGTTTGTAACTTGAAGCAGTCACAATATCCAAAGCTTCTAGGAGATCCTATGTGCATTGATATGGTCAAGGGAAGATGAAAGCAAGCATGGTAATGGTTCCTAAAGCTCTCATCCATCAAATGTGCCTCCCAAGAATCTCAATTCATCATTTTGATCAAAACAAATCAAGGGGCTTGAGGCTTGTTTCCCAAGGAAACCCAAATTCATCTGTTCATCAATTGTGCCTTGCTCATGAAGCAACCTCAACCCATGATCAAATGAAATCAAGGGAAGTTATTTCATTCAACATTTCATGTATATTTGAACTTATTTGAGTGTCATCAATCATCAATTCATCGAGATATGAGGTTTGGACTTGAGAAGTTGATCAGTCAATTCATCTAACTATTTTGAAATACACTGAGACCTAACTTTTTATATTTTTGTCAAATGAAGATTACCCCAAGAGAAACAATGCTCTTAAGAACCATATGAACAACTTTCATGTTCATCAAAAATTGATTTGAATCTTTAAAAGTCATCATCCATTTCAAAACATTATAGGTCATTTTGACTGAAACCCTAATTTTGGGTCAACTTCCCAAGGACATAACTCCTTCATTTTTCATGATTTTGTGGTGTGATCAAATGCATTGGAAATCTTAAGATGTCTACTTAAAATGTTATGTTGAGACCAATTTCAAAATCATAAAAAATATACATGTGATAATGCAAAACATTACAGGTCACTTTGGACCAAAAGCATTGAAATATGAAAAAGTCCAACTTCAAGTGCCCATAAC
The DNA here is from genome assembly GCF_024323335.1 of Lathyrus oleraceus. Lineage (NCBI taxonomy): Eukaryota > Viridiplantae > Streptophyta > Magnoliopsida > Fabales > Fabaceae > Lathyrus > Lathyrus oleraceus. The sequence continues at coordinate 306,064,590 of NC_066580.1, forward strand.
TTCTTCATAAAAAATCCAAATGATGCAAAATTGAAGTCCAGGTTGATTGTCTTGAAACGATCTACAGCTTTGGTGTTGAAGGTTTTGTCATTTGGAGCTTGCATCATTGAAACAGAAGGGCTTGAACTTTGGCCAATTTTGAAAATCTCACATGTACATGTTTTGCACCCTACACTTCGTGACCACTTTTCATCAATTTCTTAGTTTCAAATGGAGTTGTGATCAACATAACAAATATCCTCATGCTAAAAGCTTTCCAACCATTACTCATTAGGTGTTGTTTCAAGTTTGGACACGGCATTTTCGAAGACATGAACACATTGGTGCAATTTAGGAAAATCAATTAATTTGCATTGCATTAGCTAAACATGTACCATTTACACGTCCAATTTTCTTCTATCATTATTCAGCTGCCAAATCCAAGTGGAATGGGGCCCTCCATGCGCCTACACAGGCCCATGCATGGAGGCCCTTTCCATTCATGCAAGCATTTTGATCATGCATTTCAGCTTGCTTCTCCTATAAATACAATGCCAAGGCCTCTCATTTTAGCAACCTGAAGGCACCCTAAATGTTGTGCAATTGAATCCTCACCCTCAATACCAAAGGAACTCACCAATTTTCTCTTAATTTTTCAAATCTAGAATTCAATTTCATTGATTGTTTTCTGGATCTAAAGTTCCTTAGCCGTCTTCCCTTTGATCTAAAGAACAAACTGCAAGCATCCATAACAAGGAATTGTGCTCTCACACTCTGCAAATCAGAGGTTCACTTCACATTTTAATTTCTTTGAATCTGCTCATATACTGGTTGTTTCTTGTTGTTGTTATGTGATCTGAAGTCCTCTGCATAGAGGCAACATTCTTGAGCTTCGAATTTTCAAAATCCATTAAGTTCAGTTGAACACCACAAAAATTCCATCTCTGATTTCTCTTAATGTAGAAACCTAGAGTGGATTTGGTTGGTACAGGGGTGATGTATATCACCCCAGCTTTCGATTGGTATCTGGATCGTGGCTTTCCATGAACATTTGTTTCTCTGCAAATTTGAGCTTGGCCGGAAGTTGGCCGGAGAAGACGGTAGCGCTGGTCATCGTCTGGTCTCCAGATTAAATCTGAGCCTTCCATTAAATTTTCCAGATTTAATCTCGTACACTCATTGTTATGACTTATTTAAAGGCCATGTGCGCTTCAGTTGACTAGAGTGCATGGTGAGCGTGCGGTTCAGTTGACATAAGGAGGAATTAACTACAACCCTGCCTTGGCTCGTCGTCAACTTGGGTTCCCCTTGAGAGACAAGCCTAATAACACTTTGTTAGAAGATCTTTTCTATCAAGAGGGTAAAGATTCCCAACATTTGAAGCAGAAGATTGTGCATGCTTGGCATAATGTGCATAGGAAAGGAAGATTCGAGCTTGGTCCGTGCAATTGTGTAGCTTTGGAAGCTTACACTCTTTGGGTGAAGAAGAGAGCTATGGAGTTGAAGATTCCTTATCCTTGTGAAATACCTATGTCTATTGTTTTGGTTGAGCCATTAACTCTCCCTAACCAAGATGTAGAGGAGTTGGAAGACGCGCTCGCCAAGATGAAGCAAGAGAATGATATGTGGGAAGAGCGTTTCCGTGCTTTGAGCAAGAAGCATGAAGAGTTACAGTTGGAGTCTAAGGACAAAGATGCACTTATCGAGCTACTTGAAGACCGAGTGACAAAGAGACAGAGAGAGACAGAGGTTTCATCTTCTAGCATGCCTTAGCCTTCCGTTGCTTGGAAGAAGATTGTTGATCAGCTTGTCCTTGAGAACACTCAGATGAAGGTTTCTTTTGAGATCGAGATCCGTCGCATTCAAAGGAAGTACGCGCCTTCAGCCAGATCTTCTGACGTTGTTGTTAGGGATCCTTAGGATGACTAGTATCCTTTTCTCTTGTATCTTTTATTTTGGTTTCTGAAATTATACTCAGTGGAATCCTTCCAATTTATACAAAATAAAAAGAGATTTTTGGTCATATCAAATTGTTGCAATTGTCATTTAAATATTATATATTTTCAAATGACATAGTAAGTTCCTTGAAAAAATAAAAAAATCAAGCATTGCATTCCATGCATCATTTGCATAAGCAGGTTTTTGCCAGGTGTCTGATTGGTGTTTCTTCTGTGCTTTAGCCAAGTTGACTCACTGGTACAATACTCGAGCTAATCGTCAGAAAATCATGGAACATTCGGAGAAAGAGAATAGAGAGATGAAAGACGAGATTGCCCGCCTGACTGCCATGATGGAGTCAGTTCTTGCTGCTCAGAGTCAAGCTTCTCCAACGCCTGCAACTCCTCCCGCGAGGACTGTTACTTCAGAGGTGACTACCTCTACCATGCTTGCTGCTACCGCCCACTTCGTGTCGAACCTGTCTGCCGGATTTCCATGGAGAATGCCGCTCAACTTTGTGCCCGAAGGCTTTGCGCCTACATTTGCTTCCATGCCGACATCTAGCCCAGTCATGTCCGTGCCACCTCCTATTGTGCACACTTTTCCTCGCGTAGAGGATACCATCTATCATTCTGAGTCATCTGAGGGTCCGGATGTTTATGAGAAGATGGACAAAATGAAAGATCAGTTTCTTGAGTTGCGCAAGGAATTGAAGACGCTAAGAGATAAAGATCTGTTTGGGAAGAGTGTTGCCGAGTTGTGTTTGGTGCCCAATGTCAAAATCCCGGTGAAGTTCAAAGTGCCTGACTTTGAAAAATATAAGGGGAATTCTTGTCCGCTCAGTCATCTCGTGATGTATGCCCGCAAGATGTCTACTCAGACAGACAATGATAAATTGCTTATTCACTACTTCCATGATAGCCTGACTGGTGCTGCACTCCGTTGGTATATTGGGTTGGATAGTGCAAGCATTCACACTTTCAATGACTTGGGAGAGGCTTTTGTGAAGCAATACAAGTACAATATGGACATGGTGCCAGATAGAGACCAATTGAGGTCTATGTCTCAGAAGGACAAAGAAACATTCAAAGAGTACGCGGAAAGATGGAGGGAGTTGGCTGCCCAGATTACTCTTCCTTTGGAGGAGAAAGAGATGACGAGGATCTTCTTGAAAACCCTGAGTTCATTTTATTATGAACAAATGATCGCTAGTTCCCCCAGTGATTTTACCGAAATGGTAAACATGGGGATGAGACTTTGGGAAGGAGTCTGTGAGGGATGGTTGTCAAGAGATGAGGCGTCAACAAGCGATAGTTATGGTAGCAATTTCGGTAAGAAGAAGGATAGTGAAACCAACACAGTAATTGGTAGGAGGCAGAGGAGGCCTCAGGTCAGAAGAAATCCACCACCCTATCAACATCATCATCATCAAGTGTCATTAGTAATTCCTATATTTTCTAATCAACAAGCAACACCAATTCAACAACAACAACATCAAGGTCAACAACAACAACCGCAACAAAGAACGAACACCTACAACAACAATAATACCAACAACAATCATCATCAACAGAACTTTAAGAGGAAGAAGGTCTCTTTTGACCCGATTCCTATGTCGTATACAGAGTTGTATCCCTCGGTAGTTCTCAAGAACTTAATTCAACCGAGGAACCCAACGCAGATCCTAGAGCCACTTCCCTGGTCGTATAAACCTGAGCTCTATTGTGCTTTTCATCAAGGAGCACCCGGACACGATATTGAAAATTGCTATCCATTGAAGTATGAGGTTCAAAAGCTTATGAACAGTGGTATGGTGTTCTTTGGGGACCGTGCGCCGAATGTGAAAGCAAACCCTTTGCCCGCTCATGGGAACTCTTCAATGAATATGGTGGACGGTTGTCCTGGAGAATTCAAAGTTTTTGATGTCCGGTTTATCCGAAGATCTTTGGTGCATATGCACAAGGATATCTGTTTGGTGAGTGACTATGAGCATGACCATGATGGTTGTGTTATTTGTAGTGTGAACCCAAGAGGATGTGATATGGTGAAAAGGGACATCCAACGATTGATGGATGAAGGTATGATTCAAATAGTTCAATCTCGTCATGTAGATGACGACGTCAATGTCATAGTGCCCGTTTTCAAGCAACAAGAGCGGTTGATAATCCAATATGATAGCAGCAACAATAAGAATGTCAGTCAAAGATCAGTATCGCTGTTGGTAATACGGTTAGCGGGCCCAGTCCCGTATTCATATGATAAGGTTGTACCATACCAGTACAATGATACAATGATAGAGAATGGTCAAGAGGTCCCGTTACCTACGACTAGTTCAGTAGTGAGCATTGCTGATGTAATGAAGGTGACCCGCAGTGGTCGAGTGTTTGGGTCGGTGGTCCCGGAAAGTAAAGAGGAAACAATTGTTGGTAAGTAGGTGGAGGTACCTAATGTAGAACCAGTTGGTTGTTCAAAGGATAAGTCTGGTGAATCCAGCAACTTGGAAGCCAATGATGATGATGAGGTACTCCGATTGATAAAAAGGAGTGAATTTAATGTGGTTGAGCAGCTGCTCTATACTCCCTCGAAAATTTCCGTGTTGTCCCTGCTTTTGAATTCCGAAGCACACAGAGAAGCACTACAGAGAGATCTTGAACAAGCATATGTAGAGCATGATGTTATTGTGGACCAGTTTGATCACATCGTGGTTAACATCACTTCATGCAATAATTTGAGCTTCTGTGATGAAGAACTCCCTGAGGAGGGAAGAAATCATAACCTGGCTTTGCATATTTCAATGAACTGTAAGGAAGATGCTTTGTCAAATGTGCTTGTTGACATCGGTTCGTCACTCAATGTGCTTCCTAAGTCAACTTTGTCAAAGCTATCTTACCAAGGAGCGCCCATGAGGTACAATGGTGTAATTGTCAAATCCTTTGATGGCTCGCGCAAAATGGTAATTGGTGAAGTGGACCTTCCAGTCAAGATAGGTCCGAGTGATTTTCAAATTACTTTTCAAGTAATGGATATCCACCAGGCCTACAGTTGTTTATTGGGAAGACCATGGATTCATGAGGCAGGGGCTGTTACTTCCACTCTGCACCAGAAGCTCAAATTTGTCAAGAATGGCAAGCCTGTGATTGTTGGAAGAGAGAAAGCGATGTTGGTTAGCCATTTGTCATCTTTCTCGAATGTTGAAGCTGAGGATGAGGTTGGAACTCTGTTCCAAGCCTTATCTATTGCTGCTGAGAAGAGGGTTGGGGCACCTATGTCCTCGTTGAAAGATGCTCAGAAGATTGTTGAAGAAGGTACTGTCGATCAGTGGGGGCGCATGGTAGAGGTCTCCGACAACAAAGGCAGAACCGGTTTGGGGTTCCAGAAAGGCTCATCAACTGTTAGATCTGAAGATATGCAACTCAGCTTCCATAGCAGAGGGTTCATTCATGGCAATGAACAACACTTAGCTATTGTGCTAGAGGATAGCAAAGAGGAAGACTGCACCAATTTTGTGATGCGTGGAAAGGCTTGCAACAATTGGATTGCTGTTGATGTTCCTATTATTTTGCATCGATCTAAGTAATTTTATATATTTTAAAATCCTTCTCTTATGCCTAAGGGAGAAGTGAACATTGTTTGAGCATTTTAAATTGATCATCAATAAAATTGATTCTATTCATCCACATCTTTGATGTTTAGTTTTGAATTTTTGCTATATTCTGAAAATGGTAATAAAAAAAAACATAAATAAATAATATAATTGCCCATATGCATAATATTTGGTCACAAATTCACATCTCTAAAATCAAAATATCAAATCATTATGTAGGTTGGTTCCTAACCCCATTGAAAACAATGATCCTTCTCCTTCTCCAAATTTTGAATTCCATGTGTTTGAGGCCGAGGAGGAAAGTGATGTGGAAGTGAGTGAGTTATTGTCATGTCTTCTTGAGCAAGATGAAAAGATTATTCAGTCGTTTGAAGAGCAGATTGAGCTAGTCAACTTGGGCTCCGAAGATAATGTGAAGGAAGTCAAGACTGGGTCTCGATTGTGTCCAGATGCAAAGAAGGGGTTGATTGATCTTCTTCAAGAATATTCAGATGTGTTTTCTTGGTCCTATACAGACATGCCTGGGTTGGATTCTGAGATTGTAGAGCATAGATTACCGTTGAAGCTAGAATGCCCGCCAATCAAGCAGAAATTGAGAAGAACGCATCCCGATATGGCTGTGAAAATCAAAGAGGAAGTGCGGAAGAAGATTGACGTCGGTTTCCTTATGACCGTTGAGTAACTGCAATGGGTGGCCAATATTGTGCCTGTGTCGAAGAAAGATGGAAAAGTCCGCATGTGTGTTGATTATAGAGATTTGAATAAAGCCAGTCCGAAAGATGATTTCCCTCTGCCACACATTGATATGTTGGTAGACAATACTGCTAAATTCAAAGTCTTTTCATTTATGGATGGATTTTCCAGTTATAATCAGATCAAGATGGCGCCCGAAGATATGGAGAAGACCACATTCATTACACATTGGGGAACATCCTGTTATAGAGTGATGCCTTCCGGTCTAAAGAATGCTGGTGCAACTTACCAAAGAGCAATGAATACTCTTTTTCATGATATGATGGATAAAGATATTGAAGTATATGTGGATGACATGATTGCTAAATCAATTGATGAAGAGGAACATGTTGAGCATTTGTTGAAGTTATTCCAGCGTTTGAGGAAGTATAAACTCCGCTTGAATCCCAATAAGTGTACTTTTGGTGTTAGTTCTGGTAAGTTGTTGGGCTTTATTGTCAGCAAGAAGAGTATTTAAGTTGATCCTGCCAAGGTCAAAGCAATACAAGAGATGCATGCGCCCAAAACTGAGAAGCAAGTCAGAGGTTTTCTCGACCGCTTGAGTTATATCTCCAGATTCATTTCCCACATAACTGCCACGTGTGCGCCTATATTCAAGCTTCTTCGGAAAGATTAGTCATGTGATTGGACCGAAGACTGCCAGAAAGCTTTTGACAGTATCAAGGAATATTTGCTTGAACCTCATATTTTGTCTCCACCTGTTGAAGGAAGACCGTTGATCATGTATTTGACTGTGCTAGATGATAGTATGGGTTGTGTTCTTGGTCAGCAAGATGAGACTGGGAAGAAAGAATTTGCAATTTATTACCTCAGTAAGAAGTTCACTGACTGTGAGACTCGGTATTCAATGCTTGAGAAGACTTGTTGCGCATTGGCTTGGGCTGCTAAGCGTCTGCGTTAATACATGTTGAATCATACCACATGGTTGATATCCAAAATGGATCCAATCAAATATATATTTGAGGAGTCTGCTTTAACTGGGAGAATTGCCCATTAGCAGATGTTGTTATCAGAGTATGATATCGAATACCGATCTCAGAAAGCAATCAAAGGTAGTATCTTGGTTGACCATTTGGCTCACCAACCAATTGAAGATTATCAGTCAGTGCAGTATGATTTTCCCGATGAAGAGATTTTGCACTTGAAAAAAAAGATTGTGATGAACCATTGCTTGAAGAAGGGATAGAACCTGGTTCCCGTTGGGGCATGGTATTTGATGGAGCTGTTAATTAATATGGAAATGGCATTGGGGCAGTGATTATTACTCCTCAAGGCACGCATCTACCATTTACAGCTAGATTGACTTTCAAGTGTATAAACAACATGGAAAAATATGAAGCTTGCATTATGGGGCTTGAAGAGGCCATGACTCTCATAATCAAGTATTTGGATGTCTTCGGTGATTCGGCTTTGGTTGTGAATCAGATCAAAGGAGAATGGGAGACGAATCAACCTAGTTTAATACCATATAGAGATTATGCGAGGAGGATTTCAACTTTCTTTACAAAGGTTGAGTTTCATCATATTCCTCGAGATGAAAATCGGATGGCAGATGCTCTTGTAACATTGGCGTCAATGACTGTAGTGAAGTTTTGCAATAAAGATCCCAATTTATCTCTGATGCGTCTTGATAGGCCAACTCATGTGTTTGATGTTGAAGAGATTAAAGACGAGAAACCCTGGTATTACGATATCAAATGTTTCCTCCAAAGTCAGATTTACCCGCCTAGGGCATCTTTGAAAGATAAGAAGACTTTGAGAAGATTAGCCGGTAATTTCTACTTGAATGGTGATGTACTGTACAAGAAAAACTTCGAGATGGTTTTGCTCAGATGTGTGGATAGACAAGAAGGAGACTTGTTGATGACCGAAGTGCATGAAGGTTCCTTTGGTACTCATTCCAATGGACATGCAATGGAAAAGAAGATGTTGCGAGCAGGTTACTATTGGTTGACAATGGAATCTGAGTGTTGCAAATTTATGAAGAAATGCCACAAGTGTCAAATTTATGCTGATGAGATTCACGCTCCTCCGACACTATTGAATGTTATCTCTTCCCCGTGGCCCTTCTCCATGTGGGGAGTTGATTTGATTGGGATGATTGAGCCCAAAGCTTCAAATGGACATCGTTTCATTTTGGTGGCAATTGACTACTTCACAAAATTGGTTGAAGCGGCATCGTATGCAAATGTAACAAAGCAAGTTGTTGTAAGGTTTATCAAGAATAAGATTATATGTGGTTATGGTGTGCCAAGTTAGATCATTACTAACAATGGATCGAACTTGAATAATAATATGGTGGAAGCTCTTTGTAAAGACTTCAAGATTGCACATCATAATTCTTCTCCCTATAGACCCAAGATGAATGGGGCTGTTGAAGCTGCGAATAAGAACATTAAGAAAATTATCCAGAAGATGGTTGTCACCTATAAGGATTGGCACGAGATGCTCCCATTTGCTTTGCATGGGTATCGTACATCCATCCGCACTTCAACAGGGGCAACCCCTTTCTCTCTTGTGTATTGTATGGAAGCAGTACTCCCCGTAGAGGTTGAGATTCCTTCATTACGTGTGCTCATGGAAGCCAAGTTGACTGAAGCTGAATGGTGTCAAACCAGGTTTGACCAGTTGAATTTGATTGAAGAGAAGAGATTGACTGCCATGTGTCATGGTCAGTTATATCAATAGAGAATGAAGAAAGCTTTTGATAAGAAGGTCAGACCTCGAGTGTTCAGAGAAGGTGACCTTGTGCTCAAGAAGAATTTGACGTCCAAGCCAGATTCCAAAGGAAAATGGACTCCTAATTATGAAGGGCCGTATGTTGTTAAGAGAGCCTTTTCAGGCGGTGCATTGAGTCTTACAACTATGGATGGTGAAGAGTTCACTCGTCCTGTGAATGCAAATGCAGTCAAGAAATACTTATCCTAAAAGAAGAAAAGAACAGCTCGCTAAGTTGAAAACCCGAAATGGAGGCTTAGGCAAAAATGAGCGTCTCGGTGGATTGAAAACCCGAAAGGGCGATCCAGGCAAAAATTAGAGACATAAAACAGAAAGAATTTCCTTATAAGTTGAGTACCCCACCTTGGGGCAGCTTATGCAAAAATTAGGGATTAAGGCAAGTAACTGCATTATGCTGGTCTTCAGTGTTTTCAAGGTTTGTTTGAGCACAAGGGCTGACATCAGTTCATCTCCAACAGCTATCAAGAGCACAGTGGGTATCAAGAGTTGGTAGAAGGATTAAGGATCATTTGTATTCAATGTAACCCTTTTCCATGTAAATTACCATTTTCAACTTTGTAAAATCTATGGATTCTTGTCATTTACAGACTACCATTCTATTAAATAAAGTTGAGCTTTTATCCAAATTATTTCTACTCTTACTTACTTCAGCCAATAGTTTTCAAATTTTATTATGATCATTTTGAAATTAAAATTTTAAATCAAAATCGAGTTCTCTTTAAAATAAAAGCAAGAATTTTCCAAAGCAAGTAAAGGGAATATCAACATCATTTCAATAAACAGCAAGTCCTTAAGTGTGAAGCATTAGAGGTTCCCTAAGCAGTTAACCCTTAGGGTATCCATGGACATTAGTGTTGATTCAATTCCTCGGTGGAGTGTTTGATCCTCAGTGGAATTTCTTTGTCCCCGGCTGATTTGGTTGATCCAGATACCCTGCGGCGTGTTGTATTCCCCGACAGAGTTTCTGCTGTCCCCAGTGGAGTTTCTGACAGTCAGCGAAGTTCGCATTTCCTCATCAAGGTTGATCTTCAGAGATGGTTGATCTTCCCTAGTATATCGTGTTGGTTTCCCCACTAATCACCACTCAATTTGCTCCTAGTCAGAGTATCCTCCTGGTTTCTGAGCGGATTTTGTTGATTATTTCTCTGTAGGATTGTCTCACATTGTTTTATGGTGATTGACCTAAAATTCCCCACAGATTGGATGATATACCCTCAGTAGATCATCTCCTTCCCCAATTAGGTTTGAACCCCTGGGATGTTGATCTCTCTGCTCTCCGACAGTTGTCTCCATATTTTGTGGATTGATCGAGGATTGTACCGGTGGTTCAATTTCTTTGTGACACCTCTGTATCCTTTGCGATCGTTTTGTCAGCACAATCATCATATATACATAAACATATACATATACATTCATATAATTTCATAATTTGCGTATTCTGCATCTTCATATTTGATTTGTTTGAGATTCTAATTCTCTGTTATGGCGGTACGTTACTCCCATACCAAATCTGGTGTCTGTCCTCCTTCAATTGTAGAGTGTCAGCCCCTTAAGCAGAAAGACTTTAACCTTTCTTTGTTTCCCCACTGGGTTTGTTTCCTCGAGGACGGTTGTTATTTCAGTTTCCTCTCCAGTAGATTTTTTGGATGGAATTACTCCCCTTGAGTTATGTCCTCATTGGGTTGAGTCTTGATTGACCATTTTCTTTCTAGCTCTTACCTAGATAGATGCTTTGGTCCCCTAAGAGCTTATTACCCAGTAACTGGTGATATTCTTCTTAGTTTGCAGTTTGTTACTTCTTGCCCAATACCCGGCAAAGGTACCCTTTTTTCTCCTCAGTAGAGTCCCTAGTGGATCTATTCCCCGGGAAGTATATCCTTGATATGTTCATTCTAACCGATGAAAGATATCTTTCTTTTCCCTGCCTGAGTTTATCCTTGATATGTTCACTTTAACCGGTGACGGATATTCTCATTCTATGGTATTCTACCCAGTAAAAAGGTAGTTGTCATCCCTATTTTGTTCCTCAGAGAGTTAATCCTTGATATGTTCATCTTAATCGGTGACGGGTTTTCTTCTCCTTGTGGTTTTATACCCAGTAACCGATAGTTGTAAATCCTATTTTCCCCTGTGCGGAGTCTATCCTTGATATGTTCATCCTAACCGGTGACGGATTTTATCTTCTATGGTATTCTATCCAATGAGTGATAGATATAATCCCTATTTTTGCTCCTCATCAGAGTCGATCCTTGATATGTTCACCTTACCTGGTGATGGATTTTCTCTTTGATTGGTTTTCTACCCAGTAACCGGTAGTTGTAAATCCTACTTTGTCCCCTCGCAGAGTCTATCCTTGATATGTTCATCCTAATCGGTGACAGATTTTCTCTCCGACGGTTTTCTATCCAACTCTTGATAGATGTAATTTCTACCCTTTTTGTTCAGTTGGTATATCCTTGATATGTTCATCCTAACCGATGACGGGTATCCTCCTTGGCATTTCCAGGCAAGTCTGTCCTTGATATGTTCTTCTTAACCGATGACGAATTTTCTTCCCTGTTGAGTTTATCCTTGATATGTTCATCCTAACCGATGACGGATACTCTCACCTTTGGTTTTCTACCCAGTAACTGGTAGTTGTAAATCCTATTTTCCGCAGTTTTCCCCAGCAAGGCTATTCTTACCTAGTAACCAGTAATGAATACTCCCTCCTGGAATTTCCTCAGCGAGTCATCCTTGATATGTTCATCCTAACCGATGACGGATGTTCTCTCTGTCATATCTTTATTATCTCCTTACCCAGTAACAGGTAGTAGATAATAGACTCCAGCTCCTCCTGTGTTGAAGTTTATCTTCCCCATTTGAGTTGAGTGTGCATTTCCTTAGTGAAATCGTTTTTCCCCTGCGTGAGTCGAGTACTTCAGTTTTATCCTGACTTACTCGTATCCCCTGCAGATGTCGTGATTGTTGGTGTAAGCCCTAAAGGCCAATACTTTTGGTACTTGTATCGAATTATTTATTAATAATAAAAGGCTTTTTCTTTATTACGTTTGTATAATAAAGTCCCTAGAATAGCTAGTCTGTTTAATGTATCAAGTATGACTTAATCATGAGATCACATTAAACATAAGGACACTATTCTTAAAGTATCTGTAGTCGAGCTTTAGTGTGAAGTGGGATAACATTAAAGCATTAAGACTATTATGTTTGTAGACTGATGATCACATCTCATGGATCATGGATAAAGAGTTATCAAGTCTTAAACATAAGTATGAATATTAGGAGTAATATTTATACCGGATTGACCCGCTATGAGAATACTATATAGAAAGTTATGCAAAGTGCCATAAGTTATTCTCATGGTGATAATGGTGTATGCCACTCTTCGACCTGAAACCACTATGGACCCTAGATGTAGAGTCGAATGCTTTATTGCTGATCAAACGTTGTCCGTAACTGGATAACCATAAAGACAGTTGATGGGTACTCCACGAAGCATGCTGAGGGACATGAGTGACCTAGATGGAATTTGCCCATCCTGTATAACAGGACAAATGTCTATGGGCCCAATATTGAACTAGACAAGGATGACACGGTCTATGCCTTATGTTCAATATAGACATAAGGGCAAAAGGGTAATTATATACATAAGTATTATCACAGAAGGAATTGTCAAATCACATGACATTTTCGTGTCTTGGGTAGCAGTGATGTGTTGCTAGATACCGCTCATTGTTTATTATGTTAAATACGTGATTCAATATAATTGCCAACGTCACGAAAACCTACAGGGTCACACACAAAGGACGGAATGATGAGAGATAGAGTAACTAAGGAATACCGTAAGGTACGGTGCCCTTAAGTGAATTATAGAACATCGTAAGGTACGGTGTACTTGAGTAGAATACGAAATATGGTAAGGTACCATGGGCTTAAGTGATTTTGGGCATATTATAAGATATGGGCCAAAATACACTTAAGTGGGCTTTTAGCTTGAAGCCCACACAAGTGGTTCTATAAATAGAACCCTTGTGCAGAAGCATTGGTTGCGGTTGCATTAATTTCGTTTTCTCTCTCTCTCTCTCTCTCTCTCTCACTCAAAGCCTTCATTCGTACCAGCTAGCACTGAGATTGAAGGAATCCGTTCGTGTGGACTGAGTAGACACGTTGTCATCGTTCAACGTTCGTGATCGCTCCGTGGATCTGCATCAAAGGTTTTGATTGTCGCAAGAGATCTGCACCAAAGGTTTCAATCGTCACAAGAGGTAAATATTCTATCACTGATCATGACCATTCGTAAGGATCTCTAAAGGAGAAAATTTTAATTTCCACTGCGTTTTGGACCGCAATTTTCCTTCAGTGATTTCCCTGGCTGAGTCTTTCCATTTTGTATGGAATCCCTCGAGTTCCCTCAGTAGTTTTGAGTCATAGCCTGGCCTACGCGTAACTCCTTTTTCCCCCCCAGAGTCTCTGTCTCCCAAGTGAGTTTCCTTACATAATGAATTATACTCCTGCGGACTTTCGGTCTCTCTAATTTCTTTTTCTTTGTGGTAATATTCCCGCCACAAAGAATTTACTTTTGCGTTCATGTCATATGCACCATGAGGTCTCTTAGGGACCAAAATTTGTTTCCCTGTTGTTATTTAAACCCATTTTACTGAGTCGAGCCGAAGATTTTAACCTTCATCTCCTCAATTAGAATGTCCTTAAATAGGGGCAGTTGTAAGACCCCAATTTTAACCCTAAGATCCCTCATGCAATTCCATCACAAGAATTAGCATTGGGATCATGTCTTGGCATCCTCCTTACCCCTTTTTCATTGGGTTTGTTTTGGGAGAGATCACCAAGCACTTTGTGATTATATCATACGTGTATTTTATCATTTCACTAACCAAAATACCAAAAATATGTCTTTGCATTTGTCTAACTCTTTTGTAGGAAGGGCATGATCTCATTGATTCATCAAGTTCACATCTAGGGTTTGAGACCCTCATGAACAAAGAGCACAACCAAGAATTGATTAAATAATGGTTATGAGTATCATATATGAGTCCCAATGATCTCTACATGTTATATTGATCAAGTGTTCTTCAAGAGATTGAGGGTGATTTGCCTTGGAAAACCTAGTTTGACTAGGTATCTTGAGTAACTTCTCCAATAAGCTATCTCACCAATTGATCAAATTTTTCAAGGGACACTTTAAAATTCATCATCTTATGCATATATGATCTACCATGAGCCAAGAAAGTCAAGATAATTGGAAGTTAGTAAGTTGGTTGATGGTGGTTGGCCAGATGGATTCATCTAATCAAAACTGGGTCTACCTAGACCCTATCTCCTACAATTTTCATCATATGAAAATGATTCCAAGAGCCAAATTACTCTAAATGATATTCCAAACAACTTTTATGTTGAGACCTATAGCTAGTTTTGCTTAGAAAATCATTTTCAATGATGAAACATTATAGGTCATTTTGTCTAAACCCTAATTTGAAAGTCAACTTCCCAAATCCATAACTTGCTTACTTTTCATGATATGAAAGATTTCCAAGTTGAAAAATCAAAATCAATGTGTCTACTTCAACTTTGATGTTTGGAGTGGGAGCTAATTCAACTTTTTTGAGCATGTGATATGAGGTTACATTATAGGTCACTTTTGACCTATACCATTGATCAAGTGATTTTTCTAAACTTCAAAAATGCATAACTCTATCATTTCAAATCCAAATGACATTAAATTGGTGACCATTTTGAAGGTCTTTGAGATAGACACAACTTTTATGAAGACACTTTTCTCATTTGAAGCTCATATAAAGAGTTAAGCAAGATGGAATATCGAGACATATGGCTTGACACTTAGAAAAATTTTGATATGTCAAACATTTCCAAAATTCCAACTTAAATTTCTCCAAGTTCCAAGCTCCAAATGAAAAATTGTTGAACATGAAAGTTGTTCCTATTGATCTCACCTTTCCAAAGAGCTCAAATTCATTCATTTTGGACAAGGAATGCATAGGCTTCGTATGGCATGAACAGGGTGATATCACTTGGCAAGGATCAAACTTCAAACATCAATGCAGACTTGTCTTGCAATCCAAGCTTAATTCAGACTATCCAACACTCATTTGTGGACCTCAAGCAATGATTTCATGAGCCTGTGCGCGCCCATGCACACTTGCATCACAATTTTCCAAAATTGGAAAGTGATTTGAAGTGTGCAATTATAGACTATTTTGGATATAAATAGAGCTTCAATTGCTCAGAAATGAGAACACATTCGCACCAGCTTTGATCCCTCTTCTCAAACCCTCACTTTGCAAATGATAAGCATGAGAAATTCTTTTGAATTTGAGGTTGAATTTCCAGTGTTTTGTAATTCAAATCTCCAGGAATCCATAGCCCAGTTGAAGTGAGACTAAGCACAAGCAAGATCAAGACCAGTTGAATCCAGACCTCCATTGAAGGTATTTTCCAGAAATTTTGAACTCTTCGATTCTCTCAAATTCTTGCTTAATTTTATTGATTCTTTGGTTATCTGAAGTCCTACCAATGTAGGCAAGAAGTTTGAGTTACTTTGAGGCCAAATCGAAGCAACTCGGTTCATGTATCTCAAATGTCAACTCCATGTATCTCTCAATATACTTGGAGTTAGAATGAATTGAGGCCATATTCGATCTCAGCGCCATTTTTACTTTAAAATCATGTCCTTGTTTTTCATTTTGGTGATGCTTGATGGTGAACCAGTCTGGTGAGGTCCACCAGAGAAGATGACCGAAGCTCTGGCTCCGGCGATGTGTTGGCAAGTATTTGAACCATATGATCCATTCATTTTGTTTTAATCCTAGGCGTTGGTTTTGATTACCAAAGTTGCCACGCGCTGACAAAGGACTATGGTGGATAGCGCACTCCTGGCCACTTGATTTGCCACCTCAATTAATGAGGGAGATCAAGTGGTCCACGTTTTTTCTGATATTTTAATTTTCATTCTTATTTGTTTATTTTTAATAAGTCATATTAAATTCAATATTGATCCAAAAAATATGGGACTTTCACAAAAAAAATTCAAATATATTTCTCTTTCATATTCTGAATTAAAAACATTTTTTGGATCATTATTAATATTTTTCATGAATTAATTTATTTTGAATTTGTTTTTAATTGTTTAAAAATATTTTTAAATGTCCAAAAATTTTGAAATTTTTTCTCCAAAGTCCTTTGACCTTGTTTGGCCTATGATAAATCTCATGGCCATTTCTTTGGTGTTTTGATGAGATTTTAGGAATTGGATAAACCATATTTAATTTAAATGCACTATTTTAGTATTTTTAAATTGAATAAATGCCAAATAAATTTGTTGACCAATTGTGATGACTTTGTTTATGTTTGACTCTTGTTGTTGGGCCTTGGTCAAGGTTGATTTGACTTTGTCAAATTAATATCAGGGGATTGATGGAATGTACATTCCATCTCCCAAAATGAATGAATGATATTAATTTGGTAAAAGTCCTCCTTTGACATTTTTGTGATTTCATTCATTCCCCTCCCACTTCATCTCATTCCTCTTTTTCATTCATTTATTCCATTTGGCCTATGACATCTCAAAGTCCTAATGCTAGTTGATTGAAAAATTGACATGAGTATGGATGAGATTAGGCCACACCTTTTGCATATTCTTTTTTGTGTGTGGTATGTTTCATGAGCATAGTCCATTATACTATGTCTCTAACATGCATTAACACCAAAATTTTATTTCCCGACCTCAAATAGTTGTGACTCCTACATAAGTCCAATTACGATTGCTTAACATAGCGCTAAATTTGTGACATAAAAGGCATAAGCATTCTAGTTAGTGAGATTGTAAGTCTCCCCTGTTTCATGGTATTGTGTGGAAACTTGGCCTTCTCTCCTTCCTTTAGAAAAGATGTTTTGGTTCAAGGATTCATGTTTGTGATAAGTGGGTTGAGTGTTCTCCAAAGAATGTCTTGAAATAAAAAAGCAACAGCAAAACAATACTAACTTCTAACCTACAAACTACTAACTTTTAATTTCAAGCCTTTACTTTAATGCAATTTATTTTTAGCACTCAATTCATTTTCCATTGTTCATATCATTCTAATTGTTTATGTTAGTACAATTTTCACTTTTTCCACTTGGACCATATTGTGTGATATATTTTGCTTGTGTATACTTTGCTTGTTTGTGTGGTCTTTGACCGTTAATGTACATAACAATAACAAAAACCCTAAAAAACTTTTGAGTGGACTGTTGGCTTGATCTTGGACAAATGGACTTAGAATCTAGGCGACCTTCCTATGCTAATGGACTTGGCCAATGCCAAGTTGTTGAAGAACCAAGTTCTTGAAATTTGAAATTCATTTCATACATCTTTGAAGACCTCTCTGAGTTCATCTGCAACATGATCATTGTGAAGCTGTTATTTTGAACCCGTGACTTGTGGAATTCATCTGTTACATGGGTTATTTTGGAAGAAGATCATGGAATGGATAAGCTTGGATGTGGCCATCTTTATTTGATGCCTTGCTCTTCAAGATAAAATAATTGTGCATTTGTGTATTGCTTGATTCTAAAAGTCCAAGGGAATTCTGGGTTTTTATTGACATTCTTGTCTATTGGATTGCTACCCATTTGGTCAGATCTTTTCAACTCTAAAATTTTAATTTTGTGCATAGGATAATCTCTTCATCTTCTCCCCATTTCGTTAATTTCAAAATATCACCCTCCTTTTTTTTAAAATCTTCTTTGTGTGAACTACTTTTGTTCTAAAGTTTGACCACTTTTGCAAAAAGATAGAAACTTTGGCCTTATGCCATTGCATTTTCAAGCTTCTTTTCTTAAATCAAACTTGTAAATAAACTTAACTCTAATTGACTTAAACTTTCAAAAAGCTAAAAAGAACTAACTCATTCAAACCATTTTAGGCCTTTGTGCCTTTCAAATTTAAATTTTGTTAAAATCAATGCATCCATTTTGAAATTTGTATCACAAACTACGAGGTTTTGATCCCTCATTTTTATGTTGGTACGTAGGCATAAGACCGAAGCTCTTGTCAAACACAAAAATATAATTAATGAATTCTTTTCTCATCCCTCCATTGTATTTTTCGTAAATACCACTTTGTACAAAATACATATGCACACAAAAAGGGCTCCCTAAGAGTACCTAGGACACTTTGGGTGCTAACACCTTCCCTCTATGTAACCAACCCCCTTACCTGTGATCTCTGACTTTTATTAGTTTTTATCTGAAAACTTCTTACTTTTTGGGTTTTGTTCGTACTTTTTCCCTTTTTCCATGGAAACGATAAAAGTGAGGTGGCGACTCTTGTTATTTGATCTCTAGCTTGTTAATAGCTCGATGATCATGAATTTCCCGCTACACACTTGAAGGAGATTATTTGGATGCAAAAATGGCTTGAACCCTTGGAGTTTCAATCCCAAAACAGAAGGGGAATTCAAACTCGATTTCAAGAGATATCCTCAAGGTGTACTATTAATGGGGGTATGGGTGATTGTAGGTCGAAGTTGGGCCAAGGATACTCCATTCTGAGTAGCATGGCATGTATTTATAGGCTTGCCCGTTACTTTCCACACACTTTTCATTTTTTTCAAGAAAAGAAACTCTTGGTTGCATGCTTCCATGGGCGTGTGATAGGCCCATGAAATGATTAGAAATGGTCCAAAATGAGATGTAAACCAACTTGAAACAATAGCATAAAGTCGTGCATTAGGGAAATGGAAATTCATCTTGGAACTTACCAAATGAGCCCATGCATTACACCCATGTGCAAGTCCTTTAGAAATTCTCTAAAGGCCATGATCTTGGACTCTTTGGAAAGGTAACATGAAGGGTAACAACTTTGATGTTGAAGACTTTTCCATTTAGAGCTTGGATAATAATGAATTTTAAGGTGGAAGTTGGAGAAATCAAACATAGTTGAAAATTTTCAAAGTTAAAAGTCAAATGACCACTTTTTCGACCTTGAATAACTTTTGCTATGAGCTTCAAATGAAAATGGTTCCTTCTTAAAAGTTGTAGCTCATTAATTCCTATTCAATTTGGTCAAAAAATTTACACCGTTTGAATCCTTGATAAGGGAGTTATGTATTTTAGAAGTTGAGGAAAATTGCTTGTTCAATGATGATGGCCCAAAATGACCTATAATGTTTCCTCTTGGTACATGCCCTTGTAAGTTGAATTTGACATTTCTAAAAGAATACAAGTTAGATAAGACATATTTTGTTCGATCATGAAACTTGGAGGGTATTCATATGATAAAAATTGAGCAAGTTATGGTTTTTGGAAGTTAACCTCCTAACTAGGGCACAGACAAAATGACCTATAATATTTCACCATAAAAAATTACTTTCCAAGCAAATTTAGCTCTTGATGCCAACATGAAAGTTGTTTGGAATGTCATAAAGAGTGACGTTTCTCTTGGAATCATTTTCATATGAAACAAATTGTAGGAGATAGGGTCTAGGGAACCCTAGTTTTGACCAGTTGACTTTCTCTGGTCAACCTCTTTGAACTAACTTGGAAACTTGAAGTTATCTTGCTCTTTGGGGATCATGGAGGATCATATATGCATAATATGATGTATCATGAAGTATCTCTTGAAATATTTTACCAACTATTGGAGAAACCTGCTAAGGAAATCACACAAGATACCTAGATGAATTAGGGCTTCCAAGGCAAACAAGCTCCAAGCTCTTGATGAATTCTTAATCAAAATAACAAATACTGAACATGGGGATCCATGTGTGATGTTTAGAACCAATGTGAACCTTCCCTTGATTGATCCCTTTGCATTGAGGGTCTCAAACCCTAGATGTGAGATTGATGAGGCACATATGGACACACACACCTACAAAAGAGACAAACCTATATATAGACATATTTTTCGTATTTTGGTCAGTAAACAAAAGAAAATAAAGTATCATACAATCAAAAGTGCTTGGTGATCTCTCACAATGCAAACCCAATGAATGAGGGGTGAGGAGGATACCAAGGTGTGATCCCAATGCCAATGATAAGATAACATCAGGGATCTTAGGGTCAAAATTTGGGTCTTACACCACGTCAATTAATGAGGCGTGATCCAACGCTCTGTGTTTTTTATGATTTTTATTCTTTTTATTTTATTATTTTTAATTCTTTTTTATTTTAAAATTTATAGTAATTCCATTTTTCATCCAAAAAATCCCAAAATAATTTCTAAAATTCTCTTTTATTTCTTCATCTGATTTTTAATTTTCCACATTTTATTTCACTAATTTTCTATTTTTCATGAATTTTCTATTTTCTTCTTTATTTTAATTGGTTTCAAAATACTTTTCTACATTTTAAAATTCTGAAAAATTTATTATATGTGTCTTATTTTATTTCCAACCTTCCAAAATTTTCTTGGCCATTTATTTGGTGTTTTAAAGGACTTGATGGATTTTTCATTTTATTTCTATTTTAAATTTCATTTAAAAATACTTTTGGTGCATTTTTATTTTATTTAATTGCATTTTATATTTGTGTGACATTTGTGAACTTTTGCTGGCCTTGGATCATGATGGTTTGGATCATCAGTCTCATCAAAACTCAATGGATCTTGGGTGTTGATGGAGTGAAAACGTTAATCCACCAAAATGGATAATTGATTTTGATGATGACTTGATCAAACTCTTGGTCCAATTTGGGTGTGACCTCTATTGTCCCCTTCTTCTTCATCTCTTTCTTTTCCATTTAATCAATTGGATGGCGTGTGTCCATCTTGTTCATGGTGTGTGGATTGGTACTTGATGAACTTTTATCATTTCAAATTTACCTCTTAATGGATCATAGATCATTTAAGGTACTTTGGATTTATGCATAAGTTT
This sequence comes from Lathyrus oleraceus, assembly GCF_024323335.1. Lineage (NCBI taxonomy): Eukaryota > Viridiplantae > Streptophyta > Magnoliopsida > Fabales > Fabaceae > Lathyrus > Lathyrus oleraceus. The sequence continues at coordinate 306,085,491 of NC_066580.1, forward strand.
GTCCTAAGTGTCATGAAGTCTGGATTAAAGTAATGAACTATCCTCATAGCCTTTGTGCTTGATCATTCCCTCTTTTATTTTTGTGTGGCATGACTTTAGGAGAATGATTTACATATCATTTCTCTAGCATCTAACACAAATATTATTATTGACCGACCTTAGATAGTTGTGACTTCTATATAAGTTCAATTACGATTGCTTAATATAGCGCTAAATTTGTCCCAAAAGGAAAGGCATTTTCATAAGTGAGATTGTAAGTCTCCTACTCCTCATGGTATTGTGTGAAAATATTGCTCCCATTCCATTTGTGAGAACTATTGGCATACTTGTTGATTTTATCCAAGTTGGAGCCCTTCTCATAAATGATGTTTAGGTTCATATTTTCATGCTTGTGGGTGAATAGTTGAGTGTTCTCCAAAAAATGATCAAATCATCTTTCATTTTGGATTATAACCTCATTTAATAACATTTTATTTGTATTAACTTTCATTTCCATGTCATTTACTTTATCCTCTCTTAATTTATGTCATTTACGTTATAATTCATGTTTAGCATCTCGTATCATATTATTTGGTGATCTTGTCATTTGTTTTTTGTCCATTTTGGACTTTACTTTCATATATTTTTAAAGAAAACACTAATAAGAAAAACCCTAAAAAGAAACTTGGTTATCCTGACTCATGGACTTGTGGTTACTATCCTTGGCATCATTGTGGAGTTGTGGACTTAGAATTAGGACCTTGACCTTTACTTTGGACTTGTGATTTGATACCTTAGAATCTATCTGGTACCTTTGACTTTGGACTTCCTTTGGAGACTTGGTTGAGTTACTCTGGTTTCATTTGATACATGGGTTATTATTTGTTTATTCTGGCTTGCTTGAGGCTTAAACCAAAGGAGGGAATTCTTCCTTGACTTGTGTCATAAAGCTTTCTATCTCATGGTTAGATCTTTCCTCCCTAGATTTTACTTTATGCTCTAGGATATCCTCTTCTTCTACTCCCTCCCTCTCTTTAATTTTCAAAATCTTCTCTCTTTTTTCAAAACCTTCTTATTTTCTAACTTGAACCACTTTCTCAATAAACCTTGACTTTTGTCAAGTGATTTTTATAACCTTTTTCTTAATAAATGCTAATTCATCTTAAGCATATTTAGACAAATTTCAAAAGGCTTAAAAAATGCATAACTCATTCATATTGTTTTTGTGCCCTTTGTGCATTTTTCCTTTTAAAGCTTTTCTCAAAGTTTAGATATGATTCATTTAAATAGTTGAGATATAATTCTCTTATCCCCATAGTGTTTATGACAGTTATTTTCCATATGTGAGAGCTAGTGGCATACTTGTTGATCCTTATCCAACTTGGAGTCCTTCTCATGATGATGCAAAGTTCTCATACTTGTGGGTGACTAGTTGAGTATTCTCCTTAAAATGACAAAGTGTCTTTAAAAAAATGAATCAAAGCAAACATCTTTTTCATTTTAACAACGAACTACGAGTTTTTGATCCTCCATTTCACTTTGTTGATATGTAGGCATGAGACTTCAAAAGGTCTTGGAAAACACAGAAATCATGAAAAAAATATTTCTTTTCCTGTCTCTCCAATTTTTTACAAACAACACCTTTTCAAACCAAAAAATGTATAGATTTTCAAAGAGGTTCCCATGGAGTACCATGGGTGTTTATGGTGCTAATACCTTCCATTTGCATAACTAACCCTCAGACCCTTGTTCTCTTTTTTTAGTTTTGTTTTAAAACCCCTTCGAGTTTTGTTCGTACTTTTTCCCTTTTCCTTTGGAAACAATAAAAGTGCGATGGTGACTCTTGATTTATGAGTTAAGTTAATCGATAGCTTAATCTCAAAAAAAAATACCGCTACGAGCATGTCTCAACATTCAAGTGGAAAATTTCAATCATTTCTCAACATATTATAGAAATATAGTGGTTTACATCACTACAAAGAATAGACTAATATCCAATATTTTCAAAAAAAAGGATCTTAAAAGAAAATGCACAAAGGCACAAAAATAAGTTTGATGAGGTTTTCCTTTTTTATAAGTTTGAAAAAAAGAGTTTAAGTATGCTTAAATATTTTAGCATTTATTGAGAAAAAGATTTTCTGGATCACTTGACAAAGTCAAGGTTTATTAACAAAGGAGTGAAGTTTGAAAATAAGAGGTTTTTGAAATAGACAGAGGTTTTGAAAATTGAGGAAGTGGGAAGGAGAGGAAGAGACTATCCTAAAGCATAAAGTAAATGATATGATATAAAAGGTCTCATTGTAAGGTATCCCAAGAGAAAGCCTTTATGTGTGCAAGTGTACTAACCATGACATGGAGCAAGCATTTTACATTGGTCAAAATAAGCATTCATTTCCCTTTGGATTAAGCCATAAGATGAAAAATCACATAAGTAGATGAATATCAAAAGATCCAGGTGAACAACAAAGCCACAGAGAAACATCCAAGTCTTGAATTGAAGATCAAAAAGGATCCAGAGGGATCACAAGGTCTCAGATGAATCACAAAGTGTAAGATATACTCCAACCAGGGGGAAAGCACTAAGTCCTAAGGTCCAAAGTCCAAAATAATCCTGAAGCAAGGGATGGTAACACGAAGTCCATAAAATCAGATTAAAGTTTTTAGGGTTTTAGCCATTTTATCATATTTTTATTCTTTTGAAATAAGAAGGCAATAAAAGGAAAAAAGTAAAAGGAAAGAATTCCAATGACATGAATGTAAATGACATAAATGTAAGGATCATAAATGTAAAGTTAGGAGGTTGGATGTAACAAGTTAGTGATCATGAGAAGCAATTTATGTGGCAAACATGTTAGAGTATTGATACAAAGTCAAACTCTCAAGGCATGAATCACAAATGCTCAAAACTCAAAGAAGAAAGAAGAGAACAAAAGGTAAAATGAAAGCAAGCACAAGTGTTTGACGTAGGATCCACTATCAAACAAGTCAAGAGACCCAATCATATGGCACATCCTAGGGATAACATATCACTAACTTAAAGTGTCAAAAATATTATAAGATGCTCACCTATTAACATATTGAAGTAGAGAATATTGAATTAACCTAAGAGACCATTTATGGTTGACTTGAAATGTAGAAGCATTGATCAGCCAAGTCAACAACTCAAGCTCAAACATCAAGTTTCACAAAAAATGAATAAAAAAAGATTTATAATTGATTAAAAAGGGAAATTCTAGATAAAATTCAAATCAAGCACCAAAACATAAAATAAATGGTTGAGATGATTATAAGACATTAGAAATATTACAAATAAAAGAACCTCAAAAGTTGGATGCAAAAGTATTTAAAAATGATCAAAAAAAATGGGAAATGAAAGTTTAATGAAAAATAAAAGAAAATGTCAATAAAATGCAAAAATGATTTTAAAAAATATATATGGTGCAAAATATTTTTATGAATTTTTTGTAAAAAATTTGGGTCAAAATGAATTAAAAATCACTAAAAATTAAATCAGAAAGTAAAAAGGAAAAAAATAAAAATAAAAATAAAAGAAAATAAAAAATGTTTAAATTAGGGCGCCAACGACTACTTTATATGAAAAAGTGCGTGCAGGTCCAGTTCATCTTCAACCTTGGTTCGGCTTTTGCAAATAACGAACTAGGTGTTTTTAGCATGAATCAAGCAAGGATTCAACATCAACATCCATCGTCGTCCATGTCTCTTTGCTTCAGAACCATTGATTGGCTCTGAGCAAAGAGAATTTGCTCAAGAACTCTCAGAATCCTAGTTCTTCAAAGTAAAATTAAATGATGAATATGAAGAGTAAATTCCAGGTAAGTGAGGGATTTTTATCAGTGTGTCAAGACGAACACACTAGTAACTAGTTTGCTCAGAAAGGTAACTCGTATCTGCCTTTCCTGTTGAAGCTTCAGAAGTCAATAATGGTGGATTTAGAAGTCTGATTCCAAGGTGTTTTAGGCCATGAAAATGCTTCAGTCAGCTTCAGAAGGTGCCGATGAGTCATTCTGGGTGAAGATTCGAAGCTAAAAGAGCTTGAATCAAAGAAATGGTTAACTGGTTTTTTGAGGTATCAGGTTCAAATGGTTTTAAATTTTCCTTTGCTATCAAAGCTTCAAAATGAAGGTAAATGCTTCCTCTATTTATAGGAAATGAAGTGAGATCGTGGTATGTGTGAAATGGAGGCAAATTCGTGTGAATTAGGTCAAAAGTTTGATGATTTTCCAAGCGTGTGAGAGTGAGGGTGAAATGTGTGAGTTAGAACTCAAAACTAGTCATTTTGTGTTTGTTCAGGTGTGTTCTAGGTCGTTAAAGGAGTTCTACATGTGCAGGTGGTCCCATATTGGAAATGGCATGAAATTCGTGACCTAAAAGTTAGGCAATAAGCAGAGTCCATGGTCCCAACTTGGAGCTTAGGCCAAATGAAATCCACTCGTGCGTTTTGAGATATTCTTTGTGCCAAATTATCTCCTCATGGTGAAGAATCAGATGCAAAAAGAATTTTACAAAGTCAGGATTTTATTGATAGAATGGTAGTCCACAAAAGGCGTGACTCCATGGATCATTATAAAGTTTAGAAAATGGTAAATGGAAAGGCTACATTGAAATACAATGACCACTATTCTCCCTAACAACTTTGATTTCCTGTAATTAAGCTTCTGTTGAGAGAGATTAAACTGAAACTTCCTGATCGATGATGTTGCTGCTTCCAGTGATAAAGCCTGGCCTGATGCAGTTACTTGCCATAAGAGACTAGAGAATATCTTTATTTCCCTTTACTTTGGGGTAGACTATTTTTGTGATCCTTCGAAGCGTGGTTGACAACACGTTTACAAGAGGCGTGTGTTGGTGTAAGCCCTGGAAGCCAATATTTTGGTACTTGTATCGAATTCTTTATTAATAATAAAAGGTTTTTTTATTTATTATGCTTGTTTAATAAAGTCCATAGAATAGCTAGTCCGTTTAATGTATTAAGTGTGACTTTATCATGAGATCCCATTAAACATAAGGACATTATTCTTAAAGTATATGTAGTCGAGCTTTGTTGTGAAGTGGGATAACATTAAATCGTTAAGACTATTACGTATATAGACTGATGATCATATCTCATGAATCATGGATAAGGAGTTATCAAGTCTTAAACATAAGTATGAATATTAGGAGTAATATTTATACTTGATTGATCCGCTATGAGAATACTACATAGAATATTATGCAAAGTGTCATAAGTTATTCTCATGGTGATAGTGGTGTATACCACCCTTCGACCTGAAACCACTATAGACCCTAGATGTAGAGTCGAGTGCTTTATTGCTGATCAAACATTGTTTGTAACTGGATGACCATAAAGACAGTTGATGGATACTCCACAAAGCATGTTGAGGGACATGAGTGACCTAGATGGAATTTTTCCATCTTACGTAACATGATAAATGTCTAACGGTCCAATATTGAATTGGACAAGGATGACATGGTATATGCCTTGTGTTCAATATAGACATAAGGGGAAAAAGGGTAATTATACACACAAGTATTATCACAAAAAAGGAGTTGTCAAATCACATGAAATTTTCGTGTCTTGGGTAGCAATGATGTGTTGCTAGATACTGTTTACTATTTATTATGCTAAATACGTGATTTAATATAATTGCCAATGTCGCGAAAACCTATAGGGTCACACACAAAATAACGAATTGATGAGAGATAGAGTAAATAAGGAACACCGTAAGGTACGATGCATTTAAGGGAATTGTAGAACATCGTAAGGTACGGTGCACTTAAGTATAATAATAAATATGGTAAGGTACTACGCGCTTAAGTGATTTTCGGTATACCATAAGATATGGGCCACATACACTTAAATGGGCTTTTTAGCTGGCAGCCCATACAAGTGGTTCTATAAATAGAATCCTTGTGCAGAAGCATTTCAGTTTGATGAAATTTCAATTCTCTCTCTCTCTCTCTCTCTCTCTCTCTCTCTCTCTCACACACACACATACACTCACACACACACACACACACACTCAAAGCCTTCATTCTTAGCAGCTAGCATTGAGACTGAAGAAATCCATTCGTGTGGACTGAGTAGAGGCGTTGTCACCATTCAACACTCGTGATCACTTCTTAGATCTGCATCAAAGGTTTCAATCGCAACAAGAGGTAACGGTTTCTATTACTGATCATGCCCATTCGAAAGGATCACTAAAGAAAAACATTTAATTTTGCTGCGTTTTGGATCGTAATTTTCCTTCAGCGCGGGAGTTTATCCACTAGCTTCTGACTGAAATCTGATAATGTTTAGGGAATTACTGAATAAAGATAATATTTCTTAAGGAGTTCTTGGATAAAAACTACCTTCGGTTCTTATAGCTCGAGTCTGGGTTCTTTCTCTTTCCCTGTTGTCTCCATATAAATTGTCGAAGTCGAGTATAAAAATAGATATGAGTGTCGACCTAAGGCGTGTTCGATGACATTCTGCTTCCACGATATGGGGAGTCCGAGGTGTCTTTTTCCCCATGGGGCTTGATATTCAATGTTCCGCTAATGTAAGCTAAATTGTTGAAGACCAAAGGATCTTTATTATTATGTACGTCTAGCTCCAATCTACGGAGATCTGATTGTTTGATGGAAATGAATCAGAAATTGTCGCTAGGAGTTTTTTTGTCTTCGAGGTATCTCAAAAGGACTTATGTTGTTGGTGGAAATTGTTGTGGTCACTGGTAGGTATGTATCTGTTATTCTTGGAACTCCTCATTCCTCGAACGTCTCTGCATTTAGATCTCATTTCTATACTCGATGCCAAAGTGATATGGGAAAAGGTTTTCTAGTTGACAGATCGCCACCGAATATAACAACGTTGAGAATCCGAGTCGTGATAATAAGATGTGATAGAGTAAAATTAAAATATCTAGCACGATTTGTGGTGGTAACTACTTCAATTGCTAATAGTTATGTGTTTGGCATTCGATTTACTTCGTCTTAATATGGTAATTATGGTACGATGCAATATTCGTTCATCGCTCAAAGGTTCTTCATCTTGCAGAGAAGGTAATTTGGTAATGGATCTAGGTCAAAAGTCGTTACGGTAACGATCATATCGATGGTGGATAATTAAGGTGATGATGGTCTAGAAGGTTGATCAGGAACCTTTAGTATGATTTTGGAGGTAATTACCTCCATTCTTCGGTAATTCTGATACATATATGATTTTTGATCTAGGATGATCCATTCATGGAATTTCGCAAGAATCTGAAGTTGAATCTCACATACGACGCCATCGTTCCGTTCTAGAACCATTATAAGATGTAACCTGGTGGTGTGAAATCCTGAATCGATTGCGTTAATATCTGATACAATGACTTGGGAGTAGACTTACAAGGTTAATCCTCTAATGCCTAAGTCGGTTCAAGATTCAAGATGTGAAATTCTAGTTAACAGACTTTCGATGTCACATGGGTTGTTATGACATCCAATTCTACGCAGACAAGAATTATGCAGAACTTTAAAAAGTAAGTGCAGTAAATAACACAAGTAATTGTTTACCCAGTTCGGTCCAACATGACCTACGTCTGGGGGCTACCAAGCCAGGGAGGAAATCCACTATTAGTAGTATTAATTCAGACCTTAAACCAACTGTTTAACCCTATCACTTAATACCTACCCAATGCAATTTCAATCTTACACTAAGATCAGAGTTCCTACTCACTCCCCCTCAATCACCTCAGTGATTACAACCTTTAATTAAAATTAAAGACACTTGTGAAGTCACACTTCAAACAACTCTTGATTGTGCTTAACAGCTTTAATCAAGATACACAGCACTCACGCTTAAAAGCTTAGAGTGACACAACACTTACAACTCAATGAACACCCTATACCAATGCAATCATCTCAGTGATATAGCTTGGCTTACAAGATACGTCTAATACAAGACACACAAAAATACAGCAGTGAAGTATACTGGACAAGTAAAATCTTCATGCCTAAAACCCCTAGTTCTGAATGAAGGATTGCCATCCTTTTATATTGCAGCACTTGGGCCTTGTACTTGTATTTTCCTAAAATTAAGGTCACGCGAGTTCCCCTAAATTCCACATCTAGGTTACTAACAAATAGGCTATTTGTTAGGTTCATTAATTGTAGCTTGGTTGTTGGTTTCCTGGATTTTCGCTCAGCTGTTGAATCCCTGAAGAATAGCCTGAGAAAAATGCTGAAACAGAAAAACTAAACAACCTACAATTTAGCATACGCTGTCAGGAATGAATGTCACAACATTCAGTTTGACGTCCAAATCATAGACCATATGCTAAGTCTGTTTTTCCTGAAAATAGACTGTACAAAATTGTTGTACTGTACAGAACCAATCTGTCCATACTTCAGTATCAGCGTACATTAATAAATGTCAAAACATCCAATTTGACATTTACACATAGAGCCTTACATCAGGTTTGTTATCCTCTTGATAAGCAGACTGAGCTGCATACTGAAATGTAGCAGAAATCCAATCTGCCTATTTCAGTATATGCTGTCAATGATGAATGCCATAACATCCAGTTTGACATTCAGACAGTAGGCCTTATGCCAGGTCTGTTATTTCCTTGATAAACAGACTGAAACTAAATACTGAGTTACAGCAAAACACCAATTGTTCTATTCCTCAGTATCTGCTGACAGGGATGAATGTCATAACATCCAGTTTGACATTCAATAAATCCTGTATTAGCTAAACCTGCAGTATACTACTCAAGTATGTCATGACATCAGCCAAGACATCAGAGTACAACCAGATATTCTAACATACAGTGCAGTCAAACAAACATCTCCACAGCATGTCATGACATCAGTCAAGACATTAGAATCCAGCTAGTGTTTTACCATACAATGCAGCCAATTAAACATCTACAAACCCCCCCCCCCCCCCCTTGGCAAATTTTTGGCTAAAACACTTTGGTCTCACAGCAGAGTCCATAGCAGCGGAAATCACACATCTAGCAGGAAATTAACCTAGCTAATACACTCAGAGTAGCAGCACACTCACATAGATGGAAGTTAAATAAAAAACTTCTAATTGCAGCACACATACAGAAGTTAAATAAAAACTTCTAATTGCAGCACACATACAGAAGTTAAATAAAAACTTCTAATTGCAGCACACATAAACACACTCACACTCATAGAAGTGGAACATCAGCTGCAGCACAACCTCTGGAGTAGAGGATCTTAAATTTCTGTCTTAATATCTGTTTAACAAAACAATCTGTTGTCCTGGGGAATCACAGGTGTTACTCCCCCTTTTTATCAAAAATGTTGCCAAAGCAACACTTTAAATTACAGACCAACATAACAGAAACAGAATTACACACACAAATGACAGAATTACAGACTTGATTTTACTTCACAGTTTCAATCAAGACATCACTCACTTGATCTTGCTTCACAGCTTTGATCAAGTAGTCACACATTATTGCTTTACACCCATATCAGATGCCATGACGTTGAGTCTGACATCTTGGACTTCTCCTGCATGAACACTTTCTTGAAGTCCAGCAGACACATAAGCCTACCTATGTTAGGATATCCCCTTAACATCTTGTTACTACACTTGCAGCAAGTAACATAGCTGTGAACTGTTGTCCAGTCATAGCACACTTTCAATTGTTTAATAGGTTGAGATATTAAACAATACATCCCAAACATCATTGGTTTCTATAAGTCCTCAGAGAGGCATATTCCCAGTTTGCCCCTTAAGTTTTCAAACTGAGTAGCATCTAGAGCCTTTGTAAATATGTCAGCCAGTTGAAGTTCAGTGGCTACATGTTCCAAGGTAATCACTTTGTCTTCCACCAGATCTCTGATTAAGTGATGTCTAATGTCAATATGTTTGGTCCTGCTGTGTTGGATGGGATTCTTGGAAATATTTATGGCACTGAGATTATCACAGAACAATGTCATGACATTTTGAAAGACATTGTACTCAGTAAGCATCTGTTTCATCCACACCAGTTGGGAACAACTGCTTCCAGCTGCTATGTATTCAGCCTCTGCAGTGAACAGAGATACACAATTCTGCTTCTTGCTGAACCATGATATGAGATTGTTTCCCAAAAAGAAACATCCTCCTGATGTGCTTTTTCTGTCATCAGCACTCCCAGCCCAATCAGCATCACAATACCCAGATAGGACAGGCTCAGAGCTATGAGAGTATAGCAAACCATAGTCACAAGTCCCATTGATATACTTGAGAATCCTCTTGACTTGATTCAAGTGGCTCACCTTGGGCTCTGATTGGTATCTAGCACACACTCCAACTGCATAGGAAATGTCAGGTTTGCTTGCAGTTAGGTATAGTAGACTACCTATCATGCTTCTATACAAGCATTGATCAACACTGGACCCTCCATCATCTTTGGTTAACTTTAAATAAGTAGGTGCAGGAGTTCTCTTGTGCCTAGCATTATCCATATCAAACTTCTTAACTATGTTTTTGGCATACTTGCTTTGGGAGAGAAACATAGAATCTTCCATTTGGTTAACTTGCATTCCAAGAAAATAAGTCAGTTCCCCAACCAGACTCATTTCAAACTCAGATTGCATCTGGTGAACAAAATGTTTCACCATTTGCTCTGACATTCCACCAAAGACAATGTCATCAACATAAATTTGGGCAATCATGATTTTGCCATCTTTCTCCTTCACAAACAAGGTCTTATCTATCCCACCCTTTTTGTACCCATGAGAGGTCAGAAATTCAGCCAACCTTTCATACCAAGCTCTAGGTGCTTGCTTCAACCCATACAAGGCTTTCCTCAACTTGTACACATGTTTAGGTTGGTTAGGATCACAGAACCCTTTAGGTTGTTCCACATATACTTCTTCATTTAAGTAGCCATTCAAAAATGCACTCTTAACATCCATTTGGAACAATTTGAACTTTAGAATGCAGGCCACTCCTAACAGCAATCTGATTGACTCAAGTCTAGCAACAGGTGCAAACGTCTCATCAAAATCCACCCCTTCAACTTGAGTATATCCTTGAGCCACTAGTCTTGCTTTATTCCTAGTGATTACTCCTTTCTCATCATACTTGTTCTTGTAAATCCACTTGGTACCAATGATGTTAGTCCCTTCAGGTCGTGGAACTAGCTCCCATACTTCATTCCTTTTAAACTGCTCCAGTTCATCTTGCATGGCATTGATCCAATATTCATTAGTCAGGGCTTCTTTCACATTTTTTGGTTTAACCTTGGATACAAAACAGGAATTTGAGCTAATTTCCCTTGATCGGGTAGTCACACCACTATTGGGATCTCCTATGATAAGATCCTTAGGGTGGTCTTTCTGAATTCTGATAGATGGCATTTTGGTGGGTGCATCTACCTCACATTCAGGAGGAGTCTCCTGTACTTCTTCAGACTTGACAGGTATGTCTGTTGGAGAATCAAGGAATGTTCCAACATCCTCTATGACATCGATTCCTTCCTCTTTATCATCCACAATAACATTTATGGATTCCATCAGGACATTGGTCCTGTAGTTGAACACTCTGTAAGCTCTGTTGTTAGTTGAGTATCCTAGGAATATACCCTCATCACTTTTGGGATCCATTTTCCTTCTCTATTCATGATCTGTGAGAATGTAGCATTTACTTCCAAAAATATGAAAGTACTTCACTGTGGGCTTTCTGCCTTTCCATATTTCATACAGAGTGGAAGAGGTTCCTTTTCTCAAGGTAACTCTATTGTGAACATAGCAAGCTGTATTCATAGCTTCAGCCCAAAAGTGCATAGGGAGCTTCTTTGCATGAATCATAGCTCTGGCAGATTCTTGAATAGTTCTATTTTTCCTTTCAACTATCCCATTCTGCTGAGGAGTTATAGGAGAGGAGAACTCATGACTTATTCCTTCAGACCCGCAAAACTCACCAAACTTGGAATTTTTGAACTCCGTACCATGATCACTCCTAATTCGGACAATACCACTTTCCTTTTCCCTTTGAAGTCTGATGCACAGTTCTTTGAAGACATCAAATTCATCTGACTTTTCTCTGATGAAGCTTATCCAAGTGTATCTGGAATGGTCATCAACCACCACATATGCATATCTCTTTCCACCCAGACTTTCAACCTGCATAGGTCCCATTAAGTCCATGTGCAACAGTTCCAGAATTCTGGAAGTTGTAGGATGTTCCAGCTTCGGGTGTGACATCTTGGTTTGCTTGCCAACCTGGCATTCTCCACAAACTCTTCCTTCATCAATAAGCAGCTTTGGGATTCCTCTAACTGCTTCCTTGGATATGATCTTTTTCATTCCCCTTAAGTGGAGATGACCAAGGCGTCTATGCCACAACTTCACCTCCTGTTCTTCCTTGGCTGAGGAGCGCATTGTGGAAAAGTTTGAGATCTTAGGTTCCTACAGATAACAGTTATCTTAGGATTTGGATCCTCTCATAACTTCTTGATTATCTCCATTTGTCACAACACATAGCTCCTTAGTGAACTGAACATAGTATCCTTGATCACACAGCTGGCTTATGCTGATGAGGTTGGCAGTCAGTCCTTTTACTAACAGCATATTATTCAGTTCTGGGACTCCAGAGCAGTCTAGCTTACCCACACCTTTTATTTTTCCTTTAGCACCATCACCAAAGGTCACATAACTGGTAGTGTGAGGTTGTATATCCACCAATATATTCTCCATACCAGTCATATGTCTTGAGCAACCACTGTCAAAGTACCAGTCTTCTTTGGTGGATGCCCTTAGAGTTGTGTGAGCTAACCAAGCATGCCATTGTTGTTTCTTGATGGGGGCATTATGCCTGTATGCCTTATGCTTAGGTCTGACATGGGGGGGCTTGATTAGGATAACCATGCAGCCTGTATCAGAAGACTTTTATATGGCCAAACCTACCACAGTGATGACATCTCCATCACTGAAATTTCTTCTTCTGATGGTTACTCATCCTGGTTCCCTGATGTTGAGACATCGGGTGTGACCTCCGCTTGAATTTATGAACTTTAGCTTTTGAGCGTTTGAGTTCAGCTGAGGACTTTTTCAGAAAGCCTAAACCAGACATGGTTCCAGACTTCTGTCCCACCTTTAGGATCTCTTCCAAGGAGTTTGTTCCTTTATTGAGCATTCTGATGGATTTCGTCATTTGCTCCAGCTTGGAGGTCAGCAAGATTATCTCACCATTTAGACCATCTATGACTGTCAGATGCTTCTGTTTCTCATCCTCTAGCTCCTTGATGAGCTTCTTCTGCTTTTCTCCTTGTCCACGCACTTCTGCACTGGTGACACATAGCTCCTTATATGATGCAACAAGTTCATCAAAGCTCAGTTCATCTGCACTTGAGTCATCATCAGTGGCACAAACACCAGTTAGTGCACTGACATGTTTAGTAGATTCTCCTTCAGATTCACTCTCAGAATCTCCCTCTGACCATGTTACATATAGCCCCTTCTTTTGCATCTTGAGGTAAGTAGGACATTCAGCTCTAATGTGTCCATAACCTTCACAACCATGACACTGGATCCCCTTGCCTTGGTTGAACTTTTCTTCAGAAGTTGATCTTTTCCTGATGTCAGACGAGATGTTCTTGACATTTGGTCTACCTCTTTGATCAATCTTCTTCACGAACTTGTTGAACTGTCTCCCAAGCATGGCTATGGCTTCTGATATGCTTTCATCACCTCCAGTATATCCTGCTTCTGACTCCTCTTCAGTATTTGATACAAAAGCTACGCTTTTGTTCTTCTTTTCAACATTCTCCCACAAGCCCATTTCAAAGGTTTGGAGAGAACCAATGAGCTCATCCACCTTCATGTTGCAGATATCTTGAGCCTCTTCTATTGCAGTGACCTTCATGGCAAATCTCTTAGGTAATGACCTGAGAATCTTTCTTACAAGTTTCTCTTCAGCCATTTTCTCACCTAAGCCACCAGAGGTGTTTGCAATCTCAAGAATATTCATGTGAAAGTCATGAATAGTCTCACCATTTAGACCATCTATGACTGTCAGATGCTTCTGTTTCTCATCCTCTAGCTCCTTGATGAGCTTCTTCTACTTTTCTCCTTGTCCACGCACTTCTGCACTGGTGACACATAGCTCCTTATATGATGCAACAAGTTCATCAAAGCTCAGTTCATCTGCACTTGAGTCATCATCAGTGGCACAAACACCAGTTAGTGCACTGACATGTTTAGTAGATTCTCCTTCAGATTCACTCTCAGAATCTCCCTCTGACCATGTTACATATAGCCCCTTCTTTTGCATCTTGAGGTAAGTAGGACATTCAGCTCTAATGTGTCCATAACCTTCACAACCATGACACTGGATCCCCTTGCCTTGGTTGAACTTTTCTTCAGAAGTTGATCTTTTCCTGATGTCAGACGAGATGTTCTTGACATTTGGTCTACCTCTTTGATCAATCTTCTTCACGAACTTGTTGAACTGTCTCCCAAGCATGGCTATGGCTTCTGATATGCTTTCATCACCTCCAGTATATCCTGCTTCTGACTCCTCTTCAGTATTTGATACAAAAGCTACGCTTTTGTTCTTCTTTTCAACATTCTCCCACAAGCCCATTTCAAAGGTTTGGAGAGAACCAATGAGCTCATCCACCTTCATGTTGCAGATATCTTGAGCCTCTTCTATTGCAGTGACCTTCATGGCAAATCTCTTAGGTAATGACCTGAGAATCTTTCTTACAAGTTTCTCTTCAGCCATTTTCTCACCTAAGCCACCAGAGGTGTTTGCAATCTCAAGAATATTCATGTGAAAGTCATGAATAGTCTCATCCTCTTTCATCCTCAGATTTTCAAACTTGGTGGTCAGCATCTGAAGTTTGGACATCTTCACCTTAGAGGTACCTTCATGAGTTATCTTGAGGGTATCCCAAACTTCCTTAGCCAGCTCACAGTGGTGCACTAGCCTGAAGATGTTCTTACTGATTCCATTGAACAATGCATTCAAGGCCTTAGAATTTCCAAGGGCTAATGCCTCTTGCTCCTTGTCCCACTCTTCTTTAGGAATTTGCACACTGACTCCATCTTCACCTGTCTTCGTTGGATGTTCCCATCCTTTGTTGACAGCTCTTCAGACTTTGCTATCTAGAGACCTTAAGAAGGCTATCATACGAGGCTTCCAGTCATCATAGTTAGAGCCATCCAACATGGGTGGTCTATTTGAGTGTCCTATATCCTTGTCCATGGTACTAGAAAGTAACTTCCCTAGATCTCACCCAGAAATTAACAGGCAGGGTGCCTACTCTGATGCCAATTGAAATTCTAGTTAACAGACTTTCGATGTCACACGGGTTGTTATGACATCCAATTCTGCGCAGACAAGAATTATGCAGAACTTTAAAAAGTAAGTGCAGTAAATAACACAAGTAATTGTTTACCCAGTTCGGTCCAACATGACCTACGTCTGGGGGCTACCAAGCCAGGGAGGAAATCCACTATTAGTAGTATTAATTCAGACCTTAAACCAACTGTTTAACCCTATCACTTAATACCTACCCAATGCAATTTCAATCTTACACTAAGATCAGAGTTCCTACTCACTCCCCCTCAATCACCTCAGTGATTACAACCTTTAATTGAAATTAAAGACACTTGTGAAGTCACACTTCAAACAACTCTTGATTGTGCTTAACAACTTTAATCAAGATACACAACACTCACGCTTAAAAGCTTAGAGTGACACAACACTTACAACTCAATGAACACCCTATACCAATGCAATCATCTCAGTGATAATAGTTTGGCTTACAAGATACGTCTAATACAAGACACACAAAAATACAGCAGTGAAGTATACTGGACAAGTAAAATTTTCACGCCTAAAACCCCTAGTTTTGAATGAAGGATTGCCATCCTTTTATATTGCAGCACTTGGGCCTTGAACTTGTATTTTCCTGAAATTAAGGTCACGCGAGTTCCCCTAAATTCCACATCTAGGTTACTAACAAATAGGCTATTTGTTAGGTTCATTAATTGTAGCTTGGTTGTTGGTTTCCTGGATTTTCTCTCAACTGTGGAATCCCTGAAGAGTAGCCTGAGAAAAATGCTGAAACAGAAAAACTAAACAACCTACAATTTAGCATACGCTGTCAGGAATGAATGTCACAACATTCAGTTTGACGTCCAAATCATAGACCATATGCTAAGTCTGTTTTTCCTGAAAACAGACTGTACAAATTTGTTGTACTGTACAAAACCAATCTGTCCATACTTCAGTATCAGCGTACATTAATAAATGTCAAAACATCCAATTTGACATTTACACATAGAGCCTTACATCAGGTCTGTTATCCTCTTGATAAGCAGACTGAGCTGCATACTGAAATGTAGCAGAAATCCAATCTGCCTATTTCAGTATATGCTGTTAATGATGAATGTCATAACATCCAGTTTGACATTCAGACAATAGGCCTTATGCCAGGTCTGTTATTTCCTTGATAAACAGACTGAAACTAAATACTGAGTTACAGCAGAACACCAACTGTTCTATTCCTCAGTATCTGCTGACAGGGATGAATGTCATAACATCCAGTTTGACATTCAATAAATCCTGTATTAGCTAAACCTGCAGTATATTACTCAAGTATGTCATGACATCAGCCAAGACATCAGAGTACAGCCAGATATTCTAACATACAGTGCAGTCAAACAAACATCTCCACAGCATGTCATGACATCAGTCAAGACATTAGAATCCAGCTAGTGTTTTACCATACAAT
This sequence comes from Lathyrus oleraceus, assembly GCF_024323335.1. NCBI lineage: Eukaryota > Viridiplantae > Streptophyta > Magnoliopsida > Fabales > Fabaceae > Lathyrus > Lathyrus oleraceus. The sequence continues at coordinate 306,102,230 of NC_066580.1, forward strand.
GCAGCCAATTAAACATCTACAAGATGAGTGTAATCCGTTAATCTCTGATACAATGACTTGGGAGTAGACTTACAAGGTTAATCCTCTAATGCCTAAGTCGGTTCAAGATTCAAGATGAGTGTAATCCGTTAAAAATTAGAAAAGTGTACCTTCTATTTCATGTGAGATGACTTTTATATCTTGGATCATGTGGAATGGATTCACATTGATATGAACCTCAACGATTTGATCCATTAGCCGGGACAAACTCTTATATATATATATATATATATATATATATATATATATATATATATATATATATATATATATATATATATATATATATATATATATATATATATATATATATATATATATATATATATATATATATATATATATATATATATATATATATATATATATATATATATATATATATATATATATATATACACTTTATTGACTTGTTTTTATGTAACATCTTGGAACAATATTATACAATTTTAATAAATAGATATGAGTGTCGTTTGTCCTTATCTCAGGCATAATTTTTTAAATAAAAACTATGTAATGAAATTTTCAGTTTTTAAAATATATATCATTATTAAATTATTTTAATTTTAATAAGTAAATAAAATGTTGATAAATTATATTAAAAATATTATTTAATGAATTTTTTTAATTTTAAAATCAAAGTCACATACTAATACTATATTCTAACTTCATACCTAAAATCTACAGTGTGAATTATGAATTTATTCATTACACTTTGTGTGGCGACAAATTATTTGTTGACACATCCAATCCAAGGTGAAACCAAAATATAAGAGAAATTATAATTGTGAATAATTTTGTGTCAGCTGGTAGGAAACCACAGAAAAAAACAATAGAGAATGAGAAACAAGATAGTTTTACATATGAAGAAACAGTGCTTTTGTCACCACCAACCAACCAACGAGGAGCGTGAATGAAACAAACGATGGAATGAAAACTCTCTCTGTCTCTCTAATCTCTTCCTTGCACGCCAGAACGCCATGACGCCATTCTCTCTTCACTTTGATACAGTAACATTACAGAAGAATATATTTGCATGAGAGAGAGAGGGTTAAGATGGTGACAAGACAACAAAAGAATGGGGCAACCGTGTTTTGCATATTTCTATAATATTCTTCTGCAGCTTTCTCTCTCTTGAATAATGTATACTGATTGATGAGTAAAATAAAACAAACACACACGTACGTACGTATACGTCTGTCTATACACTGAAAACTGTGGCCCCAGATTTCAGCTTGCTTCTCGCAACACCACTAACACCTCGAATTCACCCACCTAACATAAAATTGTTACACCATCAAGGGATTTTTGTGAGTTGCACTAAGAAAATTTTAATATATATCTCACCACTGAAGTAGAAAAAATAAATCGTCAGATTTACTCAATAGTGTAGATCTATTGATATAAAAGACTAGAACCGTATTCATACTTCTAGTTCTATACATGATCTTGTCTATTCTTCTTCTTAATTTGTACAACCGTCTACTCTTCAAAGGTGATTTATTTTTTAAACATTTTCCTTTAATTAAAAATTAATTTTTAAAATTGTATAAGAAAACCCTCTTTATTACTTTTTGCTATTGAAAATGAGAATGTACTCCGGTTCAATGACATTTCTCTTTATGCTAATGATGCAGATTTTTTGAAATATTTTATAGTAGATATGGACGATACACGAGTCTTTGTGTCTATGAGATGTGTGTTTTTACAAATTGTATTAGTATTACCCATAAAAACATAACTCCACATTCAATATATGGAACCACACAAACAACCATAACAAAGATTTTTTTTTAAAATAACCATCTTTTTTAATTTAAATTTTAAAATAATCTATTTTTAAATTAATTACGAAAATAATCATCGTTCATTACTTATGCGTCAATTGAACTGACGCATCTAATTGTCAATAAAATGAGGTATCTTAGTCATTGGCGCATGCATGCATTGCAAATGAGCATATGCGCCATAGGGATGGGTGCATGCATGCGTTGAAGACATATACGTTGGCGCATGCATACACTATATCAGTGTATGAGCCATTGCATGTGGCGCATGCACTATGCATGTTTTTTCTATTTTTCTATTTTCTATTTATAAATAATTAAAGTAAATACTTAAATGAAAAATAATATTATAATATAAGTTAAAATACATAACAATTGACAAGAAAATCAATGACTCACTCGATTGAAACGCCCCCCCCCCCCCCCCCCCCCCCCCTCCCTCGTGTTCCACATCTAAGTGTGTTACCCTGTCTTTGAGGTCTCCCACGATTTCTGTGACATGTTTTGGGTCTTCGAGTGCTGACATGATGCAATGGTGGCTGATGTGAAGGTCTGGTTGAAGGTCTAACAATATTTAATAGATTTGACATTGTTTCTCCCCAATAGTTGGGGGATTTTTCGCCAATGGATCTTCCGTAATTGAGTTCGATGTCCATGTTGTCGTAGTTGGTTCGTTTTAGTTGGGTAGTTTGTGGACGTTACGGTTGCCCGAATTGAGACATTGAATCATTTTGAAAATGAAACAATGGTTCTTGTGGTGTACTAAAGTCAAACAATGGTTCAGTGTTGTGGCAATGAGATATTTGGGTGTTCATTAATGGGGGGCTACAGTGGCATGACGTTGAATCGTATGAATCATTCGGATTAATAGACTGTTGTGGTGGCGGCGTATGGTTGTTGGTGGTTATGGTTTGATTCATGATTTTGAGTTTGAGTGTATGACATGAATTGGTTGCGAGGTTGGATGTTTGATGGTTGCGTGTATATAGTAGGGTAATGGTGTGAGGTTGGTCGTTGGGTTTGGGTGGGTTGACATTGTTCTTAGGCGGGGATTTGTTGTTGGACGTTTGATGACGAAGTTCATTGGCGTTGATCAATCAAATACCTTGGCTCAGACACAAAATGTGGCGTTGTAACCAACCTAAACCATGCCATATAATGTTGAGTTGGTTTAGCACCATGTATGTCTGGTTCATTTAAGATGTGTTGTTGTCGATTCCTCCAATGACAACACATCTCTTTTGTGAAGTCTCTCAAATCAGAATAATCCCATTGACCATCGACTCTTTGTTGATGTGAATCTCCCAAACACGTCGGAGGTTCTGGAATTTGTTGTTGCATGCCAAACTGCAGTTTTACACGGTCACTCTGGTGCATCTCCGCAGTAGTGACCGGATAATTTGTGCTTTTGTTGTTCAAACTGCAACATCATCATGATTAACCTAATGATCAAGACCCAGATACGACCTCCATTTAACTGTACAATAATATGATATAATTAGAGCATTTGTAATTGGATAATCTTTTTAAAATAAAATGTAAAGTTGTTTAGTATTAATACATCGTCTGGTCTAATGTGGTCTAAAAGGTTGTGATAGACTACTACAACGTGTTTGGGACACCTGTTGTAGTTCGTCCCTTTAACTTACCACCTAGATCGAAAAGATTGAAAATATATTAGTTACAGCTAGTTGTAGTATAAAGTCTAATAAATTAGAAGATTAAATATAAACTTACTTTGTTGCATAGGGTAATGTGAATGGTTTATCGTTGATCGGGGCGAGTGACGACAGTCTTGACCAACCACATGCTTGTAGCAAATAGGGGCAAGAAAATGTATAAGTATTTTTCTTGCCATTTTTACACAACGAACTATATAGATGGCACAAAACAATTGAACCTCAACTATATGTGCTTACCTTATTTATGTTTCGTAACAACGGCAAATACATAATATTTACCATATTACCAATACTTTCAGGAAATAAAAAATTACCAAATAAAATCATAATACAACACCGAGATTTAATTATGTTTTCATACTCGGTAGATTCTTCGTTTAATGTTATAATGCGAAGAGAGAAAAAGGGCCGCCCAAACAACACATGTATTCGAACCAAAATGAATACGACGAACAAAATGGTTAGATTATATAGTTCATGTCGTCAGCCCGTCATAATCGTACTAACTGTCTCAGTGTTGGAAAAAGCACAACAAGATAATTTTAATTGTAACTTTTTTACTTTATATTAAAAACAAAATTCATTTCATATGATAACTTTGTGATAAAATACTATCACAAACAAATACAACACATAAACAACAACACAACAAACTACAACAAATAAACTACGATCACTCAAAAATACAACACATAAACAACATAACTACGCGATTACAACACCATAACTATGCAATTACAACCATCAAAATAATTTTGTACATAGTATACATCATCTCATGAACGTCTCAGTCAGTCTTAATATCCACCCATACACAAACTTCTCCATTTTGGTTGAACGTGGTATCAAGCCATTGAATTCTTCTGATCCTTTCATTCACTTCAATTTCTCCATCTAACAAACGGTTCATGGTCCTATTAAGACATTTGAACGTTTATATATTCCAAATTCGGATCTTTATCAGAGGTTGCACTGCTGAAAAGATTAAATTGGTATTTCTCTTGTGAATATATGATTTTCAGACATTTTAAAGAAAATAAAATTCAAGGAGGTTGAAGGAAAATGGAAGGAGGGGGTAAGAAGTTGTGTGAAAAATTATGGTAGAAACGATGTGTATTTATAGATCAGTGCACACATGCAGACACCATTGCCTTTAGCGCATATACACATGGTTACATGCATGCGCCAATGCATATGGCGCACACTCACATGCCTACATCCATGCGCCAATGCATGTGGCATCTTCACATACATGCGTCATTGCATGTGGCGCCTTCACATACATGACACAATGCATGCGTCAATAGCTAGGGCGCCTAGGTAATCAAAGGTGGTTATTTCCGTAAATAATTTGAAAAATAGGTGTTTAGAATTTAAATTGAAAAAGGTGGTTATTTTTAAAAAAATCCATATAAAAACCTCATAAAAGTAAGATTCATGCCTTCTTTGACTAAAATTTTTGAAACTAAATTTAGTGTAGTCAGGTTGTAGTCGTAATCATGTTGCTAAGCCATTAACATCTGCTTGATCTTTATCACACCGTTTAAAGAAATATATTTATTTTTTAAAAACTATTAATTTTAAATTTGATTTTGTCTGATCAAGATCGGACTGTCAGATACTGAATACGTGAATGCGCAAAGATATGACGGCAAAAAATCAAGGTTCTAAATTTTTTATATAAAGAATAGTAAATATTAACAGAGAAATATGGACAAAGTTGTAGGAGAATATATATATATATATATATATATATATATATATATATATATATATATATATATATATATATATATATATATATATATATATATATATATATATATATATATATATATCATTTTTAAACTCTTTCTCAAAAGAATCTAGACATGAATCATCTTTATAGTTGGGATATAAATCTCCTACCCCATAGTAATGATTGAAATTGATGTTGATTATTTTTCATATGAAGGAGTTAGTGGCATACTAGTATATTCTATATCTAAGTTGGAGCCCTTCCTTCATAATGATGCAAAGATTCATCTTCTCATATTTGTGTGGTTTAGATGGGTATTCTCTTTAAGATGACAACTTGTCTCTTCTTCTAAAATCAACTAAACAACCCTTTTTGTTATTTGTACCCCAAACTACGAGATTTTGATCCGTCATCGGTACGTAGGCACAAGATTTTATGTCTTTTAAAGTCAAAAAAGCAATAAAACACACTTCTTTTCTCATCTCTCCAATCTTTAGCAAACAATAATAACCAAACACAAATATCTCAAGTGGTTCCTATAGGATACTATAAATGATTAAGGTGCTAGTACCTTCCCTTTTCATAACAAACCCTCAGACCTTCAATCTCTTTATTGCACTGTTTTGCATTACATATTTAGGGGTTATTTGATCTTTTCCTCTTCCATTGGATAAATTAAAGTTCGGTGGTGACATTTTGTTTTGCGAGTCAAGTTAACATAATAACTTGGTATTCGATTCTCACTGCGACACAAACCAGAAGTACCAAGCCTGATTGTTGATGTTATCTTGGGCGTCAAACCTCTCCTTAAGTAGGTTGTCCAAGTTGTCATAAAAAATCAAGAATCTTCCAGTCGTTTCGAGCTAAGAGTCGATATCCTGCATGAACACCAGAGCCTAGTCTCTGAGGCTCAGACTCAAGTTGATGAGTTAGAAGCAAAAACTTAGGCAAAAAATAAACTAGCAACCCTAAAAGTTGATATGTTGACATGGACTCAGCATATAAACTGGTTGCACTTGAATATTGAGATGGCAAAGAAACAGAAAGTGGAGTTAAATGCTTCTAACCTAGATTTCGTCGACCAAAAGCTTATCGAGGTTGCCATACCTGGTCGGGAACGTGCCAAAATTGCTAAAATACTATAAGCTATAGTGGACAAATTGAGAGCTGCTTACCGCCAGGTCGATATGAAACTTGAGCGCACAAGGCGACACTTCAAGGAGTTAAGGAACAAGTTTAAATTTTCTAATTAATGTTGCTTATTTATTTTCTTATATTTTGTAACACTTCTGATTTTTGTAAGATCTGTCAAACTTTTGGCATAACTAATATACCAGTTGAGCAGTCCTTTTTTGAATTTTATGTCGATATTTTTATTTCCTGCAACATAGGCTTGTACTTTTTATAGTATTTTCTATTTACTTGTAATATTCGATCGTCATCACTTAACTCCTTTATTTCATAAGCATTATTTGAACATACTTGGTTGATTTTGAATGTCCTTTCCTAATTTAGAGATCATTTCCCTAAGGCTTTATATCTTTGATACATGGGTAGTATTACCTTCGACACGTAATATCCGACCGAAAAGACTTTCGGTTTGACTTTCTTATTGTAGGCATTGGCTACACACTCTTTTTGTCTAATCAGGACATCTAATGCATTTAACCTTTATTCGTCTAGGTCGACCAACTCATCCATCATTATGATCCAACAATGATCTGTAGGGATATATCCTTTCTTTTGAATTCTCACTGATTACAAATTTATTTCAGCAGGAAACATTGCATCATGCCGAAACGTTAGTCGAAAAGGTGTAGTATTAGTTGCCTCCTTAGGGGAAGCTCGATAAGCCTAAAGTGCTTGGTCTAGTGTCTTATCCCGATTATTTGGCTTTTGGCCTACATTTTTTTTAATTAGGCTAATTATGAGATTATTTGCAGCCTCGACTTGACCGTGTGTTTGAGCATAATAAGGATAGAGGTCAACAACTTAATCCTCAGTCCTGAGGTGAACTCAACCATCTTTTATCATATAAACAACGATCTTTGATCTATGATTATGGTGTCAGGGATCTCGAACTTAGAGATTATGTCACTTTTGATAAAGTTAATCACAACGTCTTGGTCAAAATTTACCAAAGGTAATGCTTCGACCCATTTGGTAAAATACTTGATACCTACCAAAATGTATTTGTGAGACTTAGACGACATCGGTCTAATCTCGCCTATCAAATTCAAAGTCCATCCTCTAAACATCCAAGGTTTGATTATTGCATGTAGCTCATTGTTTGGGGCATGTTGAATCCTTGTGTGCTTTTGACATTCCTGGCACCCTTTTGCAAATTCTATGCAGTCTTTCAACATGGTGGGCCAATAGACTCCTTGTCAAAATAAAAATCACTTCATTTTGTTGCATGCTTGATAGGCGCCACATGATCCCCTATGTGCACTAAATTTTTCCAGGTAGGCTTTGCTTTCACTAAGCCACTTAAGTACAACTCACTCATGAGTCTTTTTGAACAACTCATTGCCCATGATCACGTAATTTTACGGCTTATACCTGATTTTCTGATATATTATTCCTGCTGGATCTTTCAGAAACTCTGTGATTTCTTTTCTCCAAACTTCGTTTGCAATTTGTCAATGGCGAAAGTTTCAAATTTTTTGGGATTTAAGTCTCCTAATTCTTCTACTCCCACCAATTTCGTCTTTGAAAATTCTGGAGCCAGAACGCTGTTCAAGATCAATTTGTATTTGACCTTAATAAATTCTTCCAGTTTTTCTTTAGATACTCAATACCCTGAGGAAATCTGGGACAATTCATGGGCCTCTTGATTCTCAATTCGCAACACATATTTAATGTCAACCACATTGAACTTCCTTAATAGTGAGTTTTATTTAAAAAAATACATTACTAAATTATCATTAATGCATTTATATTATTTTCTCAATTGCCTTCGAACTAGTTCTGAATCTCCCTTAATCTCGACTCTTGTTGCCCCCAGGTCTAACAAGATAGAAAGGGTAGTTATTAAGGCTCCATACTCAGTGTCATTATTTAAGCAACAACCGTTAATTTTAAATTTGTACTTGGTTGGAATTCCCTTAGGGGAGATAATTAGATATCCAATTCTTGTTCCTTTGGCATGACTAAAACTGTCAAAGTATAACTTCCATGTCGATTGCTTGACATAGTTTTTCACTACTTCCGTTATTGCGTGATCCATTACGAAATCCACAATGATTTGTCCTTTCATGGCTCTTAACGGTGCCTATGTCAAAGAATATTTTGTTAGGGAAAGAGCCCATTTTCCTATTCTACTATGTAAAATATGTTTTGACATATTTTTAATAATATCAAAGTGCGAGTAAACAAACACATTCGTCGACTTAATATAGTTTTTCAACTTCATACATGAAAAATACAAAGACAAACACAATTTTTCTATCAAGCTATACCTAGTTTTTGCATCGTTTAACAGTCAAATAAGATACTATAAAGCTCTTTCAATGTCATCATCATCTTTCTCGGCTAACATACTACCTATTATCGAATCCGATGCAGAAATATAGAGTTTCATACTCTTATTTCTCATAGGTGGTAATAATACACGAGGCTTCAACAAATACTCTTTAATATTATCAAATGCTTGTTGATGTTCTGGTTCCTATCTAAAACCTTCCTCCTTCTTTAATCGTAGAAACTATGAGAATAAATTTGTCTTGCCGCTTAAATTTGAAATAAACCTTCTCAAGAAGTTGATTTTTCCAAGTAAAGACTAGAGTTACTTCTTGGTTTTCGGAGGCTCTATATTGAGTATAGCCTTTGTATTGTTCTAATTTATCTTGATACCCTTCTCATGAACCACGAAACCTAAGAAATCACCATCACTGACACAAAACGCACATTTTAATGGATCATATTCAATCCATATTTCCTCATCTTTTTGAAGGACTGTCAAAGGGTGTCTAAATGGCCATTTTCTGATGAGGATTCGATGAATATGTTATCTATAAATGTCTCAATGAAATCATGGAACATAGAATTCATTACCCTTTGATAGGTTGTGATAGTATTTTTAAGTTCAAAACACATCACTACCCACTTGTATGTTCCCAAGGTCACAGGACATCGAAAAATAATCTTAGCCATGTCTTCCTCTGCAATCAAAATTTGGTTATAGCCTGAATAACCATCTAAAAGACTCAAATACTCAAAACGAGTTGTTGAATCGACTAGTATTTCTTCCACTGGCACTGGTAATCATTTTTCAGAGTGGCATCATTTAAGTCTCCAAAGTTGACGTACCTTGCAGATCTTATGAACCTGTTTCGCATCAATCTTTCGATTTCTGCCTTGATTTTTCATATGACTTCTAGTGTAAATCTCCTTGGAGTTTGTTTTAAAATCCTCTTGTCTCGCTTGATTGGCAATTTCAACTCTACCAACTCCCGACTAAGACCTGACATCTCATGGTAATCCCATGCGAAATAATCCTTGAACTCCTTTAGCATCTCAATTACTCTTGATTTTAGGGTTTGTTCTAGTTTGTCACATATGTAAGTTGGCCTTTTATTCAACTCGTCCCCCAGATCTATCTCTAACAAAGGATCATGAGCTTGCCTCCTTTGGGTCTAAATAAGTGGGTCTTTCTCAAACCCTAAAGGCTCGTCGTCATAGATACAATCGAGTGTATGGCTTTTTGAAGTTATTTCTTGGCCATTCTAGACAATTTCATTATTAAATTCAAATTTAATGGCTTTAACTGCCATGATTTCTTATGACTCGGCCTCTAAGGCTGCTATTAATTTGTTTTCAGCCACGTAGGCCGAAATTCGAGCCTAGGCGTTCGACTTAGACATCATCATCGTTTGAGCCAGACCATTTGTTATATCCCCCAATAGTCTTATACTCCCAAGTATACACATGCAAAAGGTGTAAATTTTATGAAGTGGTATACATCGACTCCTTTAAAATCAAAGCCATTTCCTGCCGGTGCACATGGCGAAATGTTTTCCAATTATCGATCGAAATTCCTCTTGTCGATGTGGTTCACTTCTACATAAAAAAGATTTTATCAGCCTCTATATGCTCTACGATTCCATCCAGCTTCCAGATCGTAATTCTTTGGTGCATTAAGGATGGGGCACAACCAACTCCATGAATCCATTCTCGATCCAACAGCAAATTGTAATTCACTTTAGTTGGAATTACAACTAACAAAGTAGGTCGAGTTGTGGTTCCTAAAAACATATCCACTTGGATGACGCTCAAGGGCCTATTGGTTTTTCCATCATAATTGGACAAGACCATGTTGTTAGATTTCAAATTAGTGTCATATTTTCCAATCCTCTTAAGAAAGGAATGTGGCATGACATTGATATAGACACCACAATCAATAAGAACCTTATTAACCCCGACACCTTCTACTTTGTCCCTTATGTATAAAGGCTTTAAATATTATTGCATAGAAATGTCAGGCCTTTTGGAGATAGCCTTGTCTTCATTGACTGCACCATCATGCATCACATAATATTATAACAGTCATGAGGTTCTTCCCCATGTGGTTTTTTGAAACATAAAAATATTTCTTGGAAGTTTGGGAATTATCAAGGTAGGAAGATCCCCCACCTACTTCGATTCGCTTCAATTTTCCTTTTTCAGGGGTTGACCTCTCTATAGGTCTAGACAAATCTTTGATAGGAGCATCAGTAGGCGAAACATAAGTCTTAGGCCTATGATCCTTCTGAGGGGACTCCCCTCTTATTAAAAAAATTCTTGGTGTTGGTCTCGTCGACCAACTCTTTTTGATTGCCCAGGGTTGATTTTTTCCATCTCTTTCTCCGCTTCTCTAACGAAGACGTTGATGTAGCGTGGACATAAAATAACCTCTAAATCCTTGAGTTTACATCTATTCAGAAAATCTATGAGTTCTTTCTTAGCCTTGGGAAAGACGACTTCCATCTGCTCTTCATAGTCATGTCCAAGCCCTTTTGTGCTATCAGTTACGTCCACCATGAACACATCCACAGGCTCGACAAATAAAGTCTCATCAACTTTAGGATCATACTCACCCTCTAGTCGAGCTTTTTGCTTCTCAGCAAACTTGAGCCTTTCGTCCTTCAACGCATTCTGAACCAGATCCTTCAAAAGCACATATTGTGAGGTTTTATGCCCAAAAAAAATTTGAAACCTACAAAAATCGTTTTTCTTCGCATGTTTTTAAATAGTGTTTTTTACTTTTATGCCTTTCTTTGGACATCAAATGTAGAGGATCACTCCTGAAGAGAAGAGACAGAGGTGAAAGAAACTTAAGTCTGCTAGCATGGGTACCAGCAATCCCCAGAGTCACCCTCCGAGGTTTCATCGTCAAAGGAAAAAAGATAAGTCGAGGATCCGACCCCAGAATCGTCCAACGTAAAGGTTCATAGGATGGATGAGGGTTATTCCCTTGTCATTGGAAATGTGAGCGCCTAGGTGCCTCCTACATGTGAGGAACCCATGTCTACTACGACTTAAGGAGTGATATGGGTTTTAACACTCTCCAATTCAAGGTCTATTATCTCCCATTCTCCAAGGAAGTCACTGCTGGTTACCAGACCCTCTATTCCAAACCAACCTCGACTATTATGAACATGAGGGAAAACCTTTTGCTAGAGGGTTCTCTTGCTACAAGATATAGATTGAGAGAGGCGCGATAAGATTGAGAAAGAGTTGGAGGAAACGCTCCATGAATAAGTGGACGCTTATAATGAAAGCCAAGGGATGTTATGTGCCCTTAATGAGGAAAAGGAGAAGTGGGAGAATAAGAGAAATGACGTGGAAGACAAGGTCAAGGAAATATCTCCTGAGAAGAAGTCCTTGCAAACATCTTTAGATATCACCCTTCCCCGTCATGAGGACTTGGATAAGGCAGTGTTCGATCTCACTGAAGAGACAATGTCTACTTCTGGTGTGTACTTTGAGCGCACCAAGGAGAAAATCCACTTTCTCTACCCTAACCTAGACTTGATCCAAATGGATTTTATCAAAGATGTCTGAGGCAGTGAACTAGTGGATGAGGATACAATTGCCTCCCGTAAATTTCCAACTCCCATCAAGGACACTAATGGCCAGGATGAAGTGATGACAAGTGGTTAGTCTGAAATCCATTTTCCAGAGAATTTTATTATGGAGGTGGTCCCCCAGGAGGAAGAGTGATGGTTTGGTTTATATCTTGTCCCCTCATGGCCCTTGTGTTTCTCTTCCCCTTTGGGGTTATTTTGGTTATACTTTTATGCACCTTCGAGGGCTTCTTTAATTGTGTTAAACAAAGGCGCCCCTTGGGGTTCCTTTTTATGTTAAGTGCTCTCGTTTCCTGTACTTGTATGTGATTTTGACCCTTTAGCACTTTCCTGAGGGTGTTTGTTGTCATGACTGGCTTTGTGAGTCGGAAGGATATCTTGAGGATCAAGCTATTATGATATCCCCTTTGGGCGGTAAGGATCCAAAAAATATGATCGCCTCAATGGACGGAAAGGATCCTACCTAAGGATCTAACAAACTTGATCACCTCGATGGGCGACAAGGATCCCCATAAGAATCCAACGAATATGATCTCCTCAATTGGCAACAAGAGTCCTACTTAAGTATCAAGCGATTGTGATTACCTATATGGGAAGCAAGGATCCCCTTAAGAATACAATGAATATGATCGCCTCAATGGGAGGTAAGGATCCCCTTAAAAATCCAACGAATATGAGCGCCTCATTTGGCGACAAGGTTCCACTTAAGGATCAAGAAAACTTGATCGCCTCGATGGGAAGCAAGTATCCCCTTAAGAATAAAGAAATTATGATCTTATCAATGGGAGAAAAGGATCCCACTTAAGGATATAACGAATTTGATCGCCTCGATCGGCGGCAAGGATCTCCTTAAGAATCCAACCAATATGATCGCCTGAATGGGCGACATGGGTCCTAATTAAGGATCCAGTGATTACAATTTCCTCAGTGGGAGATAAGGATCCCCTTAAGAATCCAGGGAATATGATCGCCTCAATGGGTGGCGAGGATCCTCTTAAGAATCTAGCAAATATGATCGCCTAAATGGGAGGAAAAGATCCCCTTAAGAATCCATCAAATATGATCGCCCTAATGGACGGAAAGGATCTCACTTAAGAATCCAACAGACTTGACCACCTTGATGGGCGGTAAGGATTCAACAACCTTGATTGCCTCGATGGGAGGCAATGATCCCCTTAAGAATCCAATGAATATGATCGTCTCAATGGGCAAAAAGGATCCCACTTAAGAATCCAACGAACTTGATCGGCATAGATACAATACTCGCCTATAAAAAGTGAGGTTCGTCATTAAAAACCCTCTCCTAATGTAAAAATGAAAAGGTAAAAGAGTTCATCCCATGAAGTAACTTGTTCTTTATAATCGGTAGAGATATAATACTCGCCTATAAAAATAAAAATATTATATAGCACTAAAGAAAAACAAATGGTAGCTTTGATGGCATTTCGAGAGGGTATCTCTCTTAAACCTTTAGCCTTCAGTCTCCTCATAAGTTGGGAAGGAGGTCTCCTCGCCTTTGTGGAATTCCTCTGGTGGCTTTATTCCTGAACTTATCCTCCGGGTCTTCCCGCCTTGAGTATGGACCCTCTTCAACCTAAGGCTTTATGCATAACACTTTTGGCGATCTTTTGGTCTCCTTGCATGACCCTCACTCACCCATTAGGGAGCGGGTACTTCATGCATAAATATAGAGTAGACAAGGACACTCCTAACCGGTTAAAGTTTGGTCTCTCTATAATTATATTATATGAAGAGGGGGCCTCAACAACCAGATATCTAACCTTTATTTCCTTATCTTGATCTTCTTCTCCACAGGTGATCCTCAAGTTGATATATTCTTTTAGTTGTACCTACTTTCTGTAGAATCCAACAAGTGATCCTCTGAAGGTATTTGGGTCTTATGGGTTGAGATGAAATCTTTCAAATGCCTCATAATATAATATGTCCGCATAAATCCCTTGGTCCACGAGAACGTTTTAAACATCCTAGTCTTTTCATTTGACGTTGATGACCATGGGATCGTCATTATGAGGGTGAATGTCAGCGACATCTTATTCATAGAATGCAATCGTGGCTTCTGGAGTTTGATGCTCACCTTCAACCTTGACCTTAGGGAGGTTTTATACACTCAGGATCTGGAAAGCATTACTTTTCTTGGCAAAACAGGTTTTCCCGCCTCTTGTGAATCATTTTGCTATAGTGTTGAGCATGGGGTGTGTGGCTTTGATATCCTCGCCCTAAGGCGCCTCTTTGATTTTGTTGGGCTTGGGACTTCCACCATCATATTGCACACCTAGGCTAGATTTGTCTAACGAATGAGAGGAGTAGCCCTTCACATATTTCTTGAGGTATCCTTGTATTAGTCTTTCAATTTCCTTCCTAAATTGGTAGCACTCCTCAGTGTGACATCCCTTGACCCTACGGAACTCGCACCATCTTCCTAGTTCAAAACCCATCAGATCTACCTTAGGAGCATGCAACATAAGATTGTTGTGCAGGTTGAGTACCTCACGCTAGATCATCTCACATCGAGTGTTAAAATGTGTGAAGTTCTTTGTTGCCTTACCTATCCTTTTGAACATTGTCTTTTCCTTTATGAAAGGGGTATAATTTCTATTCCTTTGGTTGTATGATCTTTCCGCATTGGGAACATGCTCCTAGACGTCATGTGCCTTCTTTTTGGAGTTTATTTCCTCACCCTTTCTGTACCACTCAGCTCTAGTAACTACTTCCACCAGCGATAACCCTGGCTTCTGGCCGAGGAATTCGTTCAAGTGTCCCACTTTAAGTCCATTTTGAAATGCCACCACAAACATTTCTTAGTTTTGTGGGATGACCCTGATGGTGGCTTCGTAAAAGCTGGAGAGGTAATCCCTTTGTGGTTCTCACAGACCCTAGCATATATTAACAGTCTTGTAGTGGACATCTTCCTCTGGCAGCTGACGACGAACTGGTGTTGCAATGTATTTAATAGTTCCTAGTAATTGTTGATGGAAGCACAAGGTAAACCCATATACCATATGAGGGCGGAATCCTTGAAAGTTCCACATAGCAGCTTGCATTTCAGGGAGTCGGGAGCTCCTATGACGACCATCTGTGTATTGATGGAGGCAACATGCTTGTAGGGATCGTTGCACTCATCAAACTTGCCCAATAATGGAGGCTTAAAGCCCTCAAGGATAAACTCCCCTCATATCTCATCTGAGAGTGGTTAGGGTCCAATAACTACATCTCATTTGGGGGATTGTATTCCTGTTGGCATTCTGTGATGTTATGGACGTCGTCCTCAAATGTTTAGTTATGGTGGCATAATTTGTCCATGGCGACATAGATCTCCGCTAGGGAGTCGACATCACCATTATCGTTGGTACCTTCGGGGGTAGGGGATGGATCTCTCTTGTTAACCATAGATGAAAGTGGCTAAGTATAAGAGTGACGGGTAACACCTGGAAGGGTGACGGTGATAGAAAGAGTGAGACCTAGGTTAGTTTTACTAGAGCCCCTCAGTGGGTGTCGTGATACTTATAAAAACGTACAGGTATGTGTGTGTTCCTCTTGCAAGGGTGGGGAGACTCAGAGGCCTTAGTATATTTATAACAATTATAGGTGGTTGGAGCTTGCCCACGACAGTGAGAAACCCTGTGTGATGGTTATTTATGACAATTTAGGGGTTCTACTCACGTGAGGTGAAAGGCCCTACTAATGGGTAATGTGCTTAGGTTTAAGCTTCTGAGGGGTGTGATCATAGAGAGATAGTGTTTTGTAAGCGATGTAGTTTAGGATGTAATTATGAGTATGGCTTAAGAGTTGTCCCTTCTCCCATTGCAGGGAGGGATATTTATAGAGGCCCTTTGGGCCTACGGTTTGGATAACCCCGAATGGTGGAAACTACTCCCCCTAATCATGAGGAGTTATTGACCACCCATCTTTCAGGATTAGTGGGAGGATTTCATCTTCTTTTACTGACACATTTACACGACATCGGTACCCCTAGGAGACTCTTTAAGACATATCCCAATCGATACAATGTTTGAGTGAGTGCGCCCTAGTTTAGGACCTTCACAAATATAACACTATAATACCTGTCTAAGATAAATGAACCAGATTTTAAGTTTTATCTTAAACTCCTTCAACGCTGTTTGAAGAAGAAGATCAATCTCCTTAAATAAATTATTATTTTCTTTTTTAAGAGAGGATATATTTGAGTTTGAGAAAAAAACAATTTCTTTTCATTTGTATTATTCATTATTTAAATGTTCACCAATGAAGAAGAGCTTGTAATAGGTAAAATAAGAAGTTGGATCATTTACCTCGATATCTTCGTGTTTTTCCATAAGACAAATGTTGGGTTCTTTCTCTTTTGTGTTTAGATTCGTCAAAGGATTCTATATCATTATCATCATCTCATGCTATTTATGCTTTCTTTATTTCAGTTTGAGGTATTTTATATTTTTTACCTCGTTTCTAATTTCGAGGCGATTTGAATTTATGTGACCTTTCTTTCCGCACTGGAAGAATGTTGGCACAAACAAAGATCTTTCTTCACTTTTATATTGTAAACTTTTTGGTTTCTTTTTGTGGCTGATGAACTTTTTAAATTTGCAGACTAAGATGTTCGTGCCTTGGCTTCATCTACTTTAAGTGCAATACTTTTTTCTTCTTGTCACCTTCTTCATTCTCAACAGGTATTTTAAGCTCAATCTCATGTTTCTGCAATTATTCAAAGAAAGTAGACAAATACATAAAAGATAAGTCTTTAGATTCAGAAATCGTAGTGACTTTAGGTTGTCAACTGTGGTTTAGGCATCTCAGGAATTTGTTAATTAAAATCTCATTTTGAAAAGTCTTACCCAGAGTTTGTAACTGATTAACAATGTGAATAAATAATTTTTTGATGTCTTGAATACTTTATTCAGGTTTTATTCTAACCAGCTCATACTCACGGATCAATATGTTCATCTTAACCTTTTTACTTCAATTGTACGTTCCTGAATAACTTGAACAATATCACACATTTCTTTTGCACTATTACAATGAAAATAGTTTTAGCTTTCAAAGATTATGGTAGACATGGTTATGAGAAATTCCAATTATAGTGGGGTAGTTGCTATTTTAGTGAGGTGCATTTTAAAAAAAATAGCTTTGGATTGACATTTCCAATTTCATCATACATGGAGAGATGGACACAATGTGTTGATTGACTATGACATTTCCAATTTTAGTGAGGTGCATTTTAAAAAAAATAGCTTTGTATTATGAAGTATATATATGAGAGAGAGAGAGAGAGTACACAAGGATTTGTTTAGGCACTTCCCCAATCGGCTTCGCTATGAGTACGTCTTCCCTTAATTCGAACTCGAATTGAGATAATGAAAATTAACCTTACTTTGCAAATGTAGTATACAATAGAAATGTGGCAATCCAACCCTACAAACTTTATGTTTGATGTTGATTCTAACACTTTATCTTCCCTTGATCTGAGTTTGATTAAGTCAACCAACAATACCAATTTGATCCACCGTCTCATGTTACTCCTTTGCAAGAAGCATATGTTCTTCAAAGCTTTGACTCGATCGAATCCAAATTGCGAACTGTTGTAACCTAAGATTTATCAAGTTGATCCACCGTCTTACGTTACTCCTTTGCAAGAAATCCCCGTTCTTTAAATCTTTTACTCGATCGAATCCAACTTGCGTAATCTTGTCCAAAACCTTCAAATCCTCAATTGATCTTGAAAGAAAATCCCATCTTGGTTTTCTTATTTGAAACCCTCAAAGATCTCAACCCAATTTATAATTTAACAACCTAAATTGAACGTTATCAACACTGATTCTAGATGACACTCAAACTAAAAATGATTATGTGTAGTTTGTTTGTGTTTATGCATAGAATGTAGGTTGAAGATGAAGAACACTCTTTGAAATCCCGGCTTCGTTTGTGATTTTCACAAAATCACTTTTTGAAATGATGCATGTATGAAGTATTGATATGTATGTAAGTGGGAGGCAAAAGGAATGAAAAAGATTTGAAAAAATCATGAATTTTTGGAAAAATGTGTTGCATGTGTCGACCTATGTAAGTCACGTGTCGACACATTCAATGCATGTCTTGACTTGTATAGGTCATGTGTCGACACATACAATCGGCAAATCTTACAGAAGCTAAAAGCTTTAAAAATGACTTACATGTGTTGACTAATAAATTGTATGTGTCGACTCATAGAAAACTTTTTCTTCTATGTGTCGACCTATAACACGTATGTGTTAACACATTGCTTGTTTTTCCCATAAAAACCTATTTTTAATGCATGAAATCTTTTCTAAATCATTTCAAAATGTCTTTATACTTCATAATACTAAAATGCACATTAAGACTCAGAGAGATACCATCTAATATATAGAAACGCTAAAATATCTTAATTTTGATATCATAAAAAATACATCTAGCGGAAAGTTTCACTCACAAAAAGACCTTGTCACCATATATATACACTCAAAAATCTTAAAGCAAATGACACCTCTCTAATATACCAAATATTTCCTCTATTTTTAATTAATGTGTGACTTAGTCATTCACACTTGAATCCTAATATTATATGTGGTGTCTCCCTCTCCTGTGGTCCTTGAGCATTGGGCGCCTGTTGGTGCTCCTAAATTCTCCAGTCTCTCCAACAAATGGTATCAGAGCCATGGTTCGGTTTGGTGGGAGAGCGGGAGTTGACTCTGATGTTGGATCCTATTATAGAATCTGTAAACTCACATTTGTGAAGGAGATTGTTGAGCGTAATTGTGGGTGATTAAATCGCAAATCAATTATGAATGAGTGAAATATTAAATTTATAAGAGAGAAAATCTATATATCTAATGTCCTTAAGATTTTGAGTGGAAATATAATATCTCCACCTCTTATTGATCCTGGAACATTAGACTGTCCGTAAATGCTTCAGACTTTTCCAATCTCCCCAACACATCTCTACGTAGTTGCATTCTTAGGAATGCCAATTTAGTTTGTAGTTTCCTCTTTGGCCTTAGGTCCTTTCTTTTTTAGAAAAAAACGAAGAGTATGCTTGAATTTTTAGTGGAAATGTACATTTAGGTCCAAAGCATCTTGATATCAATGATAAACATATTAATTTAAGTATACTTTTGCAATTTGAGTTAACTCCACAATAAGCCATTTAAATTCAAACAAACTCACAACAATGGATGGTAGCTTGGAACAAGCAAACACGTGATAGCAGTTTGCAGTATGAGACACAGATAGGAAAAACAGATGAAAGGAGCTTTTCAAGCAAAGAGGGACACACATGAAAGGTGAAATATACAACAATACTTACATTATGCTTAGAATACTTTAAATAGAGTGAAAAGGGTAGTGGAACAACTAAAGGGTTATTAATCATTAAATTGGGATTTGTGTAGGGAAGGAGAAGTGTGGCCCTCTTTTTATTTTCCTTCAACCTCTGCAAGTTTGTTTTTTACTTTTTGTTTTTTTTAGAGGAATAATGGAATACACTATGATATAGTTTGCTGAAAAACTAAACTAAACTATATAAAAATTAATGATATGTTACTGTATTTGGAGTGACAAAGTCAAATGCTTGTTCCACTAGCATTCAGATTGCATTGAAATGGAAGATATTCAACCTAACAAGTGACTATTCATTTCTTGAAAGTGATCAAATTCTTCACCCACACCCATCACTTTCATCATGATCACATGTGTAAACTTATGACATTTGCATTGTTATGCCCCTAAAATCTTGAATGTTATTTATAGTTAATTTCAACTTCCTAGTGTTGTTGTGAGCTGTAGAGTCCTTCTATTTTCTATTATATTTAAATTAGTTAATCATTTTAAAATTAAGTTGAATGTAAGTGATTTATATTTGAATTAATATAATAAATTTTATCGGATATTAAATTGATATGGACAAGGTTTAAGGTTTAAATGTCTGATCAAGGTCAGACCGTTATATTTATAAATTATATAATTTATCACTAATAATTTATATATAGATTTATAATTTTTATTGTTTCTAATTTTTTTTATGAGAATCAATTGGAAGAATATTGATGTAAAAAATGTTACTATGGTATTTGGTTTAGGCAAAAGAATATTAAAATTTATTAAAACACTTGTGGTCAACTTTGTAAAAACACTTTCATAACACTTATTAAGTTCCCCAAATAAAAAATGTTAATTCTAAATAGAAATTTTTACCTCATTATTAAAAATCAAAATTTTGAAGGAGTTAGTGTGAGACTTTAAATTGTGCATCATCTAATTTAATAGCATTAAATTGATATTTTTTTAGTTTTTATTAAATCTTACATTTAGTGAATTTAAAAATAATGTTAAAAAAAATTAAAATTCAATTCAACCTAGTCATTGGAGGACTGTCAATTTATGACTGATTTTTTTTATTTTCATTAATTTTTTGATTTTTCCTCTTTACTTACTATATAGGTTATAAATGTTTAACCAATAATTTAACCGATCGAACCCATCAATCTAATCCGATTTTTATAATCTTGATTTTAACTTATTTTCAAAGTTATAGACCTCATTTGAAGTGGGACTTTTACCTTATGTTCTGAAAACTAAATGACAAAATAAACAAATTAATTTAAGGCGGCACGTCTACCTAAGTTGCCCCTCCCACCCATATATGCAATATAGAATTAATCAAATCAATAATGAGAACTAATACTAGGTTACACTCCAAAGTACTCTTACTATAATAATTCAAGGCCCCGGAAATAATAGAAAGTTTGATATTGCTGAAACACAAGACTAAAATATATTTCAGAAAAGTCAAGAAAAAGGTCACACACATAAAGCACAACCGACATTTACTTACAACAATATTTGTTGGATTGATAGGAAAGCAAACTAAGGAATCATTAAGGAAAGAACAATGATTTTAGTGGAACAGTTGAATTACATACCTTTTTTTTGTGTATGACAATGTCGATAAAAACACTATGGCACTGTTTTAAAAAAACTGGGATATGTAGGCATTGGTGGTAAACACGCTCATAAACCCTAACCATTCTTAATTACTCTATCTGTTGTAGTACGATAAAAACACACTCATGGCACTGTTGTAGTACGATAAAAACACTATGGCACTGTTTTAAAAAAATGGGATATGTAGGCATTGGTGGTAAACACACTCATAAACCCTAACCATTCTTAATTACTCTATCTAGTATCTACTCCTACTAAGAAGAAAAGTAAAAGGTAAAAAAGTTAAGAAAAAGAGGGAAATGGGAAGGACCAGGTGTATATATATATATATATATATATATATATATATATATATATATATATATATATTATAATATATATATAAAGCAATAAAGAGTACTGTTTTCTCTCTCTTTTTCTCAAAATGTATAGTCAAATTGTAGTTAATAATTTTAAAATTAATATTAGTAGGTTGGTATTAATTTGAAAGTATTAACTTTTTGGTATTTCTCAACAAATATATTATTTATGAATGTGATTAGGAGTCATATTCAATAATTTCTACTTTGACAAATATTAAATTAATATGAAGATTTTCTATGTGACATCCATATCAAATCCATGAAATATTTGAACTTATCATTGTTAACTAATTTAGTTAATATATCAACTACATTATTTATGAAAATTTTCAAATAATATCGGTCTAGATAAAAGTAACTCTCAAATTTTATAAAATCTCACATTAATATGTTTGATCTTGTTAGAATTAATTCGTTTTGAGAAACTTATAGACAAAGTTTGTTATAAGGTATTTTAGTATTTCTCATTAAGTCTCACTTCTATTTAAACAAGTGAGTGGTGTGAACAAATAGCACCTTTTATTCTTTTTGCAATCTGCAGCAGTGTGTGTGCACATATTTTATAACTATTTTAAGAGTGGTGGAACTTTGTTATTATTCTCTCTTCTCTCTTGTTTCCATTGTTCGTCTTTATCACCTTGTGCACCAACAATTGGTATCTAAAGCTCCAGTTCACTACGCCAAAAACTGGAATAGACAGCGCACCTTAGAGGGCGCTTTCTTAAAGAAGCGCACTCTAAAGTGAAGAGAAAAATAAGGAGGAATAGACAGCGCACTTTAGAGGGCGCTTTTGTAACAAAGCGCCCTCTAAAGTGAAGCAAAAAAATAATGAGGAAATGGAGGGACACCAATAGAGGGCGCGTTTATGAAAGCGCCCTCTAAGGGTACCCTTAGAGGGCGCTTTTAAGAAAGCGCTCTCTAAGTCCATGTACAACAGCGCACTTTAGAGGACGCTTTTGTAACAAAGCGCCCTCTAAAGTGAAGCGAAAAAATAATGAGGAAATGGAGGGACACCAATAGAGGGCGCGTTTATGAAAGCGCCCTCTAAGGGTACCCTTAGAGGGCGCTTTTAAAAAAGCGCTCTCTAAGTCCATGTACATTTCCAGTTTATAAAGCGCTTTTGGAAAGCCTTAGAAAGCGCTTTTAGAAGCGCCCTCTTAGGCCCCCTTTAGAGGGCGCTTTTTTTACACAAGCGCCCTCTAAGGTCCCCTTTATTAAACATTAAAATTATAACATATATACTGCATGTCTCTTTATTTTCCCTCTCTATATGCTATTTCGTTTACGTAACTAGGTTTTCTCTCTACTGCGATTACTCTCTACTGCGATTACTCTCGTCCTCCGTTCGTTCTCCCTCCCTCACCGTCGTCGTCGCCGTCGCCTTTTTCTGCTGCTGCGTTCACGTTCACTGAGTTATCTGCGTCCACCGTCGCTGTTCACTTTCTTCTCCATCGTTACCGTCATCTTGAAGGTATTTCTCTTCTCCATCGTTACCGTTCACTTTCTTCAGGTGTTTGATTAGGGCATTTTCTAAACTGAGTTTTACATTTTGTGCATTATGTTGATTAATGTTGTTTAGGGCAAACGAGCACTATATGGTGTTCATGAGCACCTTGTTGTAAGGTTTTTTATTTCTGATTGAAAACTGATGTCATTTGGAGTGTGTTTGAGCTTTTGCTTGGAAGTTTGATGATTATGGATGCAAGTTTGTTCATGTTCCAAACACCATAAGTTTGCATTGGTCTTTTGTATGCAGTAGGTGTGTGTGAGTTTGTATTCAATAATGATGAAAAAAAGAGAGAGTTTAGATTGTGGTAACATGAGAGAAATGGAAGGTATATGAATGTGTTTTTTGTGTAGCTTCACGAATATGGTCATTGTCTTACTTGGGTCTTATTGAATCATTTCTATATTACAGATAAAATGGCTAACCAAGACGATACCCATGACGCGAGTGGATCACGTAACAATGTTGAAAAAGAAATCAAACGAGGATTGACTGTTATGAAGTCAATCATTCGTGCAAGAGACAAGGGTGAAAAATTCGAAGTACATTGGAGTGCTGAAGACCAACTAATTGAGCCTAACGGTTCAATGTTGGCAAGTTACATTGGTTCCCTTGTTCGACAACATATTCCGATTACATGTGATAATTGGAGAAGTCCGGAATTGAAGGTTGGCAAAGAAAAAATATGGTCCGAGATACAAGTACTTACCATATATTATTATATGTTTTTTTTGTTGACTATTTGTTGACCATATATTGTTATAATATTACTTATAATAACACACTCTATTTGTATGTTTTTTTAGAGATCCTTTCACATCGATGAAAGCCGACAAAAATATTGTATTCAATTGGCCGGAAAAAGACTCTGAGGATTTCGATCCTTTTTGTCCAACAAATTTCTCAAGGATGAGGAAGGAAACTTTGTTGAAGCAGAACGGCCAATGAAATATGCGGAGATTATTTCAGCCGAAGAATGGGATAACTTTGTCGCCAAACGAAGAAACGAAAAATTCCATGTAATGTCTATTAATTATGGTATTATACAATTGTTAAGTTACTTGGTTCTAATATGCCTTAAACTTTTTTATCCAGAAAGTAAGCGACAAAAATCGGAAAAGGGCATCAAAACCCGCGTATCCGTACAAAAAAGGGCGTACGGGATATGCACGGTTACAACAAAGAATTGTGAGTATATTCAAATGCTATGAGCTTATACATTGTCACAATATGTTATAATTGATGATCTTATAATCTGATTCAATTTGTAGCTAGCCGAGGAGAAAAGTGACGCAACATCTCTTCCGGAGCACGTATTGTGGAAGGCTGCTCGGGTTGGAAAGGATGGGGCTGTCGTTGAAGCGGTTCAAAATGTTTATGACGAATGTGTAAGTATATGTAACATTATTTCTTTAATTATATCGAAAATTTTGTTAGACATATAATTCATTTTTAATCTCCTCTAATAATATTTCAGGAGACTTTATCCCAAACCTTACCTTCAACCGAGATCCAGGATTGCAGGAGCGTACTTAGTCGAGTACTAAATGTTCCTGAGTATTCCGGTCGTGTGAGGGGTAAGGGTTTTGGTGTGACTCCGTCGTCATTTTATAAAAAACCAAAAACAAAAAATCCTACCAACAAAGAGGTGATGGAGACCTTGGCGGAGTTAAGGGCACAAGTACTCGAACTGCAAAAGGAGAATGCAAGGTATAGAGAGGAAAGGTGCGGCTCCGAGGCAAAAGATACTAGTTACCGAGCTAGTATCAATTGTCAACCGAAATTTCCCGAGGTAATTATATATGTTATTATGAAATTAAAATAGCACTTTTTTACTTGACACATATACACGTTAACAATAACATTTATTATTGGTTTAGGGCATTACACCTTGTCAGCTGTATCTATCGTCACCAACTTATCGCATGGTTGGCAAGGGAAAAGTGCAGAACACTTCGGGTGAATTACTTCACCATAATCCCCTCCCGGTGGGATATATGAAAGTTTTGGTTGACCTTGTATTAGATACCGACGCGCTTCTACCATTACCTGACGTTGTTTCAGAGACAACGTTGATGCGAGATGTAGTCGGATCCTTTGTTGGATGGCCGTCAGATCTAATTTTCCCAGATGCCGAGGTATATATGTTCTAAATGATTATGAATATTTAGTATTCACATTTCAATTCAGCTACAATTATGATATTTAATCAATCCTTATTACATGGTAATGTTAGACTCCTACAAGACTCACACATAAAGCTGGTAAAGGGATTTCAAGACGCATCGAGTCGGTTGCATCTCAAAAAGAGGTACAAATATATATACCCATTGAATTATATACGCAACGATTCTGTTGCATCACAAAAAGTCATGATTTAATTTATATGAATTTTTAGGTTCCCGGTCGGAAGTTGAAAAAAGCTGGTAACGATATTCCAACGACGTCCGGGACAAAATCTCAAATTATGATGCGTCTTGAGAAAATGGTGGAAGAGTCCGATATTATGCACGGCGCCATCCGTAGTGTAGATTTTGATGAAGGTGTTTTCGGAATTGCTCATTCCGAAATAATTGCAAAGGAGGACATGCAACAACTTTTTGAACACGAAGAATTGGGCATCGCTGTCATTCATACATACATATGGTACTCCGATCAATCTATTATTTACTTAGTTGAACAATTTATTTACACATTTCAATGAGTAGTCTAATGTTTATTATGTTTCTATTTAAGGTATATGTATGACACATTGATGCGGGGAACTGAATTGTGTAACCGATTCAATTTTATTGCTGCTTCCCGTATCAACACAGTGTTAATAACGAAAAATCCAACATCCGTAAAGAATGAACTAGTCGATAGATTCATGGCGGCCGGCGATAATACTACACCCAGTTTGTATTTTTTACCGTTTAATTCTGGCAACGGGTTAGATTTTCTTTCTAATAATTTCATTCTAATCTATGTATATCTTTTACGTAGAAAATTTTCATGCATCTAAATTTTTGTTTTATTTTACAGTGGTCACTGGGTGTTGGTTGCTATGGATCTTTCGAGACTAATGGTGTATTATCTCGATTCGTTATCGGGTGATTGGAGTAAATATCCGAGTATGAAGAAGACGGTTGACGCGTAAGTGAAATTCCCCTAAATATTCGTGTGTATTTGTATATTTAATTATGTCTGTCAGATTGATCTCAATATACGTTTTTATTTTGTTAGGGCAATACTAAAATTTAGATCGAAAAAGAATTACCGTAATAGGAAGGACATTACCTGGGTCAGAGTTCAGGTATATATTAAGTATCTTATTTTTGCTTATAATAGTGTTTGTTTTTTTGCTTATAATAGTGTTTGTAAGAAATTAACTATATATATATTGTTTGTTTTCTGTGTAGTGTCCTCAGCAAAACAATTCGGTCGATTGCGGATTTTTGTATTGAGATTTATGAGAGATATCATTGCGTTGAATCGTATAGACATCCCAAAAATGGTATGGAATAATAACTTAGGGTTTATTTTAATATTATCGGATATTTCATCTAATTTGTTACTAAATCATGAATATGTTTTATTCTCTTAATTGTAGTACTTTGAGGAATACAAATCTTACTCAAGAGCTCATTTGGATGAAATGAAGGATGAATTGTGTCAATTCATTGTTGATCAAAGAATCATATAGCTAGGTTGTATATTGTTGTACATATATGTATGGAATGTTGTTGTTGTATGCTGTTGTTGTATATATGTTGTATATTGTTGTTGTACTTTTACTAAATCATGAATATGTTGTTGTATATTGTTGATCAAAGAATCATATATGAATGTTGTATATATGGAGGATTAATGTTGTATATAAATGGATTCATGTTGTATATATCAATGGATTAATGGTGTATAACATTGGATTAAAGGATGAAATCAATATGAATTTTACACTTTTGCAGCATGCGAACAAGTTACCAATTAAATATCCACTGTTTTTCAAACAAATTTTTTTAAAATAACTAACACTTTAGAGGGCGCTTTCTGTAGGAAGCGCCCTCTAAACACTTTACATTGACAACTTTAGAGGGCGCTTTGTCCAGAAAGCGCCCTCTAAACACTTTACATTGACAACTTTAGAGGGCGCTTTTTCCAGAAAGCGCCCTCTAAGGTGTCCCTTTATGGACCACTCCAGAGGGCGCTTTTTTCTGAAAGCGCACTATAATGTGGCCCTTAAAGGGCCACTTTAGACAGCGCTTTCTCCAGGAAAACAAAGCGCTGTCTTTACCTATGCCAGCGCCACTTTAGATGGCGCTTAAAAGCGCTGTTATAGGCCAAAATAAGCGCCCTCTTTTCCCTTATTTGGCGTAGTGGTTGAACACCATGGGGAAACACGAGTGAAACGGCGAGACATTATGTGATTGATTTATGTTCGAAGAATTCATATTGAATTTTTTATTAGAATCGTAATAGAATCACATATCTTGATTATGCGGGATTGGAAACACTGTGTTAAGTGAGATCCGAGTGTATCGCACAAGGTTGAAGATGAACGGAAATAATCCGAGCATCAAGCTTCCAATGTTCAATGGCAAGAACTGGAATCGTTGGATGATTCAGATGTGTGTATTATTTCGAGCTCAAGATGTTTTTGATCTCATCAACGAAGGTTACGTTCAGGTTGCACTTCTACAAAATGCAACAGATGCACAAAGAAATGCTTAGCATGATCTGAGGAAGAAGGATCAGAAGGCATTGTTCTAACTCCATCAGTGTGTGGATATGAACGTGTTTGAGAAAATCGATTTGACGATGGCGAAAGCTGCATGTGACACATTGGTACGGTGCTACGACGATGATGCACCAGTGAAGAAGGTGAAGCTTTAGTGTCTACGTAAGCAGTATGAGAATCTCAGCATGAAGAACAATGAGAATGTACCTGACTATATCTCCAGAGTGATTCTGATCACAAATGAGATGAAGTCGTGTGGAGAAACTCTCTCTGAAGAAAGTATCATTGATAAGGTACTTAGATCTATTACTCCTCAGTTTAATTACATCATTGTAACAATTGAACATTCTAAGGATCTGAGCACCATGAAAATAGAAGAGTTGCAAAGTAGTCTAGAGGCATAAGAGTTGCGTCTGACTGGAAGAACCTCTGAGAGAGAGGTTGAGAAGGCTCTGAAGGCTTCTTTTGTCAAAAAAGACTGGAAGTAGTCTTGGTGGAAGTGAGTATAACTCTACAAAGTTCAAGAAGTTCTACGAGGAGAATGGAATTGAGAATGGAATGATTACTCCATATACTCCTCAACACAATGGTCTTGCTGAAAGGAGAAACCGAACTTTGCTTGATATAACAAGGAGCATGTTGAAGGAGAAAACACTTCCTAACACTTTGTGGGGAGAATCTGTTGCCACTGCATCATATGTTCTCAACAGGTGTCCAACCAAGAAGATGAAGGTAACTGTTCCTTTTGAGAGGTGGACTGGATATAAGAAAAATGTGAGTCATTTCAGAGTTTTTGGTTATGTCTGTTATAAACACGTTCTAGATGCTACTAGAAATAAGTTGGATGACAGAAGCAAGGTGATGTTACTGGTGGGGTAAAACAGTACATGTGCTATAAGCTTTATTTTCCATTTACTAATAAGGTTGACGTCAACATAAATGTTGTTGTGAATGAGTCAGAAGTATGGGATTGGAGCAAGTCTCTATCCAACTATGGTGCAGAGTTAACTTCTGAAGATATTGATTCTGATTCTGAAGATGAGTCAAAGATTGAAAATGATTATGAGGGTGTGTCAGAATCAGAAGGAGAATTTGATTCTAAGGAAGAATATGATTCTGATCCAAATCCTGATAGTGATTCATATTCTGGTGATCCAGATTCTGATGGTGATTCTAATTCTGGTAATCCAGATTCTTATGGTGATTCTGATTCTGGTGCTAGTCCAGATTCTGGGAATATTCCATATTCTGAAAGTGGTCATGCTTCTGAAGTCGATACTTCTGGATTTCCAGCATCTGATACTGTTCTAGAATCAAAAGGTTTTGAACAAATTCAGAGGCCACAAAGAATCAGAAACATTCTGAGATGGTTTGCAGAGTTTGACATGCTTCAAGATACTAAAGTAGATTTTGAAGAGGAAGTTATTAAGTGTGCCATGTTAGTAGACTATGAACCCGTGAGTACGGAAGAAACTCTCAAGCATAAAGTCTGGATGAAGGCTGTAAGACCCCAATTTTGACACCTAAGATCCCTCATGATATCTCATCATTTGCATTGGCTTTGGGATCACACCTTGGTATCCTCCCCCCCTCTCATTCATTAGGTTTGCATTAGGATATATCACCAAGCGCTTTTGATTGTATCAACTTTGTTTACTAACCAAAATACCAAAAATATGTCTAGTGTAGTTTCATTTCTTTTGTAGGTATTGTGTGCATCCATTTATGCCCTATCAAGCTCATATCTAGGGTTTGAGACCCTCAATGTAAGAGATCAATCAAGGAAAGTTTCACCATGGTTCTAAGCATCATATATGTATACCCATGTGCTTTACTTGACAATTTGATCAAGAGTTCATCAAGAGTTTGAAGCGTGTTTGCCTTGGAAGCCCTAATTCATCTGGGTATCTTGTGTGACTTCCTTAGCACGTTTCTTCATCAATTGGTCAAAGATTTAAAGGGATACTTAATTATACATCATATCAAGCATATATTATTCCCCCATGATCTCCAAAGATCAAAATAACTTCTAGTTTGCAAGTTGGTTCAAAGAGGTTGACCAGAGACAATCAACTAGTCAAATCTAGGGTTCCCTAGATCCTATCTCCTACAAGTTTTGTCATATGAAATTGATTCCAAGATAAAAGTTACTCTTTATGACATTCCAAACAACTTTCATGTTGGCATCAAGAGCTAATTTTGCTTGGAAAGTCAGTTTTTATTATGAAAGGTTATAGGTCATTTTGTATGTGCCCTATATAGAAGGTGAATTTCCAAGAACCATAACTTGCTCAACTTTTATGATATGAAGATCATCCAAGTTTAATTATTAATTTCAAGATGTATTCTACAACTTTTCTTCTTTTATAAATGACAAAATCAACTTGAAAGGACATGTACCTAGAAGAAACATTACAGGTCATTTTGGGCCATCATCATTGAACAAATAATTTCCCTCAACTTATGAAATCCATAACTCCCTCATGAAAGATTCAAATGGTGCCAAATTTGTGATCAAATTGGAAAGGATTTAAATATCTACAACTTTTATGAAGGAACCATTTTCATTTGAAGCTCATAGCAAAAGTTATTCAAGGTGGAAAAAGAGGTCATTTGACTTTTAACTTAGAAAATTTCCAACTATGTTTGATTCCTCCAACTTCCACGTCAAAATTCATCATGATCCAAGCTAAAAATGGAAAGGCTTCAACATCAAAGTGTCTCCCATTCATATTAGCTTTCCAAAGAGTCCAGGATCATGGCATTTGGAGCAATTTTGAGTGAGTTGCACATGGGTGTAATGCATGGCTCCATTTGGTAAGTTCCATGATCATTTTCCATTTCACTAATGCATGACTTTATGCTATTGTTTTAGTTTGGTTTGCACATGAGTTTGGACCTTTTGACATTATTTGATGGGCTTTATACACACCCATGCAAGCATGCATGAGAGCATTGTTATTTTTGTATTTTTGATGGAAGTGTGTGAAAAGAAATCCTCATGCTATAAATACAAGTGCCTTGAGCTCAAAAATGGATCCCTCTTGCCCAAGCGTTACATTGCTTCTTCCCTAACCTCCATTAAAGGATAAACTTGAAGATTTCAATTGAAATCGAGTTTTAATTTCATTTCTGTTTTGAGATTGAAACTCCAAGAATCCAAGCCCTTTGGTCATTCATTTCATCTCCTGCAAGTGTATAGAAGCAAGCCCAAGCAAATTGAGATCAAGATCGAGCTTCCTCACTGCAAACAGAAAGTGAATTTTGTGAAACTTTTCTTCTTCGATTCTCCCTCAATTCTCCATCATTTCACTTGATTTTTGATTGACTGAATTCCTATTAGTGTAGGCAACAAGATTGAGTTGCTTTGAGGTCAAATTGAAGTAACTCAGTTCATACTCTTCAATTTTCAATTTCATGTGTCTTTCAATATAATGACAATTGGAGAATTTTGAGGGCAAATTTGGATTCCTGGCAATTTTTTCTTCAAATTAGTGTATGTACTTTTCATTTTGGTGAAGGTTGATGGTGGACCAGTCCGGTGAGGTCCACCGGAGAAGATGACCGGAGCCCTAGTTTCGGTGGTGTGTTGACACCCTCTCATCCCTTTGATCATGTTTAAACGTTTTAATCCTGACCCTTGGTTTGCATGACCATGTTTGCAGTGCGTTTGACTAGTGTGTTTGGTGGACACCACACGCGTGGGCATCAGATCTACCACCTCAATTAATGAGGTAGATCTGATGGCCGTTGTTTTTTCTCATTTATTTTAATTTCTGATTTTATATTTTAATTAACTTATTTTGTTTAATTCATAATAAATTCATTTGCAATCCAAAAAATATGGGACTTTCACCAAAAATCTTTAAATATTTTTCTATTCCATATTTTAAATTAAAATCATTTTTTGGATTAATTTTGATATTTTTTTCGAATTAATTGATTTTGGACTTGTTTTTGAATATTTTAAAATACTTCTGACTTTCCAAAAATTCTAAAATTTCTTGTCTAAGGTCCTTTGACCTTGTTTGACCTATGATAAATCCCTTGGAAATTTCTTTGGTGATTTGAAGGGATTGTAGGTTTTATCCATTTAAAAATGTGTTTAAATTCATTTTAAAATTGATTTTTAATTGTTTAATTGTTTAAAAATATTGTTGAGCCATTTGATTGACTTTGTGATGTTTGACTTTTTGTTTGGCCTTGGTCACAGTTGATTTGAACTTTTATTTAATCAATACTATTGGATTTAGGGGGTTGATGAAATGTACATTTCATCCCTCAAGATGAATGGATAGTTTTGATGAGACGAATTTCCTCCTGTGATCGATTTGGGTTTCTATTCCCCCTCTCCTCTTCAGCTTCATCCCTATTCTTCTCATATCCATCATTAACCAATGAATTCTCTTTAAGTTAAATGCTAGTTGATTCATCAATGACCTTGTGTCAGATGAATCAACATGAGCCTAACTGAGATAGGTCCCTCCCACTTTTATTTTTGTTTGTCGTATGTTTTAGGAGTTTGGTTCTTTGTACCAAGTCTCTAACATGCATTAGCATAATTATCTTTATTGCTCGACATCAGATAGTTATGACTTCTACATAAGTCTATAAGACCCCCATTTTGACCCTAATATCCCTCATGTTATCTCATCATTTGCATTGGCTTTGGGATCACACCTTGGCATCCTCCTTACCCTTCATTCATTGGGTTTGCATTGGGAGAGATCACCAAGCATATTTGATTGTATCATACTTTACTTTATTTTGCTTACTAACCAAAATACCAAAAGTATGTCCATGTATAGCTTTATTTCTTTTATAGGTAGTGTGTGCATCCACCTGCGCCCTATCAAGCTCACAACTAAGGTTTGAAGCCCTCATGACAAGAGATCAATCAAGGAATGGTTCACAATGGTTCTAAACATCATATATGGATCCCCATGTTCTTTATTTATCATTTTAATCAAGAATTCATCAAGAGTTTAAAGATTGTTTTCCTTGGAAGCCCTAATTCATCTGGGTATCTTGTGTGACTTCCTCAACAAGTTTCTTTAACAATTGGTCAAATATATCAAGGGATACTTCATTATACAACATGTAGAGCATATATAATCCTCCATGAGCTCTAAAGATCAAGAGAACTTCAAGTTTGCAAGATGGTTCAAAGAGGTTGACCAGAGAAAGTACAAACAACTTTCATGTTGGCATCAAGAGCTAGTTTTGCTTGGAAAGTCATTTTTTATGGTTACACATTATAGGTCATTTTGTCTTTTCCCTGGTTAGGATGTCAACTTCCAAGGACCATAACTTGCTCAATTTTTATGATATGAAGGCCATCCAAGTTCCATGATCAATTTCAAGATGTCTTCTCCAACTTTTATTATTTGAGAAATGTCAAATTCAACTTGCAAGGTCATGTGCCAAAAGGAAACATTATAGATCATTTTGGGCCATCATCATTGAACAAACAATTTTCCTCAACTTATAAAATGCATAACTCCCTCATGCCAAATCCAAATAATGTCAAATTTGTGATCAAATTGAAGAGGAATGAAAGTGATATAACTTTGGTGAAGAAACCATTTTCATTTAGAGCTCATAGAAAAAGTTATTCAAGGTGGAAAAAATGGTCATTTGACTTTGTACTTAGAAAACTTTCAATTATGTTTGATTTCTCCAACTTCCACCTTAAAATTCATCATGATCCATGCTCCAAAATGGAAAGTGTTCAACATCAAAGTTGTTCCCCTTGATGTCACCTTTCCAAGTCATCTATGATCACTTCATTTGGACAAGAATTGAGGGACTTCCACATAGGTTCCTTTGTTAGGTTTGTTTTGAAATTTTTTGAACTCAAGTGATCATTTATTTTTGCATGCTTATATGTGATGATTTCAGTACCAAGTATGCACGAATTGGATATGGATTGCATCTTTGGTTGGGCCTAATTCAATGCACATGCGCCCGTGCACAACTTGCTATTTTTGGCCAAATTTCAAAAGGTGTGGAAATAAATTCATGAGCTTATAAATATGAGTGCATTGTTTCAGAAATGACACACACATTGCCCAAGCTTTGCCAAGCCATCCTAGAATCCTACACCATAGAATACCTTTAGGATTTCTTTGAAATCGAGTTTGAATTTCACCTTCTATTTTGAGATTCAAACTCCAAGGATTCATTTCCATTTTAATATCATTTGATTATTGCAAGCAAGGGGAGGAAGAACCAAGTGAATTCAAATCAAGATCAAGCGAAATCACTACTACCCGAGGTGAATTTTCAAAAACTTCAAGCCTTCGATTCTCTCTCAATTCTTCACCATTCTCTTTGTTTATTGGTTGTCTGAAGTCCTACCAATGTAGGCAACTAGATTGCGTTGATTTGAGGTTAAGTCGAAGAAATTCAGATCATGCACCTCAAATTTCAAATCCATGTATCTTTCAATATACTTGGAATTGGACAAAATTGAGGCAAGATTCGAGCTCCTGAGCATTTTGACTTTAAAATGATGTCCTTACTTTTCATTTTCTGATTGGTTGAGGGTGGACCAGTCCGGTGAGGTCCACCGAAGAAGATGACCGGAACCCTAGCTCCGGTGGTGTGGTGGCAAGGTCATATCCATCAGATCATCTCTCCACGTTCTAATCTCATTTGTTGCTTTTAAATACCATCCCTACGCGTGCGTTGACTGAGGCATTTGGTGGATAGTGCGTGTTGGCCATTAGATCTGCCACCTCAATTAATGAGGGAGATCTGATGACCCTTGTTTTTTTGAATTTCTTTTAATTTTTGATTTTATATTTTATTAGCTTATTTTGTTTAATTATAATAATGTTATTTTTAATCCAAAAAATATGAGACTTTCACCAAAAATCTTTAAATATTTTCCTCTTCCATATTTTGAATTAAAATTATTTTTGGGATTAATTTTGATATTTTTCATGAATTAAATGATTTTTTAAATATATTTAATTATTTTAAAATACTTCTGACTTTCCAAAAATCATGAAATTTTTTGCCTAAGGTCCTTTGACCTTGTTTGACCTAGGATAAATCCCTTGGTCATTTATTTGGTGTTTTGAAGGGATTTGTGGTTTTGTCCATATTAAAATTCATTTTAATTCCCTTTTAATTTGATTTTTAATTGATTAAATGTTTAAAAATCATGTTGAGCCATTTTTATGGTCTTGTGATGTTTAACTTTTTATTTAGGCCTTGGTCATGGTTGATTTGAATTTTGTTTGATCAAAACCATTGGATTTAGGGGATTAATGAAATGTACATTTCATCTCCAAAATGAATGAATGATATTGATCAAATGAAATTCCTCCCATGATCAATTTGTGTTTCTATTTCCCCTTCACTCTTCATATTCATCCCTATTCTTCCCCAATCCTTCATTGACCAATGAAATCTCTTTATGTCTAATGCTAGTTGATTCATCAATGACCTTGTGTCAGATGAATCAACATGAGCCAGACTGAGATAGGTCCTCCCCAAATTTCTTTTAGTGTGTAGTATGTTTTAGGAGTTTGGTTCTTTGTACCAAATCTCTAACATGCATTAACACCTATATTTTATTTCCCGACCTCAGGTAGTTGTGACTTCTACATAAGTCCAATTACGATTGCTTAACATAGAGCTAAATTTGTCCCTCAAAGAATACCATTCTAGTAAGTGAGACTGTAACTCTCCCATTCTTCATGGCATTGTGTGGAAACTTGACCTTGTTTCCTTTCATGATAGTTAATGGCATACTTGTTGAATTATCCAAGTTGGAGCCCTTCTCATGGATGATGTCTGGGTTTAAGGATTCATACTTGTGAATGAATGGTTGACTGTTCTCCAAAGAATGACTTAATCAATTAAAAGTCATCACTAACATTTGACTAACCATTGACTAACTTTGTATTAATGTTGTTTTATTTTCAATTCATTTATTTTATGCAATTTAAACTTCAGTACCTTTATCATTCATTGCCATTTACATTTCATGCAACTTGTTTATGTTTCAGTCATTTTCACTTTGCTCATTTGAGCCATATCTTGTGATTGTATATATTGTTTGTTTGTCTTTTACTTTGTTTACGGTCTTAGGACCTTAAAACATCTAATAACAACAAAAATCCTAAAAAAATCTGGTTGGACTGTTGGGATTTGATCTGAACTTCTGGACTTAGAACTAGGTAATATTCTTTGTGCTAAAGGACTTGGCCAATGCCAACATTTGAGACCGAGCTATCTCTGCTTGTGCCTTCATATGATGCAAGACCTTGGATTCCTTTGATTCATCTGCTACTCTGTCTCTGTGCTTTTGTTATATTGTTATTTTTGTCTATGTCTGATGATTATTCTGAGTTGATCAAGGAATAGTTCATCTGCTACATTGGAAGATATTGAAGACTGCTAGCTATTGGAATGCTTGCCTGGATTTTATGGCTATCTTTATTTGATGCCTTGGTCTTTATATGATGCTTGGATGTTGCTTATGCTTGTTGCTTGCTAAAATCCAAAGGAAAATGGGTTTCTATATGACATTCTTGACTATTGGATTGCATCCCATTGGTCAAATCTTTTCAACTCTAAACTTTTAATTTTTTTTGCCTAGGGTAGTCTCTTCATCTCCTCCCACTTCTTAAATTTCAAAATCTCCCCCTCTTTTCAAAAACTTTCTTTGCTTGTGATTTCAAACTTAGACACGTTTTAATAATTAGAAACTTTGACCTTATGACATTGAATTTTTCAAACTTTTTCTTAAATCAGACTTGTAAATAAACTTAACCATATTGACTTAAATTTCAAAAGACAAAAAGAACTAACAACCCCATTCAAATCTTTAGCATTTGGTGCCCTTTCACTTGAATTTTTCTTAAAATCAATTCATCAACTTTCTTTGAAATTTTTACCATGAACTACGGGGTTTTGATCCCTCATTTTTATTGGTACGTAGGCATAAGACCGAAGGTCTTGTCAAACACAAAAATATAATTAATGAATTCTTTTCTCATCCCCCCATTATATATTTTATCAAACATCATTTATACCAAAAACACATGCACACAAAAAAGGGCTCCCTAGAAGTACCTAGGACACTTTGGGTGCTAACACCTTCCCTTTGCGTAACCAACCCCCTTACTTGTAATCTCTAGAATTTTATTAGTTTTAATTTAAAAACTTCTTATATTTGGGTTTTTTCCGTACTTTTCCATTTTCCTTTGGAAACAATAAAAGCATAGTGGCGACTCTAGTATTACTAACGTTAATTTTATCCATAGCTTGATGGTCACAAATTTACCGCTACAGGAATTAAGTGGCGACTCTGCTGGGGAGTAGCCCTCAGTGGATTTAGCCTACTTTTTATGTGTATATATTTGTATATTTGATGTTTGTTTGTATATATTGTTTGTATGATATATTCTGTCTATTGTGCTTGTTTGTATAAGTTCTAACCCGAACTTGAGTGCAATTAAGATAGGAGGATGGTATAGTCATGTTCGACTCGTGTGGAGTAGTCCTTAACGAGTTGGCTTGAGACCCATCTACTTAGTGGAGACCCCCTTAGGATTATTGATGACACACGAGTTAATCGTGGATATGAATTACTTTTTCCACCTTGGGAGTCCGAGAAGCTGGGGACCGTAGAACATTTAACCCAACTTGGCCTATTTAGGACGTAGTGCGGAGACTGTTCAAGTGTAGATTTGATACCAGTTTTTACGCGATACTACAGTCAGACGAGTTTCTCTTGAGAATATTATAGGTTGATGAGTCAGTCATCCTAAGCTATAATATCCGATAGATGGGATCAAGACTCTGGGAACTTCTTAGAACATGACCATCATGTTTTTTATCCTTAGTAAACTCCTTTGGGATGGTTCTTAACCTAACTCCATGCTCATGACTCACAATAAACCCTTTGATTCTTGGTTGATCCGATCAGTCTCATCAATATCAATGGAACTTGGGTGTTGATAAGGTGAAAATCATAATCCACCCAAATGGATGATTGATCTTGATGATGACTTGATCCATTCCTTGACCTTTGTTTGTGTTTGCCTTGTGTGTGATCCCTTGTATGTGATTGTTGCATCCGTGCATACATGCGCATCATAACATTCACCATAGAAAATTAATTTCAAGGAAACTAAGGTCTTATTTGCATATGTTTTTCAGACCATGGATTATGGACGAAGGAACACTAAGAAGTACAGTTTCAGATGTCTTGGTTTGAAAGAGTTAAGGAGGTTGTCATACTTTGTACTAGATCCCTTGGATTTCAAGCAACGTCATGGGAAGCACTTGTCCGTACTATCTACTGATGTGGTTGAAGGACTTCTGAGTGTTTTGGTGTAGTTTTATGATCCTCTCTATCACTGCTTCACCTTCCCTGATTATCAGTATGTGCCTATGTTGGAGGAGTATGCCCATCTCTTGGGTATGCCCGTATCTAACAAAGTACCTTTCAGTGGATTAGAGGAGTTTCCCAGATCTCATGTTATAGCTGAAGCTCTTCATTTGAAGAAATCCGAGATTGATGCTTATTTGATGAAGAAAGGAGGTATTCTTGGGATGACTTCTGAGTTCCTCATTGGTAGAGGTACTGTTTTTGCTCAGACCGGTATCATGGATGCTTTTGAAGCTATCTTTGTTTTGCTCATCTATGGTTTAGCCTTGTTCCCTAACATTGACAGTTTTGTTGATGTTAATGCCATTAGAATCTCCTTGATTGGGAATCATGTTCCTACTCTATTGGGTGACATGTATTTCTCTCTACACTTGAGGAATTCTAAAGGTGGTGGGACTTTTGCGTGATGTGTTCCTCTTCTATATAAGTGATTTATTTTGCACTTGCCTCAGACACATGTTTTTTTTAGAACAAGTAATGTCTACGGTGATCTCAGAGACTCATGTTCCTCACTAATAATGATATTGTTTGGTATGATTATGCATTGGGTAGCTTGGAGATTATTGATAGTTGTGGTGAGTTCTCTAACGTGCCTCCCATTGGTACACAAGGAGGAATCAACTACAACCCTGCTTTGGCCCGTCGTCAACTTGGATTCCCCTTGAAAGATTCCCAACTTTTGAAGAATAGAATGGTGCGTGCTTGCCATAATGTGCATATGAAAGGAAGATCTGAGCTCGGTCCGTGAAACTGTGTAGCTTTGGAAGCTTACACTATTTGGGTGAAGAAGAGAGCTTTGGAACTTAAGATGTCGTATGCTTGTGAGAGACCTATGTATTTGGTTGTGGATGAACCATTGACTCTCCCTAACCAAGATGTAGAGGGGTTAGAAGACGCACTTGCCAAGATGAAGCAAGAGAGAGATTTGTGGGAAGAGCGGTTTCGTGCTTTAAACCGAAAGCATGAGGAATTGCAGCTTGAGTCAAAAGATAAAGATGCACTTATTGAGATTCTTGAGGAACATGCAGTGAAGAGACAGAGAGAGCCAGAGGATTTATTTTCCTCTAAAATGCCTCCGCCTTCCGGTGCTTGGAAGAAGATTATTGATCAGCTTGTCCTCGAGAAGGCTTGGATGAAAACATCCTTTGAGTCCGATATTCGACGTATCCAAAGGAAGTACACTCCCATAGCCATATCATTTGATGTAGTTGCTAAGGATCCTTAGGATGGCATTTTACTTTTCTCTTGTATTTATACTTTTGGTTTATGAATTTGTACTCAGTGTAATCCTTCAAATATTATGAATAAAAAGAGATTTTATGGTCAATTGAATTATTATTATTGTTGATTATTATTACATTTGCAAATGAGACTTCATATGTTCCTTAAAATTAATCAAAAACATTGCATTTCATGCATCATTTGCATAACAGGTTTCTTCTACTAGGTGTCTTATCAGTTCTTCTTCTGTGTATCAGCCAAGCTAACTCACCACTACAACACTCGAGCTAATCGTTTTAGAAGAATGGATCACCTTGAGCAAGAGAACAAGAGCTGAAGGATGAGATCCCCATACTTACGGCATTGATGGAGTCTATGATAGCTGCTCAGAACCAACAGTCTCCACCTCCCGCAACTCCTCCCCCTCAAAGGACTGTTATTTCAGAGATTACTTCATCAACTGTTATTGTGGAGGCTAGCCAGTCTGTTCCTGCTATGCCAACTGGATTCCCGTAGGGAATGCCACCTAATTTTGTACTTCAAGAGTATGCACCTACTTTTTCTTCTGTTTCGGCATCTAGTCCAGTCATGACTGTGCCTCCTCCTATTGTTCACACTTTGCCTCGTGTCGAGGACACCATTTGCCACTTTGAGCCGTCTGAAGGACCAAATGTCTATGGGAAGATGGATGACATGAAGGATCAGTTTCTTGAGCTGCACAAGGAATTGAATACCCAGAGAGGGAAAGATTTATTTGGCAAAAGGGTTGCTGAACTTTGTTTGGTGCCCAATGTTAAAATTCCGATGAAATTCAAGGTCCCAGACTTTGAAAAATACAAGGGGAATACTTGTCTGTTGAGTCATCTCGTAATGTATTCCAGGAAGATGTCTACTCAAATTGATAATGATCAGCTGCTTATTCACTACTCCCAAGATAGTCTGACTAGAGCTACCCTTAGATGGTATATGGTCCTGTACAGTGCTAGCATCCATACTTTCAATGAATTGGGGTAAGGCCTTTGTCAAGCAATACAAGTACAACGTTGATATGGCTCTAGATATAGATCAGTTGAGGTCTATGTCTCAGAAGGACAAGGAGACATTCAAAGAATATGCCCAGAGATGGAGGGAGTTAGCCTCTTAGATTAGTCCGCCTATGGAAGAAAAGAAGATGACCAAGATTTTCTTGAAGCGCTGAGTTCATTTTATTATGAACGTGTGATTGCAAGTTCCCCCAATGATTTTACTGAGATGGTAAACATGGGTTATTCCAGTTTTTTCCAACAATTCAACCAATCAATCAGTTACAATTAACAACAACTTCAACAATATCAGCAACAACCACAACAACGAACAAATTACAACAACAACAACAATCATCAGCAAAATTTCGAGAGGAAGAAGGTCTCTTTTTACCCTATTCCTATGACATACGCAGAGTTGTATCCGTACTTGGCAATCAAGAATCTTATCCAGCCAAGGAACCCTCCTCAATTTCTTGAGCGACTTCCATGGTGGTTCAAACCGGACTTATATTGTGCTTTTCACCAAGGAGCCCCTGGTTATGATATTGAGATTTGTTATCTGCTGAAATATGAAGTTCAGAAGCTCATCAAGAGTGGTATGGTGTCCTTTGAATACAAAGTGCCGAATGTCAAACCAAATTCGTTGCCTTCTCATGGTAATGCCTCAGTGAACATGGTGGGTGGTTGTCCAGGGAATTTCAGGGTATTCTATATACACCGCATCTGTAGGTCTTTGATGGAGATCCACAAAGATTTGTGCAAAGTGAGCCATTGTGAACATGACCATGATGGTTGTGTCATTTGTAGTGTGAATCCTCGTGGTTGAGTAATTGTTAAAAGAGGTATTCAAAGATTGATGGATAAGAATGTTGTCCAGGCTCAGCAGTCAAGGTATATGTGTAATTATATGAATATGATAGTGCCAGTATTCAAGACCCCTGAGCGGGTAGTCATTCAATTTGATAGCAGTAACAACAATAATGTCAATAGTTTGGTATCACCGTTGGTATTACGGTTAGCAAGCCCCGTCCCCTACTCATCCAATAAAGTTCTTCCATACGAGTATAATGCCACTATGATAAAAAATGGTCAAGAGGTTCCTCTCCCAGTTGCAGACTCAGTGGTAAATATTGCGGATATTACGAAGGTGACTCGTAGTGGTCGGGTATTCAGTCTAGTATTTCCAAAGGGTGTGGAAGATGTGTCTGTGGGTAAGAAGGCAAAGATTCCTGCAGTTGATCCCATTAGTGCTCCAATGTGTCAATCTGGTGAATCCAGCAAATTGAAGACTAATGATGATGATGAGGTGTTACACTTGCTAAAAAGGAGTGAATTTAACATTGTGGAGTAGATGCTTCAAACACCGTCAAAGATTTATGTGATGTCATTACTGATGAATTCTGAAGCACATATAGACGCATTGTAGAAAGTGTTGGAATAAGCTTATGTGGAACACGACGTTACTGTGGATCAATTTGACCACATTGTTTCCAATATCACTTCTTGTAACAATATGAGTTTTTGTGATGAAGAACTTCCCGAGGAAGGCAGAAATCACAACTTGGCGCTACATATTTCGATAAATTGCAAGGAGGATGCTTTGTCCAATGTTTTGGTTGATACTAGATCATCACTGAATATGTTTCCAAAATCAACCCTATAAAGACTCTCTTATCAAGGTGCCCCGATGAGGTTTAGTGGCGTGGTTGTTAAAGCATTCAACATTTCTCATAAAACCGTCATTGAAGAAGTGGACCTTCTAATGAAAATAGGTCAGAGTGATTTCCAAATTACTTTCCAAGTGATGGATATTCACCTGGCCTATAGTTGCTTGTTGGGAAGGCCATGGATTCATGAAGCTAGAGCTGTGACGCCTACTCTACACCAAAAGCTGAAATTTGTGAAGAACAGAAAACTTGTCATTGTCGGTGGAGAGAAGGAATTGTTTGTGAGCCATTTGTCATCTTTTACTTATGTTGATGCTGAGGAGGAAGTTGGAATGTCGTTCCAAGATTTGTCCATTGCAGATGGTTTAAAGAAAGCTGGGGCACCCATGTCTTCTTTAAAAGATGCGCAAGAGGCTATTCAGGCTGACAATATTGATAAATGGGGTCGTGTTGTGGAAGTCATTGAGAATAAGAATAAAATAGGGTTGGGATTTCAACAAGGGCCATTTAACGCTAATGTCAATGTTATGCAACCAATTTTACACAGTGGATGGTTCATTCATGAGGATGATCAACACTCAGCTGCCATTATTGAAGACAGTGATGAAGATGAGGCTTGTGACAACTTTGTAACACATGGCCAAACTTGCAACAACTGGATTATTGTTGATGTTCCTGTTGTTATGCACCATTCTAAGTAATTTGTTTTGTTTTATTTAAAAAAAAAATCCTTCTCCTATGCCTAAGGGAGAAGTGAACATTGTCGAGCATTTTCTTATTATCATCAATAAAGTACAATTTTATTCATCCACATCTATGATGTTTTATTTTTATTTTTTACTTTTTCTGAAAATGGTAATCACAAAAAACATAAATATATAATAATATTTTCATCTGCATAATATTTGTTTGCACTCCACTTCTCTAAAATCAAAATACCAAATCATTATGCAGGATGATTCTTAAACCCATTGAATATAATGATCCTACTCCCTATCTAAACTTTGAGCATCATTTGGCACGTATGAGATCACCAATCGCTTCCATATAAATAGAGGAACACGTTGCCTTCATTTGCAAGCTTTGGAGAGCCAAGAAACCCCTGTTGCAACTTGAAATTTTTCCAGAAAATTCAACTATCGTGTTTTGAGTTTCAACCTGTTTCAATCCATTTTCTTGATTCT
This sequence comes from Lathyrus oleraceus, assembly GCF_024323335.1. Classification (NCBI taxonomy): domain Eukaryota; kingdom Viridiplantae; phylum Streptophyta; class Magnoliopsida; order Fabales; family Fabaceae; genus Lathyrus; species Lathyrus oleraceus. Next base: position 306,145,613 of record NC_066580.1, read on the forward strand.
ATTAGCTCCATCGGCATCCTCTGAAACTTTTGCAATAATTCCCAAGCCCCAAGACCTTCTTAATTGCTTCAACCAGATCTAGCTTCATCAACTTCTGATCACCATCTGGACAAGGTAGCTCTGAGCATCATTTGAACTCAAACAAGTTACCATAATATAATCATTCACTCTCTAATGCTTTCCCTTAACTTATCTGATGTTGATTGATCTTGTTTTTGGCTTGCACCGCATACCATCGTGTTTCTCATCATTTGGAGTATTAGATCATCTGAGTCAATTAATAAGGTATGATCCAATGCTCCTAGTTTTTTCTGAGTTTAATTCTTTTTCTTTTATTATTTTAAATTTCTTTTTCTTTAATATTTCATAGTAATTTTACTTTTTATCCAAAAAATCCCAAAATAATTTCTAAAGTTCTCTTCTATTTTTCTTCATCTGATTTTTATTTTTCCATATTTTATTTCATTAACTTTCTATTTTTCATGTTTTTTCTCTTTTCACCTTTATTTTAATTGGTTTAAAAATACTTTTCTGCATTTTTAATTTCTGAAAATTTTATTATATGTTTCTCATTTTATTTCCAACCTTCCATAATTTTCTTGGCCATTTATTTGGTGTTTTGAAGGAATTTGTGGATTTTCCATTTTAAAAATACCTTTGATGCATTTTTATTTTATTTAATTGCATTTTAAACTTTGTATGACCTTGTGGACTTCTGTCGGTCTTGGATCATGATAATTTTGACTTCAAGTCTCATCAAACTCAATGGATCTTAGGTGTTGATGGGGTGAAAACCCTAATCCACCAAAATCGATGATTGATTTTGATGATGACTTGATCAAATTTGTGATCCAATTTGGGTGTGACATCTTTTATCCCCTTTTTCTTCTTCATCTCTTTCTTTTTCCCTTGATCAATGGGATGGATTTGTGTCCATCTTGTTCATGATGTATGTATTGCTGCTTGATGAACTTTCATCATTTCAAACCTACCTTCTGAGTGATCATGAATCATTTAAGATAGTTTGGGTTGATGCATAAGTTTTTCCTAAGTGTCATGAAATGTGAATTGAAGTAATGAACCGTCCTCATAGCCTTTGTGTTTGATCACCCCCTTTCATTTTCTTTTCTTATGTGGCATAGCTTTATGAGGATGATTTACATATCATTTCTCTAGCATGTATTAACAAAAATATTATTATTGACTGACCTCAGATAGTTGTGACTTCTACCTAAGTCCAATTACGATTGCTTAACATAGCACTAAATTTGTCCCTAAGGTAATGGCATTTTTATAAGTGAGATTGTAAGTCTCATATTCCTCATGGTATTGTGTGGAAACGTTGCTCCTTTTCCATTTGTGATAGATAGTGACATACTTTTTGATTTTATCTAAGTTGTAACCCTACTCATAAATGATGTATAGGTTCATATTTTCATGCTTGTGAGTGGATAATTGAGTATTCTCCAAAAAGTGACCAAAACATCATTTCTTCTCTCACTAACATTTACTAACATCTCGTTATACTAACTTTATTTTAGTTTCACTTACTTCATGCTTTTATTTCTCGTTATTTACTTTATGCTTTTATTTTAGTATCTCATATCATATTTTCTCTTTGCCCATTTGGACATTTGTTTATGTTTATGTTCTTTTTCCTTTGTCCCCTTGGACTTTCATTTTTGTTTAAAATACATTAATAAAAGGAAAACCCCTCTAAAAGGAACTTGGTTGTCTTGATTCATGGACTTGTAATTACTATCCTTGGCATTATTATGGAGTTATGGACTTAGGATTAAGATCTTGACCTTTGCTTTGGAACTTGTGACTTGACACCTTGGAATTCATTGGATACCTATGACTGTGGACTTCTCTGTGAAGACTTGGCTTGGTTACTTTGGTTCCATTGAATACATGGATTATCATTTGCTTATTTTGCTTGCTTGAGGCTTAATCCGAAAGAGGGAATTCTTGCTTGACTTATGTCAAAAGCTTACTATCTATTGGTTAGATCTTTCTTCTTTCTCTTTTACTTTATGCATTAGGATAGTCTCTTCTTCTCCTCCATTTCTTTAACTTTCAAAATCTTCCTTCTTTTTCAAAGTCTTCTTATTTGAGACTTGAACCACTTTCTCAATAAACCTTGACTTTTGTCATGTGATTTTCAAAACTTTTTTTCATAAATGATAATCTATCTTAAGTATACTTAAACCAATTTCAAAAAGAATAAAAAAGCCTAACTCATTCAAATCATTTTTGTGCCCTTGTGCATTTTTTATTTTAAACTTTTTCTCAAGGCATTAAACATGAGTCATTTCCATAGTTTAGTTATGATTCTCCTATCTCCATAGTATTGGTGATAATTCTTTTCCATTTGTGGGAGCTAGTGGCATACTTGTTGATCCTTATCCAAGTTGGCGTCCTTCTCATGATGATGCAAAGTTCTCATACTTGTGGGTGACTAGTTGAGTATTCTCCTTAAAATGACAAAATGTCTTTTCCATAATAATAAAAAATGAATCAAAACAAACTCTTTCTGTCATTTTTACCATGAACTACGAGGTTTTGATCCTTCATTACACTTTGTTTGTACGTAGGCATGAGACTTCAAAAGTCTTGGCAAACATAAAAAAATAAAGAAAATTCTTCTTTTCCCATCCCTCCAATCTTTTAACAAACAACACCTTTTTCGAACCAAAATGTATATATTCTCAATGAGGTTTCCATGGAGTACCATGGATGTTTAGGATGCTAATGCCTTTCTTTTGCATAACTAACTCCCAAACCCATGTTCTCTTTTATTAGTTTTATTTTAAAACTTCTTCGGGTTTTGATCATACTTTTTCCCTTTTCCTTTGGAAATAATAAAAGCGCAGTGGCGACTCTTGCTTTGCGAGTTAAGTTAATCAATAGCTTAATCTCAAACTTTTTCCCGCTACACCAACCAAAGGTAAGAGGAATATTACTTAATATCAGCCAAGTAATAGCTTAACAAAAGTTAATAAGATAAAAATGGAATGATTACCAACTACCAACCAAGTGGTAACTTAACAAAGGTAACCAACCAAAGGTGAGAGGAATATTATCTACTATCTGTCGAGTGATAGCTTAACAAGAGGTAATAAGCTAAAACGAAATGATTACCAACTACCAGCCAAGTGGTAACTTAACAAAGGTAACCTACCAAAGGTAAGAGTAATATTACCTACTATCAGCCGAGTGATAGCTTAACAAAAGGTAATGAGCTAAAACAAAATGATTACCAACTACCAGCTAAGTGGTAACTTAACAAAGGTAACCAACCATAGGTAAGAGGAATATTACCTACTATCAGCCGAGTGATAGGTTAACAAAAGGTAATAAGCTAAAAAGCGGGTATGGGTGCGGGTATGGGCACCTTGGTACCCAACCCACCCCATACCCGCACACTATATATTATATGTAGTTTTATTTTTATTTATATATCTTAGTTTATATTATTATATTAAAATGTATGTCTATCAATTATAAAACCTACATCAATGTTAAGCCATTACATATTTAATATAAGTGTTTGTTTATTTCAACAATAAATTGTTTGAATTTTTTTTAATATTTTTAAAAACTTAAAATTATATGATATTTTATAATTGATCTATTTATTTTTAATAGGAATGTGGGTCACAGGTACGGGTATGGGTACTTACATACCCACAGGGCACGGTTACGGGTGCTAACTTTGGCACCCAAGCGGGTATGGGCTCGGGCACGGGGATTTTTTCAAATTGTGGGTATGCGGATGGGTATTATAGTACCTTGCCCAAACCTTGCCCATTGCCATACCTATAACAAAGGTAACCAACCAAAGGTAAGAGGGATATTGTAAGACCCCAATTTTGATCCTAATATCCCTCATGCTATCTCATCATATGCATTAGCTTTTGGGATCACACATTGGCATCCTCCTTACCCCTCATTCATTGGGTTTTCATTGGGAGATATCACCAAGCATATTTGATTGTATCATACTTTATTTTTCATTATTTACTAACCAAAATACCAAAAATATGTCAATGTATAGTTTACTTCTTTTGTAGGTAATGTGTGTGTTCACCCATGCTCCATCAAGCTCATATCTAGGATTTGAGACCCTCAATGCAAGGATACTAATCAAGAGATGGTTAACAATTACTCTAGACATCATATATGGGTGCCCATGATCTTCATTTATCATTTTGATCAAGAATTCATCAAGAGTTTGAAGCTTGTTTGCCTTGGAAGCCCTAATTCATCTAGGTATCTTGTGTGACTTCTTCAGCATGTTTCTTCAACATTTGATCAAACATTTTAAGGGATACTTAATATTACACCATCGTATGCATATAGGATCCTCCATGAGTCCCAAATATCAAGATAATTTCAAGTTTGCAAGATGGTTCATGGTGGTTGACCAGAGAAAGTCAATTGGTCAAAACTAGGGTTCCCTAGACCCTATCGCCTACAATTTTTGTCATATGAAAATTCTTCCAAGATACAAGTTACTCCTTATGACATTCCAAACAACTTTCATGTTGAGGCCAAGATATATTTTTTCTTTGAAATTCATTTTTTATGATGAATGATTATAGGTCATTTTGTCTAAACCCTAGTTAAGAGGTTAACTTCCAAGGACCATAACTTGCTCAATTTTTATGATATGAAATCCATTCAAGGTTCATGATCAATTTCAAGATGTCCTCTACAAGTTTGATTCTTGTAAGAAGTTCAAATTAAACTTTTAAAGGCATGTACCAAGAGGAAACATTATAGGTCATTTTGGGCCATTACCATTGAACAAGTGATTTTCCTCAACTTCTAAAATGCATAAATCTTTCATGCCAAATCCAAATGAGGTCAAATTTGTGACCAAATTGAATAGCTTTGAAATATCTACAACTTTGTTGAAGGAACATTTTCCATTTGAAGCCCATAACAAAAGTTAATCAAGGTGGAAGAAGTGAACATTTGACTTGGTACTTAGAAAATTTTCAAATATGTTTGATTTTCTAAACTTCCACCTCAAAATTCATCATGACCCAAGCTTCAAATGGACAAGTGTTCAACATGAAAGTTGTTCCCCTTAATCTGAACTTTCCAAAAAGTCCAAGATCATTTCATTTGGCCAAGAATTGGAGGACTTGCGCATGGGTTCTTTTCAAAGGTTCATTTGGATGAATTTCACATTCACATTTCAATCTCCATTGCATGACCACATGACATGATTTCAGCATTGCACATGAGTGATTTTGGTCCTGATAACATCATTTGATGGGCTTATCACACGCACATGCAAGCATGCAAGGGAGTTGCTCTTTTTGGCCAATTTTGGAAGGATGTGAAAATCAAATGCATAACCTATAAATAAGACCCTCTTGGCTCATAATTAAAGACCTCTTGCCCAAGCTTTAAACCTGCAATCCAAACCCTCTCCATTAAAGGATAATATTGAAGGTTTTCATTTGAAAATCGAGCTTCAAATCTTCTTCTGTTTTGAGATTGAAACTCCAAGAGTCCAAACTTTTCCTTGATACAATTCAACTCCAACAAGCTTCTGAAGTCAAGCCAAGGCCAATTGGAAGCAAGATCAAGCAAGTTTGAAGCTCACTCGAAGATAAAGAAGATTGCTAGCTATGGGGATTGCTTGCTTGGATATGGCTATCTTTATTTGATGCCTTGATCTTCAAAATATCTGGATATTGCTAATTGCTCCCTGATTATTGCTTGATTCAAAGTCTAAAGGAAAAATGGGTTTTCTATATGACATTCTTGTCTGTTGGATTGCATCCCATTGATCAGATCTTTTCAACTCTTAACTTTTAAATTTATGCTTAGGGTAGTCTCTTCATCTTCTCCCACTTCTTAAATTTCAAAATCTCTCCCCCTTTTCAAAAACTTCCTTTGCTTGTGATTTCAAACTTAGACCTTATTTTAAATAGAAACTCTGGCCTTATCCCAACAGATTTTCAAACTCTTTCTTAAATCAAATTTGTAACTAAACTTAATCATATTGACTTAAAATTTCAAAAGATTCATTCAAATTTTTGGCCCCTTTGTGCCCTTTTTTCATTTAAACTTTTGATTAAAAGCAATTCACCAACTTTGGAATTGTTACCACGAACTATGAGGTTTTGATCCCTCATTTTTATGTTGGTACATAGGCACAAGTTCGAAGGTCTTGTCAAATACAAAAATATAATCAATGAATTCTTTTCTCATCCCCACACTATATTTTTCTCAAACATCTTTTATACCAAAAACACATACACACATAAAAAGGGCTCCCTAGGAGTACCTAGGACACTTTGGGTGCTAACACCTTCCCTCTGTGTAACCAACCCCCTTACCTGTAATCTCTGGCATTTTATTAGTTTTGATTTGAAAACTTCTTACTTTTGGGTTTTGTTCGTACTTTTCCGTTTTCCTTTAGAAACAATAAAAGCGCGGTGGCGACTCTGGTTTTCTTGACGTTAAGCTTATCCATAGCTTGATGGTCATGAATTTACCGCTACAAATATTACCTACTGTCAGCCGAATGATAGCTTAACAAAAGGTAATAAGCTAAAACGAAATGATTACCAACTACCGGCCAAGTTGTAACTTAACAAAGGCAATCAATCAAAAGGTAAGAGGAATATTACCCACTATGAGCGAAGTCTTAGCTTAACAAATGTAATAAGCTCAAAAAGGACCAAAGTTCAACCCATAAACGAATTGGAGAGAGACGGTCAAAGAAGACTTAATCCAATGAGGTCATGAACTCAATTGGAGATTAATTCCATCCAAGTAATGAATTGGAAAGAAAACTGAAACAAAATTTTCCATGAGGATTAAGCTCAGTTGGTAATTATAAAGGATAAACTCTTTCTGCTTAAGGTTGACATTCTATTGGAGAGAGGACACACACACTATATGGGGAGAAAAGGTCCAGAGAGCGGGGGGAAGCATCGATAAATGCAAAATGCGGAAATAAACATCATGATGCTATGCACACATGTATGATTATGCTGACAAAATAAGCACAAAAGGTGTGAGACTAATAACACCGTACAACCAGATACTCGACTAATCTCAACAAGATGGAAATGTTGGCAGAGATTCGCTAGGGATTCTACAATTCTTGTAATCTAATGTTGGGGAGACTGTTAGACGTGTAACAAAAGAAAATCTGGCATGGGGAAGTCACTGAATTCCATTCTTTGAGATCTTACCATTCTTGAGATTACTATTAACATTCCTCTTTTGTATTCACAAGTCGAGGAGAATACATATCTTTTTTGTAAATTTTCAAAAATATGATTGTTTAAGTATATTTTTGTTTCAAGAATCATCATCAAAAATAAATGAAATTTCATAAACTGAAATAAAATAAGAATAGCAAACAAATGGGTAAAAGACTCAAATTTTATTAATAGAATGGTAGTCCGCAAATGGTGTGACTCCATGGATCATTACAAAGTTGGAAAATAGTAAATACATGGAAAGGGATACATTGAAATACAATGACCACTATTCTTCCTAACAACTTTGAATTCCACTATGCTCTGTAATGCGGATGCAGTTACTTGCCATAATCCCTAACTTTTTCCTAGATTGCTTTTTCAGGGTCAATCTACCGGGATGATTACTTTCTGTTTATGTCTATATTTTTTTCCTGGACCTCCCTTTCGGGTTTTCAATCCACCGAGACGCTCATTTTTGCCTAATCCTCCCTTTCAGGTTTTCAACTTAGCGAGTTGTTCTTTTATTTTCTCTAGGAGAAGTTTTTCTTGATTGCATCCGCATTCACTGAACGAGGGAGTTCCTCACCATCTATAGTTGTAAGAGTTAATGCACACCGAAGAAAGCTCTCTTAACAACATATAGGCCTTCATAATTAGGAGTCCATTTTCCCCTAGAATTAGTGTTGAAAGACAAGATCTTCTTGAGCACAAGGTCACCTTCCTTGAATATGTGAGGTTGGACCTTCTTGTTAAATGCTTTCTTCATTGTCTTTTGATATAACTAGCCATGACACAAGGTCGTCAATCTTTTCTCTTCAATCAAGTTCAACTGATCATACCTGGTCTGACACCATTCAGCTTCAGACAAATTTGCTTTCATCAAGACTCATATTTATGGGATCTCAACCTCTAAAGGGAGCACTGCATCCATGCCATACACAAGGGAGAAGAGGGTTGCCCGTGTTGAAGTGCGGACAAATGTATGGTATCCATGCAAAGCAAACGGGAGAATCTCATGCCAATCCTTATATGTCACAATCATCTTTTGGATAATCTTCTTAATGTTCTTATTCGCAGCTTCAACAACCCCATTCATCTTGGGTCTGTAAGCAGAAGAGTTATGATGTTCAATCTTGAAGTCATCACAAATCTCTTTCATCATCTTATTATTGAAGTTCGACCCATTGTCGATAATGATATTAATTGGAATACTATATCGTAAAATAATCTGACTCTTGCTAAACCGGACCACTACCTGCTTGGTCATATTAGTAAAAGATGTCGCTTCAACCCATTTGGTGAAGTAATCAATATCTACTAGGATGAAACAATTTCCATTCGAAGCTTTAGGTTCAATCATACCAATCATATAAAGTCCCCACATAGAGAAAGGCCATGGGGATGAGATAACATTAAGAAGTGTCGGAGGAACATGAGTCTTATCAGCATAGATCTGACTTTTATGACACTTCTTCATATATTTACATCAATTGGATTCCATTATGAGATAATAGTAATCGACCCTTAACATCTTCCTGAATGAACATGTATGCTTCATGTCTATCCACGCATCTGAGCAAAACCATGTCAAAGTTTCTCTTGTACAACACATCTTCATTCAAGAAGAAATTTCCATCCATTCTTCTCAAAGTCTTTTTGTCTTTGTTGGATGCCTAAAGCGGGTACTCCTGACTTTGGAGGAAATATTTAATATAATAATACCAAGCATTGTCATCCGTGACTTTTTCTGCTGCAAACACATGAGCAGGTCTATCAAGGCGCATAATCGTGATACTAGGTATGTCATTCCAACGATTTACTTTATACATAGAAGACAGAGTAGCCAGAGCGTCCACCATTTGATTCTCTTCGTGAGGTATGTAATGAAAATCTAGTTTATTGAAGAAAGTTGACAACCTCCTTGCGTAATCGTTGTAAGGAATTAAGATAGGATAACGAGTCTCCCACTCTCCTTTAATATGATTAACCACCAGGGTTGAATCTCCATACGTATCAAGTATTTTAACTCTCAAATCCATGGCCTCTTAAAGACCCATGATACAAGCTTTATATTCTGCCATATTGTTCGTACAATCAAACATCAATCTTACATTGAAAGGGATATGAGAACCCTTAGGAGTAATAATGATTGCCCCAATTCCATTACCATAAGCATTAATAGTTCCATCAAACACTAAACCCCACCGGGATACGGGCCATGGTCCCTCTTCAAGTAACGCTTCATCATAATCTTTAGCTTTTAAGTACATAACATCTTCATTAGGGAAGTCATACCTGATGGATTGATAATCATCGATCGGCTGGTGAGCCAAATAATCTACAAGAATACTTCCTTTAATCTCTTTCTAAGTACGATACTCAATGTCATATTCAGACAATAGCATCTACCGACGAGCTATCCTTCCAGTCAAAGCAGGCTTTTCAAAAATATACTTGATTTGATCCATTTTGGATATCAACCAAGTGGTGTGATTAATAATATACTGGCGTAGACATTTGGCAGCCCATGCTAAACCACAACAAGTTTTCTCAATCATAGAACACCTATACTCACAGTCTATAAACTTCTTACTCAGATAGTAGATAACATGCTCCTTTCTACCAGTTTCATTTTGTTGTCCAAGCACACATCCCATGGAATCTTCTAACACGGTCAAATACATAATCAATGGTCTTCCTTCCATTGGAGGAGACAAAATAGGAGGTTCAAGCAGATACTCTTTGATGTGGTCAAAAGATTTCTAGCAGTCTTCTATCCAAACACAACCTTGATATTTATGGAGAAGCTTGAAAATTGGCCCACATGTGACAGTCATGTGAGATATAAATATGGATATGTAATTCAGACACCCGAGGAACCCTCTGATTTTCTTTTCTGTCGTTGGTGCATGCATTTCTTGAATAGCTCTGACTTTATAAGGATCTACTTCAATACCTTTCTGACTGACAATGAAACCTAATAGCTTTCCCGAAGGGACACCAAAAGTACACTTATTAGGACTCAATCAGAGTTTAAACTTTCTCAACCACTAAAACAGCTTCAATAGATACTCAACATGATCTTCTTCAGTCTTCAACTTGGCAATCATATCATCAATATAGACTTCTATCACTTTGTGCATCATGTCATGGAAAAGAGTAATCATGGCTCTTTGGTACGTTGCACCAGCATTCTTTAAACCGAAAGGCATCACTCTATAGAAGAATGTTCCCCAAGGTGTAATAAATGTGGTCTTTTCCATGTCCTCGGGTGCCATCTTGATCTGATTATAACCGAAGAACCCATCCATAAAGGAGAAGACATTGAACTTAGCTATATTATCTACCAACATGTCAATGTGTGGCAGAGGAAAATCATCTTTTAGACTAGCTTTGTTCAAGTCTCTATAATCAACACACATCCAAACTTTACCATCTTTCTTTAGAACATGTACAATGTTAGCCACCCGTTAAGGGTATTCGACAGTAACAAGGAACATAATATCAATATAATTTTGCACCTCCTATTTAATCTTGACAACCATATCAGGGTGAGTTCTTCTCAACTTCTGCTTAACCGGCGAATATTTTGGCTTCAACGGTAATATATGCTCTATAATATCATTATCTAGACCTAGAATATCTTGATAGGACCAAGAAAACACATCCACATATTCTGTAAGAATCTCTACCGTCCTCTTCTTAACATTTGGGCAAATAAGTGCCCCAATCTTGACTTCTTTCTTGTTATCTTCGGGACCCATATTAATCACTTCCAACGGCTCCTTATGAGGCTGAATGGTCTTCTCTTCATGCTCAAGCAACCAAGAAATCTCATCAGGAATCTCTTCATCACCCTCTTCTTCCATTTCGAACACAGGGAATTCAAAGTTGGGAGAGCGCATACGGTCATTATTTTCGATGGGTTTAACGATTAATCTGTACAATGATTTTATGCTTGATTTTAGAATATGAACAAATAGACGCACATTGGGATGCAAATATAAAAGTGATTATTATCTTGTTTTTTATGTTACCATTTTTCCATAAAAATCAAAAAGGAAAAAAATATAATATGGATAAACGAAATAACACTTTATTAATGATAATGAAATTTGAAACAAATCCCACATAGAATCACTTTCACCTTGGGAATAGTGAAAGGATTTTGAAAATAACAAAAATACATATTACTTCGGTAAGTGAATAACATAAGGAACATCAATACCAATCCAGTTCTGGAACATCGATCCACGTGTCTCAAAGTTTGGCATTCCTTGCTCTTCATCATCTTCTAAAATTGCGGCAACAGTCTGATCTCTGGAATGAATAAGATCAACACTGTGAAACACTTTCTGAATTCGCTTTAGATATCTTTGGGTTGCACTAGGTGAAAAACCCAAACCATATTTGTTCTTGTTCTATGCAAGCTCAACAACATGTCCCCACTTAGCCGATTGACCATTCTTCAACACATGTTTGGCGTCCTTCAAAGATGACATGGATTCACCGTTCTTCTTAACATTAATGTTATCAATAGAAAGGGCTTGAAACGACGTTCCCTCAACTTCATCGACATCAATGTATAAAAATGAAGAGAGAGGACTCACCAACATGGCCTGCTCGCCACCCATGATCGCTAACTTCGCATTCTTCACAAACTTCAGCTTCTGGTGTAAAGTTGATGTAACTTCCCCAGCCTCATGAATCCACTGACATCCTAAGAGACAACTGTAGGCGGGATGAATATCCATCACTTGAAAAGCAATCTGAAATCGACACTGGCCTATCTTTATTGGGAGATCAACCAACCTAATCACAGTCTTCCTTGATCCATAAAAGGCCTTCACAACAACTCCACTGAATCTCATCGGAGCATCTTGGTAAGCAAGTTTAGATAGCATAGATTTAGGCAAAACATTCAAAGAGGACCAAGTATCTACCATCACACTGGACAAGGAATCTTTCTGATAATTCGTAGAGATATGAAAGGCTGAATTGTGGTTCCTCCCATGCTCGGGTAGCTCTTCGTCACTGAAGCTCAAATTGTTACATGCGGTAATATTGGCCACAATGCCATCAAATTGATTGATCATCATGTCATGGTCCACATAAGCTTGCTCCAGGACTTTCTGCAAAGCCTCTTGGTGAGGTTCTGAACTCATCAGTAAACATAATATGGATATCTTGGACGGAGTGTGCAACAACTGGTCTACCACATTGAAATCACTCTTCTTGATCAATTTTAGAACTTCATCTTGATCAACATTCTGATTCGCACTGCTGGATTGGCTGGATTATACAACATGAGTTTTCTCTGAAGTTGATTTCTCTATCAAAACATTTTCAGTCCTCTTAGGAGCTGCAGCAGCAAACATTTAACCGCTTCGGGTTATCCCATTTGCACCGGTAATATTCACAACAGAAGAAAAAGCAGGAATGGGCACTTCTTTATCATCTTCTACCATAGTAGAATTATACTTGTAAGGCACAACTTTATCAGACTCCTAAGCCATAGGACCCGCTAAACGAATAACCAACGGAGAAGCAACAATCTTATGACCATCATATGCAATCACAACCGGTTCTAGGAGATTAAAACGGGGAACTATGACGTCCACTTTATGCTCATCTTTGTTTCTATCTTAGGGATCTTTGGAACAAACTTGACAAGAAGCATGGTCATGCTCATAATAGCTCAATTCACATAAAGTAATGTGCATTTCAACCAAGGATCTTCTAATTAGATTGACGTCAAAAACTTGGTACTTTCTTGGACATCTTTCGACCATATTCATAGCTGCATTGTCATGTTTGGGTAACAAATTAGCTTGTAGGTTGGGACTAGAATCTTCAAATGACAAGATACCACTTTGCATTAACCTTCTCACATTGGCTTTCAAAGCGAAACAATTCTCAATATCATGGCCAGGTGCCCCTTGGTGGAATGCCAAATGTTGATCAAGCTTATACCACCACGGAAGCTCTTTTGGAACAACCGGTGGGGTTCTTGTTTGCACCAAATTCTTATGAATTAAAGTCGGAAACAACTATGTATAAGTCATTGGAATCAGGTCAAATTATACAGGCCTCTGGGAATGATTCTATTGATTCTGTTTATTTGTGCGTTGTTGGAAACACAGTTGATAACTTAGTGCTGCTTGAACAACTGGAGCATAATTAATCACCGGAGTTAGAGACGCCCCATGTTAATGATGTTGGTTGTTCCTTGGGAGCCTTCTACATTTCTCTTGTAAGATAGCGTTAACATTATGTTCTTTCTTCTTGGGTTACCCATTCCCATACTTTCTGGAACTCTCGGCCGAACCACTTTCTTTCAATCGTCCTTCACAGACTCCTTCTTCTAATCTCAAGCCCATATTTACCATTTCAGTAAAGTCACTAGGCGCACTTTCAACCATTCTGTCGTAATGTAAAGGACGCAACGTCTTCAGAAATAACTTTGTCATTTCCTTTTTTCCAATAGAGGACTAGCCTGTGCAATGATCTCGCGCCATATCTGCATGTATTACTTGAAAGTTTATTTATCTTTTCGGGGCATAATAGGAAGTTGATCCCTGTATGGTGTGTAGTGGTAAATTCATGACCATCAAGCTATGGATAAGCTAGACATCAAATAACAATGTATGGTGTGTAGTGGGAAAAGGGAAAAGTACAAACAAAACCCAAAAATAAGAAGTTTTCAAATCAAAACTAATAAAATGCTAGAGATTACAGGTAAGGGGGTTGGTTACACAGAGGGAAGGTGTTAGCACCCAAAGTGTCCTAAGTACTCCTATGGAGCCCTTTTTTGTGTGCATATGTATTTTGTATAAATGATGTTTACAAGCAAATGAAACAGGGGGATGAGAAAAGAATTCATTAATTATATTTTTGTGTTTGACAAGACCTTCGGACTTGTGCCTACGTACCAAAATAAAAATGAGGAATCAAAACCTCGTAGTTCGTGGTATAAATTTCAAAGTGGATGCATTGCTTTTAACAAAAATTTAAGTTTGAAAGACACAAAAGCCTAAAAATAGTTTGAATGAGTTAGTTCTTTTTGGCTTTTTGAAAATTTTAAGTCAAGTATCGTTAAGTCTATTTACAAGTTTGATTTAGAAAATGAGTTTGAAAATGCAACGGCATAAGGCCAAAGTTTCTAGTTTGCAAAAGTGGTCAAAGTTTAAAAATCAACAAACACAAGCAAAGAAGATTTTTTGAAAGGAGGGAGAGATTTTGAAATTAAAGAAATGGGGAGGAGATGAAGAGACTAATCCTAAGCATAAAATTAAAAGTTAAGAGTTGAAAAGATCTGACCAATGAGCTGCAATCCAATACACAAGAATGTCATATAGAAACCCAAATTCCCTTGGACATTAGAATCAAGCAATAAACAATGCACAAAATATCAACTTGAAGAGCAAGTCATCAAATAAAGATAGCCACATCCAAGCTTAGCAACTCCATGATTTTTCTTCAAATTTGCCGTTGTAGTAGATGAATTCCACAATGCCATAAGTCACATGTTCAAAATAACAGCTTCACGATGATCATGTTGCAGATGAACTCAACTGGATCTTCAATGATGTATCAGATGAAGTTTCAAATTACAAGCACTTGGTTACATGAAAGTTGGCATTGGCCAAGTCCTTTGCATATGGAGTGTTTCCTAAATTCTAAGTCCAAAAGTCTCAGATCAAACCAACAGTCCATACAAGATCTTTTTTTAGGGTTTTTGTTCTTATTATGTACATTAATGGTCAAAAACCACCCAAGCAATCACAATATACACAAGCGAAATATATCACAAAATATGGTCCAAATGGACAAAGTGAAAATGACATTAACATAAACAATTAGAATGGTATAAATAATGGCAAATGAATAAGGCTTAAAAAATAAAGTGCATTAAAATAAAGGCTTGAAATTAAATGTTAGTTATTAATGAGTTAGAAGTTAGTATTGCTTTTGCTTTTTGTTTAAGTCATTCTTTGGAGAACACTCAACCCACTTATCACTAGAATGGATCCTCGAACCAAGACATCTTCCAAAGGAAGGAAAAAAGGCCAAGTTTCCACACATTACCATGAAAGATGGGAGACTTACAATCTCACTAACTAGAATGTTATGCCTTTTTGTGTGAAAATTTAGCGCTATGTTAATCAATCGTAATTGGACTTATGTAGAAGTCACAACTATTTGAGGTCGGACAATAGAATTTTGGTGTTAATGCATGTTAGAGACATAGTATAATGGACTATGCTCATGAAACATACCACACACAAAAGAATATGCAAAAGTGGTGGCCTAATCTCATCCATACTCATGTTAATTTTGCAATCAACTAGACTTAGGAAATAGAGATGTCATAGGACCATGACATGAATGTATAAAGAAGGTGAATGAGGTGAAGAGGGAGGGGAGGTAGATCAAACTCAAATTGGACAAAGAAAGACTTTTACCAAATTAAGATCATTCATTCATTTTGGGAGATGGAATGTACATTCCATCAATCCCCTAAATCCAATGATCTTAACCTAGCAAAGTCAAATCAACCTTGACCAAGGCTCAACAACACAAGTCAAACTTACAAGATCAATCAAAATGGCTCAACACAATTATTTAGCATTTATTTAATTTAAAAATACTAAAAATAATGCATTAAATTAAATATGGTTGGTAAAATTCCTAAATCCTCATAAAAACACCAAAGAAATGGCCATGAGTTTTATCATAGGTCAAACAAGGTCAAAGGACCTTGGAGAAAAAATTCAGAATTTTTGGAAACTTAAAAGTATTTTTTAAGAAGTAAAAATAATAAAAAAGTCAATTAAATCATGAAAAATATTAATAATGATCCAAAAAATAATTCTAATTCAAAATATGAAAGAGGATTTTATTTAAATTTTTTTGGTGAAACTCTCATATTTTTTGGATCAATATTAAGATTAATATGAATTAATGAAAATCAAAGGAATAAAATGAAAATCAGGAAATAAAAAAAACGTGGACAACTTGATCTCCCTCATTAATTGAGGTGGCAGATCAAATGGTCACAAGCGCATGTTCCATGATGGAACTTAGTCAGCGCGCTGCACATGTGGTCATCCAAACCAACACGTGAGATTAAAACAAATTAAACTGAATCAATTGCTCAAAACCTTGCCAACTCGCTACCGGAGAAAATGGTCGGTCACCTTCTCAGGCGAACCTCGTCGGACTGGTTCAGTCATCACCATGATTAAAATAAAAAAGAGGACATGATCTGAAAGAGAAAATGACATAGAACATGAATCTGACCTCAATTTTAACTAACTCCATATATATAGAAAGATATGAGGAGTTGAATTTTGAGGTGTGTCAACTGAGTTGCTTCGGTCATCTTATTCGGTGAGCACCACCGGTCTGGTCCAATCTCAACTCAATGGAAAATGAAAAATGAATACACTAATTTGAAGGAAAAATGCTAAGGAGCACAAATCTAGCCTCAATTTTCTCCAATTCCAAGTATATGAAAAGATACTAGGATTTGAATTTTGAGCATCATGAATTGAGTTACTTCGATTTGACCTCAAAGCAACTCAATCTTCTTGCCTACATTGGTAGGACTTCAGACAACCAAAGATCCAAGAGATTTGATGAGAATTGAGTGAAAATAGAAGAGAAGAAAATTTCTGAAAAATACCTTCAATGTTGTGCAGAACTTGCTCTTCCTTGCTTCAATTCTTGTTTGATCTTGCTCCAATGACTTGCAGAAGTGGATTAGGAATGGTAAGAAGCTTTGGATCTAGGAGTTTTTGAACCTCTAAACAGTTAGATTCAAACTCAATTTTCAAGTGAAAATTATCAGGTTTTCCTTTGAATTGTGAGGGTTTGAAGAGTGGGGGAAAAGCTGACGTGCAATGATCCTTTGAAATGAGCTCAGAGGGTCTCTATTTATAGAAATTTGAAGTGTTATTTGCACACTTGAAGATTCTTCCAAAATTGGCAATGTCATGCACAAGCTTGCATGGGCGTGTACAGGCCCATGAAGCAATCCAATTAGGTCCAAATGCAACTGCTCTGAAGTTGGAATGAAGCTTGAATGGCAAGGCAATGTTATGTGATCATTTGAAGTTTTGATTTTATCAATTGATACAGGCCTGTTAACACCATGCGCATCCCTAGCAAACCTCATCAAAAATGATTGAATTAGGACTCTTTGGAAAGATTAGATCAAGAGGAGAAACTCTTATGTTGAACACTTTTCCATTTGGAACTTGGATAATGGAAGAATTTTGAGGTGGAAGTTTGGAAATTTTAACATGTTGAAAAAATTTCTAAGTGTCAAGTCATATACTAAAATGTTCCACCTTGCTAAACTTTTTATGTGAGCTCCAAATGAGAAATGTGCCTTCATCAAAGTTGTATCTATTTCAAATACCTTCAAAATGGTCACCAATTTAACATCATTTGGTTTTAGAATGAGAGAGTTATGCATTTTTGAAGTTGAGGAAAATCACTTGTTCAATGGTATTGGTCCAAAATGACCTATAATGTATCCTCATATCACATGCTCATAAAAGTTGATTTAGCTTTGAGTCCAAACATAAAAGTTGAAGTAGACATCTCGAGTTTGATTATTCAACTTGTAAATATTTCATCTCACAAAAATTGAGCAAGTTATGGCCTTGGGAAGTTGACTTTGAAATTAGGGTTTAGACAAAATGACCTATAATGTTTCAACATAGAAAGTGATTTTCCAAGCAAAATTAACTCTAGACCTCAACATGAAAGTTGTTTGAAATGTCATTTAGTGTAACTTTGATCTTCGAATCCTTTTAATATGATGAAAATTGTAGGAGATAGGTTTAAGACCCCAATTTTGACCCTAAGATCTCTCATGCAAAGTTCATCATAAGCATTAGCATTGGGATCATGCCTTGGCATCCTCCTTACCCCTCTTTCATTGGGTTTGTTTTAGGAGAGATCACCAAGCACTTTGTGATTATATCATGCTTGTATGTTATCATTCACTAAACAAAATACCAAAAATATGTCTTTGTATTTGCCTAACTCTTTTGTAGGTAGGGCATGATCTCATTGATTCATCAAGTTCACATCTAGGGTTTAAGACCGTCATGAACAAAGAGCACAACCAATAATTGATTCAAGAATGGTTATGAACATCATATATGAGTCCCAATGTTTTCTACATGTTATATTGATCAAGTTTTCTTCAAGAGCTTGAAGGTGATTTGCCTTGGAAACCCTAGTTTAACTGGGTATCTTGAGTAACTTCTCCAACAAGCTATCTCACCAATTGATCAAATTTCTCAAGGGATACTTAAAAATTCACCATATTATGCATATATGATCTACCATGAGCCAAGAAAGTCAAGAGAATTGGAAATTAGCAAGTTGGTTGATGGTGGTTGGCCAGATGAACTCATCTGATCAAAACTGGGTCTCCCTACACCCTATCTCCTACAATTTTCACCATATGAAAATTATTCCAAGAGAAAAAGTACTCTAAATGATGTTTCAAATAAATTTCATGTTGAGACCTAGAGCTAGTTTTGCTTGGAAAATCATTTTCTATGTTGAAACATTATAGGTCATTTTGTCTAAACCCTAATTTGAAAGTCAACTTCCCAAGGCCATAACTTGCTAAATTTTTATGAGATGAAAGATTTCCAACTTTCACAATTAAATTAAATGTTTCAAATTTTCCATCTCAAATTTCTCCAAGTTCCAAGATCCAAATGAAAAAGTGTTGAGCATCAAAGTTGTTCCTCTTGATCTCACCTTTCCAAAGAGCTCAACTTCATTCATTTTGGATAAGAAATGCATAGGCTGCACATGGCTTAAACAGGTTGATATCATTTGGCATGAGTCCATTGCTTCTAAACCACTTAATCCTTCTCCTGCAAGCAAATGAAGTGAGTCCAAGCATAAGCAAGATTAAGATCCATCGAATTCAGACCTCCATTGAAGGTATTTTGCAGAAATTTTGAACTCTTCGATTCTCTTAAATTCTTGCTCAATTCTATTGATTCTTTGGTTGTCTGAAGTCCTACCAATGTAGGCAAGGAGATTGCGTTGCTTTGAGGTCAAATCGAAGCAACTCAGTTCATGTACCTCAATTTTCAATTCCACATATCTCTCAATATATTTGGAATTGGAATAATTGGAGGTCAGATTCGAGCTCAGTGCCATTTTTTCTTCATGATCATGTTCTTGTTTTTCTTTTTGGTGATGGTTCATGTTGACCAGTCCGGTGAGGTCCACCGGAGAAGATGTCCGGAGCTCTGGCTCTGGCGATGACTTGGCCAGCCTCTGAACCACATGATCCTCCTCTCACGTTTTAATCTTGAGTGTTGGTGTTGATTACCACATTTGCCACACAGTTCACTCATGTCTATGTGGAACGCACTTTTTGGATCATCAGATCTGCCACCTCAATTAATGAGGGAGATCTGATGGTCCACGTAATTTTGATTTCTGAATTTTTATTTTGTTTGCATTTTCTTCAATAATTCATATTAAATTCAATATTGATCCAAAAATATGGGACTTTCACCAAAAAAATTCAAATATTTTCGCTTTCATATTCTGAATTAAAATCATTTTTTGGATCATTATTAATATTTTTCATGAATTAATTGATTTTGCATTTGTTTTTAATTGTTTAAAAATATTTCTAAATGTCCAAAAATTATGAATTTTTTTCTCCAAGGTCCTTTGACTTTGTTTGACCTATGATAAATCTCATGGCCATTCCTTTGGTGTTTTAATGAGATTTTAGAAATTGGACAAAACATACTTGATTTAAATAAATTATTTTATTATTTTTAATTGAATAAATGCCAATCAAATTTTGTTAACCATTTGTATTGACTTAATTGAGTTTGATTGTTTGTTGTTGGGTCTTGGTCAAGGTTGATTTGACTTTGTCAAATTAATATCATTGGATTTAGGGGATTGATGGAATGTACATTCCATCTCCCAAAATGAATGAATGATATTAATTTGGTAAAAGTCCTCTTTTGACCAATTTGTGATCTCATTCCTCTTCTTATTTCATCCAATTCATTTGGCTTATGACATCTCAAAGTCCTAATCCTAGTTGTTTGAAAAATTGACATGAGTATGGATGAGATTAGGCCACACCTTTTGCATATTCTTTTTTGTGTGTGGTATGTTTCATGAGTATAGTCCATTATACTATGTCTCTAACATGCATTAACACCAAAATTCTATTGCCCGACCTTAAATAGTTGTGACTTCTACATAAGTTCAATTACGATTGCTTAACATGGCGCTAAATTTGTGACATAAAAGGCATAAGCATTCTAGTTAGTGAGATTGTAAGTCTCCCCTCTTTCATGGTATTGTGTGGAAACTTGGCCTTCTTTCCTTCCTTTGGAAGATGTTTTGGTTCTAGGATCCATGCTTGTGATAAGTGGGTTGAGTGTTCTCCAAAGAATGTCTTGAAAAGCAAAAACAAAACCAAGACTAACCTCTAACCTACTAACTATCAACTTTTAATTCCAAGCTTTTACTTCAATGCAATTTACTTTTAGAACTTTATTTCATTTTCCATTGTACATATCATTCTAATTGTTTATGTTAATGTAATTTTCACTTTGTCCATTTGGACCATATTGTGTGATATATTTTGTTTGTGTTATTTTGTTTGCTTGTGTGGTCTTTGACCATTTAATGTGCCTAATAAAAAACAAAAACACTAAAAAACTTTTGAGTGGATTGTTGGTTTGATATTGAGCAAATGGACTTAGAATTTAGGCAACCTCCCTATGCTAGAGGACTTGGAAAAATGCCAACTTGTTGAAGAACCGAGTGCTTATAATTTGAACTTCATCTGATACATCTTTGAAGATCTCTCTAAGATTCGTCTGCAACATGATCATGGTGTAGCTGTTATTTTGAACCTGTGACTTGTGGAATTCATATGTTACATAGGTTATCTTGGAAGAAGATCATGGAATGGATAAGCTTGGATGAGGCCATCTTTATTTGATGCCTTGCTCTTCAAGATGATATAATTGTGCATTTGTGTGTTGTTTGATTTTAAAAGTCCAAGGGAATTCTGGGTTTCTATTGACATACTTGTCTATTGGATTGCTACCCATTTGGTCAGATCTTTTCAACTCTAAACTTTTAAATTTTGTGCATAGGGTAGTCTCTTCATCTTCTCCCCATTTCTTTAATTTCAAAATATCTCCCTCCATTTTCAAAATCTTCTTTGTGTGAACTACTTTTGTTCTAAACTTTGACCACTTTTTGTAAAAAGATTGAAACTTTGGCCTTAGGCCATTGCATTTTCAAAGTTCTTTTCTTAAATCAAGTTTGTGAATAAACTTAACTATACTTGACTTAAACTTTCAAAAAGCCAAAAAGAATTACCTCATTCAAACCATTTTAGGCCTTTGTGCCTTTCAAACTTAAATTTTGTTAAAATCAACACACTCATTTGAAAGTTTGTATCACGAACTACGAGGTTTTGATCCCTCAATTTTATGTTGGTACGTAGGCACAAGAACAAAGGTCTTGTCAAACACAAAAATATAATTAATGAATTCTTTTCTCATACCCCCATTCTATTTGTTTGTAAACATCACTTTGTACAAAATACATATGCATACAAAAAGGGCTCCCTAGGAGTACCTATGACACTTTGGGTGCTAACACCTTCCCTCAGTGTAACCAACCCCCTTACCTGTGATCTCTGACTTTTATTAGATTTTATTTGAAAACTTCTTACTTTTTGGGTTTTGTTCGTACTTTTTCCCTTTTCCCTTGGAAACAATAAAAACGCGGTGGTGACTCTTGTTAATTGATCTCTAGCTTGTCAATAGCGTGATGATCTTGAATTTCCCGCTACAGAAATTAAGGGGCGACTCTGCTGAGGAGTAGTCCCCAGTGGGTTTAGCTTACTTTTTGTGTGAATATATTTGTATATGTATGTGTGATATAATATGCTTATTGTGCTTGGTGATCTCTTAGTGGTGAGATAAGTTCTAACCCGAACTTGAGTGCAATTAAGATATGAGGATGCTATAGTCATGTTCGACTTGTGTGGAGTAGTCCTTAACAAGTTGGCTTGAGATCCATCTGCTCAGGGGAGACTCCTTTGGATTCGGAAATGTCACACAAGTATTTGTGGTTAGGCATTGCTATTTCAAATTGAGTCCGAGAAGCTAAGGACGTTAGAACATTTAACCCATCTTGGCCTATTTAGGACGTAGTGCGGAAACTTTTCAAGTGTAGACTTGATAACAGTTGTTACGCGATACTACACTCAGACGAGTTTCTCTTGAGAATATTATGGGTCGATGAGTCAGTCATCTTAACCTGTAATATCTGATAGATGGGATTAAGACTCTGGGAACTTTTTAGAACATGATCTATAGGTTTTATCCTTAGTTCACTCCTTTGGGATGGTTCTTACATAGAATCCATGCTCGTGACTTGCAACAAACCCTTGATTCTTGGTTGATCCAATCAAGTCTTGTCAATATCAATGGAACTTGGGTGTTGATAAGGTGAAAACCATAATCCACCAAAATGGATGATTGATATTGACAAAGACTTGATTCATCCCTTGACCTTTGTTTGCCTTGTGTGTGATCCCTTATTTGTGATTGTTGCATTCATGCATTCATGTGCATCATAACATTCATCACACGAAAATTTCAAGGAACTAAGGTATCATTTGCAAATATTTTCAGACCATGTATTGATGCAGTTCTATGATCCTCTCTACCATTGTTTCACTTTCCTAGATTTTCAGCTTGTGCCTACCTTGGAGGAGTATTCACATCTTTTGGGGATACCTGTTTCTAGTAGAGTGCCTTTTAGTGGATTGGAGGAGATTCCCCGATCTAGTATTATTGCTGAAGCTCTTCACTTGAAGAAGTCTGAGATAGAGGCTCATTGGGTGAAGAAAGAAGGGTTATTTGGGTTGCCATCTGTTTTCCTCATCAAGGAAGCTACTACTTTTGCTCAAGCTGGTAGTGTGGACGCTTTTGAAGCTATCTTTGTATTGCTCATCTATGGATTAGCTTTGTTCCATAACATTGACGGTTTTGTTGATGTTAACACCATTAGAATTTTCTTAATTGGGAATCCTGTGCCTACTTTGTTGGGTGATATGTATTTCTCTTTAAGGTGGTGGAACGATTGTCTGTTGCATTCCTCTTTTGTACAAGTTGTTTATTTCCCACTTACCTCAGACACCTGTTTTTGTGGAGAAAAAACAATGTCTAAGGTGGTCTTAGAGACTTATGTCTCTCACTAATGATGATATATTTTGGTATGACCCATCTTCAAGCAGTTTGGAGGAATTAACTACAAGGAGGAATTCTCTAATCTGCCTCTCATTGGTACACAAGGAGGAATTAACTACAACCCTGCTTTGGCTCGTCGTCAACTTAGGTTCCCCTTGAGAGACAAACCTAATAACATTTTGTTAGAAGGTCTTTTCGATCAAGAGGGTAAAGATTCCCAACATTTGAAGCAGAAGATTATGCATGCTTGGCATAATGTGCATAGGAAAGAAAGATCCGAGCTTGGTCCGTGCAATTGTGTAGCTTTGGAAGCTTACACTCTTTGGGTGAAGAAGAGAGCTATGGAATTGAAGATGCTTTATCCTTGTGAAAGACCTACGTCTATGGTTGTGGTTGAGCCATTAACTCTCCCTAACCAAGATGTAGAGGAGTTGGAAGACGCGCTCGCCAAGATGAAGCAAGAAAAGGATATGTGGGAAGAGCATTTCCGTGCTTTGAGAAAAAAGCATGAAGAGTTGCAGTTGGAGTCTAAGGACAAAGATGCATTGATTGAGCTACTTGAAGACCGAGTGATGAAGAGACAGAGAGAGCCAGAGGTTTCATCTTCTAGCATTCCTCAGCCTTCAATTGCTTGGAAGAAGATTGTTAACCAGCTTGTCCCCGAGAAGACTCAGATGAAGGCTTCTTTTGAGACCGAGATCTGTCGCATTAGAAGGAAGTACGCGTCTTCAGCCAGATCTTCCGACATTGTCGTTAGGGATCCTTAGGATGACTAATCTCCTTTTCTCTTGTATCTTTTAATTTTTGGTTTATGAAATTGTACTAAGTGTAATCCTTCTAATTTATATAAATAAAAAGAGATTTTTAGTCATATCAAATTGTTGCAATTGCCATTTAAATATTATATATTTGCAAATGATATAGTAAGTTCCTTGAAAATAAAAAAATAATAATCAAGCATTGCATTTCATGCATCATTTGCATAAGCAGATTTTTGCCAGGTGTCTGATTGGTGTTTGTTCTGTGCTTTAGCCGAGCTGACTCACTGGTACAATACCAGAGCCAATCATCAGAAAATTATGGAGCATCTAGAGCAAGAGAACCGAGAGCTGAAGGACGAAATCGCCCGACTGACTGTCATGATGGAGTCAATTCTTGCTGCTCAAAGCCAAGCTTCTCCAACACATGCAACTCCTCCCGCGAGGACTGTTACTTCAGAAGTGGTTACCTCTACCATGCCTGCAGCCACCGCCCACTTCGTGCCAAACCTGCCTGCCGGATTCCCGTGGGGAATGCCGCCCAACTTTGTGCCAGAAGGCTTTGCGCCTACCTTTGCTTCAATGCCGGCATCTAGCCCGGTCATGTCCGTGCCACCTCCAGTTGTGCACAATTTGCCTCGCATAGAGGACACCATCTATCATTCCGAGCCATCCGAGGGTCCAGACGTCTATGAGAAGATGGACGAAATGAAAGACCCATTTCTTGAGTTGTGCAAGGAATTGAAGACGCTGAGAGGTAAAGACATGTTTGGGAAGAGTGTTGCTGAGTTGTGCTTGGTACTCAATGTCAAAATCCCAGTGAAATTCAAAGTGTCTGACTTTGAAAAATATAAGGGGAATTCTTGTCCACTCAGTCATCTTGTGATGTATGCTCGCAAGATGTCAACTCAGACAGATAATGACCAATTTCTTATTCACTACTTCCAGGATAGTTTGACTGGTACTGCACTCTGTTGGTATATGGGGTTAGATAGTGCAAGCATCCACACTTTCAACGACCTAGGAGAGGCTTTTGTGAAGCAATACAAGTACAATGTGGACATGGCGCCGGATAGAGACCAGTTGAGGTCTATGTCTCAGAAGGACAAGGAGACATTCAAAGAATACGCGCAAAGATGGAGGGAGTTGGCTGCCCAAATCACTCCCCCTTTTGAGGAGAAAGAGATGACAAAGATCTTTTTGAAAACCCTGAGTTCATTTTATTATGAACGCATGATCGCCAGTGCCCCCAGTGATTTTACCGAAATGGTAAATATGGGGATGAGACTTGAAGAGGGAGTCCGTGAAGGACGTTTGTCAAGAGATGAGGCGTCAACGAGTAAGAAGTGTGGCAGTGGTTTCAGCAAGAAGAAGGACAGTGAGACCAATGCAATTCCAGTGGGAGGTAAAGGAGGCCTCAGATTATAAGAAATCCACCACCCCGTCAACATCATCATCATCAAGTGTTATCAGTAATTCAAGTATTTTCTAATCAACAAATAACGGCCATTCAACAACAACAAAATCAACGTCAACAACAAGAACCGCAACAAAGAACGAACACCTACAACAATAACAATTCCAACAACAATCATCATCAGTAGAATTTCGAGAGGAAGAAGGTCTCTTTTGACCCGATTCCTATGTCGTACATAGAGTTATATCCCTCCTTAGTTCTCAAGAACTTGATTCAACCGAGGAACCCACCGCAGATCCCAGAACCACTTCCTTGGTGGTATAAACCTGAGCTTCGTTGTGCTTTTCATTAGGGTGCACATGGGCATGATATTGAAAACTGTTATCCATTGAAGTATGAGGTTCAAAAGCTCATGAAGAGTGGTATGATGTCCTTTGAGGACCGCGCGCCGAAAGTGAAAGCTAACCCTTTGCCCTCTCATGGGAACTCTTCAGTGAATATGGTGGACGGCTGTCCTGGTGAATTCAAAGCTTTTGATGTCCGGTTTATCCAAAGATCTTTGGTGCAGATGCACAAAGATATCTGTTTGGTGAGCGACTGTGAACATGACCATGATGGTTGTGTTGTTTGTAGCGTGAACCCAAGAGGGTGTGACATAGTGAAAAGGGACATCCAGTGTCTGATAGATGAAGGCATGATTCAGATTGTTCAATCCCGTCATGTAGATGACAACGTCAATGTCATAGTGCCAGTTTTCAAGAAACAAGAGAGGTTGATAATTCAGTATGATAGAAGCAATAACAAGAATGTCAGTCAAAGATCAGTATCACCGTTGGTAATACGGTTAGAGGGCCCAGTCCCGTATGCATCTGATAAGGCTGTACCGTACCAGTATAATGCTACAATGGTGAAGAATGGTCAAGAGGTCCCGTTACCTATGACTAGTTCAGTAGTGAGCATTGTTGATGTTACGAAGGTGACCCACAGTGCTCGAGTGTTTGGGCCAGTTGTCCCAAAAAGTAAAGAAGAATTAATTGTTGGTAAGAAGATTGAGATACCTAATGTAGAACCAGTTGGTTGTTCGAAGGATAAGTCCGGTGAATCCAGCAACTTGAAAACCAATGAGGATGATGAGGTACTCCGATTGATTAAAAGGAGTGAATTTCATGTGGTTGAGCAGCTGCTCCAGACTCCCTCAAAGATTTCCGTGTTGTCTCTGCTTTTGAATTCTGAAGCACACAGAGAAGCACTGCAGAGAGTTCTTGAACAAGCGTATGTAGAGCAAGATGTTACTGTGGATCAATTTGATCACATTGTGGCCAACATCACTTCATGTAATAATTTGAGCTTCTGCAATGAAGAACTCCCTGAGGAGGGAAGAAATCATGACCCGCCTTTGCATATTTTAATGAACTGTAAGGAAGATGCTTTGTCAAATGTGCTTGTTGACACCGGTTTGTCACTTAATGTGCTTCCGAAGTCAACTTTGTCGAAGTTATCTTACAAAGGAGCACCCATGAGATATAGTGGGGTGATTGTCAACGCCTTTGATGGCTCGCGCAAAACGGTTATTTGTGAAGTGGACCTTCCAGTCAAGATAGGTTCGAGTGATTTTCAGATTACTTTTCAAGTAATATATATCCACCCGGCCTACAGTTGCTTATTTGGAAGGCCATGGAATCACGAGGCAGGGGTTGTTACCTCCACTCTGCACCAGAAGCTCAAATTTGTCAAGAATGGCAAGCTAGTGATTGTGGGAGGAGAGAAAGCGCTGTTGGTTAGCCATCTGTCATCTTTATCGTATGTTGAAGCTGAGGATGAGGTTGGAACTCCGTTCCAAGCCTTATCTATTGCTGCTGAGAAGAGAGTTGGGGCACCTATGTCCTCGTTGAAAGATGCTCCGAAGATTGTAGAAGAAGGTCTTGTTGATCAATGGGGGCGCATGGTAGAGATATCCGACAACAAAGGCATAATTGGTTTGGGGTTCCAGAAAGGCTTGTCAATTGTAAGATCTGAAGATATGCAACTTAGCTTCCGTAGCGGAGGGTTCATTCATGGCAATGAATAACACTTAGCTGCTGTGCTAGAGGATAACAAAGAGGAAAGACTGCACCAACTTTGTAACGCATGGAAGGACATGCAACAATTGGACTGTCGTTGATATTCCTATTATTTTGCATCGATCTAAGTAATTGATTTTATATTTTAAAATCCTTCTTCTATGCCTAAGGGAGAAGTGAACATTGTTTGGGCATTTTAAATTGATCATCAATAAAATTAATTCTATCATCCACATCTTTGATGTTTATTTTTACTTTTTGCTTATTCTGAAAATGGTAATCACAAAAAACATAAATAAACAAAATAATTGTCCATCTGCATAATATTTGGTCACAAATTCACGTCTCTAAAATCAAAATATCAAATCATTATGCAGGTTGGTTCCTAACCCCATTGAATACAATGATCCTTCTCCTTCTCCAAATTTTGAATTCCCTGTGTTTGAGGACGAGGAGGAAAGTGATATAGAAGTGAGTGAGGAATTGTATCGTCTTCTTGAGCAAGATGAAAAGATTATTCAGCCGTTTGAAGAGCAGATTGAGCTAGTCAACTTGGGTTTCGAGGATGATGTGAAGGAAGTCAAGATTGGGTCTCGACTGTGTCCAGATGCTAAGAAGGGGTTGATTGATCTTCTTATAGAGTATTCAGATGTGTTTGCTTGGTCCTATCAAAACATGCCTGGGTTAGATTCTGAGATTGTGGAGCATAGATTATCGTTGAAGCCAGAATTCCCGCCAGTCAAGCAGAAGTTGAGAAGAACGCATCCTGATATGGCTGTGAAGATTAAAGAGGAAGTGCAGAAGCAGATTGATGTTGGTTTCCTTGTAACAGCTGAGTATCCGTAATGGGTGGCGAATATTGTGCATGTACCGAAGAAAGATGGAAAAGTTTGCATCTGTGTCGATTATAGAGATTTGAATAAAGCCAGCCCGAAAGATAATTTCCCTCTGTCACACATTGATATGTTGGTAGATAATATTGCTAAATTCAAAGTCTTTTTGTTTATGGATGGATTTTCCAGATATAATCAAATCAAGATGGCACCCGAAGATATGGAGAAGACCACATTCATTACACTTTGGGGAACATTCTGTTATAGAGTGATGCCTTTCGGTCTAAAGAATGCTGGTGCGACTTACCAGAGAGTAATAACTACTCTTTTTCATGATATGATGCATAAAGAGATTGAAGTTTATGTCGATGACATGATTGCTAAATCGATTGATGAAGAGGAACATGTTTAGCATTTGTTGAAGTTATTCCAGCATTTGAGGAAGTATAAACTCCGCTTGAATCCCAATAAGTGTACTTTTGGTGTTCGTTCTAGTAAGTTGTTGGGCTTTATTGTCAGCGAGAAGGGTATTGAAGTTGATCCTGCCAAGGTCAAAGCAACACAAGAGATGCTTGCGCCCAAAACTTAGAAGCAAGTCAGGGGTTTTCTCGGCCGCTTGAATTATATTTCCATATTCATTTCCCACATGACTGCCACGTGTGCGCCTATATTCAAGCTTCTTCGGAAAGATCAGTCTTGGACCAAAGACTTCCAGAAAGCCTTTGATAGTATCAAGGAATATTTGCTTGAACCTCCGATTTTGTCTCCACCTGCCGAAGGAAGACCGTTGATCATGTATTTGACTATGCTAGAAGATAGTATGGGTTGTGTTCTTGGTCAGCAAGATGAGATTGGACTGAAAGAATTTGCAATTTACTACCTCAGTAAGAAGTTCACCGACTGTGAGACTCGACATTCCATGCTTGAGAAGACTTGTTGCGCATTGGCTTGGGCTGCCAAGCATCTGCGTTAGTATATGTTGAATCATACCACTTGGTTGATATCCAAAATGGATCCAATCAAGTATATATTTGAGAAGCCTGCTTTAACTGGAAGAATTTCCCGTTGGCAGATGTTGTTATCAGAGTCTAATATCGAATACCGATCTCAGAAAGCGATCAATGGTAGTATCTTGGATGACCATTTGGCTCACCAACCGATTCAAGATTACCATTCAGTGCAGTATGATTTTCCTGATGAAGAGATTTTGTACTTGAAAATGAAAGATTGTAATGAACCATTGCTTGTACAAAGGCCATAACCTGGTTCCCGTTGGGGCATGGTATTTGATGGAGTTGTTAATCAATATGGAAATGGCATTGGGGCAGTGATTATTACTCCTCAAGGCACGCATTTACCATTTACAGCTAGATTGACTTTCAAGTGTACAAATAACTTGGAAAAATATAAAGCTTGCATTATGGGGCTTGAAGAGGCCATGAATCTCAGAATCAAGTATTTGGATGTCTTTGGAGATTCAACTTTGGTTGTGAATCAGATCAAAGGTGAATGGGAGACAAATCAACCCGGTTTGATACTGTATAGGGATTATGCGAGGAGGATTTCAACTTTCTTTACAAAGGTTGAATTTCATCATATTCCTCGAGATGAGAACCGGATGGCAGATGCTCTTGCAACATTGGCATCAATGATCATAGTGAAATATTGGAATGAAGTTCCCAATTTATCTGTGATGCATCTTGATAGGCCAGCTCACGTGTTTGCTATTGAAGAGATCAAAGACGAGAAGCCGTGGTATTACGACATCAAGTGTTTTCTCCAAAGTCAGATTTACCCTCCTGGGGCATCTTTGAAAGATAAGAAGACTTGGAGAAGATTCGCCGATAATTTCTACTTGAATAGTGGTATACTATATAAGAGAAACTTCGACATGGTCCTGCTCAGATGCGTGGATAGCCACGAAGCAGACTTATTGATGACTGAAGTGCATGAAGGTTCCTTTGGTACTCATTCCAATGGACATGCAATGGCAAAGAAGATGTTGCGAGCAGGTTACTATTGGCTGACAATGGAATCTGACTGTTGCAAATTTGTGAAGAAATGCCACAAGTGTCAAATTTATGCTGATAAGATTCATGTTCCTCCGACACTATTGAATGTTATCTCTTCCCCATGGCCCTTTTCCATGTGGGGAATTGATATGATTGGGATGATTGAGCCCAAAGCTTCGAATGGACATCGTTTCATTTTAGTGGCAATTGACTACTTCACGAAATGGGTTGAAGCGACATCGTATGCAAATGTAACCAAGCAAGTTGTTGTAAGGTTTATCAAGAATCAGATTATATGCCGTTATGGTGTGCCAAGTAAGATCATTACTGATAATGGATCGAACTTGAATAATAATATGGTGGAAGCTCTTTGCAAAGACTTCAAGATTGCACACCATAATTCTTCTTCCTACAAACTCAAGATGAATGGGGCTGTTGAAGCTGTGAATAAGAACATCAAGAAGATTATCCAGAAGATGGTTGTCACATATAAGGATTGGCATGAGATGCTCCTATTTGCTTTACATGGGTATCGTACATCTGTCCACACTTCAACAGGGGCAACCCCTTTCTCTCTTGTATATGGTATGGAAGCAGTACTCCCTGTAGAGGTTGAGATTCCTTCATTGCGTGTGTTCATGGAGGCCAAGTTGACTGAAGTTGAATGGTGTCAGACCAGGTTTGACCAGTTGAATTTGATTGAAGAGAAGAGATTAACTGCCATGTGTCATTGTCAGTTGTATCAACAGAGAATGAAGAAAGCTTTTGATAAGAAGGTCAGAGTGTTCAGAAAAGGTGACCTTGTGCTCAAGAAGATTTTATCGTTCAAGCCAGATTCCAGAGGAAAATGGACTCCTAATTATAAAGGCCCATATGTTGTTAAGAGAGCCTTTTTCAGGTGGTGCTCTGATTCTGACAACTATGGATGGTGAAGAGTTCACTCGTCCTGTGAACACAGATGCAGTCAAGAAATACTTCGCCTAAAACAATAAAAGAACAGCTCGCTAAGTTGAAAACCCGAAAGGGCGGCTTACGCAAAAATGAGCATCTCGGTGGATTGAAAACCCGAAAGGGCGGTCCAGGCAAAAATTAGAGACATAAAACATAAAGAATTTCTCGATAAGTTGAGTACTCCACCTTGGGGCAACTTATGAAAAAATTAAGGATTATGGAAAGTAACTGCATTCTGCTGATCTTCGGTGATTTTGAAGACTTGTTTGAGCACAAGGGTTGACATCAGTTCATCATCCCAACAGTGGTCAAGAGCACAGTGGATATCCAGAGTTGGTAGAAGGATTAAGGATCATTTATATTCAATGTAACCCTTTTCCATGAAAATTACCATTTTCAACTTTGTAAAATCTAAGGAGTCTTGTCATTTACAGACTACCATCCCATTAAATAAAGTTGAGATTTTATCCAATTGTTTCTACTCTTATTTTAATTCAGCTAATAGTTTTAAATTTTATTATGATCATTTTGAAATTAAATTTTTAAATCAAAATCAAGTTTTCTTTAATATATAAAAGCAAGAATTTTTCCAAAGCAAGTAAAAGGAATATCAATCGCATTTCAGTAAGAAGCAAGTCCTTAAGTGTGAAGCATCAGAGGTTCCCCAAGTAGTTAACTCTTTTGGTATTCCTAGACGTCAATGTTGATTCAGTTCCTCGGTGGAATGTTTGATCCCCAGTGGAGCTCCTATCTTTATCCCCAGCTGAGTTGGTTGATTCAGATACCTTGAGGCATGTCCTTGTCCCTAACAGAGTTTCGGCCTTCCCCAGCGGAGTTCGTATTTCCTCGATAGGTGGATCTTCACCAGAGATGTTTGATTTTCCCTAGTAGATCGCATTGGTGTCCCCACCAATCGTTGTATCTTTGCTCCCAGACAGAGTTTCCTCCTGGTTTCTGAGCAGATTTTGTGCATTTATCTATAGGGTTGTCTCCCATTTTTATGGTGTTGACCTAAAATTCCCCGCAGATTTGGATGTTCTATCTTCAACAGATATCCTCCATCCTCAGCTAGGGTTGAGACCTTGGGATGTTGATCTCTCTATTCTCCAGCAGTAGTCTCCATATTTTATGGATTGACCGAGGGTTGTACCGGTGGTTCAATTTCTTTGCGACACCTCTGTATCCTTTGTGATCGTTTTGTCAACATAAGCATCATATGTATATATACATATACATTCATGTAATTTCATAATTTGCATATCCTACATCATCCTATTTAACTTGTTTGAGATTCTTATTCTCTGTTATGGTGGTACTTTATCCCTATACCAAATTTGGTGTCTGTCCTCTTTCAATTATAGAGTGTCAGGCCCTTAAGCAGAAAGACTTCAACCTTTCTCTGTTTCCCCACTGAGTTTGTTTCCTCGTTGATGGTTGTTATTTCAGTTTCCTCTCCAGTAGATTTTCTGGATGGAATTATTCCCCCTGAGTTATATCCTCATTGGGTTGAGTATTGATTGTTTGTTTCCTTCTAGCTCTTGCCTATATGGATATTTTGGTCCCCTAAGAGCCTATTACCCAGTAACTGGTAATATTCTTCTTAGTTTGTAGTTTGTTACTTCTTTCCCAAAACCCTGCAAAAGTACACTTTGGTCTCCTCAGTAGAGTCCCCTGAAAGTATATACTTTCCTTGATATGTTCATCTTAACCGGTGGCAGATATCTTTCCTTTCCCCGCAGGAGTCTATCCTTAATATGTTCACTTTCACCAGTGACGGATATTCTGTTCTTTGGTATTCTAACCAGTAAAAGGGTAGTTGTAATCCCTATTTTGTTTCTCAGAGAGTTAATCCTTGATATGTTCATCTTAGCCGATGACGGGTTTTCTTCTCCTTGTGGTATTCTACCCAGTAAAAAGGTAGTTGTAATCCCTATTTTGTTTCTCAGAGAGTTAATCCTTGATATGTTCATCTTAGCCGATGACG
This sequence comes from Lathyrus oleraceus, assembly GCF_024323335.1. Lineage (NCBI taxonomy): Eukaryota > Viridiplantae > Streptophyta > Magnoliopsida > Fabales > Fabaceae > Lathyrus > Lathyrus oleraceus. Next base: position 306,179,161 of record NC_066580.1, read on the forward strand.
GGTTTTCTTCTCCTTGTGGTTTTCTACCTAGTAACCGGTAGTTGTAAATCCTACTTTTTCCTCTGTGCAGAGTCAATCCTTGATATGTTCACTTTAACCGGGGACGTATTTCCTCTTCTTTGGTATTCTATCCAGTAACTGATAGATGTAATCCCTATTTTTGCTTCCCTTTTCAGAGTCTATCCTTGATATGTTCATCTTAACCGATGACAAATTTTCTCTTTGATTTGTCTTCTGCCTAGTAACCAGTAGTTGTAAATCCTGCTTTGTCCCCTCGCAGAGTTAATCCTTGATATGCTCATCATAACCGATGACGGGTTCTCTCTTCGACGGTTTTCTATCCAACTTTCGATATATGTAATTACTACCCTTTTTGTTCAATTGGTATATCCTTGATATGTTCATCCTAACCGATGACGGGTATCCTCCTTGACAATCCCAGGCAAGTCTATCCTTGATATGTTCACTTTAACCGGTGACAGATTTTCTTCCCTGTCGAGTTTATCCTTGATATGTTCATCCTAACCGATGACGGATACTCTCACCCTTGGTCTTCTGCCCAGTAACTGGTAGTTGTAAATCCTATTTTCTGAATTTCCCTCTGCAAGGTTATTCTTATCCAGTAACCAGTAATGAATACTCCCTCCTGGCGGTCCTCAACGAGTCATCCTTGATATGTTCATCCTAACCGGTGACGGATATCCTCTCTGTAAGATTTTTATTATCTCCTTACCCAGTAACAGGTAGTAGATAATAGATTTCAGCTCCTCCTGTGTTGAAGTGTATTTCTCCCCAGTTGAGTTCAGTGCGCATTTCTTTAGTGGAATCGTTTTTTTCTCCAGTGTGAGTCAAGTACTTTAGTTTTATCCTGACTTATTTGTATCCCCTGCAGATGTTGTTATTTCCCCGGCTGAGTCTTTCCATGTTTGCATGGAATACCTCTAGTCCCCAAGTAGTTTTAAGTCGTAGCATGGCTTACGCATCACTCCTTTTCCCCCCAGAGTCTTTGTCTCCCTAGTGAGTTTTCCTTACGGAATGCATTATACTCCTGTGGACTTTCGATCTCTCTGATTTCTTTTTCCTTTGTGGCAATATCTCCCCACAGGGCATTAACTTTTGCATTCATGTCATATGCATCATGAGGTCTCTTATGGACCAAAATTTGTTTCTCTATGTTGTTATTTAAGCCCATTCTACTGAGTCGAGCCGAAGATTTTAACCGTCACCTCCTCAGTTAGAATGTCCTTAAATAGGTGCAGTTGTAACACCCCAATTTTGACCCTAAGTTCCCTCATGCAAAGTTCATCATAAGCATTAGCATTGGGATCATGCCTTGGCATCCTCCTTACCCCTCTTTCATTGGGTTTGTTTTGGGAGAGATCACCAAGCACTTTGTGATTATATCATGCTTGTATATTATCATTCACTAACCAAAATACCAAAAATATGTCTTTGTATTTGCCTAACTCTTTTGTAGGTAGGGCATGATCTCATTGGTTCATCAAGTTCACATCTAGGGTTTGAGACCCTCATGAACAAAGAGCACAACCAAGAATTGATTCAAGAATGGTTATGAACATCATATAAGAGTCCCAATGTTCTCTACATGTTATATTGATCAAGTTTTCCTCAAGAGTTTGAAGGTGATTTGCCTTGGAAACCCTAGTTTGACTGGGTATCTTGAGTAACTTGTCCAATAAGCTATCTCACCAATTGATGAAATTTATCAAGGGATACTTCAAAATTCATCATCTTATGCATATATGATCTACCATGAGCCAAGAAAGTCAAGAGAATTGGAAATTAGCAAGTTGGTTGATGGTGGTTGGCCAGATGAATTCATCTGATCAAAACTGGGTCTCCTTAGACCCTATATCCTACAATTTTCACCATATGAAAAATATTCTAAGAGAAAACTTACTATAAATGATATTCCAAACAACTTTCATGTTGAGACCTAGAGCTAGTTTTGCTTGGAAAATCATTTTCTATGTTGAAACATTATAGGTCATTTTGTTTAAACCCTAATTTGAAAGTCAACTTCCCAAGGCCATAAATTGCTCAATTTTTATGAGATGAAAGATTTCCAAGTTTCAAAATCAAATTCAATGTGTCTACTTCAACTGTTATGTTTTGAGTGGGAGCTAATTCAACTTTTTTGAGCATGTGATATGAGGCTACATTATAGGTCACTTTTGACCTATACCATTGATCAAGTGATTTTTCCAAACTTCAAAAATGCATAACTCTATCATTTCATATCCAAATGACATGAAATGGGTGACCATTTTGAATGTCTTTGAGAGAGATACAACTTTGATGAAGACACGTTTCTCATTTGAAGCTCATATAAAAAGTTAAGCAAGGTGGAATATTGAGACATATGGCTTGACACTTAGAAAAATTTTGATATGTCAAAATTTTCCAAACTTCCACCTTAAATTTCTCCAAGTTCCAAGCTCCAAATGAAAAAATGTTGAACATTAAAGTTGTTCCTCTTGATCTCACCTTTCCAAAGAGCTTAAGTTCATTCATTTTGGATAATAAATGCATAGGCTACACATGGCTTAAACAGGATGATATCATTTGGCATGGATCAATCATCTAGCATCAATGTACATGTGCCTTGCAATCCAAGCCTACTTCAACATATTTGATCTTCAATTATGGACTTCAAGCCTTCATTTCATGGGCCTATGCGCGCCCATGCACCATTACATCACCATTTACCAAATTTGGAAAGTGAAAGTGAGTGTGAAAATATCACATGATTCAGCTATAAATAGAGCTCCAATTGCTCAAAAATGAAGACACAATCGCGCAAGCTTTGACCCCCCACTTCAAACCCTCATTTCTCATAGGATAAGCCTGATAAATTCATTTGAATTTGAGCTTGAATCTCCACTGTTTTGGAATTCAATTCTCCAGGAATCCATTGCTTCTAAACCATTTAATCCTTCTCATGTGTCGCAACCTAAAAAATAGATGCGAAAAAGCAACCGGCGAGAAAAGAAAATGACAGAAGAGTCGCCACTGTGCGTTATTTATCCCAAAGGAGGGAAAGGAAACGCTCGAAGTAAACCGGGAGAAAGGAAAGGAAAAGACAAGGTCTCGCAACCAAATCTTGGGTTCAGGAGTCGATTATGCGAAGGGAAGGTATTAGCACCCCTACGCATCCGTAGTAATCTACGAGATCCACTCTTGTTGTTCTTGTCTAAAGGGTGTGTGTTTATCTAAGGTACTATTTACTAAAAGTGAAAGTTCAAAGGAAAATGACTCGCACGGATGTCGCATCCACTACATACGTATCTTATCTGAGTATGAGAATCAGAGTCTCCGTAGCTTGGCTACCTATGGGTTAAAGAGAAGTGTGCTCGCTAAGACATCGCGTCTTATGCCTACGTATCTCATCTGGAATGAGAATCAGAGCAAAACGTAGTTCAGCTAACTATGGGAACAAGGGTCTCGATTGCAACTAGGGCAAGAGAAAGGGAAGGTCTCGATCACAACGAGGGAGAGAGAAAAGAATCGCAACGAGGGCGAAAACAAGCAAGGATTAGTTGTTAGTTGTCAGTCAAAAAGGAAACTCGGCAAGACATCGCATCTTGTGCCTACGTATCTCATCTGAACATGAGAATCAGAGTTGCCGTAGTTCGGCTACATAGGGATTGCCATCTGAACATGGACTTACAAAGGAGGACACCAGTTGTGTCAAAGGAGAGTGGGCAGTGTGTTCACGTCCTAGCAGCAGGTGTCGCAGCTCGTTGAATCGAGTCTTAGGTAGTTACCTCTTTACAATAGGATGGACTGACATGCCACAGGATCGGAGACGCACCGAAGGTCTAAGAAGTGGGGAAGCTCTGCCCTAGAGTTGTCATGCAATATGGACCTATGTGTTAGGATTTATAAATTGGAATATCTACCTAATGTTAGCATGCAAAGTATAAGGGAATTCTACCTATGTTATCATACAAATGAATATGGGAATTCGACCTATGTTATCATACAAAAGAATAAGGGTTCTACCTAATGTTATCATACAAAGAATGAGGGTTCTACCTAATGGGTGCTACCTAATCAGAACAAGAATCGACGAATGGAGCAAGAAGAGGAACCAGGGATAAGGGTAGATGGCGATGCATGAAGCAATCGACTTACAGGTTGATGTCGATGCCTGAAGCAATCGACTTACAAGAGAAATGGCGATGTATGAAGCAATCGACTTACAAAAGAATGGATGAATACATGCTGGTTCTGTTAAGTTTTGAAGATGATTACTCGACGTTGGATCGAGGTTTTGATCTTATTTTGAAATGGTTATTGGATGTTTGTTTTAATTCTTGTATTAACAGATGAATAAAGAATGAAAGAATAAACATTATACACTTCATGGGAGGGGGATACATTTCTTATGAATGGGGATGGTCATGGCAATCAGACAATAAAAATATATGCCTCATACATCATACAAGTAGGCAACAGTTAACAATCAATAAGATATATAAACAAGTATATGACCAAATCAAATAGTCAAAGAATGAAATGAATGAGCATTAGACAATGTATGGGATGTATAATCATGTTAAGCAATCAAACAATAGAAGCATGGATGAAAGAGACAAGTATAAAAAATATCAGATGGATCAGACAGGTGAAACTATGCACACAAAGAATCAATGAATAATTTAATCGGGAAATGATGCAAGGATCAAATAAAATCAAGATGAGAGGCCTCTAATATGTGGCATACAAGATGAATAAGGGAGGATCAAAAGATCTCTTCAATTGCCCTAAGCAATCCCTAAGTCAAACATCAATCATGGAAAAGTCAACCGAAAAGTCAAGTCAACTTAAAAATTATCAAATAAATAGTAAATTAATCAAGAAAATTATGAAAAATTAAACTAAGTATGGTGGGGTCAGGAAATCATCATCCCCCATAAAGATTTCTAATATAATGAAAATTGGTTATTAAATTAATTGAATCAAAACAGAAGTCAAATGAAAAGTCAATCAAACAAACTAGGTCAAAGATAAATCCAAAATAAATTGAAAATGGGAAATAAAATTCCAATAAAAGGTCAAGTTGACCATGAGACATTGGTCAACTCTCATCCCAAAAATCAGAAGTTAAAAATAATGATAAGTCATGAAAATAAAATAAATGAAAAAATGTGTGTCAAAATGGACTATTTGAAACAAATAATTAAAATTAAATATTAACATTAAATAAAATACCAAAATAAAAATTAAATAAATTAAATAAAACATTAAGGAAAGTAAAAAATATTTTTTGGTATTTTTGTGAACAAATAAAATATTTTTATTAATTAAAAAGCAAAACAGAAAAATAAAAGTGAATTAAAAAAGAAAAATGAAATGAATGTGATAATGTGAGTGGGCCTGGCGAGTGTGGGGGGGCGAACATCAGATGGAAAGGCCCAGCCCAGCGAAATGGATTTACCAGGCGTGACACAAAATAATGTAACGTTTTAATAACTAAATTATGTGAACATATCGATCGGTCAAGGCAATATTTAAGTCACAAAAGACAAAGAATGGAACGGACGCTCAGGATTAAAGCTGGACGCGCGCGATCGGACGGCTGCTACACGGACACGTATCATATTTCATGCAAACGTTAAAACAAACCTACAGCCATGCAATGAGCACGTGAAAACCGCAGGGTATTCCTTCAATCTTCCACACAACATATCTCACTCTATGGTGCTCCAAATGAGATGATACAAAAAGCAAAGTTCAAGTTCTAAATGAGTAGAACAAAATGGAATTTTGTTTCGATGAAAACAATGGCCTTAGCATGTAGAAAAGAAAACAACAAGGGGGCTTCATGCACACGGATACGGCAAAAATTTCACAACCCAAACTCAAGCTCAATCACAATGCCTCTTGGTGAGGGCTTCATAGACAAACATGACATGGTATTAACATGGGAAATAAGCATGGAACAAGAATGGCATAAATGAAAAATAATATGAAGCATGGATGGATAGCATGAAAGTAGAAATGGACAAGCATGGAATGTGGTCATGGAAGATGGAATAGAGGGCTTACCTAGTGGAAAATAGTCCACTACTTCTTGATAGTGGAGGAAAAGAAAGAAAAGGAAGATGTTCTTTTGATGCTTGTGCTTGAGAAATGGAAAATGGGGAATGGATCTTGAATGCACTCCCTTTCCTCTTGATCAAAAATACAGCCACTATCTCTTCAGATTAGGGTTTTAGAAGCTTAAGTATGTAGGGTTAAAGTGTTTTAAATGGGCTTAAATGTATGGTTTGGATTCATGAGCAAAAGATGCAAAAAGTGAGGTGGTATTAGGAAATTTAATTATGGATAAACTTAAGTTAGTGGACATAAAAGGTACATGGCCAAATGAGGTAAAGAGTGTGTTCGTTGGTTTGTGCAACATGGCATGGAAATAAGTCCAACAGGGTGACTTTGAGGCTTTATAACTTGATGAGAACATGTCCAAATGGCAAGGCAATGCAAACAGTAGAAAGAGGGAATGAAGCTTAACATATTTCATGTTGAACACAAATTGAAATGATGAGTGGAAAGAGGTGAAAAATGGCCATAAAGTTCAGGTTCCATAGCTGCAAAATGGTTGGGCCAGTTTGGCCTAAATGCTGTCAAAAAATTCAGTCTATGATACCAACTTTAGATGAGTGTATCTTTCAAACCAATGATCCAAATGGGATGATTCCAAAAGGATGTGAAAGAGGACATAGGAAGGTACAACTATCATGAAGAAAGTATTTTCAAAAGATGCCTTGAAGTGCAAGAAAACTGGCCCATAAGTCTTGACAAATTTTGCAAATTTTGGTCTTAGAAATTTTTCTAAGTGTTCTAAAATAATGTCTTACTTTGACCAAGCATAACTTTCTCAATTTTAATCCAAATGAAACAGACTTTATATCTATAGAAATCTTGGAACAAGAGGAACAACTTTCATGTTGGAGAAATGTTCAAATGGAGCTTGAATCTTGGTGGAAAATGGGCTTAGAGTGGGTGCAAAAACCATGAAAACTTGCCCTAAATGGAAAGTCAACTATTTCCAAATTTGGTAACTTTTCCAACTCCTGATTAAATGATGAATCCATGATCCAACCTTGATCAAATTTCACATGTAGGATTCCTTAGGCATTAATTTTGAGATTCCACTTTCAAAATGTCAGGAGTTGACTTTTCTGGCCCCACAGTTGACTTTTTCCAAACTATCTGATTCCCGATTCCATTGATCAATTGAAGCACCTCTGGCTCAAATAAAGAGCTGATTTTTTGCATGTAGACCCTTGTGGACATATGGAGGGACATGGAAATGAGTTTCATCCAAGGAATCAGAAATAATCCGATTTTATACCAAACCCTAGTTTTAGGGCAAAAATGATCTAGAACTGATCGCACTGATTGCCAATGGATCTTTGTGAGATAATTGTGGATCTTCTTAGGCCAAGATGCCTCTATAATCATGACATGAATGAGCCCCTTCAATTCCAACCAAACCTTGCCTGTTGCAGGTAGCCATGAAACCCTAATTTCTGATTAAGTGTATATGCACACTCTGAGAGCTCTGAATCTTCCACTAATGAACTGTAGACCACCATAAGATACCTGGACCACCTTGAGACTCTTGTATATTTGGAGAATGAAGTTTAATTCTCAGTATTTCCTTGTGTGGGCTCCTTCTGTTAAGGAGTGATCAATCAAAACCCTGATTTCCCAAGTCACTGATGCAGTATGTAATAAGTATGACCTAGTATGATGCTAATGCAATGTGAAACACAATCCCATGCTTCCAAGAAAAAGTGAAGGGTAAATTTTGGGGTATTACATCATGCAAGCAAGTGGAGTGTGTAACACCCCGAATAAAATAAGAGAATTATTTAAATTAAGTTAATAATATATTTATTAATTTAAATAAATAAATTGAATTATTGGATTATTATTATTATTATTATTTGGAATAATAATTATTGGAAAATATATAAGTTGGAATAAGAAAAAGGGTTTTCATTTTTGGTAAAGAGTTTTCACGTGAAATAGAGAAGCGGCTGAAAGGTGAAAAGTGGAGAAAGGGCAAAGCGGAAGAGCTAGAGAGCAAAGGTTGAAGAACGGAAAAGCTTGAAGCTTAGAGATTGCCGGATTATCTCAGGTAAAGGGGGTTTATCGTCGTTTAATGGGTATTATAGATTAACATGTAATGGGTAGTGATAAACCGTTGAATTGACCCTAATTGGGATTTAGGATGCTGAGAAAATTGTGATGAATAAGTTGTAGGAAAACTGAAATTGAATCGATAATTGTATGTGTCGTGATTTTCCGATAATGTAGCTTTTTACGGAAGTTGAATCGGAGGTCCGGAAGTCCTCCAACGGCGGAAAATGCGGAGAACTCTGCATTCTGCCTTGTGTTAGCGCAGGAACTGCTGTTTTGTCTGCGTTAACCGGTTAACCCATGGCGTTAACCGGTTAACACTGTCATATTTTGTGGAAATGTGCTGTTTTGCCTGCGTTAACCGGTTAACCCAGGGCGTTAACCGGTTAACACTGTTGCGTTTTTCCAGAAAGTGTGTTTTGTCCTGCGTTAACCGGTTAACCCAGGGCGTTAACCGGTTAACACTGTTGCAGTGTGGAAAAATTGTTAATTTAAATTTTGTGAACATAATTGGTGATTGGCCTATTGTAGTTAATTGTGATGAGTAAATTTGTTGGGTTTATGTTATGAAATGTTGATACAAGTATGAATGAGTTGTGAAGTTGTTCCCGTGTACGGAAAGTTGTTGAAAATACTGAGTTGTAGGCTTGGTGAGCCAAAGTTGATTATAAGTTGATTTTGTCGAAAACATTATTGTGTTGATGTTATTATTATGTTGTCGGAATGTTAAAGTCGTATATGTCATGTACATTCATATGCATTAAGTCGGAGCTTTGCTCACACCACATTGGCCTGGATTGGCAAATTTTAAGTTGAAAGTTGAAGGCTTATGCCTTGATGCCCACTAAAATGGCAATGATTTTAAGTTGGGAGTTTTACTCCGAATGGTACCACATGCATGACGAGTCGAGTCTCATTAGAGTTGCATTATGTTGGTTTGTTGTATGTGTATCAGTGGTATTGATCTTGAGTATGTATATGAGTTGTGTTGATATTGGGTGATTAATGAGTTAAATTACTTAACATAACATGATAATTTATAATGTTTGTTATATCGATTGAGGAACTCACCCTTACAACTATTTTTCAGGTAACGAGCAATGAGTTGAGTAGAAGCTAATGCTTGGAGTCTAGTGTAGTCTACTTAGTGGGTCGTGCTCTGATAGATGTAACATCGGGACGGGATGTTTAATTGTTTTATTGTCGGTTGTTGAACCATTTTACATGTAATATGTTATACGTTTTAATTGGTTGACGTAAATTCTATCCGCTGCGAATTTGCAAACAAAAATGTTCATTTTGAGTTAAATAAAGAGCATGACAGTTTTTATGGTGTGAAATGTTGTGTGACACCCTTGGTGCATGATTACTCTGATATATATTTGTTGTTGTTATTAAATATTTGGGGTATTTTAGAAGGGTGTTACAATAGTGGTATCAGAGCAGGTCGGTCTGTCCGGCCAGTTGTCGTGTCGTTACTGTCTAACAATTGTGTATTGTTACTAATCTAACTTTAAGTTGTGTTGTATTGATAAGTCGAAATGGCTGGAAGGAATGACGCTGCAATGGCTGCCGCAATGCAAGCAATGGCACAAGCTGTGCAGAACTTGCCAAATGCTGGTGGAGATGCTGGATCACGTAGCTTGGCGACTTTTCAAAGAGAGAATCCGCCGGTGTTTAAAGGGAAGCATGATCCAGATGCAGCCTTGGGATGGTTGAAAGAGATTGAGAGAATCTTCCGTGTTATGGATTGCACTCCAGCTCAGAAGGTTCGGTATGGTACTCACATGCTAGCAGTCGAAGCTGATGACTGGTGGCTAGAGACTCACGAGAGGTTGACCGTGGCAGGTGAAGTCATTACTTGGGATGTATTCCGTAGGGAATTCATGAGAAAGTATTATCCGGAAGATGTCCGTGGTAAGAAGGAAATTGAGTTCCTTGAGCTGAAGCAAGGAAACATGTCTGTCACTGATTATGCTGCGAAATTTGTGGAGTTGTCCAAATTTTATCCTCATTACACTGGTGCTGGTGCTGAATTTTCAAAGTGCATCAAGTTTGAAAATGGACTGCGCTCTGAAATTAAGAAGGCTGTTGGGTATCAGAAGATACGCATTTTTACTGAATTGGTTGATAGCTGCAGGATATTTGAAGAAGACAATAATGCTCATTACAAGATTGTCAGTGACCGCAGGGGCAAGCAACATCAAAACCGTGGAAAGCCGTATGATGCCCCAGTGGGAAAAGAGAAACAAGGAGCTGCTCCGGCTCAGAGGACCGGTAGGGGAGGTGCTCCTGCTGGTATAGTTTGCTTCAAATATGGTCAGGCTGGTCATAAGAGTAATGTATGCACTGCTGAAATAAAGAGATGTTTTCGTTGTGGTAAGACTGGTCATGCAATAGCTGATTGCAAGCACAAGGAAATGATTTGTTTTAATTGTGGCGAAGAAGGGCATATTGGAAGTCAGTGTCAGAAGCCAAAGAAATCTCAGACTGGGAAGGTGTTCGCATTGACCGGAACTCAAACCTCTAGTGAGGACAGACTTATCCGAGGTACGTGTTATATTAATGGCTTTCCTCTTGTAGCTATTATTGACACAGGTGCGACTCATTCCTTTATATCTTTGGATTGTGCTGTGAAACTTAAGTTAGAGATATCTGAGATGTTTGGTAGTATGGTAATTGATACTCCTGCGAAGGGTTCAGTGACTACTACTTCGGTTTGTTTAAATTGTCCTATGAGTATTTTTGGTAGAGACTTTGGGATGGACCTAGTGTGTCTTCCACTAGTGCAGATTGATGTTATTCTGGGTATGAACTGCTTGGTGTTTAACCGAGTTTCTATCAATTGTTTTGATAAGACGGTGGTCTTTCCTGAGATTGAGGAAGGAAAGAGTTGTTTCTATCAGCACGACAAGTGAACGAGGAAGTAGCTGATGGGGCAGAATTGTTTATGCTGTTAGCGACATTGGAGGCTAAAGATAAACTGGTGATTTGTGATCTAGCCGTGGTGTGTGATTTTCCTGATGTGTTTCCTGAAGAGGTGAATGAATTACCACCAGAACGCGAAGTGGAGTTCTCGATTGATTTGGTACCTGGTACTAGGCCGATATCGATGGCTCCGTACCGTATGTCTGCTGTTGAGTTAACTGAATTGAAGAGTCAGTGGGAAGATCTGTTGGATAAGAAATTTATTCGTCCGAGTGTGTCACCGTGGGGTGCACCAGTGCTATTGGTTAAGAAGAAAGAAGGTACTATGAGGTTGTGTGTGGACTAAAGGCAACTGAATAAAGTGACGATCAAGAATCGGTATCCTTTGCCGAGGATTGATGATTTGATGGATCAGTTGGTTGGTGCAAGTGTGTTCAGCAAGATAGATTTGAGATCTGGGTATCATCAGATACGTGTGAAAATCGAGGATATTCAGAAGACTGCTTTCAGAACAAGATATGGACATTACGAGTATTCTGTAATGCCTTTTGGTGTGACTAATGCGCCTGGAGTATTTATGGAGTATATGAATAGGATTTTCCATCCGTACCTAGACAAGTTTGTTGTGGTGTTTATTGATGATATTTTGGTGTATTCGAAATCTGAAGAAGAGCATGCTGAACATTTGAGAGTGGTTTTGGGAGTTCTACGAGAAAAGAAGTTATTTGCTAAATTGTCCAAGTGTGAATTTTGGTTGGGAGAGGTAAGTTTTCTTGGTCATGTGATTTCAAGAGGTGGTGTTGTTGTTGATCCTTCTAAGATAGAAGTGGTATCTAAGTGGGAAGCTCCGAAGTCTGTTGCCGAGATTCGAAGTTTCCTTGGTTTGGCTGGTTATTATAGGAAGTTCATTGAGGGATTTTCTAAGTTGGCGTTACCGTTGACGATGTTGACTAGAAAGGGGCAAGCGTTTGTTTGGGACTCAAAATGTGAAGAAGGTTTCCAAGAGTTAAAGAGAAGGTTGACTACTGCTCCTATTCTGATATTACCGAGTTCGTCGGAACCATTTGAAGTTTACTGTGATGCTTCATTGTTGGGTTTGGGTGGCGTGTTGATGCAGAATAAGCAGGTTATAGCTTATGCTTCAAGACAGCTGAGGGTTCATGAGAGGAACTATCTGACGCACGATTTAGAGTTGGCAGCTGTGGTGTTTGTTTTGAAGTTGTGGAGGCATTACTTGTACGGGTCAAGATTTGAGGTTTTCAGTGACCATAAAAGTTTAAAGTATTTGTTTGATCAGAAAGAGCTGAATATGAGACAGAGGAGATGGTTAGAGTTTCTGAAGGATTATGACTTTGGTTTGAATTACCATCCGGGTAAAGCAAACGTAGTGGCTGATGCATTGAGTCGGAAATCATTACATATGTCTATGCTAATGGTTAAGGAATTGGATTTAATTGAGCAGTTTAGAGACTTGAGTTTGGTGTGTGAGAGTACTCACAATAGTGTTAAATTGGGAATGTTGAAGTTAACAAGTGGTATTCTGGATGAGATCAGAGAGGGTCAGAAATCCGATGTGCTTTTGGTTGATAAGTTGACTCTAGTGAATCAAGGTCAAGGTGGCGAATTCAGAGTTGATGAGAATGGTGTTGTGAGATTTGGTAGTCGGGTGTGCATTCCGGATGTTACCGAACTTAAGAAGAGTATTCTTGAAGAAGGACATCGTAGTTGGTTGAGTATTCATCCTGGAGCTACGAAGATGTATCATGATTTGAAGAAGTTATTTTGGTGGCCGGGAATGAAGAGAGAAATTGCGAGTTTTGTTTATCCTTGTTTGACTTGTCAGAAGTCAAAGATTGAGCATCAGAAGCCGTCTGGGCTAATGCAACCGTTGGCTATTCCAGAGTGGAAGTGGGATAGTATCAGTATGGATTTTGTTTCTGGTTTACCGAGGACAATTAAGAATTTTGAAGCTATTTGGGTGATTGTTGACAGATTGACAAAGTCGGCTCATTTCATTCCGATCAGAATGGATTATCCGTTAGAGAGATTAGCTGAGTTGTATATTAAGAAGATTGTAAGTTTGCATGGTATTCCGTCGAGTATTGTTTCGGACAGAGATCCTAGATTTACATCGAAGTTCTGGGAAGGTTTGCAGAAGGCCTTGGGAACTAAACTGAGATTGAGCTCTGCATATCATCCGCAGACTGATGGTCAGACTGAGAGGACGATTCAGTCATTAGAGGATCTTTTGAGAGCTTGTGTTTTGGAAAAGGGAGGTGGTTGGGATTGTTATTTACCTTTGATTGAGTTTACCTACAACAATAGTTTTCATTCGAGCATTGGTATGGCGCCGTTTGAAGCTTTGTATGGTAGGAGATGTCGGACACCGTTATGTTGGTACAAGTCCGGTGAGAGTGCTGTGGTTGGACCGGAGATTGTTCAACAGACTACAGAAAGGATTAAGATGATTCAGGAGAAGATGAGAATTGCTCAGAGTCGTCAGAAGAGTTATCATGATAAGAGGAGGAAGTCACTTGAGTTCCGAGAGGGAGATCACGTGTTTCTTCGTGTTACTCCGATAACTGGGGTTGGTCGAGCTTTGAAGTCAAAGAAGTTGACACCGCGATTTATTGGTCCTTATCAGATTTTGGAGAGGATAGGAGAGGTAGCCTATCGTATCGCTTTACCGCCGTCACTTGCGAATTTGCATGAGGTTTTTCATGTGTCTCAGTTGAGGAGGTATATTCATGATCCGTCGCATGTGATCCAAGTAGATGATGTACAGGTGAGAGATAACCTGACTGTTGAAATATCGCCTATGAGGATTGAGGATCGAGAGTTGAAGCAGTTGCGGGGTAAAGAGATTGCCTTAGTGAAGGTACCTTGGGGAGGACCAGCAGGTGGCAATGTGACTTGGGAACTGGAGAGTCAGATGAAAGAGTCTTATCCAGAGTTATTTGCTTGAGGTATGTTTTCGAGGACGAAAACTCTTTTAGTGGGGGAGAGTTGTAACACCCCGAATAAAATAAGAGAATTATTTAAATTAAGTTAATAATATATTTATTAATTTAATTAAATAAATTGAATTATTGGATTATTATTATTATTATTATTATTTGGAATAATAATTATTGGAAAATATATAAGTTGGAATAAGAAAAAGGGTTTTCATTTTTGGTAAAGACTTTTCACGTGAAACAGAGAAGCGGCTGAAAGGTGAAAAGTGGAGAAAGGGCAAAGCGGAAGAGCTAGAGAGCAAAGGTTGAAGAACGGAAAAGCTTGAAGCTTAGAGATTGCCGGATTATCTCAGGTAAAGGGGGTTTATCGTCGTTTAATGGGTATTATAGATTAACATGTAATGGGTAGTGATAAACCGTTGAATTGACCCTAATTGGGATTTAGGATGCTGAGAAAATTGTGATGAATAAGTTGTAGGAAAACTGAAATTGAATCGATAATTGTATGTGTCGTGATTTTCCGATAATGTAGCTTTTTACGGAAGTTGAATCGGAGGTCCGGAAGTCCTCCAACGGCGGAAAATGCGGAGAACTCTGCATTCTGCCTTGTGTTAGCGCAGGAACTGCTGTTTTGTCTGCGTTAACCGGTTAACCCAGGGCGTTAACCGGTTAACACTGTTATATTTTGTGGAAATGTGCTGTTTTGCCTGCGTTAACCGGTTAACCCAGGGCGTTAACCGGTTAACACTGTTGCGTTTTGCCAGAAAGTGTGTTTTGTCCTGCGTTAACCGGTTAACCCAGGGCGTTAACCGGTTAACACTGTTGCAGTGTGGAAAAATTGTTAATTTAAATTTTGTGAACATAATTGGTGATTGGCCTATTGTAGTTAATTGTGATGAGTAAATTTGTTGGGTTTATGTTATGAAATGTTGATACAAGTATGAATGAGTTGTGAAGTTGTTCCCGTGTACGGAAAGTTGTTGAAAATACTGAGTTGTAGGCTTGGTGAGCCAAAGTTGATTATAAGTTGATTTTGTCGAAAACATTATTGTGTTGATGTTATTATTATGTTGTCGGAATGTTAAAGTCGTGTATGTCATGTACATTCATATGCATTAAGTCGGAGCTTTGCTCACACCACGTTGGCCTGGATTGGCAAATTTTAAGTTGAAAGTTGAAGGCTTATGCCTTGATGCCCACTAAAATGGCAATGATTTTAAGTTGGGAGTTTTACTCCGAATGGTACCACATGCATGACGAGTCGAGTCTCATTAGAGTTGCATTATGTTGGTTTGTTGTATGTGTATCAGTGGTATTGATCTTGAGTATGTATATGAGTTGTGTTGATATTGGGTGATTAATGAGTTAAATTACTTAACATAACATGATAATTTATAATGTTTGTTATATCGATTGAGGAACTCACCCTTACAACTATTTTTCAGGTAACGAGCAATGAGTTGAGTAGAAGCTAATGCTTGGAGTCTAGTGTAGTCTACTTAGTGGGTCGTGCTCTGATAGATGTAACATCGGGACGGGATGTTTAATTGTTTTATTGTCGGTTGTTGAACCATTTTACATGTAATATGTTATACGTTTTAATTGGTTGACGTAAATTCTATCCGCTGCGAATTTGCAAACAAAAATGTTTATTTTGAGTTAAATAAAGAGCATGACAGTTTTTATGGTGTGAAATGTTGTGTGACACCCTTGGTGCATGATTACTCTGATATATATTTGTTGTTGTTATTGTAGCGGTGTATTCGTCGCTATATGATCTATCGATTAAATCATAAGCTAGGAGATACATTGAAATTTTCGAGTCGCCACCGCACTTTTATTTATCCAAAGGACTGGCTAAAAAGCGAACAAAAGCCTAAGAAGTTTTACACGTAGAAAACTAATAAAAAGATCAGAGATTCTGGGTAAGGGGTAAATTACGCAATGGGAAGGTGTTAGGCACCCACTACGTCCTAGGTACTCCTAGGGAGCCCTTTTCACACTTGTTATGCTAAATTGTTATTTGTTATGACATAAACATTGTGCAAACATGATTGGGATGATGAGAAAAGAATATACAATTTTATTATTATTGGGTTCGAACGGATGAACCCGTTGCCTACGTACCTTCCATCAAAGGTAAGGATCAGAACGCCGTAGTTCGGCTAAAAGATTTCCAAAAAGTGGGTTAGGTTCAATTTTAAACACAAACCCTAGGTCTTACGTTATCCACGGGAGAAAACTCAACCTTATACAAACAACAACGTCCACCATGTGAGAACAGCTTCAACTGGCCAGGGAGGGGTTAACCCTATAATAGGCGAGGAAGACTTACAATTCAATCACTAAAGACAGAAGGTGAGATTAACATCAACCACTAAGATAAATCAAACCTATAGCTCATGTATGAAAACATTAATGGACAAAGCCAAAACAAGTGAATGAGTGGAGTTATTGATTATGATTACGAAAATGGAGTCAAAGTATGATTAAGATCAATTCAAATAAGTATTATGAAATGAAGTTTGAAAAAAGGTCAAGGACTTGAGTCCAGGTTTTTAGTTAAAAAACATGAAGATGTTTGCACAACACTTATGTCAAGTTTAAAAGATAAAATGTGAAAAGGTTTAGGACATAATGGATGATGAATGGATGAGGATGGATAGTAAAACTTCTTAGAAAGTTCACTTCTTGAGATCATATAGCAGATGATTCAAGTGTGTCCTTTGGAATAGCAATGGATAATAGAAAACAAACAAAGATGAAATCCAAAAGGCGGATATCGGATGCCAATCAATGGTCTTATACCAATCTCCTAAAACAAAACGGGATATCAGAAGCCACTCAATGGTCTTACACTAATCTCCACAGGCAAAGAAATAAAAGCGGATACCGGATACCAATAAATGGATTTACACCAGTCTCCTAAAACAGAAATGGATATCAGATGCCACTCAATGGACTTACACCAATCTCCTCAAAAGAAAACAAAGATGAAATGTGGAAGTCAACTGCCAATCGATCTGGACTTAGGTTATCTCCACAGTATGGTCCTAGGAAATCCAATGCCACATCACTGGGACTTACAATGGATCCTCACATACAAGAACAAAAGCAACAATATGATCACAGGTACGCAAATGCCAACTTACAGGGACTTATAATTGCAACCTCTCATGCAAACAGATGAACAAACTATGATCACAGGAAAACAGATGCCAACTTACAGGGACTTATAACTGCAACCTCACATACCAACCAAACAGATCAAATTATGATCACAGGATAACAGATGCCAACTTACAGGGACTTATAACTGTATCCTCACATACAAATAGATAAAACAAACTATGATCACAGGATAACAGATGCCAACTTACCGGGACTTACAGCTGTATCCTCACATACAAATCAAGCAACAGAAGATATGAGTGACCAATGAGGTCTTACACTCTATCCTTCCATATCACAGGAGCAAATGCCAAAGCAATGGACTTACAATTGTCCTCAATGGGCAAACAACAATGATAGCATCACAAAACAGATGAGATGATCATGCACTAATGGCAATTGATGATGATGATAGATGCATAGCATACAGGCAAGCAAGTGCACATGAAGCAATCAATCAGTCAATGAATATCGAACAGCACACTCTATAGCCAAACAATGGGGGCTCACACAAGAGGGCTTGACTTTGAAAGTCCACTGTAATGGGTAAAGGTCGCTCTTAACTTGGCCATTGAGGGGCTCAAGTGAAGCAGATGAAAAGGAGATGAGGGGTGTGCCTCATTGCTTCAATCTCATATCAGAGAGAGCATCAAAGAAAGTGTGGGAGTTCAGAAAGTAGGAACTCTCTCCACATTATTGACTCGATTAGATCTTGGGTATTTATCTCATTGCTTCAACCAGGTACTGGGAGCAAAGAGAGGACACACTGAATAGTGGGGGATAGATTGCTTATCCCTACCTTCCACCAATTGCCTTACTTGAAGGACTTTTCCTGCTTGGGACAAATATAAACAAACACAGGCATTGCCTCTTAAGGAGGACTTCAGACAGTTTGCCCGGTCAAATAACAGACCGGGTCTCCAGACTACATGAAGAAGAAGTAATTATACCTCAAAGCAAATGCTAAAAAGCAAAGCAAGCAAGCAAGTTCAAAGAACTTAGGCAACTAAAGTACCTGAAAAAGTCAAACTCATTAGTAAACAAGTCAACAATCAAAATCAAAAGGAAATAACCCAATAGTCAACCACAGAGGGATCAATTGTGCTAAGCACAAAGACTCAAGCATATGAGTCACCTACAAAACAAAGGTTAGCACATTAAACAATCAAATTAAAACAAATTTGAATGATCCTCAAGGTATTGGTGCTTAACCTGAAACAGATGAACTCAACATAAGCTTAGAAGACCACTAGGACTAGCCTAGGGTCAAAGGTGAAAGAAAAAAGTCAAACAGCAAAGGAAAGTCAACCCAATTCATGTTCAAGCATTTAACAAGCAATCTCAATTGGATTCATAACTATATCATGCATCATGGTCATTTCATATGCAAAAGGATGCAAAGCATGGCAAGAGAAGCATACAAAAGTCAACAGCAAAGACTTCATTCAAAAGTCAACTCAAGCATTTTCAAAAATCATGAAATAAATCACACTCAATCCTAACATCTAACATGGTAGACATGTAAAATTTCATGGCATTTGGATGAGAGGAAGGCAGTCAAATAAAATCATGAAGTCAAATCAAATTGAAGTAAGCATGGTGAAAGTCAACAAGCATGGGTCAACTTCAAAAAATCATATCAATTTGAAAACAGAAGAGAAATGAATGAGATTAACACCAATGCAAAGCTTGAGATGTCTAGTTATCACATATGAAATTTCATGGTCATACAATAAGATTTGAGAATTTCACAAAAGATTTGGCAAGGCATAGCACAAAAAGTCAACAAATGACCACATATGGAAGAAAATTCTCAATTAAATGGAAAACAGCATGATTAATTCCAAGAAAATTCATACACCAATTAGACATACAAGGGATCATTCATGCAAAATTTAGAGTCATTTGGATGTAGGGAAGTGTGTAAACAAAAATTGTGAAAATGCATGATCATGGTATGACACCCAATGCAATACACAACTTCAAAAATTCATAATTCTCAATCCACAAATGATAAATGCACAAACTCTATATGGAAATGAAGATCAATGTGTCTAGTTTCACCACAAAAAATTTCAAGCTCATTGGATACAATATGAGAATTTCACAATAAGAATGGCACAATGTATCATTTATGCATACATGTTGGGAAAATAATTACCATAAAAAATCCAGCCAATGGAAAAATCATTAAAAATCATGATTAGATAAAGGACATTCTTGTGAACATGTGGAAAAAATTTCAGGATTTTTGGAGTTAAAATGAATTAGAAATGAATTGTGGAAGTTGGATGAAATTTGAATGGAAACATGAAGAACATGGCATGGCAATTGGTCAACATAAGAGTCAACGATGGCAAAGCTGTAATTCCTTGTCTCACTAATTGAAACGGCGTCGTTTCAAGGTGCCTCAGGAAATGTTCCTATTGGCCACTAGCCAATGGAACAGTGACGAGCCAAAGGCAGCTCATGTTTTCTGTTTTAGAAGCCCTAGGTTTACAGCATGGCAAAGGCAACTTATCTTCAAGCAATCCAATCCAAACAAAATCAACTAACAGCAGCATGCAACATACCAATCATACCATGATCAAGCATCTACGACCCAACACAATAAACAATGCAAATTTGTGGATTTCCGGACAGCTCAAGGTTTAAACAAACAGCAACATGGTTTCAGCATTGTTTCTCATGTAATCAAACCAAATAACATCAAATGGACAACAACAAACTGAATCATAGCATTGGCACAACAGCGACACAAAAAAACTCTAACAGCATTTAACAGCATACAATCATGTAATAACGACAGCCACCAGCCATATGGATTTATGGACAGCTGAAAATAGCAAAACAGCAGCAGGATATGCATTGCAGTATGTGTTCATCAGCATCATATCAAACCAAACAACAGCACATAGTAGCATGGTATACATCATCATCATTCAAACAACAAGAAAACAGCAACATTCATCATTGTAGCTAGGCAACATCAGGCAACATAATCCGACCAAGCATACAACAGCAGGGTATTGGAAATCAATCATAATCAATTGAAATTCAGCATAGCAGCAAAGTATTCATGTGTTCATCAAACATCCCAACAAAACAAACAACATAGCATTTAACAATGTTCACATAGCAACCAAACAACAATATGCAACACAGTTCATATGGTTTTTAGGACAATGCTCATGGGATTTCGAAACCGTAGCATGGTTTTAGCAGCACGGTATTGGTAGCTTCATCAATCGATCAAAAATAACAACAAGTGAACAGCAACATGTAACAACACACAAGTCAAACATCCACGACCAACACAATCAAATATCAACCATGTGGATTTTCTGGACATGGTGTTTGGTTCAAATAACAGCAGCAGGGCACTTGCAGCATCACTTTCATGTTATCATCATCATAAAACAAAGTAGAGCAAAAAATCACAACAGCATAGCAAGCTTCATCATGCAATCTCAACCACTAAATACAAAACATGGAAAACTGGACAGAGCTAGGTTTTCAAACAAAAGCACATAAACAGCAGGGTATGGCAAGCAGTAGCAACGAGTTTATGCAAATATAAACAATAGCAGGTAAGCAGCATCAACCAACATTAGAACAAACATGCTCATGGGAGATCCTGGACAGCTTAAGGTTTCCAAATAGCAGCATATGCATTGTTTTATTATCAACATTAAAACGCATTCAAGCACCAAAAGACAAACAGCATGAAAAATGATTGTGATATTCACACTGCAAACATACAATAGTAAGACCAAGCAAGTTTCTGGGTTCAACAGCATGGTATAGCAGCAACAGCAACATGGTTCATCACCAATCACACATTCATCATTATTTATCAACCAAACCAAATAAACAACAGCATGGTATTATCTTCATGGTATCAACAAACATTAAACAACATGATTCGACCACACCACCCAACAGCATGGCCTTGACAAATCAATGAGGGTTTTAAAAAATGCAGCATGGTTTTCATGGTGATGCTCACACAACCAACAAACAACAGCATTCAGCATAAATCAAATGGTTTTTTGGGCAATGGTCAGGTTTGAACAGCAGCAAGCATTCATTATCAGCAATGTTCATCAAAAACAACAGCATAGCATCAAAGCTCATCATCAAAGAGAAAATGAATTCCAACAGCACCACATAAACAAGCATGGCCCTGAACAATCGTGCAACCATCAAACAGCCACAAACAAAACTAAATTCATGCAAAATTTGGGCAAGACAGAATTTCAGCTGCAGAGTGTTATCATCATCATGTTCAATCGAGCTTAACAGCAATATTTTCCAGAAATGAAAATCAAATGCGCACAACTGACCAGCAAGCTCTAACTAACATGAATCTACCTGCCATTTCCACTAGAACTCATTGATTGTCACAAATCGAGCAAGAACATAAACCAATTCCAGATTTCATTTCAACATAACTAGCATGATACTTAATCATTTTTAGTAATTTCAAGCTTAATGTAACCACAAGAACATACTCTACACATGGCATAGCATTGATTTAAGAAATTAGAGTTTCGAAAATTTACTTGGATTTGAAGAAAAGTGTAGAGCAGTGATTATTTGAAGGTTTGAAGCTCGAACAGATGAAGATGATGGTCCCAAATGATGTATCTCAGAAGGAATTGTGCTCAACCTTGCTTGAATCGATTCTAGCTTCAAGCTGCCATGGGAGAGGTCTTTGGAAAACAGAAGATGATGAAGACTTTACAGCAGTGATTTGATGGTGAAGGTGAGCTAAATATGTTGTCCAAGTGAAGAAATAACCAAGGGTTACTTGTATGCTTTGATGGTTTTGGGTGGAAAATCTCAGTCGAGCAAAATGCCAGATGAGAGAGTAGGAGTATTTTCTGTATGTGGCTGCTGTCTAGGGTTTCACAAATGTCAGAAGATGACTTATATATCACCTGTTTAGAGTTGGATTAGGGAGTGCTAACTTGGTTTAGTTTGAAAATGAAGCTTTTGCATTTTGCTAATTTGGAAGCAAGTGAAAGAGGAGGTGTAGTGGCTGGTCGAGTGGGCTTGCAACAAGCTGGAAACAGACTGCATTTCTGCTGCTTTGGTTGTACAAGTGAAATGCTGTACTGATTTTTTACTTTTGTGAAGCTTCTTTTGCCAAATTGCCAAATTTGCATTTTGATTCAAAATGATGGGAAAATGGTGGTATGATGATGGTTTTGGGATTGGAACAAGTCACAAATGTGATATGGAACATTTCCCAATTGACCAAATCAAGAAAAAGTCAAAAACTCAAAAAGTCAAAGTTTGGTCAAACTTTGAATTTAAATGCAAAAGGTCCAAAAATGCCATTTTGATTGGCAAGGTTTTAGGTCATGAAATTTATATTTTTGGAAAGAGGATGAAAAATTTGGTTTGTAGGAAAAAACCCCACCAAATTTGGCCTTATGGTTTGAGAGTTATGGCTTGTTGAAGTTCAAAAAATTGGTGAAAATGATTTGATCATATCTTGACAACCACACATGGGATTTTGATGTTCTTGGACTTTTTGAAAATGGGAGAACAAGATCTTCAACTTTCATGTTGGGCAAAAATTCATTTGAAGCTTGTATCATGATGTAAGTTTAAGATCAAGAAGTTTCCATTTTTGGCAGTTGAAATTACAGGTCCACTTTCTATTTCTGGAAAATTTTCTGATTGGCTTGATTTTCTTCCATGATGAGGTTTGACATGATAGATGAGGCTTATACAAGCATGAATGAACTCCTTCAGATCAATTCTATCCATCAAATCTCTGATTAAATCAACTGTTGACCAAAGTTGACTGTCTGTTGACTTTTCTAGGGTTTTGGATGACTGATGCACTTCTGATGAATTCCAAACCCTAATTCCTTGAGAACTTGATTCCAAATGATGTCTCAAGATGTATGAACTTGTGATTAATGATCATGGTGCCCAAATTCTGCAAGAATGGCCATCATCCATTGCTTTGACTGACTGTTGACCATCTTTGACCTAATTTCTGATGATTGCTTCCACTGCAAGCAACAAGGTTAGACTGACAATATTTTTGTACCTTTTAAATGATAAACATATGAAAGCAAAGATATACAAATGCAAAGTATGCTTGGTGATCAAGAAACAAACCTACAAGGCAATCTACCCACTAGAAGGGGACAAAGGCATGCAATGATCCTTGAGGTTATGATATGAATGATATGGGCCATGAGGGATCTTAGGGCCCAAAATTGGGGTCTTACAGTTATTAAATATTTGGGGTATTTTAGAAGGGTGTTACAGAGTGAGTCCAAGCATAAGCAAGATCAAGATCCATCGGATTCAGACCTCCATTGAAGGTATTTTGCAGAAATTTTAAACTCTTCGATTTTCTTAAATTCCTACTCAATTCTATTGATTCTTTGGTTGTCTGAAGTCCTACCAGTGTAGGCAATGAGATTGAGTTACTTTGAGGTCAAATCGAAGCAACTCAGTTCATGTACCTCAATTTTCAATTTCACATATCTCTCAATATATTTGGAATTGGAATGAATGGAGGTCAGATTCGAGCTCAGTGCCATTTTTTCTTCAAGATCATGTCCTTGTTTTTCTTTTTGGTGATGGTTCATGTTGCCCAGTCCGGTGAGATCCACCGAAGAAGATGACCGGAGCTCTGGCTCCGGCGATGACTTGGTCAGCCTCTGAACCACATGATCCTCCTCTCACGTTTTAATCCTGAGTGTTGGTGTTGATTACCACATTTGCCACGCAGTTGACTCATGTCTATGTGGAACGCGCGTTTTGGATCATCAGATCTGCCACCTCAATTAATGAGGGAGATCTGATGGTCCTCGTAATTTTGATTTCTGAATTTTTGTTTTATTTTCATTTTCTTTAATAATTCATATTAAATTCAATATTGATCCGAAAAAAATGGGACTTTCACCAAAAAATTTCAAATATTTTTCTCTTTCATGTTCTGAGTTATAATTATTTTTTGGATCATTGTTAATATTTTTCATCAATTAATTGATTTTGCATTTGTTTTTAATTGTTTAAAAATATTTTTAATTGTCCAAAAATTATGAAATTTTTTCTCCAAGGTCCTTTGATCTTGTTTGACCTATGATAAATCTTATGACCATTCCTTTAGTGTTTTGATGAGATTTTAGGAATAAGACAAAATATATTTGATTTAAATGCATTATTTTATTATTTTTAATTGAATAAATGTCAATCAAATTTTGTTGACCATTTGTATTGACTTAATTGAGTTTGATTGTTTGTTGTTGGGCCTTGGTCAAGGTTGATTTGACTTTGTCAAATTAATATCATTAGATTTAGGGGATTGATGGAATGTACATTCCATCTCCCAAAATGAATGAATGATATTAATTTGGTAAAAGTCCTCCTTTGACCAATTTGTGATCCCATTCCTCGTCTTATTTCATCCATTTCATTTGGCCTATGACATCTCAATGTCCTAATTCTAGTTGATTGAAAAATTGACATGAGTATGGATGAGATTAGGCCACACCTTTTGCATATTCTTTTTTGTGTGTGGTATGTTTCATGAGCATAATGCACCAAAATTTCATTTTTTATACTATGTCTCTAACATGCATTAACACCAAAATTCTATTGCCCGACCTCAAATAGTTGTGACTTCTACATAAGTCCAATTACGATTGCTTAACATATCGCTAAATTTGTGACATAAAAGGCATAAGCGTTCTAGTTAGTGAGATTGTAAGTCTTCCCTCTTTCATGGTATTATGTGGAAACTTGGCCTTCTTTCCTTCCTTTGGAAGATGTTTTGGTTCAAGGATCCATGCTTGTGATAAGTGGGTTGAGTGTTCTCCAAAGAATGTCTTGAAAAGCAAAAACAAAAACAAAACTAACCTCTAACCTACTAACTATCAACTTTTAATTCCAAGCTTTTACTTTAATGCAATTTAATTTTAGCACTTTATTTCATTTGCCATTGTACATATCATGCTAATTGTTGATGTTAATGTAATTTTCACTTTGTCCATTTGGACCATATTGTGTGATATTATTTTGTTTTGTTATTTTGTTTGCTTGTGTGGTCTTTGACCATTTAATGTACCTAATAAAAAACAAAAACACTAAAAAACATTTGAGTGGACTGTTGGTTTGATCTTGAGCAAATGGACTTAGAATTTAGGCAACCTCCATATGCTAGATGACTTGGCCAATGCCAACTTGTTGAAGAACCAAGTGCTTGCAATTTGAACTTCATTTGATACATCTTTGAAGATCTCTCTAAGATTCATCTGCAACATGATCATGGTGTAGCTGTTATTTTGAACCTGTGACTTGTGGAATTCATCTGTTACACGGGTTATCTTGGAAGAAGATCATGGAATGGATAAGCTTAGATGAGGCCATCTTTATTTGATGCCTTGCTCTTCAAGATGATATAATTGTGCATTTGTGTGTTGTTTGATTCTAAAATTCCAAGGGAATTCTGGGTTTCTATTGACATACTTGTCTATTGGATTGCTACCCATTTGGCCAGATCTTTTCAACTCTAAACTTTTAAATTTTGTACATTGGGTAGTCTCTTCATCTTCTCCCCATTTCTTTAATTTCAAAATCTCTCCCTCCATTTTCAAAATCTTCTTTGTGTGAACTAGTTTTGTTCTAAAGTTTGACCATTTTTTGTAAAAAGATAGAAACTTTGGCCTCAGGCCATTGCATTTTCAAACTTCTTTTCTTAAATTAAATTTGTGAATAAACTTAACTATACTTGACTTAAACTTTCAAAAAGCCAAAAAGAATTAACTCATTCAAACCATTTTAGGCCTTTGTGCCTTTCAAACTTAAATTTTGTTAAAATCAACACACTCATTTGAAAGTTTGTATCACGAACTACGAGGTTTTGATCCCTCATTTTTATGTTGGTACGTAGATGTAGCGGGGTATTCGTTACCTTTAGATTTATAGACTAAATCAAAAGTAAATCATACAATTCGAGTCGCCATCGTACTTCTATTTATCCAAAGGAAAGGTTAGAAAGCGAACAAAAACCGAGAAGTTTTATCAAGTCAAAAACTAATAAAAATGTCAGAGATCTGGGTAAGGGGGTTGGTTATGCAATGGGAAGGTTTTAAGCACCCAAAACATCCTTAGTACTCTAAGGGAGCCCTTTTTACAAATGTTGTAAGGTAGTTTGGTATTTGTGAAAATATTTGTGCAAACATGATTGGGGAGATAAGAAAAGAATATACATATTATTTACAATTTTGTGTTTGAATGGATAAACCCATTGCCTACGTACCATCTTAAAAAGGTAGGATCAAAATCTCGTAGTTCGGGGTAAAAATCTCAAAAAAAGTTGGTGAATTGATTGGTCAAAAGCCTTAAGGTCTTTTGTTATCAAAGGGAGAAAACTCAACCTAAAACCACAAATCCACCATGTGAGGAGAGCTTCAACATGCTAGTGAGGGGTTAACCCTATAATAAGCATGTAAGACTTATAGTCCATCACTAAGGATATAGGTGAGTATTATATCAACCTCTAGGATAACTCAAACCTAATAGATAATGTTTATGAAAAGCTTTGGCAAAAGTGGCCATTGGAACCACAAAGAACAATTGAGTGAGTTGTATTTACAGATGAAAAGTATTCACAAAATAAGGTCAAAGTTGACTTAAGATTCAATTCAAAATAAGTGTTATGAAAAGAGTTTGAAAACGTCAAAGGCATAATGCCTAGGCTTCTAATTTTGAAAACAATGTTAATGTTTGCACAAAAAGTTTGGCTTGGGTTAGAGTGGAGAGGAGAAGAGAAGGGCTAGGTCCTAAACATGCAAAGATGAGGGAGGAGAAATAAAACCACTTGAAGTTCCCTTCTTGAGATCATAAAGATGATCCAAGTTGCTCCTTTCCTTTGGATTTAGCAAGCAATAAGCAAATAACTCAAGCAATCAAGCAAACAATCAATCAAGCTCCTAGGAATCTTCCAATTGGCTTTTGTCTCTCTTATCTTGGATGTCCATGACAATGGTTCTTCTAATTGGCTCAAGTTAAGGATCCCTAGCACACAAGAACACACAAATCAAAAAGTTCCACAATGCAATAGAAAGAATGGACAAGAGTGAGTTCAGAATTAGGATCCTTTCAATGTTATCTTCAAGATTAAGCATTGTAAAGGCATGAGGCCTAGTTGCTCTTCAACATATTTAGCATTCTAAAGGCATGAGGCCTAGTTGCTCTTGAAACTCCATTTAGCATAGGTAAGGTCCTAAATATAAGTCCTTTCTCCATTTGCATTGGGTTCACACAAACAAAACAAAACAAGCACAAGGCAATAGTATATACACAATAATGTGCTCAAGTGAGCAAAAGGAAAATTGCATAAGCATAAACATGAGCTCAAGTGAGCAAAGGGGAAAGACAAATGAATTAATGAGCAAGAAATTAAATTGCAAGAAATTAAATGCTTGAATTAAAAGTTAGTGATTAGTAGTTAGTGTTAGTGTACCATAAGGCAATTTAGCGCTATGTTAAGCAATCGTAAGTGGACTAATGTAGTAGTCACACCTATTTGAGGCCGGTCAATAAAACTATAGGCAAACAAACACAAGTTAGAGACCATGACTAGTAAGCCAAGCTCCTACAACTTGCCATGCCAAAAGAAAAAGAAGAATGATCTTGTATGGATTTAGGTTTTTTGCTTGACCAAGAAGCAACCTATCTCTAATGCAAAGCAATTCACTTGATCTCTGATCAAGATGAATTTGATTTGGATCAAAGAAGGTTAAGCCCCTCATATGTCAAGGCTAACCACCAATCATTAACTCATTGATCAAAAAGAAAAAAGAAGAAGAAGAAGAAATGAAATGTACATAATTGAAATTCAAATGACATAACCAACACACATTGATCAAACATGAATGGAATCAACATCAATCAATGGTAAACAGAAGTGAGATGAAACTTAGAAGTGAAGAAACAATAAAAATATTTTTGGTGTTTTTGGAATTAAAATAATACTTGAATTAAAATAAACAAATAAAGGTCAAACTTCAAATCCAATTCAAATCAACTTGGAAAAGTACAATTGGATCATCATAAGTTCAACATGGTCAAACAAGGTTTGACAATTTTTTTTAATCATTTTTTGAAAACCGAAACCAATTTTAAACAATTAAAAATAAAGAAAAATAACATAATTGAACTAAAATCTTAAATAAATCTCAAATCAATTAAATAATTGATGAGAATATTTTTCATATATTCATCATCATTCAAAGATGTTAGTTAAGAAAATATTTTTGCCATTTTTGAATATTGAAAAGTATTTTAAATGAATTAAAAATAACCAGAAAAGAAATCATTCACAAAAAATATTAAATGGAATCACAAAAATAATTAAAAATCATTTTTAGAAACTAGGTTACTGGGCATATAATAGGTGACCAACCAGGCGTGAATTAGGGAATATTTCCAAGACACTCATCATCCAAAAGGAGGGCTGAAAAAGCAAACTCGATTACAGGATGGACATTCGATTCCATAAGGAAATACGAATCTTACTCAACTGGGGAAGAAAAAGACTTCGACTGAAGGGCGCATGAGATATATTATCTATTACCGTCAGAGCGTAGATAACATACTCGCATGGAAGACTATCCACAACCGTTTACTGGGTTAATGAAGGATAAATCGATCGAAAAGAAAGGACATAAGGATACCGGCTACCAGGTATAAAATGATGACCAATCAAGGGGAGAACCAAGCATTACCAAACAAGGGTAAATGAAAGATGACTCGCTGGGGATAAATTGCTTGATTAGAGCAATTATCCAAGAGATATATCACTGGTTACTGGGTGGTATACTCAAACATGAAGGAGTATCAATACCGAATATTGGATAAAGATAACCAACAAAGAGGGGATTACATCTACCGGCTACTGGGTAGAAAACCACAGAAAAGAGTAACTGTCATCAATTAAGATGAACAAAAATCAAGGGTTAACTCTGCAAGGGGACAAAATGGGGTTTACAACTACCGGTTACTGGGTAGAAAACCACAAAAATAGGACTTACAACTACCGATTTCTGGGTAGAAGGCCACATAATCCACTAGGCAGAGAATGAACAATTACTGTTTATTGAGCAATTGGTCACCTGAACCACAGGGAACTGCAGGGGAAATAGCAAGAGTAGTCCGTCTAAGAACAAACTAGAGAGACATAATGAAACAAGACTCAACCCAATGAGGATACAAGCTCAGGGGAGTAATTCCATCCCAATACATGTTTTGGGAGGAAACTGAAACCAAAAATCATCGACGAGGACATAACTCAGTGGAGAATAAGGAAGAAAAGATAGACACGTTCTGCTTATGGGGATGACTCTATATGGAGAGATCAGACACAAACATCTGCTTGGGAAAATATGTATCACCAAATAGCAGGAGACAACAAACAAAGATATATGGCAAAGAATGCAACATGAATATCTGAATGTTATAATTATGCATGTATATGCGTGGTTTATGTATGATTAATGCTGACAAATAGACATATCTAACACAAATAGGTCCAAGAATCAATGGACAGACATCCGGTACTACATCTCAAAAGAGAAAGCCAAGCCCACAGGAGAAAATCCAATCCGGTGGGGGCAACAAACACCAGGAAACCAATCATCACTAAGGATTGAGCGAAGTTGCTGCCAGGGACAAAGACCACTGCTAGGGGAACAAGCAGGATCACCGGGGATCAGAGACTACTGTTGGGAATAAGCAAAGGATCACAACCCATCAAAGTTGGGGATCTTCCAACAGTACGCAGAGACAAGGATAAGATCAGTCAGAAAAGAACTCTACTGGGAATCTTATCAGGGGGTGATGTGGAGTTCTGTGTGTGTGTGTGTGGGGGGGGGGGGGGGGGGACAACAACAAAACAGAAGCACATCCAACAATCATTCACTTCTAACCATGGAAGGAATGTCTCTTCCACGGAGACAACACCAAACACTCCCTTGGGGAAAAAGACAACACGTCCTCCTAGAAGTTCCAAAGCCAAACTAGGATCAGGCATGACCATCTGCTGGGGAAGCTACAGAGCCACTGCCATGGAACTTAACACGGATAAGATCCACCGTAGAAGTAACTCTACTGGGGAAAAACCAACGAAAGATAAGAAGCTCTGCGGGGAATAACCACCGAACAAAAGTTATAATAACCATCACAATGCCTCGTACTGCTGAAGAAACAATCTATGCCAAAGAGAAGAGAAAAACCGCTCCGCTGGGGATAGAAAATAAAAAATTTCATCGCCCGCTCCGCTTTGAGGAAACTATCCGAGAAGGAGGTAGTAACAACATACAGGCTTCGATCAGGCAACTCCACGGGGGTACAACTGCTAATGACTGAATCGGGGATAACTTGTAGATAACCCGCTGGTGACCAAACTGGGGGAAATCTAATGGGAGCAACCCTACTGAGGATGAATGGTAGGCAAACCTTATGGATATCAATGTATGCGAATCCACCAGGGATAAGCTACACACCAACTTGTTGAAAATTCCACTAATGCTGGGATTTCCTACTCACTCTATGGGAGATTTCCAACCTTAATGAGGGAAGACCAACTTCCTCGAAAAAGATAGCACGTCAATTTATCAATCTATACAGGATTTTAGGTCAATCTACACAAGGGATGACAACCATATAATTGACAAAACACAGATGCTAGATCCAGCCTCACTGGGGAGCTAGAAGATTAAGACCAATCTCCAAACTCTTCGGGGAATTTGGGTGGTGTGCTACCTTCCTACATTCGTTGAGGAAACAACCTGAAAGGTGATGAAGAGGATAACAGATATGCTAGGAATATGAACAAATGCCTTACCCTTTTGGAGATCATACTATCCTTGGGAGAGCACTTAGGACATTCCAATTATCCTTTCAGTCATTATGAATGTTCACTTTGTTTAAAAACAATTTCATAAAAAAATTATTTATTTAAAACAATGATATTTATCAATTAAAACATGCAAATATTTGTTGAACAGAAACAAATAAGAGTGCAAGGAATTGGATAAAGGCTCAAATTTATTTGATGGAATGGTAGTCTGCAAATGGCAAGACTCCATGGATCTTTACAAATTTGAAATTGGTGATATATATTGGAAAAACGATACATTGAACATAATGACCATTTCTCCACCAACTCTGAATCCAATGTATTTGAAGCTTCAGTTGACGATGACTGAGCGAGATTCTTTGACAGATGACAACTGGTAGAACAAAGTCTTGTCAGGATGCAGTTACTTGCCAAATCCCTAATTTTTGCCTAGATTTCCCCAGGGTGAGGTATTCCATCTAGCGGGATGTATATATTCATTTTTTTATGTCTCTAACTTTTTCCTGGATCGCCCTTTCGGGTTTTCAATCCAACGAGACGCCCATTTTTGCCTAAGCTGCCCTTTCGGGTTTTCAACTTAGCGAGCTACTCTGTTTTTATTTAGGCGAAGTATTTCTTGACTGCATCTGAATTTACAGGACGAGTGAAATCCTCCCCATCCATAGTCGTAAGTATCAAAGCACCGCCTAAAAAGGCTCTCTTAACAGCATATGGACCTTCATAGTTTGAAGTCCACTTGCCCCTGGAATCGGGCGCGAAAGACAAGACTTTCTTGAGCACAAGGTCACCTTCCCAGAATACACGAGGTTTGACATTCTTATAAAAGGATTTCTTCATCCTTTTCTTATAGAACTGACCATGACACATGGCAGTCAATCTCTTCTATTCTATTAAATTCAGCTGGTCGTAACGACTCTAAACCCATTCCGCCTCAGTCAACTTGGCTTTCATCAAGACTCTTATTGATGGGATCTCAACCTCCACTGGGAGCACGACCTCCATTCCATATACAAGGGAGAAAGGGGTTGCCCCTTGTAGCGGGGTATTCGTTACCATTAGAGATATTGACTAAATCTAAGGTAAACCATACAAGTCGAGTCGCCACCGCACTTTTATTTATCCAAAGGAATGGTTAGAAAGCGAACAAAAACCTAAGAGTTTTATCAAATCAAAAACTAGTAAAAATGTCAGAGATCTGGGTAACGGGGTTAGTTATGCAATGGGAAGGTTTTAAGCACCCAAAACATCCTAGGTACTCCTAGGGAGCCCTTTTCACATTTTTTTGTAAGGTTGGTATTTTGTGAAAATTTGTTTGTGCAAACATGATTGAAGATATGAGAAGAGAATGTGCAAATTATTTACATTTTGTGTTTGGATGGATAAACCCATTGCCTATGTACCATCTTAAAAAAGATTAGGATCAAAACCTCGTAGTTCGGGGTAAAAATCTCAAAAAATGAGTTGGTGAATTAATTGATCCAAAAGCCTTAAGGTCTTTTGTTATCCAAGGGAGAAGACTCAACCTAAAACCACAAATCCACCATGTGAGGATAGCTTCAACATGATAGTTAGGGGTTAACCCTATAATAAGCATGGACGACTCATTGTCCATCACTAAGGATATAGGTGAGTATTACATCTACCTCAAGGATAACTCAAACCTAATAGCTAAAGGTTATGAAAAAGTTTTGATTAAGAGAGTGGCCATTGAAACCACAAAAGGTATTTGAATGAGTGGTATTTACCAATGAAAAGTATTTACAAAGTATGGTCGAAGTTGATTTAAAAATTCAATTCAAAATAAGTGTTATGAAAGGAAGTTTTGAAAATCAAAAGCATAAGGCTTAGGTTTCTAATGTTTGAAAGCAAGTGTTAATGTTTGCACAAAAGTTTTGGCTTGGGTTAGAGTGGAGGGAAGAAGAAGAATGGATAAAGTCCTAATCATACAAGAGATAAGGGATAATAAACAAGACCACAAATGGAGTTCCTCTCTTGAGATCATACTGATGATCCAAGTAGCTCCCATCCTTTGGAATATGCAAGAAAAATAATAGTAAGCTCAAGCAATCAACAATCAATTAAGCTCTTGGAAAGTTCCTCAATGGCTCTTAGATCTTTTTCTCTTAGAAGCTCATGGTAATGGTTCCTCACTTAGACTCAATGTTGGAATCCCTAGCACAAGAACACACACATTAAAAAGTTCTATCAAACAAATCAAAAATGAACAAGCAAGAGTTTAGAAATTTATCCTTCCAAAGTTCTCTTTAGCATTTATAGCACTCTAAAGGCCCAATGCCTAGTTGCTCTTTGACTTTTATAGCACTCTAAAGGCCCAATGCCTAGTTGCTCTTTGACTCCAAATTTGCATAGGGAAAGTCCTAGAAACTAAGTCCATTTGTCCATTTCTTTGTATTTGGTCCACAACAATCAAAACAAAACACAAGCACAATGATATATACACAATTATGTGCTCAAGTGAGCAAAAGGCAAATTGCATTAACATAAACATGTGCTCAAGTGAGCAAAGGGGGAAAAGTAAATGGATAATATGTACAAGAATAGTAAATTGCATAAATGTAAAGAGCAAAAAGTAAAGGTTAATGGTTAGTGTTAATAGTTAGTGTGCCATAAGACAAATTTAGCGCTATGTTAAGCAAGCGTAATTGGACTTATGTAGAAGTCACAACTATCTGAGGCCGGTCAATAATAATGTAAGCAACAACACAAGTTAGAGGTCTTGATTAGTGAATCAAACTCCAATAACTTGCCATGCCAAAAAGAAGATGAGAAATGATCTTGTATTGATTTAGGTTCTTTGCATGATTTAGAAATCAATCTATCCTTAATGCAAAGCCATTCACTTGATCCATGATCAAGTTGAATTAGATTTGAATCAAGGAAGCTTAAACCTCCATAATCAATACTAACCACCAATCCTTAACTCATTGATCAAAAAAATGAATAAAAGAAGGAGAAGAAGAAGGAGAATATTAAAGTATATTAAATGAAATGGAATGTATTAATCAACAACTGTTGATCAAAGATATAGAAGATCAAGGTCAAACAATAGAAAACAGAAGCAAGATGAAGATTAGAGGTCAAGAAACAAGTCAAATATTTTTGGCATTTTTAATATTTAAAATAATACTTGAATTAAAATATTAAAGAAAGGTCAAACTTCAAACTCACTTCAAATCAACTTTGAAAAGTCCAAGTGAATTATCCCAAGTTCAACAAGGTCAAACAAAGTTTGACAAAAAATCTCAGCATTTTTAAAAGTCAGAAACTATTTTTGATCAATTAAAAATGCATAGAAATAACCTAATTGAACTAAAATCTCAAATAAATCTCAAATCAATTAATAAATTGATGAGAATATTTTTCATAGATCTATCATCATTCAAAGAGGTTGAGAAAATATTTTGGTATTTTTTGAATATCAAAAACTATTTAAAATGAATTAAAAATAACCAGAAAAGAGAAAATTATTAAAAAATAGCAAATGATAAAATAAAAAATATTAAAAATCATTTTTAGAAACTAGAAATTAAGAGAGAAATAATGTAATTGGTCCCATAATTTTTGGACCAATAATGAAAGAGATATTGATTTTAGAAATAAAATGGAATTAAAAGAAATAAAAGAAAATAGAAATCAGAAATTAAAAATTAGAAAAAAGGACAGGCGTTGGGTGATGGCTCATTAATTGAGTTGGCATATCACATGGCTCTCAGGCGCGCATCCACCATGGTCCAAAGTCAACTGAATCACATAATGAATTAAAATAAGTCATAACATCCAATGGATCTGATTAGATCTGGAAGTATGATCCAACGACCACGACTTAATCTGGAAAACGAACGGTGGCCAGCGCCACCGTCTTCTCCGGCTAGCTCCGATGAGAGTTCAAAATTGCAGAGGAAAAAATGTGCATGAAAAGCCACAATCAAGGTACCATTTGAAAGGTGGAGTGATGTACATGACTCCTATGCCACTCAATTCCACTCTAGATCCCTATTGAGAGTGAAATCAGAGATGGAACTTTGGTGGTGTTCAACTGAACTTGCTTGGTTTTAAAAATTAAGAACACAATAATGATGCCTCTATGTAGAGGACTTCAGACAACACAAACTCAAGGCAAATGGAACAATATATGAGCTGTTTCGAAGCAAAATGCAGTTGAGCAAAACCTTCACTACGCCAAAAATGACTTTTAACAGCGCATCTTAGACAGCGCTTTTAAAAGAAAGCGCTGTCTAAGGTTAAAATTAAAATAAAACACGGAAAATGTTCCAAAAAAATAATGAAAGCGCTGTCTAAGGGGGGGTCTTAGACAGCGCTTTCTAAAAGCGCTGTCTAAGACCCCCCCTTAGATAGCGCTTTTAGAAAGCGCTTTTAAATATAGACCTTAGTCAGCGCTTTTGATAAAGCGCTGTCTAAAGTCTTTAAATTAAAAAAAAATTAAAACCAAAAGCGCTGTCTAAGGGGGGGTTTAGAAAGCGCTTTTGGAAAGCGCTGTCTAAGGCATACCTTAGAAAGCGCTTTCCACAAAAGCGTTGTCTAAGGTCTAATTAAAATAAAATTTCAGACTCCATTTCAATTTTCGTTCTCTGTTCTTTTGTTTTCCCTCCTGTGAACGTTGAAACCCTATCAGCGAAAACCATAACAGCGAACACGAATACACTTCCATTTTTCGGTTTCAATCATTGAACGTGTTTGAAGAATCGTACGTGTCTCGACATTTGGGTGTTGACTTCGTTTTTCGTTTCTACTGTTCTTCATTTCTTGCGGTATGTTCTTCAATATTTTCTTCATTTCTTCATTTCTTCGGATATTGATGATGACGGTGATTTTTCCGATCCGTTTGATATTGCTAGAACAAAGCACGCTTCTATTAATCGACTGAAACGCTGGAGAGTACGTTTTCTGTTCTTTCTCATGCTCGTAAATACTGTTGTTGAGTTTATCTGTGCTTTGTTAAGTTTATGTTAATCTATATGTTTGTTTTTGAAGTTTTTGTGAACTGGATACACTGATTGCTGTTGATGTTTCTATTTATGGCAGATTTAGGGTTTATGAGAGTGGTTTTTGCATGCTGTTTTTGAAATTCGTTGCTTAGGGATTTAGTTTTAGTTTATGTGTATTGAGGAAACAATGGAGTATTGTAATTGTGACTCTTATTATAATCTATGAAATTATTGAAATAGTGTTGGTTTTTGGATAAGGTTTTTGTTGTTGTTGAGGATGGAGTGAGTTAATGGCCAGAGGATGAGGAAGTTGGTGGTTTTTGGATTTTGTCTTCATTTATGGGAAGTGTTTTTAGTTTACATTTTGTTTGTTGCAAAATTTTGTTGAAATGACTTCTTGCATTGCATGATGACTTTGGAGTGAGGTTTCTACAATTTTGATTTGGAGTGAGGTTCTACAAAATTTTGTTGTACTAGTTCATATACAATTTTGATTGGAGTTGTGGTGACTCGAATTTCAAGTTTGTTTCAATGGAGAACCAACATTATCCTTCCTTTTACAAATGGTGTTGGTTGGAAACCACCCTGCCTGATTGGGTCAGTGACTGGAAATAAAAGAGGCAGTACTTTGTCTTAGGTTGAAGTTGAGTAAATGTTGTGTGTTCTGTGGCAATGTTGTTGCTGCAGAATAACCAAAATTTATCAGTGTCATGAATCCTCTAGCATTTTCTTACCAGTACAATTTTCTTCTTCTTTCTGCTGTACAAATGTTGTTTTCTTATTTACTTCATTCAGACAATAACTAGTTTCATACTTTCATTTGATTATTCTGTATTTCTATTACTGACATGGGAGCAATCCCTTGTGTCTTCAGCAAGCAGCGCTTGTACTAAATGCTTCCCGTCGATTTCGTTATACCTTGGATTTGAAGAAAGAAGAAGAGAAGAAACTAATACTGAGAAAGATTAGAGCGCATGCACAAGCCATTAGAGTACAGTTCCTTCATTGGACTTTCCTTGTTATGTTTATGTTGTGTATGTGTAGTACACTACTTATTCATTTTGTCTTAATAGGCAACATATCTTTTCAAAGCAGCTAGGGGGCAGGGGCAGAGGCAGGGACAAGGGCAAGGAAAATTGAATGGTGAGTAATTTATTGATGTTCACTGTTATTTGTAAATATCTCTGTCATTGTTTGGAGTAATGTAGTCATTCTGAAACCAATGCTATTATCTCTTTTATTTGTTAACAATTTCTGCTTATGAATTATTGGTCTGTTTGACTAGATGAAGATTGAGAGAAAAAGAGAATTTGAGAGAGAAATATTATGATAATTGGATTTTCATTATCTAACTTTATGTTAATGAAATAGGTATTATTGTACTAAGAAGTAGCCAATGTTGACTAAAGTGAATTGCAACTACTCTAATGTCTAACTGACAGCGACCTAGCAGCTACTTATAACCCTATGTAACATTGACACTCTAGGTTGAAGGTGTGTTTGACACGTGTCGAAAGCCTAACACTCGTACGACCCTTACATGTGATTACATTCAATCACTTCTATTTTTTCTCTCTTATTATTACCCATGTCGGCGGATGTTAGGAGGACTCTGTATCATCATGAGTACTAATAGAGTGAACCAGAGAGTGACCAGAGGCTTGGGGAGTGAGAGCATCTGCAAGTTGATAATATGCTGTTAGTACAGGACAATGAAGGACTTAGCAAGAGCTCGTTCTCGAACAAAGTAAAAGTCTAGCACCATGTGTTTTGTCCTTGAGTGAAGCCCCAAGCTGTATATATTGATTGCTACTCTACTTTGATTGTCACAGTAAGCTACAAGAGTTGTGCACTGAATTTTCAATTCAGAAATAAGAGACTGAATTCCAGTGAGTTCTATAGCCATGAGAGCAAGACTGTGAAACTCTTCTTTGCACAAGAATGAATAACATTGTTTTGTTTCCGTGCTTACAAAGACACCAAGTTTGTGCCTAAGAAAATGCAAAAGCCCGAAGTTTGAGTGTCTGCCCTCAATGTTAGAGGCCCAATAGTATCACATAATGTGTTTTAATAATTTTCCAGTGCTCCAAACAAGTGGCACATTTTTTTCTGCATTAAATATACTTTCGTTTTGTGATACCTGCTTCATGGACTTACCCTGGTATATTATATTGATTAAGTATAGATAACTTCATAAACTTTTTTTGTCTTTTCTTACTCAATATTAATAATCAATTATTTTAACTGTTAGAAACTACAAAACCTCTTCAAACCTCTACTGGTGAATTTCCAATTGGACCGGAGCAACTAGCTTCCATTTCAAGGGAGCACGATATTGCCTCATTGCAGCAATATGGAGGGGTATGTTTGCCAAGAATAATTTTTTAAACTGGGTAATATTATCAATGGAAGTCATAAATTTCATGATTTTTCTTTCTAAATTACTATCAGGTTGCAGGGGTATCAAATTTATTGAAAACTGATTTAGAGAAGGGAGTTGATGGTGATGATGCTGACTTACTAAGACGGAGGAATGCATTTGGTTCCAACAATTACCCTCGAAAGAAAGGAAGAAGTTTTCTGGTAACTTCTATTGTTCTTGGGCTATTGGAATCATCAGTGTTTTATGGTAATATGAAGCATAACTAGTTATTTTTGGGGGGTTGGGTTACATTACATATATTAACCTGCTTAACTGCAGGTGGGAAGTGGAGCGGGTTAATTAATGTGGGGTTGTGTAATTAATGTGTACATTTGTAGTATATGTAATGACTTGTAAATGTGTACATAAATTTGTATATATTTTGATACATTTAAGGCAAAATTGGTTTGAATTGGTATATATATATATTTGTTAGCCAAAAATTGGTCGAAAAAAGGCCAAAATGGCATATATAAAATGTGATAATTGTCTGTCAAAATCTGGTTGAAAACAGGTAGAAATTCTGGTTTATAAACCTGGAAAAAATGTGGTTTAAAATAAAAGCTTCAAAAATTTTCGTATACCTTAGACAGCGCTTTTGTAAAAAGCGCTGTCTAAGGGGGGGATTAGAAAGCGCTTTAGGCAAAAGCGCTGTCTAAGGGGGGGGCTTAGACAGCGCTTTTTGAAAAGCGTTGTCTAAGGTATACCTAAAAAAATTAAAATAGGAGGGTCTTAGAAAGCGCTTTTGGCCAAAGCGCTGTCTAAGGGGGTGGGGCTTAGACAGCGCATTTCAAAAGCGCTGTCTAAGGTATACCTAAAAAATTTAAAATAAGAGGGTCTTATAAAGCGCTTTTGGCCAAAGCGCTGTCTAAGGGGGGGGGGGGGGGGGGGCTTAGACAGCGCTTTTAAGATTTAAAAAAGCGTTGTCTAAACCTTTAGCAGCGGAGGTTTAGACAGCGCTTTAAAGCGCTGTCTAAGGCTAAAAAAAGCGCTGTCTAAGGTCTTGTCTGTTGTAGTGCTTGGAATTGAGATGAATTGAGTCACGATCTTTGATTCCTTTTGCAAACAGAAGCTTCTATGGATCAAAGTGAAGAGGTCTAGGACCTTTACATCTGAAATTTCAATCAAGGAAATCAAAATTCATATATGAAATTTTTAGAGAAAAATGAGATTTGTTCCTTTGGTATGGGTGTGTATTCAATTCAGCAGAGGTTTAGGCGCCATTAGGTTGAAGAATTGTGAAGCTATGGCATGGTATTTATAGATGGAGATGGCTGAATGCATGAGCTAACTCGTGTGCATGGGAGAAGAGGGCCTCCATGCATGGGCCTGTACAGGCGCATGGAGGGCCCAATTCTGAATGGAATTGCAAGATATAAATCACCAAATAAGAATTGGACGTGCAGATTGGATGTTAATGGATCATGAGTGGCAATTGGAATGATTTTCATAAAATGCTCTATTTCATTGAAGCCTTCGAAAATTCCATGTCCAAAATCCAAATGCAACCTTTTAAGTAATGGTTGAAAAGCTTATTGCATAAGGAACAAATGTCATGTTGATCAAAACTTCAATTGGGCCTTGGAAATTAATGAAATTTGAGTTTGAAGTGTAGGGTGCAAAACATGCATATGTGAAATTTCCAAATTTGGCCAATATTCATGCCCCTCTTTCTCAATGATACAAGCTCCAAATGATAAACTCTTCAACATTAAAGTTGTAGAGCTTTTCAAGACAATCAATTTGGAATTAAAGTTTGCATCATTTGGATTTTGGATGAAAAAGTTATGGGCACTTGAAGTTGGACTTTTTCACATTTCAATGCATTTGGCCCAAAGTGACCTATAATATTTTGCATTATCACATGTATTTATTTTGAGATTTTGCAATTTTTCTCAACATAACATTTGAATTAGACACATTAATATTTCCAATGAATTAAGTCTCACCTCAAAATCATGAAAAATGAATAAGTTATGTTCTTGGGAAGTTGACCCAAAATTAGGGTTTCTGTCAAAATGGCCTATAATGTCTTGGAATGGATGATGACCTTCCAAGCTTCAAATAAATTTTTGATGAACATGGAAGTTATTCATATTGTCCTTAAGAACATTGTTTCTCTTGGGGTCATCTCCATTTGACCAATACATAAAAAGTTAGGTCTCAGTGA
Source organism: Lathyrus oleraceus (assembly GCF_024323335.1). Lineage (NCBI taxonomy): Eukaryota > Viridiplantae > Streptophyta > Magnoliopsida > Fabales > Fabaceae > Lathyrus > Lathyrus oleraceus. The sequence goes on from NC_066580.1 coordinate 306,219,848, forward strand.
ATTTTAAAATAGTTAGATGAATTGACTGATCAACTTCTCAAGTCCACACCTCATATCTTGATGAATGGATGATTGAGGACACTCAAGTGAGTTCAAATATGCATGAAATGATGGAATGAGTAAACTTCCCTCGATTGTATTTGACCATGGGCTGAAGTTGCTTCATGAGCAAGGCACAATTGATGAACAGATGAGATATGGTTTCCTTGGGAAACAAACCTCAAACCCTGTGCTTGCTTTGATCAAAATGATGAATTGAGATACTTGGGAGGCATACTTGATGGATGAGAGCTTTGGGGACCATTACCATGCTTGCTTTCATCTTCTCTTTCCCATATCATTGCACAAAGGATCTTCTAGAAGCTTTTAGACTTTGTGATTGCTCAAGCTACAAACAAGAAATGTTAGTGACATATTTTTGTGCTTTTGGTTAGGAAATAAATGAGAAAAGCAATGACATACAATTCAAGCATGCTTGGTGATCTTAAACCACACACAAGAGATCCCACCCAAAGGCAAAGGGAACCAAGATGCTTATGATCCTTGAGGCTATGCAAATGCCATGTTATGATGCCATGAGGGATCTTGGGGTCAAAATTAGGGTCTTACAGATGCCCCTATTTATGGTCATTCTAGCCGGGGAAGTGAAGGTTAAAATCCTCGTCTCGACGAGGTGGAATGGGCTTAAATAATAACAAAGAGACTAATTTTGGCCCCTAATAGATCTCATGATGCAAATGTACGTATGCAAAAGGTAACACTCTATAGAGATATGTGTCCACAAAGAAGAAAAGAAATCCGGAGAAACTGACAATCCATATGAGTAATTCACTCCATGGGACAGAGACTCTGGGACTCTTATGGGGATAGAAAAGAAGATAAATTGCGTGAGCAGGTCACGACTTAGAACTTGCTGAGACACGAGAGGAATTCCAAGAGGATAAATCAATGGAAGGACTCAAACTGACTCAAAATTCATGTATTGGGGAATATGCCAATACAGCTGAACTATCCACAAAGGATACTTCGGATAAAAATTCGGACTCAGATGGGGAAAATCCACTAAGGGACTCCACTGGGGAAATTCCAAACAGGACTCCTCTGGGAAAACACCAGGATGAGGTATTACCGGTTACTGGGTAATAAGCTCAAGGAGACATGTGATCCGAAACACCGGTATGAGGGTGGAAGAACAACATGCTCGGGGAGAACGAATATCTAAGACCGGTATAAGGGTGAGAGATATCAAACATCCGAAATCATCTGAGGAAAACCTAAAAAGGTATATTTCAACTCAGGAAGTCTGACTCTACAGGGGACGAAAAATCATAATAGGGAGCAGAGAGGAAGGAACACCAGAGATACCGATTACTGGGCATATAATAGGTGACCGACCAAGGCGTGAATTGGGGAATATATCCAAGACACTCATCATCCAAAAGAGGACTGAAAAGCAAACTCGATTACAGGATGGGCATTCGATTCCACAAACGGGGATACGAATCTTACTCGACTGGGGGAGGGCAAAAGACTTCTACCAAAGAGTGCATGAGATATATTATCTATTACCGTCAGAACGTAGATAACATACTCGCATGGAAGATTATCCATAACCGGTTACTAGGTTAATAAAGGATAAATCGACCGAAAGGAAAGGGTATCGGGATACCAAATACTAGGTATAAAATGATGACCAATCACAAAGGGAGAAACAATCATTACCGACAAACGGCAAATGAAAGATGACTTGCTGGGGATACATTGACAAAGGCAATGATCCGGGAGATATATCACCGGTTACTGGGAGATATACTCAGAAGGGTGAAGGAATATCGATACCGTATATTGGATAAAGATAACCGTCAAGGAGGGGATTACATCTACCAGATACTGGGTAGAAAACCACGGAAGAGTAACCGTCATCGGTTAGGATGAACGAAAATAAGGTTAACTCTCCAAGGGGATAAAAATAGGGTTTACAACTACCGGTACGAGGGTAGAAAACCACAGACTCCGCCGAGGAAAATATGGATAATTAATAGTTACTGAGCAATCATTCATCTAAACTACGGTGAAACGTAAGGAAAGACGCAAAAAGCCAACCTAGGAACAAACTAGAGAGGCACGATGAAACAAGACTCATCCCTATGAGGATATAACTCAGGGGGGAGCTCCATCCCAGTATATGTGTTGAGAGGAAACAGAAACAACCATTATCCACGAGGACATAACTCAGTGGGGAGTATGGAAGAAAGGATAAACACTTTATGCTTATGGGGCTGACTCTACATGGGGAGATCAGACATAAACATCTGCTTGGGGAAACATATTACCAACTAGCAGGAGATAACAAACAAAGATATATGGCAAAGAATGCAACATGGATATCTAAATGTTTAACATTATATGCATATGCGTGGTTTATGTATGATGAATGCTAACAAAACAGACATATCTAACACAAACAGGTCCAAGAATCAAATGAACAAAAATACGGTACTACATCTCAAGAGAGAAAGCCAATCCCAATGGAGAACACCCAATCTGATGGGGGCAAGAGATACCAGGAAACAAAGACCTCTGCAGGGGAATGAACATCAGTCATTCCGGCTGGGGACAGGATCATCGCACAGATAAAATCCTCCGTATGAGCAACTCTACTGGGGAAATTATCAAAGGGGAAGATGGATCTCTGTGGAGAACAACCACCAATCAGAAGTTTCCAAGATCACCAAATATTGTACTACCAAATAGATCACATCTGCTGAGGAAGAAGGATCACTACTTTGCTGAAGGAGGAAGGATGAATATCTTTACCAAACACTCTGCTCGGAAAAAAAAAACCACAACAGGCTCCGGAGGAAGAGGATACAAGCATGCCAGGAATATGAACAAATGTCTTACCCTGTTGAGAATCATACCATCTTTGGGAGAGCACTGAAGACATCCCCAGTATCCTTTTTATCATTGCGAATGTTCACTTTGTTTAAAAACAAGTCATGAAAATTTATTTATTTAAAACAATGATATTTCTCAATTAAAACATGCAAAACATTTGTTGAATAGAAACAAGTAAGAGTGCAACTAATTGGATAAAGGCTCAAATTTATTTGATGGAATGGTAGTCTGCAAATGGCAAGACTCCATAAATCTTTAAAAATTTGAAATTGGTGATATATATTGGAAAAGGGTTACATTGAACATATTGACCATTTCTCCACCAACTTTGAATTCGATGTATTTGAAGCTTTAGTTGACGACGACTGATCGAGAATCTCTGACAAATGACATTTTGTAGAACAAAGTCTTGTTAGGATGCAGTTACTTGCCAAATCCCTAACTTTTACCTAGATTTCCCCAGGGTGAGGTACTCAATCTAGCGGGATATATATTCATTTTTTATGTCTCTAACTTTTTCCTGGATCGCCCTTTCGGGTTTTCAATCCACAGAGACGCTCATTTTTGCCTAAGCCGCCCTTTCGAGTTTTCAACTTAGCGAACTATTCTGTTTTTATTTTAGGCGAAGTATTTCTTGACTGCATCTGAATTCACAGGACGAGTGAAATCCTCCCCATCCATAGTTGTAAGTATCAAAGCCCCGCCTGAAAAGGCTCTCTTAACAACATATGGACCTTCATAGTTTGGAGTCCACTTGCCCCTGGAATCGGGCGCGAAAGACAAGACTTTCTTGAGCACAAGGTCACCCTTTCGGAACACACGAGGCTTGACCTTCTTATCAAAGGCTTTCACCATCCTTTGCTGATATAACTGACAATGGCACATAACAGTTAATCTCTTTTCTTCTATCAAATTCAACTGGTCAAAACGACTCTGAACCCATTCAGCATCAGTCAACTTGGCTTCCATCAAGACTCTCATTGAGGGGATCTCCACCTCTACTGGGAGCACAGCCTCCATGCCGTAAACAAGAGAGAAAGGGGTTGCCCCTGTTGAAGTGCGGACAGATGTTCGATATCCATGCAAAGCAAATGGCAGCATCTCATGCCAATCTTTGTACGTAACAACCATCTTCTGGATAATCTTCTTGATATTCTTATTAGCAGCTTCAACAACCCCATTCATCTTGGTTCTGTAAGGAGAAGAATTATGATGTGCAATCTTGAACTTGCTACACAGCTCTTTCATCATCTTGTTGTTCAAGTTAGATCCATTTCCAGTAACGATCTTGTCTGGCACACCATAACGGCATATTAGTTGATTCTTGATAAACTTCACGACCACCTGCCTAGTCACATTTGCATATGATGCCGCTTCGACACACTTGGTGAAGAAATCAATTGCTACGAGAATAAATTTGTGACCGTTGGACGCTTTCGGTTCTATCATGTCAATTCCCCATATGGAGAAGGGCCATGGTGATGAAATCACATTCAGAAGTGTCGGAGGAATATGAATCTTATCTGCATAGATCTGACACTTATGGCATTTCTTCACATATTTGCAGCAATCAGACTCCATTGTCAGCCAATAGTAGCGCGCTCTTAACATATTTCTAGCCATGGCATGTCCATTGGAATGAGTACCAAATGAACCCTCATGGACCTCAGTCATTAACAGGTCTGCTTCGTGTCTATCCACGCATTTGAGTAGGACCATGTCAAAATTTCTCTTATAAAGCACATCGCCATTGAGGTAGAAACTGCCAGATAATCTCCTCAAAGTCTTTCTATCTTTCACAGATGCCCCAGGCGGGTAAATCTGGTTCTGAAGAAAACACTTGATATCATAATACCACGGCTTATCATCTTGTACCTCCTCTACTACAAATACATGAGTTGGTCTGTCCAAGCGCATCACAGTGATATTGGGAACTTCATTACAAAGTCTTACCACAATCATTGAAGCAGGTGTAGCAAGAGCATCTGCCATCCGATTCTCATCTCGAGGAATATGATGGAAATCAACCTCAGTAAAGAACGTTGAAATCCTCCTCGCATAATCTCTATATGGGATGAGGCCAGGCTGATTCGTTTCCCATTCACCCTTAATCTGATTAACAACGAGGGCCAAATCACATAAACATCAAGATGTTTGATCCTAAATGTCAATACATTCTTCTAATCCCATAATACAGGCCTCATACTCAGCCATATTATTCCTGCATTTGAAAGTTATCCTGGCTGTAAAAGGAAAATGTGTGCCCTGAGGAGTAATAATCACTACCCCAATACCATTTCCATACTGATTTACAACGCCATCAAACACCATGCTCCATTTGGAACCAGGCTCTGGCCTTTCCTCGAGCGTAGGCTCATCGCAATCTTTCATTTTCAAATACAGAATCTCCTCATCCGGGAAGTCATACTGAACTGACTGATAATCCTCAATTGGTTGATGTGCCAAGTGGTCAGCCAAGATACTACCCTTAATCGCTTTCTGAGCTCGATACTCAATATCATACTCAGACAACAACATCTGCCAACGGGAAATCCTCCCAGTTAAAGCAGGCTTCTCAAAGATATACTTGATCGGATCCATTTTGGATATCAACCAAGTCTTATGATTTAACATATACTGGCGTAAGCCCTTAGCAGCCCAAGCCAAAGCACAACATGTCTTCTCAAGCATCGAGTATCGAGACTCACAATCAGTGAACTTCTTACTCAGGTAGTAGTTATCATACTCTCTCTTTCCTGATTCGTCTTGCTGACCAAGGACACAACCCATTGAGTCTTCAAGAACTGTAAAATACATAATCAACGGTCTCCCTTCCACAGGAGGAGACAGAATCGGAGGCTCAGACAAATACTCTTTAATACTGTCAAAGGCCTTTTGGCAATCCTCAGTCCAATCATGAGACTGATCTTTCCGGAGGAGCTTGAATATCGGCGCACATGTGGCAGTCATGTGGGATATAAATCTGGAAATATAATTCAAGCGGCCAAGAAAACGTCGGACTTGCTTCTCAGTTTTGGGCGCATGCATCTCTTGTATTGCTTTGACCTTTGCAGGATCAACCTCAATACCTCTTTCACTGACAATAAAGCCCAATAACTTGCCGGAACGGACTCCAAATGTACACTTGTTAGGATTCAGACGAAGCTTATACTTCCTCAAACGCTGAAAAAGCTTCAACAAGTGTTCTACATGTTCAACTTCCGTTCTTCACTTCGCAATCATATCATCAACATATACCTCGATCTCCTTGTGCATCATATCATGGAACAAGGTAGTCATAGCTCGTTGATACGTGGCTCCGACGTTCTTCAAACCTAAGGGCATCACTCGATAACAGAATGTTCCCCATGGTGTGATGAATGTTGTCTTCTATATATCCTTGGGTGCCATTTTGATCTGATTATATCCGGAAAATCCGTCCATAAATGAGAAGACATTGAATTTAGCTATATTATCTACCAACATATCAATATGTGGTAGAGGGAAATCATCTTTCGGACTAGCTTTATTCAAGTCTCTATAGTCCACACACATTCAGACTTTTCCATCTTTCTTAGGCACTGGCACAATATTGGCCACCCATTGAGGATATGTAGAAGTCACCAGAAACCCCGCATCAATTTGCTTCTGAACTTCCTCTTTGATCTTCATTGCCATATCAGGATGAGTTCTTCTGAGCTTCTGCTTCACAGGCACGCACTCAGGCTTCAAAGGCAGGAAATGTTGCACAATATCGGTATCCAGACCAGGCATGTCTTCATATGACCAGGCAAAGACGTCAACATACTCTCGTAGCAACTCAATCAACCCCTTCTTAACAGACTCTTCCAGGAGTGCCCCAATCTTCACTTCGCGAACACAATCTTTAGACCCCAAGTTGACTGTTTCCAGATTCTCAAGATGTGGCTGAATGATCTTCTCTTCGTGCTCAAGTAGACGGGTAATCTCATCAGGAATCTCTTCAACATCATCTTCTTCCGCCTCAAATATAGGGAATTCAAAGTTGGGAGATGGTGTTGGATCATTATGTTCAATGGGTTTGATCAACCTGCATAATGATTTTGGATATAAAGAGATTTTAAAATTCAAGCAAGGCAAATCATTATGCAGATGAAAAGATTGATTTTGTTCTTATTTTTTGGGTTTTATGTGATCACCAATTTCATGCAAAAGTGAAAAGGGAAAATAACTGGAAATATCATTGTATTTATGCGCCAACAATGTCATCACTCCTCCTTTTGGCATGGGAGGAGGGTTTTCAAACACAATGAACATTACTTTGACTTATGGATAACTGTTGGAATATCCACAGTGACCCAATTATTGCAGACCCCTCCAGGGATGATGAAGTTGCCAGAATCCTCTTCATCCTCTTCCAAAATGGCAGCAGCCTCTTCATCTTGACCGGTGCGGATGAATCCACCACTCTTGAACAACCCTTGCTTGTTGAAGACACCAGAAGAATAGCCTATGCCACCCCAAGATTTTTTGTCCTCCAACTTAATCATTTTCCCCAATCCAGCAGTTGCACCATCCTCAATGGCCAACTTTGCATCTTTATAGGAAGCGAATGAAGAAGTTCCCTTCTTAACAGGTTCAGCAATAGATAAACCTTGGAACGGAGTTCCAACTTCATCCTCAGCATTTATATAAGAGAAAGAGGACAAATGGCTAACCAGGAGAGCCTTTTCTCCCCCTACCACCACCAACTTCTTATTCTTCACAAACTTCAGTTTCTGGTGTAGGGTGGATGTCACGGCGCCTGCCTCGTGAATCCATGGTCTGCCTAAGAGATAGCTATACGATGGGTGAATGTCCATAACCTGGAAGGTAATCTGGAAATCACTTGGTCCAATTTTGACTGGAAGATCAACCTCTCCAATCACAGTTTTACGCGATCCATCGAAAGCTTTCACAACCACTCCACTCTGCCTCATGGGAGGCCCCTGATATGATAACTTTGCAAGAGTGGTTTTTGGCAACACATTCAATGATGACCCAGTATCCACCAGCACATTGGACAGGGCGTCATCTTTGCCACTCATAGTGATGTGTAATGCCAAGTTGTGATCTCTTCCCTCCTCGGGGAGATCAGCATCACAAAAACTTAAATTGTTACAAGCGGTGATGTTTGCAATAATACTATCGAATTGTTCAATTGTGACGTCGTGATCCACATACGCCACATCCAACACCTTCTGCAGAGCTTCTCGGTGTGGTTCTGAATTCATTAGCAAGGACATTACAAAGATTTTGGATGGCGTCTGTAGAAGCTGATCTACCACGTTGTACTCAATTCTCTTGATGAGCCTCAACATCTCATCATAGTCTTCTTTCGCATTGCCACTCGGGCCAACAGAGACACAATTTTTCAACATAGAGGCAGGTTTAGCAACAAGTACCGGATTCGGAGCGTTCACAGTATTCCCAACCGGGAGTTCAACATAATCAGCAGTATCATTCCTTCGAACATCAGCTTGCGGCTTCGGCGGAGCCGAGAAAACACGAACGTTGCGGGTCAGGCCGCTGACATTGGTAATATTAACAACAGATGAAGAGGGCAGGGGCACCTCTTTCCCATCCTCTAAAACTACATGATAACACTTAAATTTACCGTATTTTCGACTCTGATTATTAAAAAATAACCAGAAAAGAGAAAATTATTAAAAAATAGAAAATGATGAAATAAAAAATATTAAAAATCATTTTTAGAAACTAGAAATTAAAAGAGAAATAATACAATTGGTCCCATAATTTTTGGACCAATAATGAAAGAGATATGGATTTTAGAAATAAAATGGAATTAAAGAAATAAAAGAAAATAGAAATCAGAAATTAAAAATTAGAAAAAAGGAGAGGCGTTGGATGATGGCTCAATAATAGAGCTAGCATATAACATGGCTCTCAGGCGCGCATCGACCATGGTCTAAAGTCAACTGAATCACATAATGAATTAAAATAACTCATAACATCCAATGGATCTGATTAGATCTGGAAGTATGATCCAACGACCACGACTTAATCTGGAACACGAACGGTGGCCAGCGCCACTGTCTTCTCCGGCTAGCTCCGGTGAGAGTTCAAAATTATAGAGGAAAAAATATGCATGAAAAGCCACGATCCAAGTACCATTCGAAAGATGGAGTGATGTACATGACTCCTATGCCACTCAATTCCACTCTAGATCCCTATTGAGAGAGAAATCAGAGATGGAACTTTGGTGGTGTTCAACTGAACTTGCTTGGTTTTAAAAATTAAGAACACAATAATGATGCCTTTATGCAGAGGACTTTAGACAATACAAAATCAAGGAAAATGGAAGAATATATGAGCTATTTTGAAGCAAAATGCAGTTGAGCAAAACCTTGGAATTGAGATGAATTGAGTCACGATCTTTGATTCCTTTTGCAAACAGAAGCTTCTATGGATCAAAGTGAAGAGGTCTAGGAACTTTAGATCTGAAATTTCAGTCGAGGAAATCAAAATTCAGATCTGAAATGTTTAGAGAAAAATGAGATTTGTTCCTTTGGTATGGGTGTGGATTCACTTCAGCAGAGCTTTAGGCGCTATTAGGTTGAAGAATTGTGAAGCTATGGCATGGTATTTATAGATGGAGATGGCTGAATGCATGTGCATCGGAGAAGACGGCCTCCATGCATGGGCCTGTACAGGCGTATGAAGGGCCCAATTCTGAATGGAATTGCAAGATATACATCACCAAATAAGAATTGGACGTGCAGATTGGATGTTAATGGATCATGAATGGCAATTGGAATGATTTTCATAAAATGCACTATTTCATTGAAGCCTTCGAAAATGACATGTCCAAAATCCAAATGCAACCTTATGAGTAATGGTTGGATAGCTTATTGCATAAGGAACAAATGTCATGTTGATCAAAACTTCAATTGGGCCTTGGAAATTAATGAAATTTGAGCTTGAAGTGTAGGGTGCAAAACATACATATGTGAAATTTCCAAATTTGGCCAATGTTCAAGCCCCTCTGTCTCAATGATGCAAGCTCCAAATAATAAAATCCTCAACATGAAAGTTGTATAGCTTTTCAAGGCAATCAATTTGGACTTAAATTTTGCATCATTTGGATTTTTGATGAAGAAGTTATGGGCACTTGAAGTTGGAGTTTTTCACATTTCAATGCATTTGGCCCAAAGTGACCTATAATGTTTTGCATTATCACATGTATTTCTTTTGATATTTTGCAATTTTTCTCAACATAACATTTGAAGTAGAAACATTAATATTTCCAATGCATTAATTCTCACCTCAAAATCATGAAAAATGAATGAGTTATGTTTTTGGGAAGTTGACCGAAAATTAGGGTTTCAGTCAATATGACCCATAATGTCCTGGAATGGATGATGACCTTCCAAGCTTCAAATCAATTTTTGATGAACATGAAAGTTATTCATATTGTCCTTAAGAACATTGTTTCTCTTGTGGTCATCTCCATTTGACCAACACATAAAAAGTTAGGTCTCAGTGCATTTCAAAATAGTCAGATGAATTGACTGATTAACTTCTCAAGTCCACACCTCATATCTTGATGAATGGATGATTGAGGACACTCAAGTGAGTTCAAATATGTATGAAATGATGAATTAAAGAAACTTCCCTTGATTGTATTTGACCATGGGCTGAAGTTGCTTCATGAGTAAGGCACAATTGATGAACAGATGAATTAGGATTTCCTTGGGAAACAAACCTCAAACCTTGTCTTGCTTTGATCAAAATGATGAATTGAGATACTTGGGAGGCATATTTGATGGATGAGAGCTTTGAGAACCATTACCATGCTTGCTTTCATCGTCTCTTGCCCATATCATTGCACAAAGGATTTTCTAGAAGCTTTTAGACCTTGTGATTGCTCAAGCTACAAACAAGAAATGTTAGTGACATATTTTTATGCTTTTGGTTAGGAAATAAATGAGAAAAGCAATGACACACAATTCAACCATGCTTGGTGATCTCAAACCACTCACAAGAGATCCCACCCAAAGGCAAAGGGAACCAAGATGCTTATGATCCTTGAGGCTATGCAAATGCCATGTTATGATGCCATGAGGGATCTTGGGGTCAAAATTAGGGTCTTACAGATGCCCCTATTTAAGGTCATTCTAGCCGGAGAAGTGAAGGTTAAAATCTTCGTCTCGACGAGGTGGAATGGGCTTAAGAAATAACAAAGAGACTAATTTTGGTCCCTAAGAGACCTCATGATGCAAATGTACGTATGCAAAAGGTAACACTCTATGGAGATATGTGTCCACAAAGAAGAAAAGAAATTCGGAGAAACTGACAATCCATATGAGTAATTCACTCCATGGGACAGAGACTCTGGGACTCTTATGGGGATCGAAAAGAAGATAAATTGCGTGAGGAGGTCACGACTTAGAACTTGCTGAGACACGAGAGGAATTCCAAGAGAATAAATCAATGGAAGGACTCGAACTGACTCAAAATGCATGTATTGGGGAATATGCCAATACAGCTGAACTATCCACAAAGGATACTTCAGATGAAAATCCGGACTCAGATGGGGAAAATCCACCAAGGGACTCCACTGGGGAAAGTCCAAATAGGGCTCCTCTGGGAAAACACCAGGATGAGGTATTACCGGTTACTTGGTAATAAGCTCAAGGAGACATGTGAAACGAAACACCGGTATGAGGGTGGAAGAACAACATGCTCGGTATTAGCGGACTCGTGTGCATAGGAGAAGAGGGCCTCCATGCAAGGGCCTGTACAGGTGCATGAAGGGCCCAATTCTGAATGGTATTTCAAGATATACATCACCAAATAAGAATTGGATGTGCAGATTGGATGTTAATAGATCATGAATGGCAATTGGAATGATTTTCATAAAATGCACTATTTCATTGAAGCCTTCGAAAATGACATGTCCAAAATCCAAATGCAACCTTATGAGTAATGGTTGGAAAGCTTATTGCACAAGGAACAAATGTCATGTTGATCAAAACTTCAATTGGGCCTTGGAAATTAATGAAATTTGAGCTTGAAGTGTAGGGTGCAAAGCAAACGGGTGATCTCAATGGGAATCTCTTCAACATCATCTTCTTCGGCCTCAAAAACAGGGAACTCAAAGTTGGGAGATGGTGTTGGATCATTATGTTCAATGGGTTTGATCATCCTGCATAATGATTTTGGATATAAAAGAGATTTTATAATTCAAACAAGGCAAATCATTATGCAGATGAAAAGATTTATTTTATTTTCCTTTTTTAGGGTTTTTTGTGATCACCAATTTCATGCAAAAAGCAAAAAGTCAAAATAATTTGGAAAAACAAACATTTAACATGTAATTACTGAATGAATATCATTGTATTTATGTGCCAACAATGTCATCACTTCTCATTTTGGCATGGGAGAAGGGTTTTTAAACAAAAATGAACATTACGTGGACTTATGGACAACTGTTGGAACATCAACAACGACCCAATTATTGTAGACTCCTCCAGGGATGACAAAGTTGCCAGAATCTTCCTCTGCATCATCCTCCACTATAGCAGCAACCTCTTAGTCTTTGATCGTGTGGATGAAACCACCACTCTGAAACAGACCGTGCTTGTTGAAAGTGCCTGAAGAGTACCCTATGCAAGCCCGGGATTTATTGTCTTCCAGCTTAATCATTTGTCCTAAACCAGTAGTTGCGCCATGCTCAATGGAAAACTTCGCATCATTGTAGGATGCAAATGAAGAAGTTCCTTTCTTAGAAGGCTCATCAATAGATAAAGCTTGGAACGGCGTCCCAACCTCATCCTCAACATCAATGTAAGAAAAGGTAGATAAATAGCTAACCAAGAGAGCCTTCTCTCCCCCTACCACCACCAACCTTTTGTTCTTGACGAACTTTAACTTCTGGTTTAGGGTGGATGTCACGGCGCATGCTTCGTGAATCCATGGTCTTCCTAACGAACAACTATATGATGGGTGGATATCCATGACCTGGAAAGTGATCCGGAAATTACTAGGTCCTATCTTGATTGGGAGTTCAACCTCGCCAATCACAGTCTTTCGGGATCCATCAAAAGCTTTCACAACCACTCCACTCTGCCTCATGGGAGGCCCCTGGTATGAAATTTTCGCCAGAGTGGATTTTGGCAACACATTCAGCGATGATCCTGTATCTACCAGCACGTTAGACAAGGCATCATCCTTGCAGTTCATAGAGATGTGAAGTGCCAAATTGTGGTCTTTTCCCTCCTCAGAAATATCGGCATCACAAAGGCTCAGGTTGTTACAAGCAGTAATGTTTGCAACAATGCTATCAAACTGTTCTATGGTGACGTCGTGATCTACGTACGCCACGTCCAACACCTTTTGCAAAGCTCGGTGTGGCTTAGAGTTCATCAACAAAGACAACACTGATATCTTTGAAGGCGTTTGTAGCAGCTGATCTACAACATTATACTCGCTCCTCTTGATGAGCCTTAGCATCTCATCACAGTCCTCTCTCAATGTGCCATTCTGGCCAGCAGGGACAAGAGCTCTAGCAGTCACGACAGGTCTACAAACAGCAAGTGTCAGATTCGGAGGAGAAGAAGAATTCCCCACAGGACGGGCAACATTATCAGTAGCATCAACTCTTCTGGTGTCAACCTGGGGTTTCGGCGGCGCCGAGAAAACAAGACCACTGCGGGTCAAACCACTAACATCAGAAATATGTGTAACAGAGGTGAAGGGCAAAGGCACCTCCTTCCCATCTTCTAATGCAACTGCATTATATCGATAAGGAACAGCCTTGTCTGAAGAGTAAGGAACAGGGCCAACTGGCTTGATAATGAGAGTAGGAGAGACCTTCTGCTTGCTGCCATCATATCTGACAACAACAGGCTCAGGTAATCTAAATACAGGGGATATAACATTAACTTCGTCCTCATTACGATTCTAAAGTATCTCGATCACACCCTGATCCAGCTTTTCTTGGATGTCTTTCCTGACTTGACGACATCCTCTCTCATTGACAATGCATACACGATAGCTGTCATGATCATGCTCATAGTGACTGTATCCACATAACAGTCTATGCATCTCGACCAATGATTGTCTGATATGGCTGACATATCTGACCTTGTATTTGCCAGGGCAACCATGAACCATATTAACAACAGATTTCCCATGCTCGGGCAATGGGTTCTTCTTCACGTTAGGACCTACGTCCTCAAAAAACAAGATACCGCTTCTAACAAGGTCTTGAACCTTGGTCTTGAGAGGGTAACAGTTCTCCACATCATGTCCAGGAGCACCGGAATGATAAACACAGTGAAGCTCGGGCTTGTACCTAGTGGCGGAGCTAGATAAAAAAATTTGGGATGGCCGCTAACGTAAAATAATGATTATAAATAAAATGTAAATAGTATTTTAAATAAAACATTAAATTTAAAATAAATACAAAGTTAATTACTAAAAATTTAAATTACATGACTTAAAACTACCTTAAAGTAATGCTTTACGCGTTCCGAGTGACTTGACATCGTCAATAATTGACTCTGAACTAATGCTTGCACTAATCTCCCTTTCAATATATGATGTCATGCTATATCCAAGAAACCCATCATCCATCTTGTTTCTCAACTTAGTCTTAATAATTTTCATTGCTGAAAAAGACCTCTCAGTTGTGGCCGTAGAAACGGGAAAAGTCATGATAAGATGAAGTAGTCTATCAATCAAGAAGTAAGTTTCAGCCTGTCCAGATGCAACCAAACATGAACATAGTTCTTGAATAGTTGATAAATTTTTCAAGTTTGATGCTTGACGAGCAACAAATAGAAAATGTTGGAGTTGGAATTGCAAATTATTCTTATCTTGATCACTAAAATCCATAGGATAATATTTTTCAACTAAAGAACAAATAGTATCAATGCTAAAAGCTTTATATCCATCCTTAGGAGATAAAGAACAAGAAAGAGTTAAGAAATCCATTGCCTGCTCACTGAATCTGCTATTCAACTCTTGTAATTGTTTTTCAATGATAGTGAAAAAGATTTCAACTTTAAAGTAATGTTGAATTGTGACTTGATTCTCTTCAAGACGGGAGCGTCCAAATCTTGTTGTTGAATGAACATCGTTAAGATCAGGAATCTCAATACCATGCTTTTCACAAAAAGATACCACTTTAGTAAACAATATATCCCAACCATTTTCTCTCAAACCTTGAATAAGATGTTTTGCTGAACGAACCAAGTTCATAGCATTAACTACATCTTGATTTTTTTTTGTAAGGCTTGACAAAGCATATCTGTTATTCCCATGATTTATTTCATCAAGTGCAAAATAAATATAAAATCAAATGCCTTCAAGTAATTGTAACAACTATCTACATCCCCACGTGTAGCATAACTCCCTTTATCTTTTGCAATGTTTTTTTTAAAACTAAACAAGTTGCTTCATACATGTTTATCAAGCTAGAAATTGAATCGTAATGTGATCCCCAACGAGTATCTCCAGCTCGTTTCAATGTACCAACTTGATTTTCACCTTTACTAGTTACAATCTCATCAATCTCTAACAAATAAGCAATTTCTTCTAATTGGGCAGCTTGTAACTCATCATGACGCTTTGTAGAAGAACAAAAAACATTCACAACAAAGATCATCTTCTCAAAAAATTTATGAACAGGTTTGACTTCTCTTGATGATGTAACTAATGCAAGTTGCAATCGATGAGCAAAACAATGAACATAGTATGCATAAAGACAATCCTTCATAAAGAGGGCTTGTAAACCATTCCATTCTCCTCTCATATTGCTAGCACCATCATACCCTTGGCCACGAATGTTAGAAACATCAAGGTTATGTCGAGAAAGCATATCACATATTGCTTCCTTAAGAGTTAAAGATGTGGTGTCTTTAACATGTGCCACATCAAAAAATCTCTCTTTTATTAAACCAACTTTATCAACAAATCTTAATACAAGAGCCATTTGTTCCTTTTTTTGACTCATCACGAGCTTCATCAACAACGATACAAAATTTGGAATCACCAATTTCCTCACGAATACTCTTTTTCACTCTACTAGAAAAAATTTGCAAGAGCTCTTTTTGAATTTGATGTGAAGTATACTTGCAATTTTGTGGAGCATTTTCCAACATAACTTTTTCAAATTCATCATTGTAGGATGCTAAAAGTTTCAATACCTCAAGAAAGTTACCTTGATTTCTTGATTTGCTACTTTCGTCGTGACCCCTAAAAGCACAAGCTTGTAGTGTTAACCAATGAACAGTGTCAATTGAAGTCTTGAGTTGTAACCGATTATTCATTCTTTGACTTGAACTTTTCACTTGAATAACATTTCTAATATGACTATCTTGATTCAACAAGTCTTGACAAGCTTTCATTGCATTGTTGTGTGGTGAGCAAGGATCATTCCTTATGTGTTTAAGAAAGGAACAATGTTTTCCATTCCTAACCTTCTTCCAATTTCTAAAACCCATAGAAATAAAGACAATTGATCTGGGACGTCCACTTAGTTTTTTGCTAAAAAAATAACATGGTAAGCAATATGCGGCATCTTCAGATGGTGAATATTCTAACCATGATGGAAATATGCTAAACCAAGTATGTTGAAACCTTCTCGGATGATCCTCGTTACCGGACAAAGGATAGTTTTCTAAATGAATTTGATATGGACCCCATTTTAGATAAGCTCTTCGTATTGCATCCACTTGATTTGGTGGATATTGCCAAATCGGAGGACGCTTTCCAGGATCGCGTTCCAAAGAATTTTCAAAACCATGATGCTCTTCAATTGTTGGATTCTCAAGAACTATTTTAGATTCGGATGTCGGGATTATAATTTCTTCATCTCTCTCTTCTCTTTCAATTTCACATGCTTTCCTTTTGAAAAAAGAATCAATTTTACTATTATTCATCTTTACTCTTCCTATAATATCATATCAGATCCAAAAATCAACTTAGAGAACATAAAAATTAAAAGAGAAAAAAATTAATAAACTTAATTAATCAACTTTAATCCGTTTTCAAATACCGGTAACTTCACTATTAGAAATTAGCAGCAACAATGATTAAATAAACCTTATTACAGTGTATAACTATATTTGTAAATTACAGTGTTATGAATTGGCTTAATAAACCTCATATAGATTATTTTAACACATCAAGAAAGAAGAACCCTAAAAATCTCAAAAACACAAATCAAGCAATCACTTTAATTTGTTACTTTTTATAAAAGAAGAATGAATAAATTTTTGTACCTGTTAGATGCCGATCACTTTAATCTGTTTCGATTCCGGTGCCGGTAGCAAACCCATATGAGAAAGAAAGGAAAGGTAGGAGCTTTTTAACTTATCTGTATTTTAACCTAACTTTGAATGAAAAAGAAAAAAAAATAATTTTAATTTAAAATAAGGATGTTTTAGTAATTTAATATATATGAATTAAAAAAAAATAAAAAGTTGAGGGGTGGCCGTGGCCTTCCCACGCCCCCCCTCAGTTCCGCCACTGCTTGTACCACCACTGAGGGTTGATCGGTATAGCAGGTGGATCACGTAGAGTAATCAGTTTCCTTTTAATCAGTGAAGGATATAGCTCGGCATAAGTCATCGGAATAGGATCAAAAGTGACCCTTTTCCTATCATAGTTAGTGCTAGTTTGATTGTTGTTTCGAGGCTGGTAGGCCTGCTCTTGCGGGCGATGTTGTTGTTGTTGATACTGTTGATGTTGCTGTTACTGGTTCTGATGCTGATAATGTTGATTCTCTTTGAATGCAGGTTCTATATGAGCCACCTGGTGATGGTTACTGGCGGGACGCACAGTCTTCCTCTTTACAGAGGGTCTTCTTTGTTTGACATGGGAGGATACAACATGTGCCTCTCCATCTTTCTTCTTGGTAAACGCCCCATAACGTTTGGCAGAAGAGTTTTCTTCTCTGGTCAGGCGCCTTTGCCTGACTCCCTCTTCTAAACGCATCCCCATGTTCACCATCTCGGTAAAGTCAGAAGGAGTGCTAGCAATCATCCGCTCGTAGTAGAAAGAGCTTAAAGTATTGAGAAAGATCTTCGTCATTTCTTTCTCTTCGAGTGGGGGCACAATCTGTGCAGACAATTCACGCCACCTCTGGGCGTACTCCTTGAACGTTTCTTTCTCCTTCTAGGACATATCCCTCAGTTAGTCCCTATCGGGAGCCATATCAACGTTGTACTTGAACTACTTGACGAAGGCTTCTCCAAGGTCGTTGAAGGAGAGAATATTCACACTATCCAGACCCATGTACCATCTCAATGCGGCACCGGACAGGCTGTCCTGGAAGTAGTGGATCAGGAGTTGATCGTTGTCGATCTGAGTCGACATCTTGCGTGCGTACATCACAAGATGGTTGAGCGGGCAAGTGTTTCCTTTGTACTTTTCAAAGTCAGGCATTTTTAATTTGATAGGAATCTTGACATTAGGCACGAGGCATAGCTCAAGGAATTGATCATTCATAGCGTCCATTTTCTCGTACACATCTGGGCCCTCAGATGGCTCAGAGTGGTAAATGGTGTCATCAACTTTCGGCAAATTATGCAAGACTGGAGGTGGCACAGCAAGGACCGGGCTAGATGCTGGTAGAGAAGAAAATGTAGGGGCGAGACCCTCTGGAACAAAGTTAGCAGGCATCCCCCAGGAAACCCGACTGGCATAGCAGACGGAGAAAAATGAGCACTGGCAGCAGGCACGGTAGAGGAAGCAACCTCTGAGATGACCGTCCTATGGGGAGGAGTTGAAGGCGTTGGAGAAGACTGGCTTTGGCGGCCAAGAATAACTCCATCAGGGCAGTCAATCTTGCCACTTCTTCCTTGAGTTCTCTGTTCTCTTGCTCGAGGTGATCCATTAGCTTCGATGAGTTGGCTCTAGTATAATACCGGTGCGTCAGCTTGTCTTTAAAATAAATGAAGAACACAGAGTTAGACCACTAAACAAGAAGCCGGGAACAAAACTTGCTTATGCACATGATGCATGCAATGCTTATGCATATGATTTATTTTTAATCAAAGGAACTTTAGGAAATTCATTTGCAAATATTTGAAAATATTAAGCATTTAGACATATCATATCAATAATATCTGGAAAAATTTTACACCAAAGAAGTACAATCTTGGTAACCAAATACAATACAAGAGAGAAGGAAAATGAACATCCTATGGAACCCTAGAAACAGTCATCCAAAGCTCTCGAGACTGAAAGATAAGTTGCATGAAGCCTCTTCACCTCTCTCTCATAGGCTGCCTCCATATTCGCCTTCTCCTTGGCAAGTCGGTTGTACTTCCTCTTCCAAAACCTGGAAAACTGAGGAAGAAGAGAAGTCACCACATCATCAGGCTCGTCGATAACCTGATGCTCCAGAAACTCTATCAACGCATCCTTATCTCTAAGTTGCTGAAGTAGCTCCTCTCGCTCATGGACCCAAGCACGCGAACGGTTTTCATCTCTCAACTCCTCTACTCCTTGGTTAGGGAGGGTTAAAGGCCCAACCATAACCATAGGTGTAGGTCTCAGGTAATCATAGGGCATGCGGTACCCAGAAGCTCTCTTCCTCACCCACGAGGTGTAGGGTTCCAAAGCAATACAATTCTTCGGACCAAGCTCTTTCCAACACTTCCTATGAACCTTGCGCCAAGCGCGGATCATCCTCCCCTTCAAGTTTTGGGAATCTTTACCCTCTTGAAAGAACACACCTTCTAACAAAATTTTATTAGGTTTATCCTTTAAGGGGATCCCAAGCTGACGACGTGCCAAAACAGGGTTGTAGTTAATCCCACCACATGTACCAAGAAGGGGCACATTGGAGAATTCACCATAAGAGTCAATAATTTGCACACCATCATATACACGGTTATACCAAAAGATATCATCATTAGTGAGAGACATAAGTCTCGTGGACCACCGTAGACATCCTTTGTTCTCCTTGAAGGCGAGCGTTTGTGGCAAGTGCGAAATAAACCACTTGTACAACAGAGGCAAACAACACACAATGGTACCACCACCCTTTGCATTCCTCATATTCAAAGAGAAATAAGTGTCACCCAACAAAGTAGGAACAAAATTAAGAGTAGAGAAAATCCTAATGGCGTTCACATCCACAAAATTGTCGGTGTTGGGGAATAATACTAGCCCATAGATGAGAAGTACAAATATGGCTTCACAGGCGTCCTCACTCATGGCCTTCCCATACATAGTAGCTTGAGCAATGGGGAAATCAGAAGGGAGACCTTGAATTCCACCTTTGGTAGTCATATGAGCACCAACAATAGATTCATCTATATACAACAGATCAACAATCTCTTGAGAAGTAGGGACTCTCTCCAAGCCACTGAACGGAAACTGATCTAGAATAGGTATACCCACAAGATAGGCATACTCCTCAAGCGTAGGCAAAAGCTGGAAATCCGGAAATATGAAGCAACGGTACAAGGGATCATAGAACTGCACTAACACACTCATCAGACCCTCATCCACCTGAGTAGCAAGAATAGACAGAAGCTTCCCATGACGAGCCTTGAACTCCAAGGGATCTAATACATAGCATGTCAAACTCCTTAACTCTTTCAAGTCGGGGTGTCTGAAACTGTACTTCTTCGTATTCCTTCTTTGCTTATCCATGTCTGAAAATTTGTAAATAGACCTCTTAAGTTCCTTGAAAATTATTTCATTGTTGATGATATGGATATGTATGAATGCATGAATGCATGGATGCAACAATCACACTCAAGGATCAAGCAAATCACACCACACAAAGGTCACGGGATGGATCAAGTCATCCTTAATATCAATCATCCATTTTGGTGGATTATGGTTTACACCTTATCAACAACCAAGTTCCATTGATATTAAGGATATACAAGAACAGATCAACCATGAATCAAGGGTTTGTTGCAAGTCACGAGCATGGAGTCTCGGTTAAGAACCACCCAAAGGGATTGTACTATGGTTAAACCTGACAATCATGTTCTACCAGAGGTTCCCATATTCATCATCCCATCTTTCGAATATTATCGGATAAACGGCTACTCGTATTCCAAAAATATTCTCAAGAGAGACTCTTATGAGTGTAGTATCGCGTAACAATCGTACCAAATCTTACACTTGAACGACCTTCGCACTACGTCCTAAAAATAGGCCAAGATGGGCTAGGTAGTCTAAGGTCCTTGGCTTCTAAGGCATATATTGGAAAGAGTAATGCCTAACCACGACTACTCGTGTGACATTATTGATCCTAACATAACCTCCACCAAGTGAATGGGCTTGCAAGTCAACTTGCTAAGGAATAACTCCACACAAGTCAACAAGACTATGCCATTCTCCTATCATAAGTGCACTCGAGTTCGAGTATAGAACTCATCTCACAAGAGACCACCAAGCACACAAGAAATTAATATATCAAGCAATTCATACATTACAAACAATACAGTCATCCTAAATTTGCACAAAAATATGTCACAAATAATATAACCATACAATACAACAAAGGTAAAAAGTAGGCTAAACCCACTAGGCAAATTGATCCCCAGCAGAGTCGCCACTTTTATGTAGCGTGGTATTCGTTACCTTTAGATTTATTGACTAAATCAAAAGTAAATCATACAACTCGAGTCGCCACCACACTTCTATATATCCAAAGGAAAGGTTATAAAGCGAACAAAAACCGATAAGTTTTATCAAGTCAAAAACTAATAAAAATGTCAGAGATCTGGTTAAGGGGGTTGGTTATGTAATGGGAAGGTTTTAAGCACCCAAAACATCCTTAGTACTCTAAGGGAGCCCTTTTTACAAATGTTGTAAGGTAGGTTGGTATTTGTGAAAATATTTGTGCAAACATGATTGGGGAGATAAGAAAAGAATATACATATTATTTACAATTTTGTGTTTGAATGGATAAACCCATTGCCTACGTACCATCTTAAAAAGGTAGGATCAAAACCTCGTAGTTCGGGCTAAAAATCTCAAAAGAAGTTGGTGAATTGATTGGTCAAAAGCCTTAAGGTCTTTTGTTATAAAAGGTAGAAAACTCAACCTAAAACCACAAATCCACCATGTGAGGAGAGCTTCAACATGCTAGTGAGGGGTTAACCTTATAATAAGCATGGAAGACTTATAGTCCATCACTAAGGATACGGGTGAGTATTATATCAACCTCTAGGATAACTCAAACCTAATAGCTAATGTTTATGAAAAGCTTTGGCAAAAGTGGACATTGTAACCACAAAGAACAATTAAGTGAGTTGTATTTACAGATGAAAAGTATTCACAAAATAAGGTCAAAGGCATAATGCCTAGGTTTCTAATTTTGAAAACATTGTTAATGTTTGCACAAAAAGTTTGGCTTGGGTTAGAGTGGAGAGAAGAAGAGAAGGGCTAGGTCCTAAACATGCAAAGACGATGGAAGAGAAATAAAACCACTAGGAGTTCCCTTCTTGAGATCATAAAGATGATCCAAGTTTCTCCTTTCCTTTGGATTTAGCAAGCAATAAGCAAATAACTCAAGTAATCAAACAAACAATCAATCAAGCTCCTAGGAATCTTCCAATTGGCTTTTGTCTCTCTTATCTTGGATGTCCATGACAACGGTTCTTCTAATTGGCTCAAGTTAAGGATCCCTAGCACACAAGAACACACAAATAAAAAAGTTCCACAATGCAATAGAAAGAATGGACAAGAGTGACTTCAGAATTAGGATCCTTTCAATGTTATCTTCAAGATTAAGCATTCTAAAGGCATGAGGCCTAGTTGCTCTTCAACATATTTAGCATTCTAAAGGCATGAGGCCCAGTGGCTCTTGATACTCCATTTAGCATAGGTAAGTTCCTAAATCTAAGTCCTTTCTCCATTTGCATTGGGTTCACACAAACAAAACAAAACAAGCACAAGGCAATAATATATACACAATAATGTGCTCAAGTGAGCAAAAGGCAAATTGCATAAGCATAAACATGAGCTCAAGTGAGCAAAGGGCAAAGAAAAATGAATTAATGAGCAAGAAATTAAATTGCATTAAAGTAAATTGCAAGAATTAAATACTTGAATTAAAAGTTAGTGATTAGTAGTTAGCGTTAGTATGTCATAAGGCAATTTACCGCTATTTTAAGCAACCGTAAGTGCACTAATGTAGTAAGCCAAGCTCCTACAACTTGCCATGCCAAAAGAAAAAGAAGAATGATCTTGTATGGATTTAGATATTTTGCTTGACCAAGAAGCAACATATCTCTAATGCAAAGCAATTCACTTGATCTTTGATCAAGATGAATTTGATTTGGATCAAAGAAGGTTAAGCCCCTCATATGTGAAGGCTAACCACCAATCATTAACTCATTGATCAAAAAGAAAAAAGAAGAAGAAGAAGAAGAAGAAGAAATGGAATGTACATAATTGAAATTCAAATGACATAACCGACACACATTGATCAAACATGAATGGAATCAACATCAATCAATGGTAAACAGAAGTGAGATGAAACTTAGAAGTCAAGAAACAATAAAAGTATTTTTTGGTGTTTTTGGAATTAAAATAATACTTGAATTAAAATAAACAAATAAAGGTCAAACTTCAAATCCAATCCAAATAAACTTGGAAAAGTCCAATTGGATCATCATAAGTTCAACATGGTCAAACAAGGTTTGACGAATTTATTTTATCATTTTTTGAAAATAGAAACAAATTTTAAACAATTAAAAATGAAGAAAAATAACATAATTAAACTAAAATCTCAAATAAATCTCAAATCAATTAAGAAATTGATGAGAATATTTTTCATAGATTCATCATCATTCAAAGATGTTAAGAAAATATTTTTGGCATTTTTGAATATTGAAAAGTATTTTAAATGAATTTAAAATAACCAAAAAAGAAATAATTCACAAAAAATATTAAATGGAATCACAAAAATAATTAAAAATCATTTTTAGAAACTAGAATTTAAGAGAATTTTTTTTGCAATTGGTCCCATATTTTTGTGATTCCAAATAAAGAAGTTATGAATTTTTGAAATAAAATGGAATAAAAGAAAATAAAAACAAAAATTAAAAATGATAAAAATCTAGAGGCGTCAGATCTTGGTTCATTAATTGACGTGGCGCATCAAGTGGCTGATAAGTGCGCGCTCATGGTGTGGACTAGTCAAACGCGAAGCACTAAGCATTAAAACAAGTCATAACGTTCAAGGGCTAAGATTAGATCCCCAGAGCCAGATCCAAAGGCCAGGAACTCGTCCACGTGGGGACGGTGGTGGAAACCACCGTCTTCTCCAGTGAGACTCACTGTTCCGGCCAGAATTTGCAGGTTTTCAAACCTTCCTTATAATACACGATTCATACATCATTAGAAAGTTGGGGTGATGTACATCACCCCTGTACCCTTGGTTTCCACTCAAGATCTCTATAGAGAGAGAAATCTGAGATGGAAAATTGTGGTGTTTAAAATGAACTTACTCAATTCACAAAATTAAAAGCATAAACCAATTGCCTCTCACACGAGGACTTCAGAGGTACCAACCAACACAAAAAATGATCAATATCCAAGGAGATTCGAATGAAAACAGTTTGAATAACAACCTTTGAAGTGCATCTTTCAATGGCACGATCTGATCCAAATCTTCAGTGCAGCTTGTTCTTGAGGTAGCAAGGAAGCAAGGCTAAGGAATTGAAGTTCAAAGATCAACCAATGAAGTTGAAAATTGAACTTGAAAAATTGAGAGAAAAATCAAAGTTCCTTTGAGTGAAGGTTAGGGATTCAATTGTGCAGAACTTCAGGTGCCTTTAGGTTGACGTTTGAAGTGAATGGAGCCTTCTATTTATAGGCAAGGCTGATGCAAGCAAGGAAATACTCGTGTGCAAGTGAAGTTGGGTCCTCCATGCATGGGCCTGTACAGGCGCATGGGAGGCCCAAAAGAAATTGAAAATGCAAGCTGAGATGAATGTGAGATGGTTTGAACGTGAAAATTCCATTGTATTAGCTTGTGCGCAAAGATTCAACATGGTTTCCATAAATGATCACAAAACTTCACCTCTTCGAAAATGCCATTTGCAAAATTGAAACATAGGCATGTGGGTAATGGTTGGAAAGTTCTTGACATAAGGAACAAATGTTATGTTGAACAAAAATCTATTTGGAGTTGGGAAAATATTGAAAACAGGCCATGAAATTTAATGTACAAAACATGTATATGGAAATTTTGCCAAAACGGACCAATTTCAAGCCCTTTTGTTTCAATGATGCAAGCCTCAAATGACAAAACCTTCAACATCAAAGTTCTATATATTTTCAAGAGAATAAATTTAGACTTAAATTTTGCATCATTTGGATTTTTGATGAGAAAGTTATGGGCACTTGAAGTTGGACTTTTTCACATTATAATAACTTTGGTCCAAAGTGACCTATAATGTTTTGTATTATCACATATATTTATTTTAGGATTATGAAATTTTGTCCAACATAAAAATTGAATTAGACATATTAAACTTTCCAATGCATTTGGTCCCACCTCAAAATAGTTACAAATTAAGGAGTTAGGTCCTTGGGAAGTTGACCCAAAATTAGGGTTTCAGTCAAAATGACCTATAATGTTTTGAAATGAATGGTGACCTTCCAAGTTTCAAATGTATTTTTGATGAACATGAAAGTTGTTCATATGGTTCTTAATAACAGTTTTTCTCTTGGGGTCATCTTCATTTGACAAACACATCAAAATTTAGGTCTCAGTGGATTTCAAAATAGTCAAATGAATTGACTGATCAACTTCTCAAGTCCAAACTTCAAACCTTGATGAATTAATGATTGAGAGGCCTCACATAAGCTTAAATATGCATAAAATGATGAATGAAAGAACTTACCTTGATTTTATTTGATCACGGGTTGAGGTTGCTTCATGAGCAAGGCACAGTCAATGCATATATGAATTAGGGTTTCCTTGGGAAACAATCCTCAAGTCCTTTGGTTTATCTTGATCAAATTGACAAATTGAGATACATGGGAGGCATAAATGATGATTGTGAGCTTTGGGAACCATTTTCATGCTTGCTTTCAACTTCATCTGGCCACTTCAATGGGCATAGGGGCCTCCTAGGAACCTTGGGTCACATGATTGCTCAAGCTTCAAAACAAAACAAGTTAGTGACATATTTTTGAGATTTTGGTTACTAAACAAAATAAGAAAAGCAATAATATACAATTCAAGCATGCTTGGTGGTCTCAAACCAACTCACACAAGTCCCACCCAAAGGTAAGGAGCCAAGATGATATGATCCTTGAGGCAAGATGCAAAATGCAATGATATGATGCCATGAGGGATCTTAGGGTTAAAATTAGGGTCTTACAGTAGGCACAAGAACGAAGGCCTTGTCAAACACAAAAATATAATTAATGAATTCTTTTCTCATCCCCCCATTCTATTTGTTTGTAAACATCACTTTGTACAAAATACATATGCACACAAAAAGGGCTCCTTAGGAGTACCTAGGACACTTTGGGTGATAACACCTTCCCTCTATGTAACCAACCCCCTTACCTGTGATCTCTGACTTTTATTAGTGTTTATTTGAAAACTTCTTACTTTTTGGGTTTTGTTCGTATTTTTTCCCTTTTCCCTTGGAAACAAAAAAGCGCGGTGGCGAATTGATCTCTAGCTTGTAAATAGCTTGATGATCATGAATTTCCCGCTACAATAGGGTCTAAGGAGACCCAGTTTTGATCAGATGAATTCATCTGGCCAACCACCATCAACCAACTTGCTAGCTTGCAATTCTCTTGACTTTTTAGGATCATGGTAGATCATAAATGCATAAGATGATGAATTTTGAAGTGTCCCTTGAGAAATTTGATCAATTGATGAGGAAGCTTATTGGAGAAGTTACTCAAGATACCCAGACAAGCTAGGGTTTCCAAGGTGAACCAACTCCAAACTCTTAAAGAAATCTTGATCAAAATAACATGAAAAGATCATTGGAACTCATATATTATGCTTAGAGACATTGTGAATCAATACTTGGTTGTACTCTTAGCGATGAGGGTCTTAAACCCTAGATATGAACTTGATAGATCAATGGGGATCATATCCTACCTACAAAAGAGTAGACAAATGCAAAGGCATATTTTTGGTATTTTGGTTAGAAAAATGATAATATACAATTATGATACAATCACATGGTTCTTGGTGATCTCTCCTAAAACAAACCCAATGAAAAGGGATAAGGAGGATGCCAATGTGTAATCCCAATGCTAGTGCGTATGATGAAATTGTATGAGGGATCTTAGGGTCAAAATTGGGGTCCTACAGCTGCCCCTATATAAGGACATTGTAACTGAGGAGGTGAAGGTCATAATATTCATATCGACTCAGTAGAATGGGCTTAAATAACAACATATAGAAACAAATTATGGTCCCTAAGAGGCCACATGATGCATATGATATGAATGTAAAAGCAAATCCTCTGTGGAGAAATATTGCCACAATAGAAAAGAAATCAGAGCGACCGAAAGTCCGCAGGAGCACAATGTATTCCGTAAGGAAAGCTCATCGGGGAGACAACGACACTGAGGGGATAAAAGGGTTATGCGTAGGCCAGGCTACGACTTTAAAACTCCTGCGTGACTAGAGGAATTCCATTAAATGGAAAGACTCAACCGGGGACACAAAAAACATCTGCAGGGGGAACGAGTAGATCAGGATAAAACCGAAGTACTTGAATCATACAGGAACAACGATTTCACTAAGGAAATATGCACTCAACTCAACTGGGGAAGAAATAAACTTCAACACAGGAGGAGCCGAAATTTATTATCCACTATCGGTTACTGGGTAAAGAGGTAATAAAGATCTGACAGAGAGGACATCCGTCATCGGTTAAGATGAACATATCAAGGATGACTCGCTGGGAACCGCCAGAAGGGAGTATTCATTACCAGATACTGGGTAAGAATAGCCTTGCTGGGGAAAACTGCAAAAATAGGATTTACAACTACTAGTTACTAGGTAGAAGACCGAAGATGAGAATATCCGTCACCGGTTAAAGTGAACATATCAAGGATAGACTCAAAGGAAAGAAAATCCGTCATCGGTTACGATGAACATATAAAGGATAGACTCGCTTGGGGACGCCAAGGAGGATATCCGTCATTGGTTAGGATTAACATATCAAGGATAAACCAACTGAACAAAAAGTAGGAATTACATCTATCGAATGCTGGATAGAATACCAAAGGAGAGAATATCTGTCACTGGTTAAAGTGAACATATCAAGGATAGACTCTGCAAGGAGAAGATGGGAATTACATCTATCAATTACTGGATAGAATACCGAAGGAGAGAATATCCGTCACTGGTTAAAGTGAACATATCAAGGATAGACTCTGCAAAGGGGAGAAAAGAAGATCGCAAAGAGAAGGAAATCCGTCATTGGTTATGATGAACATATCAAGGATTAACTCTCCGGGGAACAAAATATGGATTACAACTACCTTGTTACTGGGTAAAATACCAAAGATGAGAGTATATGTCATTGTCTAGGATGAAGATATCAAGGATAAACTCATAACAGGGGAAGAAAATATTCGTCATCGGTTAGGATGAACATATCAAGGATATACTTCTTAGGGAAACATAAAATCAATCCGTTAGGGACTCAACTGGGGAGAAAATAGGGGTACTTTTGCCGGGTATTGGGCAAGAAGTAACAAACTACAAACCAAGAATAGTATTACCAGTCACAGGGTAATAAAATCATAGGCGACCCAAAAAATCTATCTAGGTAAGATCTAGAAAGAAACGGTCAATCAAGACTTGACCCAATGAGGATATAACTCAAGGGGAGTGGTTCCATCCAGATAATCAACTAGGGAGGAAACTGAAATGCTAATCATCCATGAGGAAATAACTCAGTGGGGAAAGGAGAAAGGTTAAAATCTTTCTGCTCAGGGGGCTGACACTCTGTATTTGAGGGAGGAAAGACACCAAACTCGTATGGGATAAGGTACCACCATAATAGAAAATAAGAATCACAAGAACGAGTCAACAAGTGTGATGATGCAACCATGAAATTATATGAGTGTATATGTATATGAATATGTATACATGATGATTATGCTGACAAAGGAATCGCAAAGGATACAAGGGTGTCGCAGAATTGAATCATCGATACAATTCTCGGCCAATCCATAAAAGAGGGAAGCAACTGCTGCAGAAAAGTGAAATCAATATCCCAAAGGCTCAACCCTAGCTGGGGAAACAAAGTAGATTTGATTAGGGAAGCCATTATCGCGTCTGCGGGGAAATTTAGGTCAACACCGTATTAAATGGGGGACAACCATGTAGAGGATAAGCACAAATAGCTATTCAGAAACCAGGAGAAAACTCTGACTGTGAGTGAATCTGATGGTGACTAATGGGGAAACCAGAATTCTGCTGAAGTCATGTAAATCACCATAACACAATGTCCGCACTCAGTTGGGAACTCGGCTAGGGAATAAACACTCCGCAGAGTACTGCACAATGCTATCACGGATGAAAGAGGAATTGAGCCCACTGATTGGGGAGAACCAATACTGCTCCATACTTAGGGCTTACTGCTTTTAAACCACTGTTGATATTCCGTCTAAATGAAATCGATTATTTAAAATTACTGCTTTTATATGTTTTAAGAAAACATGTTTTGGTTAAAACATTAATTTTAAAAAATGATCATAATAAAATTTTAAATGTTTTGGCTGAAATAAATAAGAGTAAAAACAATTGGATAAAAGCTCCACTTTATTTAATAAAATGGTAGTCTGTAAATGACAGGACTCCATAGATCTTTACAAAGTTTGAAAATGGTAATTTACATGGAAAAGTGTTACATTGAATACAAATGACCACTAATCCTTCCATCAATTCTTGATGTCCATTGTGCTCTTGGTCGCTGCTGGGGATGATGAATCATCGTCGACCGTTGTGCTCAACACATTCTCCAAATTTGAACATCGGCAGGATGCAGTTACTTGCCATAATCCCTAATTTTTGCATAAATTTCCCCAAGATGAGGTACTCAACTTATTGGGATAATTCTTTTCTATTTTTATGTCTCTAACTTTTTCCTGGATCGCCCTTTCAGGTTTTTAATCCACTGAGACGCTCATTTTTGCCTAAGTCGCCCTTTCGGGTTTTCAACTTAGCGAGTTGTTCTTTTCTTTTTTAGGAGAAGTATTTCTTGACAGAATCCACGTTCATAGGACGAGTGAACTCTTCACCATCCATAGTTGTAAGAATCAAAGCACCGCCTGAAAAGGCTCTCTTGACAACATATGAGCCTTGCCTGGGATGTCAAGGAGGATATCCGGTTAGGGTGAACATATCAAGGATAGACTCAGAAGGGAAGAAAATCTGTCATCGGTTAAGATGAACATATCAAGGATAGACTTTCCTGGGATGTCAAGGAGGATATCCGTCATTGGTTAAGATGAACATATCAAGGATAAACCAACTGAGCAAAGAGTATGAATTACATCTATCGAATGCTGGATAGAATACCATCAAAGAGAAAATCTGTCACCGGTTAGGATGAACATATCAAGGATAGACTCTGTTGAGGAGAAAAATTGGAATTACATCTATCAGTTACTGGATAAAATACCACAAAGAGAAAATCCGTCAACGGTTAGGATGAACATATAAAGGATATACTCTGCAAAGGGGAAAGAAAAGCAGGATTTATAACTACCGGTTACTAGGTAGAAGACCGTAAAGAGAAGGAAACTCATCATCGATTAGGATGAACATATCAAGGAGTAGCTCTTTGGGGAACAAAATAGGGATTACAACTACCCTTTTACTGGGTAGAATACCAAGGATGAGAGTATCCGTCATCGGTTAGGACAAACATATCAAGGATAAACTCAGACAGGGGAAGAAAATGATCGCAAAGGATACGAAGATGTTGCAAAAATTTGAATCATCGATACAATCCTCGGTCAATCCACAAAAGAGGGGAACAATTGCCGGAGCAAAGAGATCAATATCCCAAAGGCTCAACCCTAGCTTGGGAAGGAGGAGATCTGCTGAGGAAAGGAAACATTATTGAATCTGCAGGAAATTATAGGTCAACACCATATTGAAGGGGAGACAACTGTGCAGAGGATAAACACAAATAGTTACTCAGGAACCAGGAGGAAACTCTAACCGAGGATCGAGCTGGATGGCGACTGGTGGAGAAACCAACGCAATCTACTGAGGAAACCAATTTTACTCTGTTGGAGATCAAAACCAACGCCAACCCTGCTGAGGAGTATACAAACTTCACTGGGGAATAAATCAACCAACTCGGTTGGGGATAACTGAAGGGTTAACTTCTTGGGGGAATCATTAATGCGCCACACTTAGGACTTGCTGTTTTCAAAATGTTGTTGATATTTCTTTTTAAGTGCTTTAAAATTCTTGCTCTTTAAGAAAATGATTTTGATTAAAAAATTTAAATTAAAAAATGATCATAATAAAATTTAAAACTATTTGGTTGAAGTAAATAAGAGTGGAACAATTGGATAAAAGCTCAACTTTATTTAATAGAATGGTAGTTTGTAAATGACAAGACTCCATAGATCTTTACAAAGTTGAAAAATGGTAATTTACATAGAAAAGGGTTACATTGAATACAATTGACCATTAATCCTTCTACCAACTCTTGATATCCGTTGTGCTTTCGGCCGCTATTTGGGATGATGAATTGACATCAACCCTTGTGCTCAACAAAGTTTCTCCAAAAAAAATGCAGGTCAGCAGAATGAAGTTAGTTACCATAATCCCTAAATTTTGCATAAGTTTCCCCAGGGTGGGGTACTCAACTTATCCGGAGAATTCTTTCTGTTTTATGTCTCTAATTTTTTCCTGGATCGCCCTTTCGGGTTTTCAATCCACCGAGACGCTCATTTATTTCTAAGTCGCCCTTTCAGGTTTTCAACTTAGCGAGTTGTTCTTTTCTTTTTAGGCGAAGTATTTCTTGACTGCATCTGCCTTTACAGGACGAGTGAACTCTTCATCATCCATAGTTGTAAGAATCAATGCACCGCCTGAAAAGGCTCTCTTAAAAACATATGAGCCTTCATAATTAGGAGTCCATTTGCCCCTAGAATCTGGTTTAAATGATAAAATCTTCTTGAGCACAAGGTCACCTTCCCTGAATACCCGAGGTCTGACCTTCTTATCAAAAGCTTTCTTCATCCTTTGCTGATATAATTGACCATGACACTTGGCAATCAATCTCTTCTCTTCAATTAAATTCAATTTATCAAACTTGGTTTGACACCATTCAACCTCAGTCAACTTGGCTTCCATGAGCACACGCAATGAAGGGATATCAACCTCTACGAGGAGCACTGCTTCCATACCATAAACAAGAGAGAAAGGGGTTGCCACTGTTGAATTGTGGATGGATGGATGATACACGTGCAAAGAAAATGGGAGCATCTCATGCCAATCCTTATACGTCACAACCATCTTCTGAATAATATTCTTGATGTTCTTATTTACGGCTTCAACAGCTCCATTCAACTTGGGTCTGTAGGGAGAAGAATTATGATGTGCAATCTTGAAGTCTTTACAAAAAGCTTCCACCATATTATTGTAC
This sequence comes from Lathyrus oleraceus, assembly GCF_024323335.1. NCBI lineage: Eukaryota > Viridiplantae > Streptophyta > Magnoliopsida > Fabales > Fabaceae > Lathyrus > Lathyrus oleraceus. The sequence continues at coordinate 306,252,382 of NC_066580.1, forward strand.
AAGTCCGATCCATTATCTGTAATGATCTTACTTGGCACACCATAACGGTATATGATCTGATTCTTGATAAACCTTACAACCACTTACTCGGTCACATTGGCATATGATGCCGCTTCAACCCATTTTGTGAAGTAGTCAATTGCCACCAAAGTGAAACGATGTCCATTCGAAGCTTTAGGCTCAATCATATTAATCATATCAATTCCCCACATGGAGAAGGGCCATGGGGAGGAAATAACATTCAACAATGTCGGAGGAACATGAATCTTGTCAGCATAAATTTGACACTTGTGGCATTTCTTCACAAACTTGCAACAATCAGATTCCATTGTCTGCCAATAGTAACCTGCCCTTAACATCTTATTCACCATTGCATGGCCATTGGAATGAGTACCAAAGGAATCTTCATGGACTTCAGTCATCAACAGGTACGCTTCGTTTCTATCCACGCATCTGAGCAAAACCATATCAAAGTTTCTCTTGTACAATACATCACCATTCAGGTAGAAATTTCCGGCTAATCTTCTCAAAGTCTTCTTATCTTTCAGAGATGCCCCAGAAGGGTAAATCTAACTTTGGGGGAAACACTTGATGTCATAATACTATGACTTCTTGTCTTTGATCTCTTCAACAAAAAACACATGAACTGGCCTATCAAGACACATCACAGTCAAATTTGGAACCTCATTCCAATACTTCACTACAATCATTGATGCCAACTCTATAAGAGCATCTGCAATCTGGTTTTCATCTCGAGGGATATGATGAAATTCAACCTTATTAAAGAAAGTTAAAATCCTCCTCGCATAATCTATATATGGTATCAAACCGGGTTGATTCATCTCCCATTCACCTTTGACTGATTCACAACCAAAGTTGAATCTCCAAAGATATCTAAATGCTTGATTCTGAGATCAATGGCCTCCTCGAGCCCCATAATGCAAGCTTCATATTCTACCATGTTGTTTGTACACTTGAAAGTCAATCTAGCTGTAAAGGGAAAATACGTTCCTTGAGGAGTAATAATCACTTCCCCAATGCTATTACCATATTGATTAACAGCTCCATCAAATACCATACCCCAACGGGGACCAGGTTCTGGCCCTTCTTCAAGCAATGGTTCATCACAATCTTTCATTTTCAAGTACAAGATCTCTTCATCCGAAAAGTCATATTGCACTGACTGGTAATCTTTGATTGGTTGGTAAGCCAAATGGTCAACCAAGATACTACCTTTGATCGCTTTCTGAGATTGGTATTCAATATCATACTCTGATAATAACATATGCCAACGGGAAATCCTTTTAGTTAAAGCAGGCTTCTCAAATATATACTTGATTGGATCCATTTTGGATATCAACCAAGTGATATGATTCAAGATATACTGACGCAAACGCTTAGCGGCCAAAGCCAATGCACAAGTCTTTTCTAGCATAGAATACCGAGTCTCACAGTTGATGAACTTCTTAATGAGGTAGTAAATTGCAAATTCTTTCTTTCTAGTCTCATCTTGCTGACCAAGGACACAACCCATACTATCTTCAAGTACAGTCAAATACATGATCAATGGTCTTCCTTCAACAGGTGGAGACAAAATCGGAGGTTCAAGCAGATATTCTTTGATATTGTCAAAAGCTTTCTGGCAATCTTCGGTCCAATCACAAGATTTATCTTTCCGAAGAAGCTTGAATATAAGCGCATATGTGGCAGTGATGTGTGAAATGAATCTTAAGATATAATTCAAGTGGCCGAGAAAACCTCTGAATTGCTTCTCAGTTTTGGGCGCAGACATCTCTTGTATTGCTTTGACCTTGGAAGGATCAACTTCAATACCCTTCTCGTTGGCAATAAAGCCCAACGACTTACCAGAACGAACACCAAAAGTACACTTATTGGGATTCAAGTGGAGTTTATACTTCCCCAAACGTTGGAATAGCTTTAACAAATGTTCAACGTGTTCCTCTTCATCAATTGATTTAGCAATCATGTCATCGATATAAACTTCAATCTCTTTATGCATCATATCATGAAAAAGAGTAGTCATTGCTCTTTGGTAAGTTGCACCAACATTCTTCAAACCGAAAGGCATCACTCTATAACAGAATGTTCCCCAAGGTGTAATGAACGTGGTCTTCTCCATATCTTCGGGTGCCATCTTGATATGATTATATCCAGAAAATATGTCCATAAACAAAAAGACTTTGAATTTAGTAGTATTGTCCACCAACATATCAATGTGCGGAAAAGGGGAATCATCTTTCGGACTGACTTTATTCAAATATCTGTAATCGACACACATGCAGACTTTTCCATCTTTCTTTAGCACAAACACTATATTGGCCACCCATTACGGATATTTAGCGGTCACAAGGAAACCGACATCAATCTGCTTCTGCACTTCTTCTTTGATCTTCACTGCCATATCAGGATGCGTTCTTCTCAAGTTCTGTTTGACTGGCGGGCATTCTGGTTTCAACAACAATCTATGCTCCACAATATCAGAATCCAAACCAGGCATGTCTTGATATGACCAAGCAAACACATCTGAATACTCTCGGAGAAGACAAACCAACCCCTTCTTCGCATCTGGACACAGTCGAAACCCAATCTTGACTTCCTTCACATCCTCTTCGGAACCCAAGTTGACTAACTCAATTTTCTCTTTGAATGGCTGAATGGCTTTTTCTTCATTCTCAAGAAGACGAGACAATTCATCACTCACTTCTTCATCACTTTCCTCCTCAGCCTCAAACACAGGGAATTCAAAATTTGGAGAAGGAGAATGATCATTGTATTCAATGAGGTTAGGAACCAACTTGCATAATGATTTGATATTTTGATTTTAGAGAAGCGAATTTGTGACCAAATATTATGCAATAATTATATTATTTATTTATGTTTTTTGTGATTACCATTTTCAGAATAAAGCAAAAAGTAAAAACAAAACATCATAGATGTGGATGAATAGAATTAATTTTATTGATGATCAAATTTGAATTTCCTAACAATGTTCACTTCCCCCTTAGGCATAGGAGAAGGATTTTTAAAACAAATAAAATCATTTACTTAGATCGATGCAAAATAACAGGAATATCAACACCAGTCCAATTGTTGCAAGCCTTTCCATGTGTCACAAAATTGGTGCAGTTTTCCTCTTCGTCATCCTCTAGCACAACAACTAAGTGTTATTCATTGCCATAATTGAACCCTCCTCTACGGAAGCTAAGTTGCAATCCTCTGATCTAGCAGTTGATGAACCTTGCTGAAAGCCCAGACCGGCTCTTCCCTTGTTGTCGGAGACCTCTACCATGCGCCCCCACTGATCCATAATGCCCTTTTCAACAATCTTCCTTGCATCTTTCAATGAGGACATAGGTGCCCCAACCCTTTTTTCAACAACAATAAATAAAGCTGGGAATGGAGTTCCAACCTCATCCTCAGCTTCAATGTAAGAGAAAGATGACAGGTGGCTAACCAACAACACCTTTTCACCGCCAACGATTACAAGCTTCCCATTCTTGACAAATTTGAGCTTCTGATGTAGTGTGGAGGTAGCAGCTCCCGCCTCATGGATCCATGGCCTTGCAACAGACAACTATAGGCCGAGTGGATATCCATTACTTGGAAAGTAATCTGGAAGTCACTCGGACCTATCTTCACTAGAAGGTCCACTTCACCTATCACTGTTTTGCGTGAACCGTCAAAAGCTTTGACCATTACATCGCTATACCTCATGGGCGCTCCTTGATATGACATCTTTGAAAGAGTTGATTCGGCAGCACATTCAACGATGATCTGGTGTCAACAAGTACATTAGACAAAGCATCACCTTTGCAATTCATGGAGATATGCAAAGCCAAATTATGATTCCTACCCTCCTCAGGAAGTTCTTCATCACAGAAGCTGAGTTTGTTGCAGGAAGTGATGTTAGCTACTATATGATCAAACTGACCTACCGTAACATCATGCTCTACAAACGCTTGTTCTAGAACTTTCTGCAGTGCTTCTCTGCACACTTTTAAATTCATAAGCAGAGACAGTACTGAAATCTTTGAGGGGGTTTGGAGCAACTGCTCCACCATATTAAACTCACTCTTCTTGATCAAACGGAGTACCTTATCATCATCATCATCATTAGCCTTCAAATTGCTGGATTCACCAGACTGACACTTTGAAGCACTAGTCGGATCTACAGCAGACACTTCCACCTTCTTACTGACAGTTGATTCTTCCTTATCTTTTGGGAACACCGGCCCAAACACTCGACCGCTATGGGTCACTTTAGTAACATTCCCAATGCTTACTACAGAGCTGGTTGTAGGAAATGGAACCTCTTGACCATCTTTCAACATTGTTGCATTATACTGATACGGAACAACCTTATCCATCTACCATGTTGACTGAGGAATTCCCATGAGCGGGCAGTGGGTTTGCTTTTACATTGGGTGCCCGGTCCTTAAAGGACACCATGCCACTTTTCACTAGCTTCTGAACTTCGTATTTGAGCGGATAGCAGTTCTCAATACCATGTATGGGTGCTCCATGATGAAAAGCACAACGGAGGTCAGGCTTATACCACCATGGAAGTGGTTCAGGAATTTGTGGCAGACTCCTTGGTTGGAGTAGGTTCTTGAGAACCAACGATGGATAAAGCTCTACATAGGTCATAGGAATTAGGTCGAAAGAGACCTTCTTCCTCTCGAAAGTTTGTTGTTGATGATTATTGGTATTGTTGTTATTGTAGGTGTTTGTTCGTTGCTGTGGTTGTTGTTGTTGACGCTGTTGTTGTTGAATTGGTGTTGAATTGACTTGTGGTTATCGCTATCTTTCTTCTTCCCGAAGTTGCAGCCTAATCTCTTACTCGATGATGTCTTCTCCTTTTACAATCGTCCTTCTCGGACACCTTCTTCAAGCCTCATCCCCATATTTACCATTTCGGTAAAGTCACTGGGGGCACTGTCGATCATATGTTCATAGTAAAATGAACTCAGGGTCTTCAAAAAGATCTTGGTCATCTCCTGTTCCTCTAAAAGTGGGGTGATCTGAGAAGCTAATTCTCTCCACCTCTATGCATATTCTTTGAATGTCTCCTTATCCTTCTAAGACATAGACCTCAATTAGTCTCTATCAGGCGCCATATCCACAATATATTTATACTGTTTAGTAAAAGCTTCTCCCAAATCGTTGAAAGTGTGAATGCTTGCACTGTCCAACCTCATATACCATCTAAGCGCCGCACCGGTCAGACTGTCTTGGAAGTAGTGAATTAACAGCTGATCATTGTCAGTTTGGGTAGACATTTTGCGGGCATACATCACCAAATGATTGAGTAGACATGTGTTTCCTCTGTATTTTTCAAAGTCAAACACTTTGAACTTCACTGAAATCTTCACATTCGGCACCAGACATAATTCAACAACACTCTTTCCAAACAAGTCCTTACCTCTCAATGTTTTCAACTCCTTGCGCAACTCAAGAAATTGATCCTTCATTACATCTATTTTCTCATACACGTCTGGGCCCTCAGATGGCTCGGAATGATAAATGGTATCCTCCACACGAGGTAAGGTGTGCACAATGGGAGGTGACACAGACATGACCGGGATAGATGCCGACATAGAAGCAAAGGTAGGCGCAAAGCCTTCAGGCATGATGTTTGGCGACATTCCTCACGGGAATCCGGCAGGCATGGCAGGCGCAAAATAAGTGGTAGCAGCAGGCATGATAGAGGTAGCCACCTATGAAAAGTAGTCCTTTGAGGAGGAGGAGTTGCGGATGTTGGAGAAGACTGGCCCTGAGCAGCTAGCACTAACTCCATCATGGAAGTCAATCGAGCGATCTCGTCCTTTAGCTCTCTATTCTCTAGCTCAAGATGTTCCATGATTCTGGAGTGATTGGCGTGAGTGTTGTACCGATGAGTCAGCTTGGCTGAAGCACAGAAGAAACACCAATCAGAGATCTGGCGAAAGAGAAACCTACTTATGCAAATGATGCATGAAATGCAATGCTTGTTTATTTTTTTTATTTTTTCAAGGAACTTACAATATTATTTGGGAATATATATATATATATATATATATATATATATATATATATATATATATATATATATATATATATATATATATATATATATATATATATATATATATATATATATATATATTATATATAATATATATATATATATATATAACAACAATTGCAACAATTTGATATGACCAAAAATCTCTTTTTATTTATGTAATTGGAAGGATTACATTGAGTACAATTTCAGAAACCAAATGGAAAGTACAAGAGTAAAGGAGACTAGTCATCCTAAGGATCCCTAACAACAATGTCAGAAGATCTGGTTGTAGGCACGTACTTCCTTTGAATGCGTCGAATCTCGGTCTAAAAAGAAGCCTTCATCTGAGTCTTCACGAGGACAAGCGGATCAACAATCTTCTTCCAAGCAACGGAAGGCTGAGGCACACTAGAGGAAGATGAAACCTCTGGCTCTCTCTTTCTCTTCGTCACTCGGTCTTCAAGTAGCTCAATGAGTGCATCTTTGTCCTTAGACTCCAATTGCAACTCCTCATCCTTCTTGCTCAAAACACGGAAACGCTCTTCCCACATATCCTTCTCTTGCTTCATCTTGGCGAGTGCGTCTTCCAACTCCTCTACATCTTGGTTAGGGAGAGTTAATGGCTCAACCACAACCTTAGATATAGGTCTTTCACAAGAATAAGGCATCTTCAACTCCAAATCTCTTTTCTTCACCCAAGGAGTGTAAGCTTCCAAAGCTACACAATTGCACGGACCGAGCTCAAATCTTCCCTTCCTATTCACATTATGCCAAGCATGCACAATATTCTGCTTCAAATGTTAGGGATCTTTACCCTCTTGATAGAAAAGACCTCCTAACAAAGTGTTATTAGGTTTGTCTCTCAAGGGGAACCCAAGTTGACGACGAGCCAAACAGGGTTGTAGTTAACTCCTCCTTGCATACCAATGAGAGGCACATTGGAGAATTCACCACAAAAATCAATAATCTCCAAACTGCTCAAAGAAGGATCATACCAAACTATATCATCATTAGTGAGAGACATAAGTCTCTGAGACCACCGTAGACATTGTTTGTTCTCCATAAAAGTAGGCGTCTGAGACAAGTGTGAAATAAACCATTTGTACAGAAGAGCAATGCAACAGACAATAGTTCCACCACCTTTAGAGATCCTTAGATGAAAAGAGAAATACATATCACCCAACAAAGTAGGCACAGGATTCCCAATCACGAAAACTCTAATGGCGTTAACATCAACAAAACCTTCAATGTTAGGAAACAAAGCTAATCCATAAATGAGCAACACAAAGATAGCTTCAAAAGCGTCCACACTACCGGCTTGAGCAAAAGCAGTAGCTTCCTTGATGAGGAAATCATATGGCAACCTAAATAATCCACCTTTCTTCACCCAATGAGCCTCTATCTCAGACTTCTTCAAGTGAAGAGCTTCAACAATAAGACGAGATCTAGGAATCTCCTTCAATCCACTAAAAGGCATTCTACTAGAAATGGGTATTCCCGAGAGATGAGAATACTACTCCAATGTAGGCACAAGGTGATAATCTTGGAAAGTAAAGCAACGGTAGAGAGGATCATAGAACTGCACTAGCCCACTTAGAAGTCCTTCAACCACATCCGCAGACAAGACAAATAATATCTTCCCATGGCGTAGTTTGAAGTCCAAGGGATCTAATACAAAAGATGCTAGCTTCCTTAACTCTTTCAAATCGAGACATCTGAAACTGTACTTCTTAGTGTACCTTCGTCCATAATCCATTGTCTGAAAATATTCACAAATAATACCTTAGTTCCTTGAAACTTTCGTGTGATGAATGTTATGATGCGTATGAATGCATGAATGCAATAATCACAAATAAGGGATCATACACAAGGCAAGCAAACAAAGGTCAAGGGATGAATCAAGTCATTGTCAAGATTAATCATCCATTTTGGTGGATTATGGTTCTCACCTTATCAACACCCAAGTTCATTGATATTGACAAGACTTGATTGGATCAACCAATAATCAATGTTTTGTTGTGAGTCACGAGCATGGAGTCTTGGTAACAACCATCCCAAAGGAGTGGACTAAGGACGAAAACCTATATATCATGTTGTAAAAAAGTTCCCAAAGTGTTAATTCCGTCTATCGGATATTATAGGTTAAGATGACTGACTCATCGACCCATAATATTCTCAAGAGAAACTCGTCTGAGTGTAGTATCGCATAACAACTATTATCAAGTTTACACTTGAACGGCCTTCGCACTACGTCCTAAATAGGCCAAGAAGGATAAATGTTCTGCAATCCTCAACTTCGGACCCAAATTAGAGATAGTAATGCCTAACCACAAATACTTGTGTGACATTTTCAAATCTAAAAGGGTCTTCACTGAGCAGATGGATCTCAATCCAACTTGTTAAGGACTACTTCACACAAGTCGAACATGACTATACCATCCTCCTATCTTAATTGCACTCAAGTTTGGGTTAGAACTTATCTCACCACTCAGAGATCACCAAGCACAACCAGTAAATTATATCACTCAAATATACATACATCACATATACAATTATATACACACACAAAAGTAGGCTAAACCCACTGGAGACTACTCCCCAGCAGAGTCGCCACTTAATTTCTGTAGCAGTAAATTCATGATCATCAAGCTATGGATAAGCTAGACATCAAATAACAAGAGTCGCCACCGCGCTTTTATTGTTTCCAAGTGAAAAGGGAAAAGTACGAACAAAACCCAAAAGTAAGAAGTTTTCAAATCAAAACTAATAAAGTTCCAGAGATTACAGGTAAGGGGGTTGGTTACACAGAGGGAAGGTGTTAGTACCTAAAGTGTCCTAGGTACTCCTAGGGAACCCTTTCTTGTGTGCATATGTATTTCGTATAAAATGATGTTTACAAACAAATAGAATGGGGGGGGTGAGAAAAGAATTCATTAATTATATTTTTGTGTTTGACAAGACCTTTGGACTTGTGCCTACATACTTACATAAAAATGAGGGATCAAAATCTCGTAGTTCATGATACAAATGTCAAAGTGAATGCATTTCTTTTAACAAAAAATTAAGTTTGGAAGGCACAAGGGCCTAGAAAATGGTTTGAATGAGTTAGTTCTTTTTGGATTTTGAAAATTTTAAATCTAGTATAGTTAAGTTTATTTACAAGTTTAATTTAAGAAAAGAAGTTTGAAAATGCAATGGCTTAAGGACAAATATTTTAGTTTGCAAAAATGGTCAAAGTTTGAAAATCTACAAACTCAAGCAAAGATTATTTTTGAAAGGAGGGAGAGATTTTGAAATTAAAGAAGTGGGGAGGAGATGGAGAAATTAATCCTAAGCATAAATTTAAAAGTTAAGACTTGAAAAGATCTAACCAATGGGCAGCAATCCAATAGGCAAGAATGCCATATAGAAACCCCATATTCCATTGGATATTAGAATCAAGAAACAAACAATGCATAACATATTAACTTGAAGAGCAAGGCATCAAATAAAGATAGCCACATCCAAGCTTTAGCCACTCCAAAATCTTCTACAAATTGGCCTATGTAGCAGATGAATTCCACAAGTCACACGTTCAAAATAACAGCTTCATAATGATCATGTTGCAGATGACCTCAGATGGATCTTCAATGATGTATCAGATGACGTTTCAAATTGCAAGCACTTGGTTACATGAAAGTTGGCATTAACCAAGTCCTTTTGCATAGGGATGTTTCCTAGATTCTAAGTCTAATTGCCCAAGATCAAACCAACAGTCCACACAATAGTTTTTTAGGGTTTTTGTTTCTTATTATGTACATTAATGGTCAAAGACCACACAAACAAACAAAATATACACAAACAAGATATATCACATAACATGGTCCAAGTGGACAAAGTGAAAAGGCATTAATATAAACAATTAGAATGGTATGAATAATGGCAAATGAATAGAGCTTAAAAATTAAAGTGCATTAAAAGTAAATGGCCTGAAATTAAATGTTAGTTTCCACACAAAGCAAGTAAAAAAAGCCAAGTTTCCACACAGTACCATGAAATAGGGGAGACTTACAATCTCACTAACTAGAATGCTATGCCTTTTTGTGTCAAAATTTTAGCGCTATGTTAAGCAATCGTAATTGGACTTATGTAGAAGTCACAACTATTTGAGGTCGGGCAATAGAATTTTGGTGTTAATGTATGTTAGAGATATAATATAATAGACTATGCTCATGAGACATACCACACACAAAAAGAATATGCAAAAGAGGTAGCCTAATCTCATCCATACTTATGTTGATTTTTCAATCAACTAGCCTTAGGACCTTGAGATATCATAGGCCAAATGAAATGGATGCATAAAGAAGGGGAATTAGACGAAGAGGGAGGGGAATAGATCAAAACTCAAATTGGTCAAAGGAGGACTTTTACAAAATTAAGATCATTCATTCAGTTTGGGAGATGGAATGTACATTCCATCAATCCCCTAAATCCAATGATCTTACCCTAACAAAGTTAAATCAACCTTGACCAAGGCCCAACAACACAACTCAAACTTATACAAATCATCAAGATAGCTCAACACATTTATTTGGCATTTATTCAATTTAAAAATACTAAAAATAATGCATTAAATTAAATATGGTTTGTCAAATTCCTAAAATCTCATCAAAACACCAAAGAAATGACCATGAGATTTATCATAGGTCAAACAAGGTCAAAGGTCCTTGGAGAAAATCAATTAAAAGTATTTTTAAACAAATAAACATATTTACAAAATCAATTAAATCATGAAAAATATTAATAATGATCCAAAAAATAATTTTATTTCAAAATATGAAAGAAGAATTTATTTTAAATTTTTAGGTGAAACTCTCATATTTTTTAGATCAATATTAAAATTAATATGAAATAATGAAAATCAAATGAAATAAAATAAAAATTAGAAAATCAAAAAAACATGGACCACTTGATCTCCCTCATTAATTGAGGTGGCAGATCAAGTGGGTCTGAGTGCGCGTTCCACCATACACCTGGTCAACTGTTGCACATGCATGGTAATTACTTTGGGCGCTCAGGATTAAAACATTTCAAATGAGATCAATGGCTCAGAACCTGTCCAGCACACCACCGGCGCTGGACCTCCGGTCACCTTCTTAGGTGAGGTCCACCGGACTGGTTCACTCATCACCATCAAGAAAATGAAAAAGAGGACATGATCTGAAAGAAAAAATGGCGTAGATCACGAATCTGACCTCAATTTCAACTAACTCTAAATATATAGAAAGATATGAGGAGTTGAATTTTGGAGTGTGTCAACTGAGTTGCTTCGATTTGACCTCAAAGCAACTGAATCTTCTTTCCTACATTGGTAGGACTTCCGACAACCAACGATCCAAGAGAATTGATGAGAATTGAGTGAGAATCAAAGAGAAGAAGATTTCTAAAAATTACCTTCAATGTCTGCAGAAATGGATCTTGCTTGCTTCAAACTTGACTTGATCACACTCGAGAAGCTTGCATGAGTGGTTTGGAAATGGTACAAAGCTTTGGATCCTGGAGTTTTTGAATCTCCAAACAGTGAGATTCAAACTCAATTTTCAAGTTGAAAATTCTCTGGTTTTCCTTTGAATTGTGAGGGTTTCAATTGGGGGGCAAAGTTGGCGCGCAAGGTGTGTTTGAAATGAGCTCTGAGGCCTTGTATTTATAGCATTTGGAATTGATAATTGTACACTTGAGAAATTGCTAAAAATGGCAAGGGTGACACACAAGCTTGCATGGGCGTGCACAGACCCATGAAGCAATCCATTATGATCTGATTGCAACTGTACTGAAGTTCAAATGATGCTTGAATGACAAGGCAATGTGAAATGGAGTTCTGGATATTTGATTTTTCCTCTTGATACGGACCTATTAAGACCATGCGCATCCCTAGTAAACCTCATCCAAAATGCATGAAATATGACTCTTTGGAAAGCTTGGATCAAGGGGAACAAGTTTGATGTTGAACACTTTTTCATTGGGAGTTGGATCATGGTTAATTTTGAGGTGGAAGTTTGGAAATTTCAACATGTTGAAATTTTTTGTAAGTGTCAAGTCATATACCTCAATATTCCACCTTACTTAAATTTTTATGTGAGATCCAAATGAGAAAAGTGTCTTCATCAAAGTTGTAGCTCTTTCAAAGACTTGTTCAATGGTATAGAGCAAAAATGACTTATAATGTATCCTCATATCACATGCTCATAAAAGTTGATTTAGCTCTCACTCCAAACATCAAAGTTGAAGTAGACATCTTGATATTAATTGTGAAACTTGGAAATATTTTATCTCATAAAAATTGAATGAGTTATGGTCTTGGGAAGTTGACTTTAAAATTAGGGTTTAGACAAAATGACCTATAATGTCTCAACATAGAATATTACTTTCCAAGCAAAATTAGCTCTAGACTTGAACATGAAAGTTGTTTGGAATGACATTTAGAGTAACTTTTCTCTTGGAATCATTTTTATATGGGGAAAATTGTAGGAGATAGGGTCTAGGGAGACCCAATTTTGATCAGATGAATTCATCTGGCCAACCACCATCAACCAACTTGCTAACTTCTAATTCTCTTGACTTTTTGGACTCATGATGGATTATACATGCATAAGATGATGAATTTTGAAATGTCCCTTGAGAATTTTGATCAATTGGTAAGATAGTTTGTTGGAGAAGTTACTTAAGATACCCAATCAAACTAGGGTTTCCAAGGCAAACCACCTCCAAACTCTTGAAGAATGCTTGATCAATATAATATGTAGATATAATTGGGACTCATATATGATGCTTTGAGATGTTTTGAATCAATCCTTGGTTGTGCTCTTAGCTTTAAGGGTCTTGAACCCTAGATATGAACTTGATAGACCAATGATGATCATGCCCTACCTACAAAAGAGTTAGGCAAATGCAAAGACATATTTTTGGTATTTTGGTTAGTAAAATGATGATATACAAGCCAGATACAATCACATAGTGCTTGGTGATCTATCCCTAAGCAAACCTAATGAAAGAGGTGTAAGGAGAATGCCAAGGTGTGATCTCAATGCTAATGCATCTGATGAAATTGCATGAGGGATCTTAGGGTCAAAATTGGGGTCTTACAGCTGCCCCTATTTAAGGACATTCTAACTGAGGAGGTGAAGGTTAAAATCTTCATATCGACTCAGTAGAATGGGCTTAAAATAACAACATAGAAACAAATTTTGGTCCCTTTGAGACCTCATGATGCATATGATATGAATGTAAAAGCGAATTCTCTGTGGGGAAATATTGCCACAAAGGAAAAGAAATCAGAGAGACCGAATATCCGCAGGAGCATAAAGCATTCCATAAGGAAAAACTTACTGGGGAGACAGGGACTCTAGGGGGGGGGAGGATTATGCGTAGGCCAGGCTACGACTTCAAATTGTTGGGGGACTAGAGAGATTCCATAAAAAATGTAAAGACTCATCCAGGGAAACAAAACATCTCCAGGGGATACGAGTAACTCTGGGTAAAGTTGAAGTACTTGAATCATTGCAGGAAAAACAATTTCAATAAGGAAATGCGCACTCAACTCAATTGGGGAACAAATAAACTTCAACACATGAGGAGCAGAAATCAATTATCCACTACCTGTTACTGGGTAAGGAGATGATAGAGATCTGACAGAGAGGACATCCATCATCGGTTAGGATGAACATATCAAGGATGACTTGCTGAGAACCACCAAGAGGGAGTATTCATTACCGGTTACTGGGTAAGAATAGCCTTGTTGGGGAAAACTGCAGAAAATAGGATTTACAACTACCAGTTACTAGGCAGAAGACCAAAGATGAGAATACCCGTCACCGATTAGGGTGAACATATCAAGTATAGACTCAGAAGGGAAGAAAATTCGTCATCGGTTAAGATGAACATATCAAGGATAGACTTTCTTGGAATGTCAAGGAGGATATTCATCATCGGTTAAGATGAACATATCAAGGATAAACCCACTGAGTAAAGAGTAGGAATTACATCTATCGAATGCTGGATAAAATACCATCAAAGAGAAAATCGTCACCGGTTAGGATGAACATATAAAGGATAGAGTTTGTTGAGGAGCAAAATAGGAATTACATCTATCAGTTATTGGATAGAATACCACAAAGAGAAAATCTATCACCGGTTAGGATGAACATATCAAGGATCGACTCTGAAAAAAGGGAAAGAAAAGCAGGATTTATAACTGCCAGTTACTGGGTAGAAGACCGCAAAGAGAAGGAAAATCGTCATCGGTTAGGATGAACATATCAAGGATTAGCTCTCTGGGGAACAAAATTGGATTACAACTACCTTTATACTAGGTAGAATACCAAGGATGAGAGTATCCATCATCGGTTAGGACGAACATATCAAGGATAAACTCAGACAGGGGAAGAAAATATTCGTCATCAGTTAGGATGAACATATCAAGGACATTCTTCCGAGAAAAGAATGAGTCCACTGGGGACTCTACTGATGGGGAAAACAGGGGTACCTTTGTCGGGCATTAGGCAAGAAGTAACAAACTACAAACTAAGAAGAATATTACCAGTTACTGGGTAATGAACCCTTAGGAGACCCGAAGCATCTATCTAGGCAAGAACTAGAAAGAAACAGCCAATCAAGACTCAACCCAATGAGGATATAACTCAAGGGGAGTGATTCCATCCAGATAATCCACTAGGTAGGAAACTAAAACAAAAATCTTCCACGAGGAAATAACTCAATGGGGAAAGGAGAAATGTTAAAGTCTTTCTGCTTAAGGGGCCGACACTCTACAATTGAAGGAGGAAAGACGCCAGATTTGTATGGGGATAAAGTACCGCCATACAAAGAATGAAAATCCCAGACAATGAATCAATAATGATGCGATCATGCAATTATGAAATTATATGAGTGTATATGTATATGTATATATGATGATTATGCTGACAAAACGATCGCAAAGGATACAAAGATGTTGCAAAAATTTGAATCATCGATACAATCCTCGGTCAATCCACAAAAGAGGGGAACAACTGCCGGAGCAAAGAGATCAATATCCCAAAGGCTCAACCCAAGCTGGGGAAGGAGGAGATCTACTGAGGAAAGGAAACATTATCGAATCTGCAGGAAATTCTAGGTCAACATCATATTGAATGGGAGACAGTCGTGCAAAGGATAAACACAAATAATTGCTCAGGAACCAGGAGGAAACTCTGACTGGGGATCGAGCTGGATGGCGACTGGTGGAGAAACCAACGCAATCTACTGAGGAAACTAATCTTAATCTGCTGGAGATCAAAACCAACGTTAACCCTGCTGAGGAATATACAACCTTCACTGGTAATAAATCAACCAACTCGGTTGGGGATAACTGAAGGGTTAACTGCTCGGGGGAACCATTAATGCACCACACTTAGGACTTGCTGTTTCTGAAATGCTGTTGATATTTCTATTTAATTGCTTTAAAATTCTTGCTTTTATATGTTTAAGAAAATGATTTTGATTAAAAAATTTAAATTCAAAAATGATCATAATAAAATTTAAAACTATTTGGCTGAAGTAAATAAGAGTGGAACAATTAGATAAAAACTCAACTTTATTTAATAGAATGGTAGTCTGTAAATGACAAGACTCCCTAAATCTTTACAAAGTTGAAAATGATAATTTACATGGAAAAGGGTTACATTGAATACAATTGTCCATTAATCCTTCTACTAACTCTTGATATCCGCTGTGCTTTCGGCCGCTATTGGGGATGATGAATTAACGTCAACCCTTGTGCTTAACAAAGTTTCTCCAAAAAAAATGAAGATCAGCAGAATGCAGTTACTTGCCATAATCCCTAAATTTTGAATAAGTTTCCCCAGAGTGGGGTTCTCAACTTATTAGGAGAATTTTTCTATTTTATGTCTCTAATTTTTGCTTGGATCGCCCTTTCGGGTTTTCAATCCACCGAGACGCTCATTTTTGCCTACGCCGCCCTTTCAGGTTTTCAACTTAGCGAGTTATTCTTTTATTTTTAGGCGAAGTATTTCTTGACTGCATTTGCATTCACAGGACGAGTGAACTATTCACCATCCATAGTTGTAAGAATCAATGCACCACCTGAAAAGGCTCTCTTAACAACATATGGGCCTTCATAATTAGGAGTCCATTTTCCCCTAGAATCTGGTTTAAACGATAAAATCTTCTTGAGCACAAGGTTACCTTCCCTGAATACCTGAGGTCTGACCTTCTCATCAAAATCTTTCTTTATCCTTTGTTGATATAACTGACCATGACACATGGCAGTCAATCTTTTCTCTTCAATTAAAGTCAACTGATCAAACCTGGTTTGACACCATTCAGCCTCAGCCAACATGGCTTCGATGAGCACACACAATGAAGGGATCTCAACCTCTACGGGAAGCATTGCTTCCATACCATAAAAAAGAGAGAAAGGGGTTGCCCCTGTTGAAGTGCGGATGGATGTACGATACCCGTGCAAAGCAAATGGGAGCGTCTCATGCCAATCCTTATACGTCACAATCATGTTCTGAATAATCTTATTGATGTTCTTATTTGCGGCTTCAATAGCCCCATTCATCTTGGGTCTGCAAGAAGAAGAATTATGATGTGCAATCTTGAAGTCTTTACAAAGTGCTTCCACCATATTATTGTTCAAGTTCGATCCATTATCTGTAATGATCTTACTTGGCACACCATAACGACATATGATCTGATTCTTGATAAACCTTACAACCACTTGCTTGGTCACATTCGCGTATGATGCCGCTTCAACCCATTTCGTGAAGTAGTCAATTGCCACCAAAATGAAATGATGTCCATTCGAAGCTTTAGGCTCAATAATGCCAATCATATCAATTTCCCACATGGAGAAGGGCCATGGGGAGGAAATAACATTCAACAGTGTCGGAGGAACATGAATCTTGTCCGCATAATTTGACACTTGTGGCATTTCTTCACAAGCTTGCAACAGTCAGATTCCATTGTCAGCCAATAGTAATCTTCCCTCTATAACACCTTAAACCCCACACATAATTTATCGCATAAATTAAATATAAAATAAAACCACGTAAGGTGTCACACATTCATAACATACATGACCTACTCTGTAACACGGGTTTCAATAGTAATTTCAATACACACATTTGTAATAAGGATGTTTACACGACATCCTACTTATTTGAATCATACCTGGGATGTTTACACGACATCCTTCTCATCTGATCGGTATTATATATTCACAAAATAAGACATTCATAACTTGTCACTGCATCTTCACTTCCATTTTTAAGTATCATCGCAGTGGAATTATCATCACAATTATGGAAGATAAAGCAAGTAATAACATTTACTCTCAACTTCAATTGCAATAACAAAATAAGAGAGTTCTAATCAATCAGCTCAACATCTTAAGAATTCTCAACAACAAAATTAGTCTTAAGACTTAACCATGATCAGACATAAGGAATAATGTAAGCGTTTAACCCAACCCGACGTTACATGATCAGAGCAAGGTACCACTAGTAAAAGCGAAAAAATAAAGAAGTAATCCAAGAGCTACCTTCCACTTACTTCAACAATACTACACTTGAGTATCTGCATGATGCCCATGTAAAGGCAACATTCAAACAGAAAGGGTGAGAATTCATTTCAATAATAATGATATAAAATGAAGAATAGAGTACAACATCTACAAATCATGCACAATAATATATCACATTCTAACATCCAAATCATAATCAACATCATACACGACAACATCTCAATTATCATTAACATCATGCAAAGCCATATCTCAGTTATCATTAACATCATATGCAACAACATCTCATCCAACAACACATCAACAAAAATCAATACAAATACAACACTTATGCAATGTACTCAACACCGACTCAACATGCACATGGTACCAAAATGAACACTTAGGTTCATCTCACTCCATGATCCCCACCACAGGATTGATTCCCTCTTGAAACCGGAGCACACCAAAATCTCTACCATCACCATAGGTAACGCTTCACTAATCCCCCATAATAGGAATTAGCTACTCGCACCTGATCCATCACCATGGGATCGAGGCTCACCAAAAATCGTTACCATCAATATATGTAATGCTTCACTAATCCCTCATAATAAGAATTAGCTACTCGCACCCGACCCATCACCATAGAATCGAGGCTCACCAAAATTGGACTGAAGCCCGTACATCCAGATGCATGACTCTCAAATAACATGCATTAACACAATAAGGTTTACTTAAAGGATCCCCACACATATCTCATCTTTTATGCATCACACCATTCATCATGCAACAACCAATTCATGTTACCACATGAATAATATCAACAAATAACAACAACTCCTCAACATCTTAACATCATTGACATAACAACATAATTATCACACAATGATATTACAACAATGCAACGAATCATCAACCAAACGTATAAACCAATATATTTATCAATACAGTAGGCATGTGAATATTATTAAAACATATCAACAATCACTACCATGTTTTAGGTATGAGCGTTAGCTTTCTAACGCTTCAAACGCAATCAAAATCGGACTTACGAAATGAAAGTTATGACCAAAATCGTCGGGATGTGTCAACAATTCATTAACCGAACGTAAGAGCAAGAACTTCACCAACACAGTAGGCATAGGAATAATACTCAATCAATTCACTTATCACCATCATACTATATCTCGTATATTAATCTTTCTAATGCTTCATACCTCAACCCAAAATGATTCACGAGTTGAAATTTATGATCAAAACCGTGCACGAAGGCGTTACTAAAAAGTTGTTGTTTTTAAATTTTCCAACATAATTTTCATCTTTCTCAATCCTAAAAACGTCCATGAAATAATCTCCAAAATTATTTAATTCCTGAAACAAAGTTATAGCTCTCTGTTTCAGATATTCAACGCTTCAAACGTCACTCGATTTGGACTTATGGATCAAACGTTATGGCCAAAATGATTTCAACCAAAAAACATGAAAAAAGGCTCGCGATAGTGACGGACATAATGCATAATTTTATGCGTTTTTCATCGTTGGAGGCCTTTCGGACCTCCGATTTCGATTCCATAAAAAGTCAAACGCTCAAAAAATTACAACTCATACAATACTCTAATTATCTAAAGTTAATTTACAGTTTTAACATAATTAAATCATTTAATCATAATTTTAAGATTATGCCTAAAACCTTCAAAATTGTAACAATGGTGAATATATGATAAATCATCAAAACATAAAACTACACACATGTAAGACACATGAATCTAATCATATCATCATCATATAATAATCATCATAGCATCCAAATTCAAAATTATGAATCAAAACACTCAACCCTAAGGAGGTTAAGGGTTCCTCCATTCTATCATTCTATCATATCCTTTACTATTGGAACAAGTTCTCACTCTTACCTTAAATTTTCCAACAAGATGCACATTTCAAGCTCTAACAATGGAGTTTTCTTTTAACCCTATCCCTTGCCTATTCTCACCATAAAATTCTATTTTACGTAAAACCCTCCAAACTCTCTTACTAACATTTTTATCATTAACCTAATCCCCCTCAATTAGGAACTTCCACCATTTCCCTCACTTATCATATTATTTACCACCATACCCCTCTTGACTCTAATTTTCTTTTAATAAAATAATACCAATAATATTCTTCTTTTTCTCCATACTATTTCTACTCTTCTATTTTATTCCAACTAATTAAATAAAATAGTTATAGGCTAATTATTAAAAATTCTGATTATCCCCATTAAATAAGTAAAATAACTAAATTTTATTATTTAATTAAGATGCTCATATTCTAGTGATTTTTATTTATTTATTTAATTAATTCGAATAAAATACTATTTATTTCAATCACTAATTAAAATTCTAATTAATTATCAACAACTATACCAAACTCTTACTCCCTCCATACTTCTATTTCAAGGATACCTACCCTCACAATCATACACAATTAATTTAAAACGCCCATTAATCATATAAAAATCTAAATAATTCAAATTAATTAATTAATTAAATTCAGGGTGTTACAACTCTCCCCCACTTAAGAAATTTGTTCCCTCCAAAATTACTTGAGGAAAATAGAGTCAGATACGACTCCTTGATCTACTTCTCAGGTTTTCATGTCATGCTCCCACCATTTGGTCCACCTAAAACTACCTTCACTAAGGAAACCTCTTTACCAGGAATCGGTTTCACTTCCCGATCTTCTATCTGCACAGGTGATACATCAACAGTCAGATTATCTCCCACCTACACATCATCCACTTGGATCACATGAGATGGATCCGAAATATATCTCCTCAACTAAGACACGTGAAAGACATCATGAATATTAGCAAGCAGCGACAACAAAACAATCGTATAGGCTACCTCTCTTATCCTCTGTAAAATGTGGTACGGGCCCACAAAACATGGTGTGAGCTTTCGAGACTTCCTCGACCAACACCAGCTACCGATGTAACCCTCAAAAACACGTGATCTCCCTCCTGGAGCTCAAGCGCTTTCCTCCTCTTGTCATGGTAACTTTTCTGACGACTCTGTGATGCTTTCATCTTTTCTTGGATCATCTAGATCTTTTCAGTCGTCAGGTGAACAATCTCAGGTCCGAGCACAAAATGTTCGCCTGACTCATACTAACATAAATAAGTTCTACATCTCCTACCATACAATGCCTCATATGGTCCATTTTGATACGAGAATAGAAACTGTTGTTGTAGGTAAACTCAGCCAATGACAAGTAGTTATCACATGTACCTCCTTGTTCTAACACATAAACCCTCAATAGGTCCTCCAAAGTTTGGATAGTCCTCATTATTTGAACGTCCGTCTATGTAAGATAAGAAGAACTTAACTTCAGCTTAGTACCCAAAGTAGACCTCAGACTCTCCTATATCCTCGATGTAAATCTCGGATCTCTATCTGATACAATACTTGAAGAATTACCATTCAGCTTCACAACATCATCAATATACAATTCACTCAGCTTTTGCAAAGGATAATTATCCTCATTGGTACAAAATAAGATGATTTGGTCAATCTACCCACAATCACCCAAATTGAATCGCATCCCTTTGAATTCTTCGGTAAATCTGTTATAAAGTCCCTGAAAATACTATCCCATTTCAACTATGGAATATTCAATGGTTGCATAAGACCTAACGACTTCTAATGCTCCATCTTTGACTTCTGACAGGTCAAACAAGCATACACGACTTTGGCATCCTCTTTCTTCATTCTTGGCCATCAAAACATCTTCTTCAAATCTTTATACATATTAGCATCAAGATAAATACTCAATCCACTTCTGCGACCCTCCTCAAGAATACTCCTATTAAGTTCGGGTACATTAGAGACATAAATTCTATCTCTGAACATCATCACACTATTTTCATCAACTCGGAAATCACATATGTTACCTTGGTTGATTAATGTGAGATGATCTATCAAACTCAAATCAGATATCTGACCTTATCTGATCTCTTTCAGGATACCACTCGTCAACTTCAACATACCCCACTTCACACTATCAAGAGTTTCTCCACCCACTAACTCATATATTTGAATTGCTCAATCAGTTCTAACTCTCGAGCCATAAGCATCGACCTGTGTAAAAATTCTTACTCATTACATCACCTATAATATTAGCTTTACCCGAGTAGTAACTCAAATTAAAATCATAACCCTTCAAAAGTTCAAGTCATCTCCCCTGCCTCATATTCGACTCTTCTCATCAAATAAATATTTCAAACACTTGTGATCACTGAACACTTCGAATTTTGAGCCAAATAGGTAGTGCCTCCAAATCTTCCACATGAATACCGTTGTTGTCAACTCAAGATCATGCGTAGGGTAATTCCTTTCATGAAATCTCAACTGTCTCCAAGCATAAGCCACAACCTGACTATTTTGCATCAACACACCTCTTAGACCCATCTTCGAAGCATCACAATATACAACAAAGCACTCACTTGGATTCAACAAAATCAAAACTGGAGCATACATCAACTTCTTCTTGAGTTCTTGGAAACTCTTTTCACAATGCACATCCCAAACATACGTTTGACCCTTTCGAGTCAACTGAGTTAACGACAATGCTAAATTTGAAAAACCTTTAATGAACTTCCTGTAGTAACTAGTCAATCCAAGAAAAACTTCTAATCTCAGTGGCAGACTTCAGATTCTCCCAGAGTAACACGACATCTATATTCGATAGATCCACGACTATACCACCACTAGAATCACATGACCAAGGAAACTCACTTCCTTTAACCATAACTCTCATTTGGAAAAACTTTGCGTACAAATGGTTCTCTTTCAATGCCTATAATACAATTCTTAGATCACTCATAGCCTCATACTACTGTCCCTCTTCTTTCACTAATGAAACTGACACACCCCATATAGAAACACTTGGTTAAACAAACTTCTTCTGAAGCAAATCTTTTAGTTGCTTCTTCAATTCCCCAACTCTAAAGTAGACACCCTATAAGGAGTCATCGACACCTGACTAGTACCAGGTAATAAGTCTATAGAAAAATCCACTTCGCGCTCTGGAGGCAAATCACTGATGTCTTCAGGAAACACTTCAGGAAATTCACACACTCCAGGAAGATCACGAACAACTCCATGTCCTCTAGCTTCCAACGAAGCTAACATCACAAACACTTGTTTTGTATCCTTCACGGATTCTCTCACTTGCTTAGCTGATACAAATGCCCACTATTCACCTCTATCAAATTCAAATTCACGCTCTAGAGGCAAGTTGCAGATATCTTTTGGAAAATATCAAGAATCACACATCACTGGCATAGCACTAGTCGTCACACTTCTCTCTACTCTCTCAGAAACAACACTAACCATACCTGGTCGTTTTCCCTAAAGACTTTCCAACTTGACCGGCAGACAGGAATCTAGAATCCACAACATCTTCAATGTTACGAACAACACAACTTTGACATCGCCTGAGCTCTTGCAATCAGCGACACACTGCACCCAACTTATCAAAACAATTGGTAAACACTTGGTTTAACTCCAACCAATTTATTCCAAGAATAACGTCAACTTATTCCAACAAAATACAAACCATACACATCCTCAAGGTACACGTCAGGATACTCAACACACCACTGACTAATCTCTAGCCAAAACATCGCCTTCCCCCTCACAAGGAAGCGACCAACGAGAAGACCTGGCCGTATTCCCTCAAGGATCACACCATTTTTCTAACCAACACCATCCTCAAATCCAACCTCTCTTCGGGTTCAGGAAAAGCACAACATTTTCAAAACAGGTTAACTAGCCACCATTACACTTTTGCATGCAACAACATAATGTCCAAGCTAGATACAATTGGAACATTCAAGATAAGCAGACGCTTCTCCCCCACTTATTTCATTCCCAACCTGCAAATGGAAAATAAAATAAGCATCGACAGTGTTCTTACACACATGTCGCATAATAGGGAACAAACATAATTAAACAACCTGGCCGGACGGACCGACCTGCTCTGATACCACTAATGTAACACCCTAAACCCCACACATAATTTATCGCATAAATTAAATATAAAATAAAACCACGTAGGGTGTCACACATTCAAAACACACATGACCTGCTCCGTAACACGGGTTTCAACAGTAAATTTCAATACACACATTTGTAATAAGGATGTTTGCACGACATCCTACTTATCTGAATCATACCTGGGATGTTTACACAACATCCTTCTCATCTTATCGGTATTATATATTCACAAAATAAGACATTCATAACTAGTCACTGCATTCTCACTTCCATTTTTAAGTATCATCGCAGCGGAATTATCATCACAATTATGGAAGATAAAGCAAGTAATAACATTTACTCTCAACTTCAATTGAAATAACAAAATAAGAGAGTTTTAATGAATCAACTCAACATCTTAAGAATTCTCAACAACAAAATTAGTCTTATGACTTCAAAATGATCAAACATAAGGAATAATGTAAGCGTTTAACCCAAGCCGATGTTACATGATCAGAACAAGGTACCACTAATAAAAGCGACAAAATAAAGAAGTAATCCAAGAGCTACCTTCTACTTACTTCAGCAATACTACTCTTGAGTATCTACACGATGCCCATGTAAAGGCAACATTCAAACAGAAGAGGTGAGAATTCACTTCAATAATAATGATATAAAATAAAGAATAGAGTATAACATCTACACAATCATGCACAACAATATATCACATTCTTACATCCAAATCATAATCAACATCATACACGACAACATCTCAATTATCATTAACATCATATGCACCAACATCTCATCCAACAACACATCAACAAGAATCAATACAAATGCAACACTTATGCGATGTACTAAATACCGACTCAATATGCACATGGTACCAAAATGAACACTCAGGTTCATCTCACTCCATGATCCCCACCATAGGATCGATTCCCTCTTGAAACCGGAGCACACCAAATTCGCTACCATCACCATAGCTAACGCTTCATTAATCCCCCATAATAGGAATTAGCTACTCGCACCCGATCCATCACCATGGGATTGAGGCTCACCAAAAATCGTTACCATCAACATATGTAACGCTTCATTAATCCCTCATAATAGAATCGAGGCTCACCAAAATTGGACCGAAGATCGTACACCAAGATGCATGACTCTCAAATAACATGCATTAACACAATAACGTTCACTTAAAGGATCCCCACACACATCTCATCATTTATGCATCACACCATTCATCATGCAACAACCAATTCATGTTACCATATGAATAATATCAACAAATAATAACAACTCATCAACATCTTAACATCATCGACATAACAACATAATTATCACACAATAATATTACAATAATGCAATGATTCATCAACCAAACGTATAAACCAATATATTTATCAATATAGTAGGCATGTTAATATTATTAAAACATTTCATCAATCACTACTATGTTTTAGGTATGATTGTTAGCTTTCTAACGCTTCAAACACTATCAAAATTAGACTTACGAAATGAAAGTTATGACCAAAATCGTCGCGATGTGTCAACAATTCATTAACCGAATGTAAGAACAAGAACTTCACCAACACAGTAGGCATAGGGATAACACTCAATCAATTCACTTATCACTATCACACTATATCTCTTATATTAAGCTTTCTAATGCTTCAAACCTCAACCCAAAATGATTCACGAGTTGAAATTTATGATCAAAACTGTGCACGAAGGTGTTACTAAAAAGTTGTTGTTTTTAAAATTTTCCAACATAATTTTCATCTTCTTCAACCCTAAAAACGTCCATGAAATAATCTCTAAAATTATTTAATTCCTGAAACAAAGTTATAGCTCTCTGTTTCAAATATCCAACGCTTCAAACGTCACTCGATTTGGACTTATGGATCAAAAGTTATGGCCAAAACGATTTCTACCAAAAAACATGAAAAAAGGCCCGCGATTGTGATGGACATAATGCATAATTTTATGCGTTTTTCATCGTTGGAGGCCTTTCGGACCTCCGATTTCGATTCCATAAAAAGTCAAACGCTCAAAAAATTATAACTCATACAATACTCTAATTATCTAAAGTTAATTTACAGTTTTAACACAATTAAATCATTTAATCATAATTTTAAGATTATGCCTAAAACCTTCAAAATTGTAATAATGGTGAATATATGATCAATCATCAAAACATAAAACTACACACATGTAAGACACGTGAAACTAATCATATCATCATCATATAATAATCATCATAACATCCAAATTCAAAATTATGAATCAAAACACTGAACCCTAAGGAGGTTAAGGGTTCCTCCATTTTATCCTTTTATCATATCCTTTACTATTGGAACAAGTTCTCACTCTTACCTTAGATTTTCCAACAAGATGCACACTTCAAGCTCTAACAATGGAGTTTTCTTTTAGCCCTATCCCTTGCCTATTCTCACCACAAAATTCTATTTTACGTAAAACCCTCCAAACTCTCTTACTAACCTTTTTATCATTAACCTAATCCCCCTCAATTAGGAACTTCCACCATTTCCCTCACTTGTCATATTATTTACCACCATACCCCTCTTGACTCTGATTTTCTTTTAATAAAATAATACCAATAATATTCTTCTTTTTCTCCATACTATTTCTACTCTTCTATTTTATTCCAACCAGTTAAATAAAATAGTTATAGGCTAATTATTAAAAATTCTCATTATCCCTATTAAATAAATAAAATAACTAAATTTCATTATTTAATTAAGATGCTCATATTCTAGTGATTTTTATTTATTTATTTAATTAACTCGAATAAAATACTATTTATTTCAATCACTAATTAAAATTCTAATTAATTATCAACAACTATACCAAACTCTTACTCCCTCCATACTTCTATTTCAAGGATACCTACACCCACAATCATACACAATTAATTTAAAACACCTATTAATCATATAAAAATCTAAATAATTTAAATTAATTAATTAATTAAATTCAGGGTGTTACACCCTCAACATCTTCTTCGCCATTGCATGTACATCGAAATGAGTACCAAAGGAACCTTCATGGACTTCAGTCATCAACAGGTATGCTTCGTGTCTATCCACGCATCTGAGCAAAACCATATCGAAGTTTCTCTTGTACAATACATCACCATTTAGGTAGAAATTGCCGGCTAATCTTCTCAAAGTCTTCTTATCTTTCAAAGATGCCCCAGACGGGTAAATCTGACTTTGGAGGAAACACTTGATGTCATAATACCATGGTTTCTCGTCTTTGATCTCTTCAACAGAAAACACATGAATTGACCTATCAAGACGCATCACAGTCAAATTGGGAACCTCATTCCAATACTTCACTACAATCATTGAGGCCAACGTTGCAAGAGCATCTGCCATCCGGTTCTCATCTCGAGGGATATGATGAAATTCAACCTTAGTAAAGAAAGTTGAAACCCTCCTTGCATAATCTCTATATGGTATCAAACCGGGTTGATTCGTATTCCATTCACCTTTGATCTAATTCACAACCAAAGTTGAATCTCTAAAGACATCTAAATGCTTGATTCTGAGATCAATGGCCTCCTTGAACCCCATAATGCAAGCTTCATATTTTGGCATATTGTTTGTACACTTGAAAGTCAATCTATCTGTAAAGGGAAATGCGTGCCTTGAGGAGTAATAATCAATTCCCCAATTCCATTACCATATACTTGATTAGATCCATTTTGGATATCAACCAAGTGATATGATTCAACATATACTAACGCAAACGCTTAGCGGCCCAAGCCAATGCACAACAAGTCTTTTCTAGCATAGAATACCGAGTCTCATAGTCGGTGAACTTCTTACTGAGGTAGTAAATTGCAAATTCTTTCTTTCCAGTCTCATCTTGCTGACCAAGGACATAACCCATACTATTTTCAAGCACAGTCAAATACATGATCAATGGTTTTCCTTCAACAGGTGGAGACAAAATTGGAGGTTGAATCAGATATTCTTTTATATTGTCAAAAGCTTTCTGGAAATCTTTTGTCCAATCACAAGATTAATCTTTCCGAAGAAGCTTGAATATAGGCGCACATGCGGAAGTCATGAGTGAAATGAATCTTGAGATATAATTCAAGCGACCAAGAAAACCTCTGACTTGCTTCTCAGTTTTGGGCGCAGGCATCTCTTGTATTGCTTTGACCTTGGCAGGATCAACTCCAATACCCTTCTCGCTGACAATAAAGCCCAACAACTTACCAGAACTAACACCAAAAGTACACTTATTGGGATTCAAGCGGAGTTTATACTTCCTCAAACGCCAGAATAGCTTTAACAAATGTTCAATGTGTTCCTCTTCATCAATGGATTTAGCAATCATTTCATTGACATAAACTTCAACCTCTTTATGCATCATATCATGAAAAAGAGTAGTCATTGCTCTTTGGTAAGTTGCACGAGCATTCTCCAAACCGAAAGGCATCACTCTATAACAGAATGCTCCCCAAGGTTTATTGAATATGGTCTTCTCTATATCTTCGGGTGCCATCTTAATCTGATTATATCCGGAAAATCCATCCATAAACGAAAAGACTTTGAATTTAGCAGTATTGTCCACCAATATATCAATGTGCAGTAGAGGGAAATCATCTTTCAGACTGGCTTTATTGAAATCTCTGTAATCGACACACATGCGGACTTTTCCATCTTTCTTTAGCACAGACACAATATTGGCCACCCATTATGGATATTCAGCGGTCACAAGGAAACCAACATCAATCTGCTTGTGCACTTCTTCTTTGATCTTCACTTCCATATCAAGATGCATTCTTCTCAAGTCCTGTTTGACTGGCGAGCATTCTGGTTTCAATGGCAATCTATGCTCCACAATATCTGAATACAAACCAGACATATCTTGATAGGATCAAGCAAACACATATGAATACTCTCGGAGAAGACCAACCAACCCCTTCTTCGCATCTGGACACAGTCGAGACCCAATCTTTACTTCCGTCACATCCTCTTCGGAACCCAAGTTGACTAACTCAATTTTCTCTTCGAATGGCTGAATGGATTTTTCTTCATGCTCAATAAGACGAGACAATTCATCACTCACTTCTTCATCACTTTCCTCCTCAGCCTCAAACACAGGGATTCAAAATTTGGAGAAGGAGAAGGATCATTGTATTCAATGGGGTTAGGAACCAACCTACATAATGATTTGATATTTTGATTTTAGAGAAGCGAATTTGTGACCAAATATTATGCAGATGGATAATTATATTATTTATTTATGTTTTTTGTGATTACCATTTTCAGAATAAACCAAAAAGTAAAAACAAAACATCATAGATGTGGATGAATAGAATTAATTTTATTGATGATCAAATTTGAAATGCCTAACAATGTTCACATCCTCCTTAGGCATAGGAGAAAGATTTTTAAAACAAATAAAAGCATTTACTTAGATCGATGCAAAATAACAGGAATATCAACAACAATCCAATTGTTGCAAGCCTTTCCATGTGTCACAAAATGGGTGCAGTTTTCCTCTTCGTCATCCTCTAGCACAGCAACTAAGTGTTGTTTATTGCCATGAATGAACCCTCCACTACGGAAGCTAAGTTGCATATCCTCTGATCTAGCAGTTGATGAACCTTGTTGAAAGCCTAGACCGGCTCTGCCCTTGTTGTCGGAGACCTCTACCATGCGCCCCCACTGATCCACAATGCCCTCTTCAACAATCTTCCTTACATATTTCAATGAGGACATAGGTGCCCCAACCCTCTTTTCAGCAACACTAGATAAAGCTTAGAACGGAGTTCCAACCTCATCCTCAGCTTAAACGTAAGAGAAAGATGACATGTGTCTAACCAACAGCGTCTTTTCACCGCCAACGATTACAAGCTTCCCATTCTTGACAAATTTGAGCTTCTGATGTAGTGTGGAGGTAACAACTCCCGCCTCATGGATCCATGGTCTTCCCAACAGACAACTATAGGAAGGGTGGATATCCATTACTTGGAAAGTAATCTGGAAGTCACTCGGACCTATCTTCACTGGAAGGTCCACTTCACCTATCACTGTTTTGCGTGAAACGTCAAAAGCTTTGACCATTCCACCGTTATACCTCATGGGCGCTCCTTGGTATCACAACTTTGAAAGAGTTGACTTCGGCAGCACATTCAACGATTATCTGGTGTCAACAAGTACATTGGACCAAGCATCATCTTTGCAATTCATGGAGATATGCAAAGCCAAATTATGATTCCTACCCTCCTCGTGGAGTTCTTCATCACAGAAGCTGAGATTGTTGTAGGAAGTGATGTTAGCTACTATATGATCAAACTGACCCACCGTAACATCATGCTCTACAAATGCTTGTTCTAGAACTCTCTGCAGTGCTTCTCTGTGCGCTTCTGAATTCATAAGCAGAGACAGTACTGAAATCTTTGAGGGGGTTTGGAGCAACTGCTCCACCATATTAAACTCACTCTTTTTGATCAAACGGAGTACCTCATCATCATCATTAGCCTTCAAATTGCTGGATTCACTAGACTGACACTTTGAAGCACTAGTCGGATCTACAGCAGGTACTTCCACCTCCTTACTGACAGTTGATTCTTCCTTATCTTTTGGGAACGCCGGCCCAAACACTCGACCGCTACGGGTCACATTAGTAACATCCGAAATGCTTACTACAGAGTTGGTTGTAGGCAATGGAACCTCTTGACCATCTTTCAACATTGTTGCATTATACTGATATGGAACAGCCTTATCGGATGAATACGGGACTAGACCCGCTAACCGTATGACCAACGGCGATACCCATCTCTGACTAATGCTGTTATTATTACTATTGTCGTACTGAATGACTACTCTTTCTGGATTCTTGAAAACGGGCACTATGACATTCACATCATCATGTACGTGACGGGATTGAACAATATTAATCATACCTTCAACCATCAACCGCTGAATGTCTCTTTTCACAATCATACAACCCCTCGGGTTGACACTGCAGATAGCACAACTATCCTGGTAATGCTCACAGTCGCTTACCATACAAATGTTCTTATTTATCATCACTAAAGACCTCCTTATGAAATGGACATTGAACACCTTGAACTCCCCAGGAAAACCATCTACCACGTTGACTGATGAATTCCCATGAGCGGGCAGTGGATTTGCTTTTACATTGGGTGCCCGATTTTCAAAGGACACCATGCCATTTTTCACTAGCTTATAAACTTCGTATTTGAGCGGATAGCCGTTCTCAATATCATGTCCAGGTTCTCCTTGATGAAAAGCACAATGGAGGTCAGGCTTATACCACCATGGAAATGGTCCAGGAATTTATGGCGGACTCCTCGGTTGGAGTAGGTTCTTGAGAACCAACGATGGATAAAGCTCTGCACAGGTCATAGGAATTGGGTCGAAAGAGACCTTCTTCCTCTCGAAAGTTTGTTGTTGATGATTGTTGGTATTGTTGTTATTATAGGTGTTTGTTTGTTGTTGTGGTTGTTCCTATTGACGTTGTTGTTGTTGAATTGGTGTTGATTGACTTGCGGAAAATACAGGAATTACGGAGGATACTTGATGACGGTGTTGACGGGGTGGTTGATTCCTTCTGATTTGAAGCCTCCTCTTCCTACCATTGGTAATTATGTTGGCTTCGTTGTCTTTCTTCTTCCTGAAGCTGAAGCCATATAACTTACTCGATGATGCCTCCTCCTTTGAAAATCGTCCTTCTCGGACACCTTCTTCAAGCCTCATCCCCATATTTACCATTTCGGTACAGTCACTGGGGGAACTGACGATCATACGTTCATAGTAAAATGAACTCAGGGTCTTCAAAAAGATCTTGGTCATCTCCTATTCCTCTAAAGGAGGGGTGATCTGAGCAGCGAATTCTCCCTGCCTCTACGCATATTCTTTGAATGTCTCCTTATCCTTCTGAGACATAGACCTCAATTGGTGTCTATCAGGCGCCATATCCACATTATACTTATATTTTTTGACAAAAGCTTCTCCCAAATCGTTGAAAGTGCGAATGCTTGCACTGTCCAACCCCATATACCATCTGAGCGCCGCACTAGTCAGACTGTCTTGGAAGTTGTGAATTAACAACTGATCATTATTAGTTTGGTTAGACATTTTGCGGGCATACATAACCAAATGATTGAGCGGACATGTGTTTCCTCTGTATTTTTCAAAGTCAGGCACTTTGAACTTCACCAGAATCTTCACATTCGGCACCAGACATAATTCAGTAGCAATCTTTCCAAACAGGTCCTTACCTCTCAATGTTTTCAACTCCTTACGCAACTCAAAAAATTGATCCTTCATTTCATCCATTTTCTCATACCCGTCCGGGCACTCAGATGGCTCGGAATGATAAATGGTGTCCTCCACACGAGGTAAGGTGTGCACAACGGGATGTGGCACAGACATGACCGGGCTAGATGTCGGCATAGAAGCAAAGGTAGGCGCAAAGCCTTCAGGTATGAAGTTTGGCGACATTCCCCACGGGAATCCGGCAGGCATGACAGGCGCAAAATAAGCGGAAGTAGCATGCATGGTAGAGGTAGCCACATTTGAAATAACAGTGCTTTGAGGAGGAGGAGTTGCGGGTGTTGGAGAAGACTGGCTCTGAGCAGATAGCACTGACTCCATCATGGAAGTCAGTCGAGCGATCTCGTCCTTTAGCTCTCTATTCTCTTGCTCAAGATTTTCCATGATTCTGAAGTGATTAGCGCGAGTGTTGTACCGATGAGTCAGCTTGGCTGAAGCACAGAAGAAACACCAATGAGACATCTGGCGAAGGAGAAACCTGCTTATACAAATGATGCATGAAATGCAATGCTTGTTTATTTTCTTTTTATTTTTTTCAAGGAACTTGCTATATTATTTGCGAATATATATATTTAACAACAATTTCAACAATTTGATATGACCAAAAATCTCTTTTTATTTATATAATTGGAAGGATTACACTGAGTATAATTTCAAAAACCAAATGGAAAGTACAAGAGTAAAGGAGACTAGGCATCCTAAGGATCCCTAACAACAACATAAGAAGATTTGGCTATAGGCACATACTTCCTTTGAATGCGTCGAATCTCGGGCTCAAAAGAAGCCTTCATCTGAGTCTTCTCGAGGACAAGTTGATCAACAATCTTCTTCCAAGCAACGGAAGGCTGAGGCACACTAAAGGAAGATGAAACCTCCGACTCTCTCTGTCTCTTTGTCACTCGGTCTTCAAGTAGCTCAATGAGTGCATCTTTGTCCTTAGACTCCAATTGCAACTCCTCATGCTTCTTGCTCAAAAAACAGAAACGCTCTTCCCACATATCCTTCTCTTGCTTCATCTTGGCGAGTGCGTCTTCCAACTCCTCTACATCTTGGTTAGGGATAGTTAATAGCTCAACCACAGTCATAGATATATGTCTTTCACAAGGATAATGCATCTTCAACTCCAAAGCTCTTTTCTTCACCCAAAGAGTGTAAGCTTCCAATGCTACACAATTGCACGGACCGAGCTCAGATCTTCCCTTCTTATGCATATTATGCCAAGCATGCACCATCTTCTGCTTCAAATGTTGGGGATCTTTACCCTCTTGATAGAAAAGACCTTCTAACAAAGTGTTATTAGGTTTGTCTCTCAAGGGGAACCCAAGTTGACGAGGAGCCAAAGCAGGGTTGTAGTTAATTCCTCCTTGCGTACGAATGAGAGGCACATTAGAGAATTCACCACAACAATCAATAATCTCTAAACTGCTCAAAGAAGGATCATACCAAACTATATCACCATTAGTGAGAGACACAAGTCTCTGAGACCACCGTAGACATTGTTTGTTCTCCACAAAAGCAGGGGTCTGAGGCAAGTGCGAAATAAACCACTTGTACAGAAGAGGAATGCAATATACAATAGTTCCACCACCTTTAGAGTTCCTTAGATGCAAAGGGAAATATATATCACCCAACAAAGTAGGCACAGGATTCCCAATCAAGAAAAGTCTAATGGCGTTAACATCAACAAAACCGCCAATGTTAGGAAACAAAGCTAATCCATATATGAGCAAAACAAAGATAGCTTTAAAAGCGTCCACACTGACGGCTTGAGTAAAAGCAGTGGCTTCCTTGATGAGGAAATCAGATGGCAACCCAAACAATCCCCCTTTCTTCACCCAATGAGCATCTATCTCAGACTTCTTCAAGTGAAGAGCTTCAGCAATAAGATGAGATATGGGAATCTCCTCCAACCCACTAAAAGGTATTCTACTAGAAATGGGTATCCCCAAGAGATGAGAAAACTCCTCCAATGTAGGCACAAGCTAATAATCTGGGAAAGTGAAGCAACGGTAGAGAGGATCATAGAACTGCACTAGCACACTTAGAAGTCCTTCAACCACATCCGCAGACAAGACAGACAATAGCTTCCCATGACGTTGTTCGAAGTCCAAGGGATCTAATACAAAAGATGCTAGCTTCCTTAACTCTTTCAAGTCGAGACATCTGAAACTGTACTTCTTAGTGTTCCTTCGTCCATAACCCATGGTCTGAAAATATTCGCAAATAATACCTCAGTTCCTTGAAATTTTTGTGTGATGAATGTTATGATGCGTATGAATGCATGAATGTAACAATCACAAATAAGGGATCACACACAAGGCAAGCAAACAAAGGTCAAGGGATGAATCAAGTCATTGTCAAGATCAATCATCCATTTTGGAGGATTATGGTTCTCACCTTATCAACACCCAAGTTCCATTGATATTGACAAGACTTGATTGGATCAACCAAGAATCAAGGGTTTGTTGTGAGTCACGAGCATGGAGTCTGGGTAAGGACCATCCAAAAGGAGTGGACTAAGGATAAAATCCTATAGATCATGTTCTAAAAAATTTCCCAGAGTCTTAATTCCATCTATCGGATATTACAGGTTAAGATGACTGACTCATCGACCCATAATATTCTCAAGAAAAACTCGTCTGAGTGTAGTATCGCGTAACAACTGTTATCAAGTCTACACTTGAACAGTATCCGCACTACGTCCTAAATAGGCCAAGAGGGATAAGTGTTCTACGGTCCTTAGCTTCTCGGATGCAAAATAGAGATAGTAATGCCTAACCATAAATACTTGTGTGACATTTCTAAATCCAAAAGGGTCTCCAATGAGCAGATGGATCTCAAGCCAACTTGGTAAGGACTACTCCACACAAGTCGGACATGACTATACCATCCTCCTATCTTAATTGCACTCAAGTTCGGGTTAGAACTTATCTCACCACTCAGAGATCATAAAGCCCAACAAGAAAATTATATCACACAAATATACATACATCACATATATAATTATTTACATACAAAAAAGTAGGCTAAACCCACTGGAGACTACTCCCCAGCAGAGTCGCCACTTAATTTCTGTAGTGGTAAATTCATGGTCATTAAGTTATGGATATGCTAGACATCAAATAACAAAAGTCGCCACCGCGCTTTTATTGTTTCCAAGGGAAAAGGGAAAAGTACGAACAAAACCCAAAAGTAAGAAGTTTTCAAATCAAAACTAATAAAATTTCAGAGATTACAGGTAAAGGGGCTGGTTACACAGAGGGAAGGTGTTAGCACCCAAAGTGTCCTAGGTTCTCCTAGGGATCCCTTTCTTGTGTGCATATGTATTTTGTATAAAATGATGTTTACAAACAAATAGAATGGGGGGATGAGAAAAGAATTCATTAATTATATTTTTGTATTTGACAAGACCTTCGGACTTGTACCTACGTACCAACATAAAAATGAGGGATCAAACCCTCGTAGTTCATGATACAAATTTTAAAGTGGAGGCATTGCTTTTAACAAAAAATTAAGTTTGGAAGTCACAAGGGCCTAGAAAATGGTTTGAATGAGTTAGTTCTTTTAGGATTTTGAAAATTTTAAATCTAGTATAGTTAAGTTTATTTACAAGTTTAATTTAAGAAAAGAAGTTTGAAAATACAATGGCTTAAGGCCAAAGTTTCTAGTTTGCAAAAATGGTAAAAGTTTGAAAATCTACAAACAGAAGCAAAGAATATTTTTGAAAGGAGGGAGAGATTTTGAAATTAAATAAGTGGGGAGGACATGGAGAGACTAATCCTAAGCATAAATTTAAAAGTTAAGACTTGAAAAGATCTGACCAATGGGCTGCAATCGAATAGGCAAGAATGCCATATAGAAACCCCAAATTCCCTTGGATATTAGAATCAAGCAACAAACAATGCATGACATATTAACTTGAAGAGCAAGGCATCAAATAAATATAGCCACATCCAAGCTTTAGCCACTCCGAAATCTTCTTCAAATTGGCTTATGTAGTATATGAATTCCACAAGTCACAGGTTCAAAATAATAGCTTCATAATGATCATGTTGCAGATGAACTCAGATGGATCTTCAATGATGTATCAGATGAAGTTTAAAATTGCAAGTACTTGGTTACATGAAAGTTGACATTTGCCAAGTCCTTTTGCATAGGGATGTTTCCTAGATTCTAAGCCCAATTGCCCAAAATCAAACCAATAGTTCACACAATAGTTTTTTAGGGTTTTTGTTTCCTATTATGTACATTAATGGTCAAAGACCACACAAATAAATAAAATATACACAAACAAGATATATCACACAATATGGTCCAAGTGGACAAAGTGAAAAGGCATTAATATAAACAATTAGAATGGTATGAATAATGGCAAATGAATAGAGCTTAAAAATTAAAGTGCATCAAAAGTAAATGACTTGAAATTAAATGTTAGTTGTTGATGCATTAGAAGTTAGTAGTTTTTTTGCTTTTGCTTTTCGTTTTAAGTCATTCTTTCGAGAGCACTCAACCCACTTATCACAAGCATGGATCCTTGAACCAAGACATCTTCCAAAGGAAAGAAAAAAGGCCAAGTTTCCACATAATACCATGAAAGAGGGGAAACTTACAATCTCACTGAATATAATGCTATGCCTTTTTGTGTCAAAAATTTAGCGCTATGTTAAGCAATCGTAATTGGGCTTATGTAGAAGTTACAACTATTTGAGGTCGGGGAATAGAATTTTGGTGTTAATGCATGTTAGAGACATAGTATAATGGACTAAGCTCATGAAACATACCACACACAAAAAGAATATGCAAAAGAGGTAGCTAATCTCATCCATACTTATGTTGATTTTTCAATCAACTAGCCTTAGGACCTTGAGATATCATAGGCCAAATGAAATGGATGCATAAAAAAGGGGAATCAGATGAAGAGAGAGGGGAATAGATCAAAACTCAAATTGGTCAAAGGAGGACTTTTACCAAATTAAGATCATTCATTCATTTTGGGAGATGGAATGTACATTCCATCAATCCCCTAAATCCAATGATCTTAACCTAACAAAGTCAAATCAACCTTGACCAAGGCCAAACAACACAAGTCAAACTTATACAAATCATCAAGATAGCTGAACACAATTATTTGGTATTTATTCAATTTAGAAATACTAAAAATAATGCATTAAGTTAAATATGGTTTTTCAAATTCCTAAAATATCATCAAAACACCAAAGAAATGGTCATGAGATTTATCATAGGTCAAACAAGGTCAAAGGACCTTGGAGAAAAAAGTTCAGAACTTTTGGAGACTTAAAAGTATTTTTAAACAATTAAAAATATTCACAAAATCAATTAAATCATGAAAAATATTAATAATGATCCAAAAATTAATTTTAATTCAAAATATGAAAAAAGAATTTATTTAAAAAATTTTGGTGAAACTCTCATATTTTTTGGATCAATATTAAAATTAATATGAATTCATAAAAATTAAATGAAATAAAATAAAAATTAGAAAATCAAAAAAACGTGGACCACTTGATCTCCCTCATTAATTGAGGTGGCATATCAAATGGACATGAGTGTGTGTTCCACCATACACCTGGTCAACTGTTCCACACGCGTGGTAATTACTTTGGGCGCTCAGAATTAAAACATTTCAAATGAGATCAATGGCTCAGAACCTGTCCAGCACACCACCGGCGTTGGACCTCCGGTCACCTTCTCAGGCGAGGTCCACCGGACTAGTTCACTCATCACCATCAAGAAAATGAAAAAAGAGGACATGATCTGAAATAAAAAATGGCGTAGAGCATGAATTTGACCTCAATTTCAACTAACTCCAAATATATAGAAAGATATGAGGAGTTGAATTTTGAGGTGTGTCAACTGAGTTTCTTCGATTTAACCTCAAAGCAACTCAATCTTCTTACCTACATTGGTAGGACTTCAGACAACCAAAGATCCAAGAGAATTAATGAGAATTGAGTGAGAATCAAAGAGAAGAAGATTTCTGAAAATTACCTTCAATGATGTGCAAAAATGGATCTTGCTTGCTTCAAACTTGACTTGATCACACTCGAGGAGCTTGCAGAAGTGGTTTAGCAATGGTACAAAGCTTTGGATCCTGGAGTTTTTGAATCTTCAAACAGTGAGATTCAAACTCAATTTTCAAGTTGAAAATTCTCAGGTATTCCTTTGAATTGTGAGGGTTTCAATTGGGGGACCAAGCTGGCGCGCAAGGTGTGTTTGAAATAAGCTCAGAGGCCTTGTATTTATAGCATTTGGGATTGATAATTGCACACTTGAAAAATTGCTAAAAATGGTAAGGGTGATGCACAAGCTTGCATGGGTGTGCACAGGCCCATGAAGCAATCCATTATGATCCAATGGCAATTGTACTGAAGTTCAAATGATGCTTGAATGGCAAGGCAATGTGAAATGGAGTTTTGGACATTTGATTTTTCCACTTGATGCAGACCTATTAAGACCATGCGCAGTCCTAACAATCTGTAGCGGGGAATTAGTTACCATTAGAGATATTGACTAAATCCAAGGTAAATCATACAAGTCGAGTCGCCACCGCACTTCTATTTATCCAAAGGAATGGTTAGAAAGCGAACAAAAACCTAAAAGTTTTAACAAAAACTAGTAAAAGAGAAACAGAGATCTGGGTAAGGGGGTTGGTTATGCAATGGGAAGGTGTTAGACACCTAAAACATCCTAGGTACTCCTAGGGAGCCCTTTTCACATTTGTTGTAAAGGTTGTTGTTTTTATGAAAAATTTGTTTGTGCAAACATGCTTGAAGGGATGAGAAAAGAATATACAAGTTTATTTACATTTTGTGTTTGGATGGATAAACCCATTGCCTACGTACCATCTTAAAAAAGATTAGGATCAAAGACTCGTAGTTCGGGGTAAAAATCTCAAAATGAGTTGGTGAATTGATTGATCCAAAAGCCTTAAGGTCTTTTGTTATCAAAGGGAGAAAACTCAACCTAAAACCACAAATCCACCATGTGAGGATAGCTTCAACATGCTAGTGAGGGGTTAACCCTATAATAAGCATGGAAGACTCATTGTCCATCACTAAGGATATAGGTGAGTATTACATCTACCACAAAGATAACTCAAACCTAATAGCTAAAGGTTATGAAAAATTTTTGATTAGAAAGTGGCCATTGAAACCCCAAAAAGACATTTAAATGGGTTATATTTACCAATTAGAAGTATATACAAAATGGTCAAAGTTGACTTAAAGATTCAATTCAAAATAAGTATTATGAAAAACAAGTTTGAAAATCAAAAGCATAAGGCTTAGGTTTCTAATGTTTGAAAACAAGTGTTAAGTATTTGCACAAAACTTTTGGCTTGGGTTAGAGTGGAGAGAAGAAGAAGAATGGCTAAGTCTTAAGTAAAGAAAAATGGTGAGGGATAAAGAAACAAAACCACAATGGAGTTCCTCTCTTGAGATCATATTGATGATCCAAGTAGCTCCCATCCTTTGGAATAAGCAATCACACAAAGCATAAATTCAAGCAATCATCAATCAAAGTGGATTCTTGGAAAGACTCCTCAATGCATCTTGGATCTCTCTCTCTTAGAAGCTCATGGTAATGGTTCCCCAAATAAGTTCAAGTTAGAACTCCTAGCACAAGAAAACACACATCAAAGGGCTCTATAATACAATCAAAGAATGGACAAGAGTGAGTTTAGAATATGGTCCTTTCAATGTTCATCTTCAAGCTTAAGCATTCTAAAGGCTCAATGCCTAGTTGCTCTTTGACTTTTTATAGCACTCTAAAGGCCCAATGCCTAGTTGCTCTTTGACTCCAAGTTTGCATAGGGAAAGTCCTAAAGTCTAAGTCCATTTGTCCATTTTTGCATTTGGTCCACAACAATCAAAACAAAACACAAACACAATAATATATATACAAATATGTGCTCAAGTGAGCAAAAGGCAAATGGCATTAACATAAACATATGCTCAAGTGAGCAAAGGGAAAAGCAAATGGATAATATGTGCAAGAATAGTAAATTGCATAAAAGTAAAGAGCAAAAAGTAAATGTTAATTGTTAAATTTAGCGCTATGTTAAGCAATCGTAATTGGACTTATGTAGAAGTCACAACTATCTGAGACCGGTCAATAATAATGTAGGCAACAACACAAGTTAGAAGTCTTGATTAGTGAACCAAGTTCCAACAACTTGCCATGCCAAAAAGAAAAAAAAAAAGAATTGATCTTGTATTGGTTTAAGCCTTTTGCATGATTTAGAAAACAACCTATCCTTAATGCAAAGCCATTCACTTGATCAATTGATCAAGATGAATTAGATTTGAATCAAGGAAGATTAAGTCTCCCTAATCAATGCTAACTTATCAACCTTCAACTCATTGATCAAAGAGAAAGAAGAAGAAGAAGAAGGAGATGAAGAATGGATAAGGAAATGGAAAGATCAAAAATGCATAAGATGAAATAAGATGTACCAATCCATATGTATTGACCAAATGACATTAAAAGTCAAAGTCAAACAATAGAAAATCAGAAATGAGATGAAGATTGGACATCAAACAATAAGCAAAATATTTTTAGCATTTTCAATATTAAAATAAACTTGAATTCAAAATAAAAGAAAGGTCAAACTTCAAAATCACTTCAAATCAACCTTGAGAGGTCCAAGTGATTTATCCCAAGTTCAATAAGGTCAAACTAAGTTTGACAAAAAATTTCAGCATTTTTAAAAGTCAGAAACTATTTTTAATCAATTAAAAATGAATAAAAATGACCTAATTGAACTAAAATCTCAAATAAATCTCAAATCAATTATAAAATTGATGAGAATATTTTTCATAGATTCATCATCATCCAAATAGGTTAGGAAAATATTTTTGTATTTTTTGAATATCAAAAACTATTTAAAATGAATTAAAAACAACCAGAAAAGAGAAAATTCACAAAAAATATCAAATGATGAAATAAAAAATATTAAAAATCAAAATCAGAAACTATAATTTATTTGGAGAAAAATGCAATTGGTCCCATATTTTTTGGATTAAAAATGAAGAAGATATTGATTTTTGAAAATAATGGAAATAAAAGAAATTAAATCAGAAAATTAAAAATTCAAAAAAACCAGGAGCGTTAGATCTGAGCTCATTAATTGAGCTGGCAGATCATACGCTCCAGAAGCACGCTTCCACGCGTAACACAATGAATAAATGAAAGTCATAACAAGCGAGGGTCAGGATTAGATCTGGGAAACTCAATCCAACGATCCAGATTCAAACTGGCAACAGGACGGCCACCGGAGCCACCTTCTTCTCCGGTGAGCTTGTGTTTTCTGGCCAAAATTGCAGGCAACCAAAACTTAACCAAAATACACGATCTATACACCGTTGGAAAGCTGGGATGATGTACATCATCCCTGTATCACTCAATTCCACTCTAGATCTCTATATTGAGAGAAATCAGAGATGGAAATTCTGTGATGTTCATGAGAACTTGATGGATTTCAACAATTAAGTACTCAAATCAATTACCTCTATGAAGAGGACTTCAGCCAAAACAAGATCTAAGCAAATAGATCAGTAGATGATGAGTTTCGAAGAAAAAACCAGTTGAAGAACAACCTTGGATTCTAGAGATTTAAGCTTGATTCCTTGCTTCCTTTATCAAAATAGAAGATCAATGAGCTGAAGGATGAAGGTTTAGAAGCTTTAGATCCAAAGATTCAACCAGATGTAGTTGAATTTTATATCTGAAAAATTTGAAGAAAAGTGAAATAGCTTATTTGGTGAGAGGTTGGGTTTTGATTTCTGCAGCAATTCAGGTTGATTCCAGGGTGAAGTTTGAATGGAATAGAGCTTCTATTTATAGAGGAAATGCCAAGGAGAGGGTGATTCAATCCGTGTGCATGAATTTGGACATTCATTGCATGGGCTTGCATGATCATGCACAAGGCCCAAAACCAAAGCCAAATGCAATCTGAAATCATACCAAAGTGAAATGGACGTGTAATCTGAATGGTAATTGCTTGTGCAGTAATATTGAGGTGTTATGCATAATTGAACCAAAAGCTTCTCCTCTTCGAAAATACCATTTTCCAAATCCAAACATGAGCATGTGAGTAATGGTTGGAAAGGTTTTGATGTAAGAAACAATTGTTATGTTGGGAAAAAATCCATTTGAAGTGTGGAAATTGGTGAAATTGGAGTTTAAAGTGTAAGGTGCAAAACATGAAAAGGCAAAGTTTCTAAATTTGGCCAATGTTCAAGCCCTACTGTTTTGATGATGCAAGCCCCAAATTAAAAAACCTCCAACATCAAAGTTGTAGATCTTTTCAATAAAAACAAAATGGACTTAAAGTTTGAATCAGTTGGATTTTTGGTGAAAGAGTTATGGGCACTTGAAGTTGGACTTTTTTGCCTTTTAATGCATTTCGCCCAAAATGACCTATAATGTCTTGCATTATCACATGTATTTTCTTTGAGATTTTGAATTTTTGTTCAACATAACATTTGACGTAGACATCTTAAGCTTTCTAATGCATTTGATCCCACCTTAAAATCATAAAAAATGAATGAGTTATGTCCTTGGGAAGTTGACCCAAAATTAGGGTTTTAGTCAAAATGACCTATAATGTCTTGGAATGGGAGATGACTTTCCAAGCTTCAAATCAATTTTTGATGAACATGAAAGTTGTTCATATTGTCCTTAAGAACATTTTTTCTTTTGGAATCATCTCCATTTGACCAACACATAAAAATTTAGGTCTCAGTGCATTTCAAAATAGTTAGATGAATTGACTGATCAACTTCTCAAGTCCATGACTCATATATTGATGAATTGATGATTGAGGACATTCAAATAAGTTCAAATATGCATGAAATTATGAATTAAATAACTTCCCTTGATTGTATTTGACCATGGGCTGAGGTTGCTTCATGGGCAACGCATTGTGGTGCACAGATGAATTAGGGTTCCTTTGGGGGACAAACCTCAAACCCTTTGACTTGCTTTGATCAAAATGATGAATTGAGATACTAGAGAGGCATATTTGATGGAGGATAACTTTTGGAACCATTACCATGCTTGCTTTCATCTCCTCTTGACCTTATCATTGCACAAAAGATCTCCTAGATGCTTTGGACCTTGTGATTGCTCAAGCTACAAACAAAAGATGTTAGTGACATATTTTTGTGCTTTTGGTTAATAAACAAAAATGAGAAAAGCAATAATATATAATTCAAGCATGCTTGGTGATCTCAAACCACTCACAAGAGGTCCCACCCAAAGGCAAAGGGAACTAAGATGCTAATGATCCTTGAGGCAATGCAAATGCAATGTTATGATGCCCTGAGGGATCTTAGGGACAAAATTAGGGTCTTACAGATGCCCCTATTTAAGGTCATTCTAGCCGGAGAAGTGAAGGTTAAAATCTTCGTCTCGACTTGGTAGAATGGGCTTAAATAATAACAGAGAGACGAATTTTGGTCCCTAAGATACCTCATGATGCAGATGTATGCATGCAAATGGCAAAACTCTATGGGGATATGTGTCCACAAAGAAAGAAAAAGATCAGGAACAATTGGAAATCCACTGAAGTAACACACTCATAAATGGAACAAAGACTCTACCGGGGGGTAAAAGGATAGAAATGCGTGAGAAGGTCACGACTTAAAACTTGCCGAGAGAGACGGAGAGAATCCATGAAATAAATCAATGGAAGGACTCGAGCTGACTCGAAGATGCATGTATTGGGGAATATGCCAATATAGCAAAACTATCTGCAACGGATACTTCG
This sequence comes from Lathyrus oleraceus, assembly GCF_024323335.1. Taxonomy (NCBI): domain Eukaryota; kingdom Viridiplantae; phylum Streptophyta; class Magnoliopsida; order Fabales; family Fabaceae; genus Lathyrus; species Lathyrus oleraceus. Next base: position 306,296,153 of record NC_066580.1, read on the forward strand.
GATAAAAAATTCGGACTCAGGTGGAGGTGTCCACTAAGGACCCAGCTGAGAAAAACAAATGAGGTACTACCGGTTACTGGGTAATAAGCTCAAAAAGAGATCATGTGATTCCACCGGTATAAGGGTGAGGGGAAAACATGCTCCGGGAGAATGAATATCTAAGACCGGTATAAGGGTGAGAGATATCAATCAACCAAATCATCTGAGGAAGACCCAAAAAGGTATATCTCCACTCAGGAACATCTGACTCCACAGGGGACAAAAGTCATAATAGGGAGCAGAAGGAGGGAACACCAGGGATGCCGGTTACTGGGCATATAATAGGTGACCAACCAAAACGTGAATTGGGGAATATTCCCAAAACACTCATCATCCAAAAGAGGGCAAAAAGCAAACTCGATTATGGGATGGACATTCGATTCCCAAAATAGGGATACAAATCTTACTCGACTGGGGAAAAACAAAAGGCTTCGACCAAAGAGTGCATGAGATATATTATCTATTACCGTCAGAACGTAGATAATATACTCGCATGGAAGAGTATCCACAACCGATTACTGGGTTAGTAAAGGATAAATCGACCGACAAGGAAAGGCATCGGGATACCGAAACTAGGTATATAATGATGACCATTCAAGGGGAGCAACAAACATTACCGACAACCGGTATATGAAAGATGACTTGTTGGGGATAAACTGCCAAATCAGAGCAATTATCCAAGAGAATGAGGGAATATCAACACCGAATATTGGATAATGATAACCGTCAAGGAGGGGATTACATCTACCGGATACTGGGTAGAAAACCACGGAAGAGTAACCGTCATCAAGTAGGATGAACAAAAAGTTAACTCTGCAAAGGGGAGAAAATAAGGTATACAACTACCGGTATAAGGGTAGAAAACCACAGACTCCGCCGAGGATAAGATGAATGATTAATAATTACTAAGCAATTATTCATTTATACCACGGGGAAGCACAGGAAATAGATCACAAGAAGCCTATTTAGGATCAAACTAAAGAGGCCAACTGAATCAAGACTCGTCCTAGTAAGGATATAACTCAATAGGGAATCCCATCCCAGAATACGTGTTGGGAGGAAGCAAAAACAACCGTCGTCCACGAGGATATAACTTGGTGGGGAATACGGAAAGAAAGATAAACACTTCCTGCTTAAGGGGCTGACTCTACATGGGGAGATCAGACACCGACATCTGCTTCGGAAATGTATTACCAACTAGCAGGGGATAACAAACAAAGATATATGGCAAAGAACATAATCATGAATATCTGAATGTTTGAAAATTATATGCACACATGCGTGGTTTATGTATGATGAATGCTGACAAACAGACATTTCTAACACAAACAACTCCATAGAAAAAGTACACGAACATCCGGTACTACATCTCAAGAGAGAAAGCCAGGTTCACCGGAGAGTATCCAATATGATGAGGGCAAGAAAAACCAGGAAGCAAAGATCCCTGCGGGGGATGAACATCAGTCATTCCAGCTGGGGACAGGAGTTATTGCACAGATAAAAATCTGCCGCATAAGCAACTCCACTGGGGAATCTATCCAAGGGATAAAGGGATTCTAGGGATCAACCACCAAATACCGTGCTCACCAAGGAGATCACATCTGCTGAGGAGGAAAGGTCACTACTCTGCTGAAGGGAAGAGTGGTGGATATCTCACCAAGCACTCCACCTAGTAGGAAAACCACAAAAGGCTCCGGAGGAAGAAGATACAGCAAGCCAGGAATATGAACAAATGTCTTACCCTGTTGTAACACCCCAAAATTTTCCCTCCTTATTCACGCATTCATTTTTAGGTCATTTAACATTAGATACATTGCATTTCATCATGTCAATCGGGATTAGCTCCAAGAAGCTTGAACATCATCCAGGACACTTTGTGGGTTCTATTTAGATGATCAGTCAACATAAGGGAAAGACTTGAGTTACTTCTAACAGGGGTCTATTCGTCAGTCAAAACGTTAATCTTGAAGGAGCAAAGGTTTGTTCATGAGTTTTCATGCTCGCTAGGCGAAGCCCACGTGTTATGCAAACGGAAAAAAAAAATGAAAAACGAAAAAAAAAAATTTAAATAAACTAATAAATAAAAGAAAAAATCTCAGACTTGGACCTCTCTCAAAAGCCGACTAAGCTACCAATATTAGGCTATAAATACTAGAGTTTTCATTGAAACAAAACCCTGGACAAAACCTGGAGAGAAACCTAGACAGAGAGAGTGAGAATTAATCTGTAGCAACCTCTAGGCAACTCTGAAAGGTTCATTCTGACTCACACACTTTCAGCTCAAGCAAACCCTAACATTGGTTTGCAAATCCAATCGTGCCATTTGATTTCAACCGATCTCTCCAATCAGGTTTGCCCTTATTCCCATTACCTTTGTGCTTTGAAGTTGAATACTCTGAATGTTTGAGGTATGATGGATGAATTTCATTAGGTTTTTGCCCACGGGTTCATAATTATGTATGAATGTATAAATAATGCCTTGAATGCTTAATTGTTTAATTTCTGAAGTGTATGCCACAGGGTTTGAGGTTTCTGAAACCATACTGTTATTCATGAAAAATCCAAAACCCGCAGGCGCTCTCTAGCACCTTCGCTAGGCGAGCACGCAGCGACGCTTCGCCAAGCCTTCACTAGGCGAGACAGTAGCGATCGCGACAGTAGCATTTGTTTTTTTCTGTTTTGCTCTAATCTGACTTACGTTTGTCATAGCATGTTTTCTCCTAATCCTTATCGTGTTTCACTAACCCTTTTGTTGAGTTTTTGTGAAGGCTCACATGACTTTTGCAGGGATAGCTCGCTGGATATTCCACTTTACTTGTGGGATACCATTTGGGAGATTTATTCTGATTGCCTTGTTGGCACGTTTACTTTATACATGTTTGTTTTGTATGTGTTCGTATCCCCACAGGTAGCGCGGTTCCTTCGTCAAGGACTGCCATTTTGCATGAGCATCCCTAACCCTACCAACTCATTGATTTTTCTTCTCCTAAGAACACGTTAATTCCTTCTACTACAGGCGAGTAAGTCTCCAAAGGCCGAGCATCCGGTAGATTGCGTAGTAACGTCGTTCGTCCAAAACCCAATCCATAACCCCGTAGTTAGCCGAACTATGACTTGCTCTGATTCTCATTCCAGATGAGATACGTAGGCATAAGACGCGATGTCTTAGCGAGCACAATTACCCTTAACCCCTAGGTAGCCGAGCTACGAAGACTCTGATTCTCATATTCAGATGAGATACGTATGTAGTGGATGCGACATCCGTGCGAGTCATTTTCTTTTGACCCCTTTTTTTTTGTAAATAACACATTAGATAAACCCACACCCTTTAGACAAGAACTACAAAAGTGGATCCCGTAGAGTACTACGGATGCGTAGGGGTGCTAATACCTTCCCTTCGCATAATCGACTCCCGAACCCAAGATTTGGTTGCGAGACCCTGTCTTGTCCTTTCCTTTTTCCAGGTTTACTTCGAGCGTTTCCTTTCCCTCCTTTGGGATAAATAACGCACGGTGGCGACTCTCCTGTCTTTCTTCGCCGGTTGTTTTTTTTCGCATTCCATTTTTCAGGTTTCGACAGCTGGCGACTCTGTTGGGGAACCGGTTTCCCTAAGCGAGTCCCTCCTAGCTTTTGTAGGTTGTTTGTTTATTGGGTGTTTATTCTTTTGTACAGTTATTTATCTTTCAGCATTTACCTACTTTATTGCATTGTGTACATATGACTGCCGTATGTGCTGGTTCTGTTTGTGAGATGAGTTTTATACCCGAACTCGAGTGCACTTAGGATAGGAGAATGGCATAGTCTTGTTGACTTGTGTGGAGTTATTCCTTAGCAAGTTGACTTGCAGGCCCATTCACTTGGTGGAGGTCATGTTGGGATCAATAATGTCACACAAGTAAGTTGTGGTTAGACATTACTTTTTCCAATATAGACCTTAGAAGCCAAGGACCTTAGTTTACCAAACCCATCGTGGCCTATTCGTAGGACGTAGTGCGAAAGTCGTTCAAGTGTAAGATTTGATACGATTGTTACGCGATACTACACTCATAAGAGTCTCTCTTGAGAATATTTTTGGAATACGAGTAGTCGTTCCTCCGATAATATCCGAAAGATGGGATTATTACTATGGGAACCTTTTGTAGAACATGTTTGGCAGGTTTAAACCTTAGTACACTCCCTTTGGGTGGTTCTTAACCTACACTCCATGCTCGTGACTTGCAACAAACCCTTGATTCATGGTTGATCCGTTCAGGTATCCTTAATATCAATGAAACTTGGGTGTTGATAAGGTGTAAACCATAATCCACCAAAAATGGATGGTTGATATTAAGGATAACATGATCCATCCCATGACCTTTGTTTGGTGTGCTTTGCTTGATCCTCTTAATTTCTCTCCAGGCAGTGCAACCTAACAGATGTTCAAGCGGATCCAGCAATTCTGATTGACATGCCATTGCATTGCATAACATCATCTGCATATTTGCATCCAACATCTCATGCTTATTCATTTGTAGGGTATTCCCTTGTTAAGGGGGGGCCTTAAAATCGAATAAGCAGTGCATCGTATACCATACATACTAACCCTTGTTTGTTTTGCAGGTGTCACCGCAGTGTCTAATGTTTGTTCCCTATTGCAGGCAGTTATTGGTCCCAAGCGAGTTCACAGGTACCCGACAAAGGAAAACTGTCCACGACTAGCAATGGACCAGATACAGAAAGAACTAGCTGATATGCGTGAAAGGATGGATCAGTTCATGACATTGATGACTGGTATGGCAGAAGGCCAGGCGAAGCTGAAGGAATTGGTTGAGAAACCGAGGCCCGATCCAGAGGTGGAAATACCAAGTGCTGAGGGGAACCCTGGTAACCCTGGGAACCCTGGTAACCCTGGGAACACTGATAACCCTGTGAACACTGGAAACGCGGGTAACGCAAATGTTGATGGAAACCTGGGTAATGTTGGTAACACGAGAAATGTTGGGAATGGAATTGGCAGAAGGTACAATGTGAATCCAGGGATTCGGATTAACGGGCGCCCCGTTACTGAAGATTGTCAGTATGATCAATTTTCTTTGCACGACGAGGCCCTCGAGACCACTCGCCGTATGGATGAGCTTGCTGAGAAGCTCAAATATTTGGAGTCTCAAAATTCCTTAGGTTTTGATGTCACCAATCTTGGTCTAGTTCAGGGAGTAAGGATCCCTCACAAGTTCAAACCCCCTACTTTTGAGAAATACAACGGGGCTTCTTGCCCACGCACTCATCTCCAATCTTATCTGGGAAGGTTGGGAGCTCACACTGAAGATGAAAAGTTGTGGATGTACTATTTTGAAGACAGTTTAACTAGAGATTCTCGTGAATGGTATTCTCATTTGTCTCGTACTACCATCAAGAGATGGAAAGACTTGGCAGAGGCTTTTGTCAAGCAATATCAATACAACTTGGACATGGCTCCAAATCGGACCTTGTTGCAAGGAATGTCTCAGACTGCCAAGGAAACCTTTAGAGAATATGCTCAGCGTTGGAGACAGATTGTTGCATCCGTCCAACCCCCTATGTTTGAAAGGGAGATGGTGGACATGTTCATGAACACTCTTCAAGGCAATTATATCGAGAGATTGGCTGCTTGCCCGTCAATCAGCTTTGTAGAGATAGTGATTGCTGGAGAAAGGATCGAGAGTCTGTTGAAGATGGGTCGAATTCAAGACAATAGTGCTTCCAACTCATCAGTTCCCAAGAAATCGTTTGCTGGTAACGGTCAACGAAGAAGAGAAGGTGAGACGAGCGTTGTATATGCCGGCAGAGGCAGGGGGAGAGGACGCCCTAATTATTATCAAGATCAAGTGGCCGCAGTCACTATTCCTACACCTGCTCCTCAACCGCAACAGCAACTGCAATATCATCCTCAACAGCAACCCAGGTACAACAATCAACAACAAGGAGGTAATCCGGGTCAGTAGAGACCCTATCAACAACGTCCAAGGCAGGCGGACCGGATCATTGAGCCAATCCCAATGCCTTATTCTGTATTACTTCCCAAGCTGATTGACATGAATCTGGTTACGTTGAGAACTCTGGCCCCACCGGTCAATCCCAACAATCTGCCTAGAGGTTATGATGTCAACGCCCGATGTGCTTTTCACTCCAACGCACCTGTCCATACTACAGATAATTGCAAGGCTCTCCAACTAAAGGTACAAGATTTGAGAGATGCCCAGGCCATCAATTTTTCTCCGGTACCTAATGTTATCCAAAACCCGATGCCAGCTCACGGCGGGCAGAGGATTAATGCTGTTGATAGTGGGGAAACGTTGAATTTGGTTTCTGATGTGACTAAAGTGAAGACTTCGCTATCGGTGGTCAAAGACCGACTCTTGAAAGGACAGATTTTTCCGGGCTGTGGGGAAGAGTGCAAAAATTGTCAAGACGCCGAGAACGGATGTGATAGTTTGAGAAGGGGTATTCAGCAACTGATAGATGAAGGTTGTCTTCAGTTCGATCAGACTCGTCCAGTGAAGAATGATGTGTCGACAGTAACGTTTTATTTCACTCCTGAAGAAATATATGTTCCCGAGAGACCCGCTCCGACAACAATATATTTCCCAGAAATTCCAGCACCAATTTACTCTGACAACCCTCAACCGACTTTGATTGGTCCGGTCACCATCACGGTACCAGGACCTGTTCCGTATGAGAAAGACAGGGCTATCCCGTGGCACTATAGGGCTGATATCTACAACCAAGGGCAGAAAGTTAACGAAGAAGACATTGACATTGGTAGCTCCGCTGTAGACAATGTTGGAGGAATTGGTGGCTTCACTCACAGTGGACGCCTATTTACACCATCAACATTGCGCATGAATGCTGAAGCTTAGGCAGCTGCCAAGGCTAAAGGAAAACAGGTATCCACCGAAGAGGTTACTACCGAGGAAGCTCCTCCTAAGACCGCATTCGAGAAGGAAGTGAATGAGTTTATGAGGATTATTAAGAAAAGTGACTACAAGGTAGTCGACCAGCTAAATCAGACACCCTCAAAGATCTCCATTCTCTCACTATTGATGTGCTCTGAGGCACACAGAGCAGCCTTGTTGAAAGTACTGAATATGGCTTATGTTCCCCCAGAGATAACTGTTGACCAGCTGGAGTCGGTAGTTTCGAATGTACACACTAGCCATGCGCTAGGTTTCACCGATTATGACCTAACATCTGAGGGCAGGAATCACAACAAAGTCTTTCATATCACAATGGAATGCAAAGGGACGGTGCTTTCCCATGTTTTGGTTGATACAGGTTCTTCTCTGAATGTTCTCCCAAAGAAAGCCTTAACGAAGTTGGATTGCGATGACGCCACCCTGAGGCCGAGTAATTTAGTTGTAAGGGCTTTTGATGGCTCTAAGTGAGTTGTTTGTGGCGAAGTTGAGTTGCCAGTTAAGATTGGACCGCAGGTATTCAAGAGTACCTTTTATGTGATGGATATCCAGCCTGCCTATAGTTGTCTGCTAGGTCGACCCTGGATTCATGCTGCCGGCACTGTTACTTCTACTCTCCACCAGAAGCTCAAATATGGACTAGAAGGTCAGATCGTCACCGTCTGTGGTGAAAAGGATATTTTTATTAGCCACCTGTCTACATTTAAGTATGTGGAGATGGATGGCGAGATGCATGAGATGCTGTGTCAGGGCTTCGAAGCCATAAACATCAGTGAGGTCGCGCCCAAAACTGTCTTTTCACCTGAGTCTGAGAAGGTCAGGACTTCTATCCCTTCATACAAGCAAGTTGTTGAAGTGGTTAAGGCTGGTAATGCCCAAGGCTGGGGCAAATTTGTGGAGTCAGTCATAAAAGAAGACAAGTTTGGATTGGGGTATACTCCGGGGTCTCAGAAGAATGAAGCCGGTACTTTCTACAGTGGGGGTTTGGTTTCTCCCCACACCGTCAATGTTGCAGATGAAGACAAGGCTGACAGCGACTGTGACTTAGATAGCTGGATTCGCCCGTGTGTCCCAGGAGAAAAGCTCGACAATTGGTCGTCTGAAAAAGTCGTCCGGTTTACTCTACTGAAGGAGTAATTTTTATTGTTTTCCTTTTATCACATGCATAACAAAGTCTTACACTTTGACCAAGGTGTAATGACTCATCTGTAGGGCCATCCATTTAGTTACATTTCGCAATTATTTTCATCATCAATAAAGGACAGCTTTTGTAAACAATTTTGTGTTCTCTTTCTTTCAATTATTTTTACTTTTACAAAAACGGCAATGTTTCTTTTTCGTTTTTCTTTCCAAAAAACACCTCGTAAAGCTGATCACCCGGATCTCACTGCTACGGCCATGTATGACTTCGACAATCCTATCTATCAAGCCGAAGAAGGGGTTGAGGAAGATTGTGAATTGCCTGAGGAGTTAGCCAGGTTGTTGAAACAGGAGGACCGAGCTATTACACCTTATCAGGAGGTGGTTGAGACCATCAACATTGGTACCGAAGACGACAAGAAAGAGATCAAGATCGGGGCCAGTCTACAAGCCGAGAGGAAAAGACCGTTGATCATGTACTTGACTGTGTTAGAAAGGTCAATGGGTTGTGTGCTCGGTCAGCATGACGAGTCAGGTCGAAAAGAGCATGCAATATACTACTTTAGCAAAAAGTTTACCGACTGTGAACAAACATACTCACTGCTCGAGAAAACTTGCCGCGCTTTGGCATGGGCTGCTCGCCGACTAAGACAGTATATGTTGACTCACACGACTCTATTGATATCAAAGATGGATCAAGTCAAGTATATTTTTGAAAAGCCAGCAGGGTTGCTAGGTGGCAAATGATGCTGACAGAGTATGACATCCAATACACTTCACAAAAAGCCATCAAAGGAAGTGTCTTGTCAGACTATCTTGCCGCGCAACCGATTGATGATTACCAACCTATGAGGTTCGACTTTCCTGATGAGGACATCATGTTTCTCAAATCGAAAGATTGCGAGGAACCACTCCCGGAGGAGGGGCCTGACCCTGAATCCAAATGGATTATGATGTTTGATGGGGTGGTCAACGTCAATGGTCGCGGAGTTGGTGCAATGTTGATCACACTAGAGGGGGTTCATATGCCATTTTGTGCCAGAATAACTTTTCCCTGCACCAACAATGAAGTCGGACGAAGCAGAATGGGTTCGTTCTCGATACAATCAACTAAGCCTGGTTGAGGAAAAGAGACTAGCAGCTATATGCCATGGCCAGCTATATCAGAGATGCACGAAGAGAGCGTTTGAATAGAAAGTGCGCCCTCGGGAGTATCGAGTCGGTGAATTGGTACTCAAAAGAATTCTTCCTCCCAACACAGATCACAGGGGCAAATGGACACCGAACAAAGAGGGTCCATACGTAGTTAAAAGAGTTTTCTCTGGCGGAGCTCTGATGCTAACAACCATGGAAGGCGAAGACTTCCCGTCCCCTGTCAACTCAGACGCAGTTAAAAAATAATTCGTATAAAATAGACCCGTTGGACAGTAAAAAGAATAGTCCATGCAAAAAAGGGGCATCCCGACGTACCAAAAAAAAAGAATGAAGAGGTCGGGCAAAAATTAGGGATATAAAAATAAATAAATAAATGTACACCCGGTGAGTCGAAAACCCGAAAGGGCGGCTCTGGCTAAAAGGGTATCACGATGGATTGAAAACCCAAAAGGGCGGTTGTAGCACCTCAAATTTGCACCTATCATTGTACATACCATCTCATATTAGGTCATAGCATATCATGATACATTGCATAGCATTTGCATAGTCCTCAGTTGCCTCAAGAGCAAGCAAGCAGAAATTAAGTCAAACTGATCAGGAGATCAGTCAACCATTCAAGCAAAGTTGTTTTTCAAGGAGCAAAGGCCCTAGGGTTTGCCCATCAAGCTCACATGTCTTGGAGGTTTATTTGAAGTGTTCAAGTCAAGGGTTGAAGGCTCAGAGGTCAGCAGTCAATGCACAGACAAGCCAAAACCCTAAACAGTCAACAATCAATCAAAGCAGTGGATGGTGGCCATTCTTGTGGAATTGGGGCACCATGGTCAATAATCAAGAGTTCATATGTCTTGGGACATCATTTGAAGTCAAAATCTCAAGGAACTAGGGTTTGAAATTCATCAGAAGTGCACAGTCAAGTCCAAAACCCTAGAAAGTCAAAGTTGGTCAACTGTGGTTATTTCTTTGGATTTGATGGATAGAAATGGTTTGAAGGAGTTTATTCATGTCATAATAGGCCTCATCTATCATGCCAAACCTCATCATGGAAGAAAATCAAGTGAAATCAGAAATTTTCCAGAAATAGAAAGTGGACCTGTAATTTCAACTGCCAAAAATGGAAACTTCTTGATCCTCAACTTACATCATGATACAAGCTTCAAATGAATTTTTGCCCAACATGAAAGTTGAAGATCTTGTTCTCCCATTTTCAAAAAGTCCAAGAACATCAAAATCCCATGTGTGGTTGTCAAGATATGATCAAATCATTTTCACCAATTTTTGAACTTCAACAAGCCATATCTCTCAAACCACAAGGCCAAATTTGGTGGGGTTTTTTCCTACAAACCACATTTTTCATCCTCTTTCCAAAAATATAAATTTCATGACCTAAAACCTTACCATTCAAAATGGCATTTTTGGACCTTTTTCATTTAAAATCAAAGTTTGACCAAACTTTGACTTTTTGAATTAAAACTTTTTTCACCATTTTGCCAATTGAGATTGCCTTTATATCAAATTTGAGACATGTTCCAATTCTTAAACCATGTTCATATCACCATTATGCCACAATTATGGACCAAAATGCATATGTGACAAATTTTGCAAATGGCTTGAAACAAGTGAGACAAAGCTAGCAATTGGTGTACAGACCACAAACAACATTTGCAAAGGTCTGTTTGCAGCATTAAGGCCCAAAAACGTGCAGCACTTGTACCTCCAATTACACTTGACCAAACTTAGCAATTTTTGCAAATACTTCATTTCACACTAAACTAATTTACAACATGGATTAAGGACCCTAAACAGATAATATAAGGTGATTTTCTGTCACAAAAAACCCTAAGAAGCTGCAGCCACCAACCAGAAACACTCTCCTCCTCATTCTTGCATTTGAGCATTTGGAAATTTTCTGGCCAATCCTTCAAAGAATCACGAGTTGGCTTGGGTGTTTCATCAATTGAACAACATTTTGGGTCTATTTGAATCACTGTTTCACATCTGTAAAGCTTCATCTCCCTGCTGCTACTTCAACCCCTTCCAATGGCAAAATTCGAATCAGTTGGTTTCAAGCTAGTTTGAGTAAAAGACCTTCAAGAATCCTTCAGCATTGACCTTAATCTACCTCTGTTTGAGCTGGAATCGATCATCAAAACATCACTGTTCCATTGAATTCTTCAAACCAAGTAAGTTTGTCGACCCTCTATTTTCTCTTAACCATGCTATGCCATGTGTGGTCCTTGACTTGCTGAGGCCAATGAACTTTAAATCATCCAAAATGATCCATTGTGTTGAGAGAAATATGGTTTCGAAGTTATATGCTCAAACTTGTTTGTGTGGATTTCTCTGTTATGTGCTTGAACCAATGAGTATAGATGTTGGATTGTGTTTGTGTTTGGCTAGCTGAAGCTATTGGTATACATATTGTTAACTTTTGGGCACATTTGCTCATGTTGGTTTTTTAGGAAAATGATGAACACTGTTGTATTTAAACCCTAGCACTCTGTCCTGAAAACTCCCTTGGTCATGCTGTTTTGTTGTTAGCTAGTTTTGCTCTATGATAAATGTTCAGTACCATGCTTGATTATTGATGATTCTGTTTATGATTGGTTGTTCATGATTAATGGTTGAACATGAAAATGGTGAAACATGGATGTATCTCTTAAACCCTAGCTTTGTTTACAGTTTGTTTTCTCTGAGAATCATGCCTGCTGTTGTTTGTATTTGCATGAACATGTTGTTACTGCTATGCTGACAGCCATGCTGTAGATTGATGTTGATTTTGATGAACATGAATTTCGAACCCTGCTGCTGTTTCTAAAACTTGAGCTGCCCAGAATTTCTCATTTTTGTTTATTTTGGCATGTTGTTTGTGGTTCCCACTGCCATGCTATTTGGATATCACATGTTGATAATGAATTGTGAAGTTGAACATACCATGCCATTATGAGATGCTTGTTGAATGTTGGTCTGTTGATGTTGGATGATGAACATGAATATGCCCTGATGTTTCGAAACTTCCAAACCTGCCCAGATTTTGCATGAACTTAGGTTTGTTTGTTACTAGCTGATGTTTGTATGAGTTTTTATTGCCATGTTGGTTGTGATTTATTGCATTTGAAATTCGTGTTGTGATGTTGAAGATGATGAATGGCATGCTGTATTAGCCAAACCCTAGGTTACATGAACATGTTTGTTGCCCAGAATTTTCGAATGCCATTGGCTGCTGTTGATATTGCTACTGTTCCATTAAGGGAGAGCCAATCAGCTTATTTCATTTGGCTGTGTGAAACGCGGTCGTTTTACTTAATGAATGCCAAAATTACACAATTGCCATGCTGACTTCCTTGTTTGACCACTAGTTCATGTCATTTGTCTATGCTTTGTTCAAATATTCATCCAACTTCAATAATTCATTTTTAATTCAAATTTCATCCAAAAATTATGAAATTTTTTCCATCATGATCACAATTGAGTCTAGTATTTTATGGTGAATTTTAATTAATTTTCCATGTTCTGGATTTTAAATGATAATTATTTTCTTCACATGTATGCCAAAATGATACATTGTGCCATTCCTTTTGTGAAATTGTCATATTGCATCCAATGAGCTTGAAATTTTTTGTGGTAAAACTAGACACATTGACCTTCATTTCCATATAAAGTTTGTGCATTTATCATTTGTGGACTGAGAGTTATGATTTTTTGAAGTCATGTGTTGCATTTGGTGTCATACTATGAACATGCATCTTCCCTAATTTTGTTCACATGCTTCCTTGCATCCAAATGACCCCAGATTTTGCATGAATGATCCTTTGTATGTCTACTTCATGTATGAATTTTCTTGGAATTTATTGTGCAATTTCCATTTGATTGTGATTTTTCTTCCCTGCCTAGTCCATGGCTGACTTTTTGTGCTACATGTTGCCAAATCTTTTGGGAAATCCTCATACCATATCACATGATCATGAAATTTCATATGTGATAACTAGACATCTCAAGCTTTGCATTGGTGTTAATCTCATTCATTTCTCATCTGTTTTCAATTTGATATGATTTTTTGAAGTTGACCCATGTTTGTTGACTTTCATCGTGCATGCTTGAACTTGGTTTGACTTCACGATTTTAATTGACTGCCTTCCTCTCATCCAAATGCCATGAAATTTTACATGTCTACCATGTTAGATGTTAGGATTGAGTGTGATTTATTTCATAATTTTTGGAATTGTTTGGGTTGACTTTTGATGCAAGTCATTCTGTTGATTTTTGTGTGTTTCCCTTTGCCATGTTTTGACTTCTTTGATTCATGAAATGACATTGATGCATGATATGATTGTGGGCCCAATTGTGATTGTTTTCTAATTGGTTGACTTTGACTTTGAGTTGACTTTTCCTTGCTGCCTTGATTTTTTTTTTCTTTCATGTTTGACCCTAGGCTAGTCCTAGTGGTACTTTGGACTTATGTTGAGTTCATCTGTTTCAGGTTAAGCCAATGCTTCAAAGATCATTCAAACTTGTTTGAATTTGATTTGTTTATCCCATGCTAACCTTTTGTTTTGTAGGTGACTCATATAACTTGGGTCTTGCTTTGCACAGTTGACCTTTTGTGGTTGACTGTCTATCCATTTCTTTTTGATTTAAACTTTTGAACTGTTAGCTGATTGTTTTGACTTTTTCAGGTACTTTAGTTGCTTAAGTTCTCTGAACTTGCTTGCTTTGCTATTTAGCATTTGCTTTGAGGTATAATCTCTTCTTCTTCATGTAGTCTGGAGTCCCGGCTTGTTATTTTGGCCGGGCAAACTGTCGGAAGTCCTCCTTAAGAGGCAATGCTTGTGTATGTTTACTTTGTCCCTGTACAGAGTCAAAGACCTCCTAAGTGAAGAGGCAATTGGTGGAAGGTAGGGATATGCGGTCTATCCCCCACTATTCAGTGTGTCTTCTGTCTTGCTCACACTACTGTGTTGATGCACTTCAGATAAAAACCCAAGATCTTGTGCAATTGCACAGTTGAGTCAGTTTTAAATGTGTAGAAGGGTTCCCACTTTCTGAACCCACACATTCTTGTCAAATGCTCTCCCAGGCCAGGGATAGAAGCAATGAGGCACACCCCTCATCTCCTTTCATCTGCTTCACCTTAGCCTCTCAATGGCAAGGTTAAGAGCACACTCACCCCATTCCAGTTGGCCCTAGTGCCTAACCTTTGATGTTTGAGCCCCCTTGTTGGTGTTTATTTTATGCTATATGTGTTTGTGATTGCTTTGTTTGCCTCTTTAGGCTTTAGTCTGTGCTTGCCCTTGTGCAATAGGTTTGTGCTTGACTTGCTTCCTGTGCAAGTCAAGTCTGTGTGGCTTAACCCTTGTGTGAGCCATACCTAGAGTTGTTCCTCCGTGGCCGAACTACGGCAACTCTGATTCTCATGTTCAGATGAGATACGTAGGCACGAGACGCGATGTCTTGCCGAGTTTGACTAACGACTAACAACTAATCCTTGCTTGCTTTCGCCCTCGTTGCGATTCTTTTCTCTCGCCCTCGTTGCGATCGAGACATTCCCTTTCTCTTGCCCTAGTTGCAATCGAGTCTTTTGTCCCTGCCGGCCGAACTACGGCAACTCTGATTCTCATGTTCAGATGAGATACGTAGGCACGAGACGCGATGTCTTGCCGAGTTTGACTAACGACTAACAACTAATCCTTGCTTGCTTTCGCCCTCGTTGCGATTCTTTTCTCTCGCCCTCGTTGCGATCGAGACATCCCTTTCTCTTGCCCTAGTTGCAATCGAGTCTGTTGTCCCTGCCGGCCGAACTACGGCAACTCTGATTCTCATGTTCAGATGAGATACGTAGGCACGAGACGCGATGTCTTGCCGAGTTTTGACTAACCACTAACACTAACTCTTTTCTCTCACCCCTGTGTGATTGAGATCTCTCCTTTCTCTCACCCTTGTTGTGATTGAGACTTCCCCTTTCTCTTGCCCTAGTTGCAATCGAGACCCTTGCTTCCTGTGCAAGTCTTGTCTAGGATAGGTTGGCCCTTGTGCCATTTAGCTAGAAACCTTAACTTAGGGTTGACTTTGCATGACAACATCTAGGCTCGAGTCGTAGTCTCCCTAGAGTTGTGTCTCCCTCTGTTATCTGGTTAGGCTAGATCCTTGTCCCTGCGTAGGGGAACTACATCGCCCTGATCTTCACACCAGATGAAGTATGTAGGCAGGAGATTGAGCTGATCTCTCCGGGCGCCTTTTCTTTTCTTGTGTGTGGTGTTGACAGTTATAGGCTGAGTCCCCGACTCCCTATCAACCTGTTGTGTTGTTGTGTGCTTGGAAGCCGATGTAAGTCCATCGATTGGCATTTGGATTCCAGTGTGCGTGTTTAGGTTCGGATGCTGATGTAAGTCCAGTGATTGGCATTCGGGCTCCGCGTTTGCCTGTGTGTGTCCTGTTTGTTTGTGTGCGTGTCAGCCGAGCTACGAATGCTCTGATTCTTCTCTCGTCCGAGAAGATACGTATGCATAGGATACGATATCCTAGCGAGCATGTGTCGTTTCCCCAGTCCGAACTACTTCGACTCTGATGTCTATGCCTGATAGACTAAGTAGGCCCAGGATGCGACATCCTGCCGAGTCAGTTTCAGTCAGTCTCTTGCGTTTCTTTCAGCCAGTGTGCGTGTGTTTGAGCAGTGTTTAGCAACCATATTCTTTCCTTTTGTGCGTGGATCCCGTAGAGTACGACGGATGCGTAGGGTGCCTAACACCTTCCCTTCGCATAACCGACTCCCGAACCCATCCTCTTTGGTCGCGAGACCATGTTCTTTCCTAGGTTTACTTCGAGCGTTTCCTTTCCCTCTTTTGGGATAAATAACGCACGGTGGCGGCTCTGTTGTTTCTTTCTTTTCCCGCCGGTTTTTCGCGCGATGCGACAGCTGGCGACTCTGCTGGGGATTATAGAGAAGTTGACCTGTGCTGGTCCATCTTCCCTGAGCGAGTCTCTCCTAGCGCTCTCTAGGATTAGGGTCTTGGTTGCTTTCTGCTTGTTGTATTTATTGCATTTGTTGTATATATGTACATTTATTGTTTGCCTTGATTGTGTGCATTAATGTTTGCCTTCATATTCATTATTCGTTCTGCCTGGCTGGTTGTCTGTTTTCCTTTGTGAGATGAGTTCTATACCCGGACTCGAGTGCACTCTAGGATAGGAGAATGGCATAGTCTTGTTGACTGGTGTGGAGTAGTCCTTAGCCAGTTGACTTGCGAGTCCATTCACTTGGTGGAGGTCACGTTGAACTAATAATGTCACACAAGTTATTTGTGGTTAGGCATTATTCTTTCAATCATGTGCCGCAGAAGCCAAGGACCTTAGTTTACCAAACCCATCTTGGCCTATTCTTAGGACCGTAGTGCGGAGGTCGTTCAGATGTCAGTTCTGATACGATTGTCACGCGATACTACACTCATAAGAGTTTCTCTTGAGAATATTCTTGGAATACGAGTATTCGTTCCTCCGATAATATTCGAAAGATGGAACGATGATTATGGGAACCTCTGATAGAACATGTCTGGCAGGTTTAAACCCTAGTACACTCCTTTTGGGTGGTTCTTAACCGAGACTCCATGCTCGTGACTCTCAACAAACCCATGTTTCGTGGTTGAGTCGTTCAAACATTGTTAATATCAATGGATCCCGGATCAGGTGTAAAACCTAAATCCACCAAAGCGGCTGGTTGATATTAAGAATGTTAGAACCGGTTCATGTACCGTTAATATCAATGGAACTTGGGTGTCGATAAGGTGAAAACCTAAGTCCACCAAAATGGATGATTGATATTAGGGATACATAGAGCTTTCCCACGACCTTTGTTGGTGTGCCTTGCTTGATCCTTGAGTGTGTTTGTTGCATTCATGCATTCATGCATTCATCTGCATCCATATCATCAAAAGAAAAAAGAAAATTTTCAAGGAACTCAAAGGAGTTTATTTGCAAAAAATTTCAAAACATGAAAAAACCGGGAAAATTTTTCACCTGATATATCTGATGAGATATTCTCATATATGATCAAAATGCTTAAATATTTCAAAGTTTGCAAATAAAACCCTCGGGTTCCTTTGATATAAAAACAAGCATATGCATAAACACTTCATGCATCATTTGCATCAGCAGGTTTTGTTTCCGGTCTCCCGTCCTGTGGTCTGACCCTGCGATCTTCATTTATTTTGAAGACGCACCTCGCCAGCATTATACCAGCGCCATCTCTGCCAGATTGATGGATCATCCTGAGCAAGAGGATTGTGAACTCAGAGAGATATTTGCCAGACTTTGTACTGTTGATGGATTTATTCCTGGTTAACCGATCCCGGGCTGGCATTGACTACTGTTCTGGGGCATGCAATGAGCAAGGTTTGTTCAAGAGTGGAGGAGTCATCCATGACGAACAACTAGAAGAAGAGGATGTTGCTATCTTGGAAGAGGACGCAGAGGACTTGAACAATTTCATCATTCCTGGTGGTGTCTGCCACAATTGGGTCACTGTGGGCTTTCCTACAGTTGTTTTTAAGTCAGAGTAACAATCACTTTGTTTAAAAACCCTTCTCCCATGCCAAAAGGAGAAGTGATGGCATTGTTGGCAACATTTTGTGCAATGATATTTTCATTCAAATAAATTCATGTTAAAACATTTGTTTTTCCAATTGTTTTCCCTTTTCGCTTTTTGCATGAAATTGGTGATCACAAAAAACCTTTAAAAACAAGAATAAAAGCAATCTTTTCATCTGCATAACGATTGTCTTGTTTGATTTTCAAAAAGCTTTTCATATCAAAATCATTATGCAGGTTGTTTCTCAAACCCATTGAACATAATGATCGGACGTCATCTCCCAATTTTGAATTCCCTGTATTTGAAGCGGACGAAGATGATGTTGAAGGGATTCCCGACGAGATTTCCCGACTTCTTGAGCAAGGAAAGAAGATCACTCAGCTGCATCTCGAGAATCAGCAGAACAGCCAACTGGGGCATCATCAAAAAAATCAAAATCAAAAAAAAAAAAAAAAAGGGGAGAGTAAAAAAGAAAAAAAAGAAAGAGGAGGGTGCAAAAACCAAATCAAAAGAAACCAAAAGCAAATCAAAAGAAAGAAAAAGAAAGGAAAAAACAAAATAAAAATAGCACCCTCAAAGTCCCAAGTTGGCTGATGCTGAATTCGATCGAAAGGAAAAGATCAACTGCCATGTGTCATGGTCAGTCGTATCAGCAGAGAGTGAAAAAGCATTCAACAAGAAGGTCAAGCCTCGTGTGTTCCGAGAAGGTGACCTTGTGCTCAAGAAAGTCTTGTCTTTCGTGCCCGATTCCAGGGGCAAGTGAACTCCAAGCTAGGAACGTCCATACGTTTTCAAAAGAGCCTCTTCAGGCAGTGTTCGACACTTACAACAATGGATAAAGAAGTTCACTCGTCCTGTGAATCCAGATGCAGTCAAGAAATACTTCGCCTAAAACAAAAAAAAACAAAAAAGCTCGCTAAGTCGAACACCCCAAAGAGCGACTTAGGCAAAAAGGAGCGTCTCGGTGGATTGAAAACCCGAAAGGGCGATCCAGGCAAAAGTTAGAGACATTGATTAAAGAATTTGCATCCCGCTAGATTGAACACCTCACACTGGGGCAATCTAGGCAAAAATTAGGGATTTGGCAAGTAACTGCATCTTGACAAGACTGTGCGGTACATCTGTCATCCGTCAGGGATTCTCGATTCGTCGTCGACTGAAGCTTTGAATACATCGAAAATTCAGAATGGTAGAGGAAAGGTCATTATGTTCAATGTAGCCCTCTCCAATATACATCACCGATTTCAAATTGGTACAGATCTATGGAGTCTCGCCCTTTGCAGACTACCATTCCATCACGTCAATTTGAGCTTTTAGCCAATTGTTTGCACTCTTATTTGTTTTAACTCAACAAACGTTTTGCATGTTTTAAATGATAAAGTATCATTGTTTTCAAAATAAACAAATTTTTCAAAAAAATTGTTCTTAAACAAAGTGAACAGTCACGATGATGGAAGGATACTTAGGAGACCCACAGTGCTCTCCCGGGGGTGGTATGATTACCAACAGGTAAGACATTTGTTCGTATCTCGAGCATGACTGTATCTTTGTCCTGCAGAACCTCGTATGGTTCCTCCTCGGTGATTTTGCCCGATGCAGTGTTGGTTGAAGTTGTTCATCTTCATGTTCCCGGCAGTACAGATTCTTCCTCCAAATCCCTGTTAGCTCTATTATGGGGCATCCCCAGTAGAGTGTTGTTTGAGCCCTACCGTGGGGCATTCCCAACAGGGTTGCTGTTGAAATACTTTTGTGGGGCAGCTCCCCTAGCAGAGTGTTTACTGAAGACTTCAACTTTCCTCTCTCCAACAGAGTAATCTTCCTCTCTCCCCCAGCCTGGGTGTTTTTCTTTGAAGATGCAGTATTTGGAGGATCGACATCCCCATAATCCGGCATTCCCTCAGATGGATCCCTCAGCGGAGTTGTTGGCATGATGAGCTCTCTCAATGCCTATGTATCCTCATCAGAGATCTGGTTGCTTCTTGGTCTCCCTGATTCCCAGCACAAGTTGTTGCGGCGCATACGCCTGCATGTTGAACTCTGTTCTCCGGTTGTGACCGACGATCCCTCCGGAAGCCTCTTGTGGCTCTTCCTCCCCTGCAGGATGGTGACTTTGGTTTTCTCTCCAGATGATTGATTCCTGGACCGGCATGTTGAACATGTCTGTTTGTCAACATTCATCATACATTTTAGGTATAAAACATACATGCATAATCATAGCACTCAGGTACTCATGATGCAACTGTTGCCGTGTATCTGTTGATGGTTGTCTCCTGCTATTTGTTGATACAGAATCTCTCCAGTAGATTTTCCTCTAGCAGATATGGGTGTGTCTGATCTCTCCACGTAGAGTCTACCCCTTAAGCAGAAAGTGTCTACCATTTCCTTCTGCACTCCCCACTGAGATACATCCTCGTGGATGACGGTTGCTTCCGTTCCCTCCCTACACGGGATGGGTTTTCCCTATTGAGTTCTTTCCTCATTAGAATGAGTCTTGTTTCAGTCTGCCTTTTTGGATCGATCCTAAATGGCTACCCGTTGACTGTCTCTTGTGCTTCTCTGGGGCATAAATGAATAGTCGCTCACTAACCGGCACTCATTCATTTCACCCTCAGCGGAATTTTTTGGCTTCTACCTACAAACCGGTAGCTGTAAGTCCTTTCTTTACGGTCTTCTACCCACTAGCTGGTAGTTGTAAATCCTTTTTTCTCACTCTGTCTCAGCAGATCGTTTGTTGGCCTCTACCTACAAACCGGTAGCTGTAAGTCCTATCTTTGTGGTTTTCTACCCGCTAGCTGGTAGTTGTAAAATCCCACGTTCTCCCCTTGGTGGAATTAACCCTTTGTGCTCATCCCGATGATGACTGGTTACTTTTCCGTGGCCTCTACCTACAAACCGGTAGCTGTAAGTCCTATCTTTGTGGTTTTCTACCCGCTAGCTGGTAGTTGTAAAATCCCACGTTCTCCCCTTGGTGGAATTAACCCTTTGTGCTCATCCCGATGATGACTGGTCACTTTTCCGTGGTTTTCTGCCTACAAACCGGTAGATGTAATCCCTTCTTTGTGGTATTAATGGTCTGGTCCCCTTTGGATACTTGCCTTGATCAAGCAGTATTGTCCCCATTGGGTTTTCACCTTCTTTTTTGGGTATTTGCTCCGAGTTAGCAACTTTATCCTCTTTTGATTGGTCATCTTTTGCATACCTAGTCTGGTACCCTGATGCCTTTCTTTTCGGTCGTTTATCCATTTAACAACCTACAACCCGGTTATGGATAATCTTCCATGCGAGTGTATTATCTACGTTTTGACGGCTATAGATAATATGTCTCATGCGCTCTTGGGTCGAAGTCGTCCTCCCCAGCAGAGTAAGATTCGTATTCCTTGTGGAATCGAATGTCCATCCTTTAACAAGACTGCTTTTCTAGCCCTCTTCAGGATGTTGAGTGTTTGGAACACAAACCAATTCACGCTTTGGCACTCAGGCCAACTTTGCCGGTATTCAGACCGAAGGAGTTTCCGACGATCAGGTCGATGTACTTATGCTTTGCCGGTATTTAGACCGAAGAAGTTTCCGACGATCAGGTCGATGTACTTATGTCATTCAAACCAATTCACGCTTTGGTCGGTCACCCGTTTCGTACCTACAACCCGGTATCCATGGTGTTCCTTCCTGTTTGCTCGCTGTCGTGACCTTGATCCCCGAGTGGAGCGGGTTTCATGAAATATTTCTCCAGCAGAGTTCATCCCACCAGTGGATTGGACAGGTTTCAATAGCAGACGAATACCTACATCCCCAGCTGAGTTGTTTCTGCTTGTATGGTATGGGTCGTCCCCGGCGGAGTAACAGTTATTCCCCAAAGCAGAGTTTATTGTATCTGAGGTTTGTATGAGTCTTATCCCCAGAGAGTTTCTTAGCTTATCTTCCCCAGCGGAATGGTTAGTTCCCCAGCGGAGCTTTCATTTCCCAAGCGGAATTTTTGTGGATTCATTGGACTATCTCCAACAGTTTACCATTATTTTCCCTAGCAGAGTTGCTTTCTCACTCCCCAGCGAGTTGCTTTGTCTTCCCCTAGCGGATTCGTACTGTCGGCTCCCCAGCAGTCGTGTTACTTCCCCCAGCGGATTTGTCGTGAAGATTCCTCAACACAGTCGTCCTGTGTATCTCTCCCCGCAGAATTCTCATCATATTGCATTGCATATAGTAATCATTGCATCCTCAAACTGCGTAGCATTTCCATTCCAGATGGAGCATTACGCCATAGAAAAATTCAAACATATGCATCCATGTGTTCGAAACCACATCAGACCGTATCCCCGGCAGAGGCAGGATCACATTTGTTCAACATCAACACAGCAAGCCTGCTACAGTTGCTTCGACAGCATTTCCGAATTGATTATCCCCACAAAGGTTTATTTCCTCGCCCGATGGTGACAGAGGTTTATTTCCTCACCCGATGGTGACAGAGGTTTATTTCCTCACCCGATGGTGACAGAGGTTTATTTCCTCACCCGATGGTGACAGAGGTTTATTTCCTCACCCGATGGTGACAGATAGTCTGTTTCTCCCCAGTGAGACCCCCAGCAAGTGATCAGTCTTGCCTTGATGTATCCCAGATGTCGCTCTTGTGATACCAGTAAGTGTCATGACAGCACCCCGTGTGTTTCATTCTTTTGGTGTCGGTAAACGCCATTGCTTCGGTGTCGGTAAACATCGAGTTCCACCCAGTCATCGGTAAATGTCTGGTCATTTCTTTTGATGTCGGTAAACATCATCTTTCGATGTCGGTAAACATCGAGTCTCACCCAGTCATCGGTAAATGTCTGGTCATTTTTTGGTGTCGGTAAACACCATTGTTTCGGTGTCGGTAAACATCGAGTCTTTCTTTCAGTCATCGGTAAATGTCTGATAGATCCCCAGCTAGAAATCCCCAGTAGAGTCATCTGTAAATGTCCTACCCGGTTTTCAGTTGCAAATATTTGTTTGTCTCTCACCAATAAATTTCTCACCCCAGTCATCGGTAAATGTCTGGTCATTCTTTTTGATGTCGGTAAACATCGTGTCTCATCCAGTCATCGGTAAATGTCTGGTCATTCTTTGTTCTCTTGTTAATAAAATCAAAATCCCCAGAAGTCGTCGGTAAACGTCTTGTCTGGTATCACCACAAAGATTTTGTTCCTCTCCAAGCAGAGATGCCATCGGTAAATGGCCCAGTTTTCTTCGATATCGGTAAATATCGAATTCCCAGTTGCAGCAGCCATCGGTAAATGGTCTTGCTAAGTTGACATCGGTAAATATCAAGTTTGCTTTGAAGCCACCATCGGTAAATGGTCTCGCTTCCTTTCAACATCATTTGCTTCCCAGCAACCATCGGTAATTGGTTTTGCTGAAGTCATCGGTAAATATCAAGTTTTTAACCATCGGTAAATGGTTCTGTTTTTCTCATTATTTCCCAGCAGCCATCGGTAAATGGTCTGGCTGAAGTTGATATCGGTAAATATCAAGATCCCAGTTTAACCATCGGTAAATGGTTTGGTTTTTCAGAAGTTTGTTTTCCCCAACCACCATCGGTAAATGGTTGTGTTGAAGTTGATATCGGTAAATATCAAGGTTCCAGTTCTCCAACCATCGGTAAATGGTTTCACTTTTCTGAAGTTATCATGCAGTTTGTCATCGGTAAATGACGTGGTTCTTGTATTATATCCAGTCGGTGCAAATTTCTACGGTTCTTTTGTATTCAATCCCTGTTTACCCTGAAAGTCTGACAGCCAATGCTATCATCCGTTCGGGTTCCCAGCTGATTGAATAGGGGCAGCTGTAGCACCTCAAATTTGCACCTATCATTGTACATACCATCTCATATTAGGTCATAGCATATCATGATACATTGCATAACATTTGCATAGTCCTCAGTTGCCTCAAGAGCAAGCAAGCAGAAATTAAGTCAAACTGATCAGGAGATCAGTCAACCATTCAAGCAAAGTTGTTTTTCAAGGAGCAAAGGCCCTAGGGTTTGCCCATCAAGCTCACATGTCTTGGAGGTTTATTTGAAGTGTTCAAGTCAAGGGTTGAAGGCTCAGAGGTCAGCAGTCAATGCACAGACAAGCCAAAACCCTAAACAGTCAACAATCAATCAAAGCAGTGGATGGTGGCCATTCTTGTGGAATTGGGGCACCATGGTCAATAATCAAGAGTTCATATGTCTTGGGACATCATTTGAAGTCAAAATCTCAAGGAACTAGGGTTTGAAATTCATCAGAAGTGCACAGTCAAGTCCAAAACCCTAGAAAGTCAAAGTTGGTCAACTGTGGTTATTTCTTTGGATTTGATGGATAGAAATGGTTTGAAGGAGTTTATTCATGTCCTAATAGGCCTCATCTATCATGCCAAACCTCATCATGGAAGAAAATCAAGTGAAATCAGAATTTTCCAGAAATAGAAAGTGGACCTGTAATTTCAACTGCCAAAAATGGAAACTTCTTGATCCTCAACTTACATCATGATACAAGCTTCAAATGAATTTTTGCCCAACATGAAAGTTGAAGATCTTGTTCTCCCATTTTCAAAAAGTCCAAGAACATCAAAATCCCATGTGTGGTTGTCAAGATATGATCAAATCATTTTCACCAATTTTTGAACTTCAACAAGCCATATCTCTCAAACCACAAGGCCAATTTGGTGGGGTTTTTCCTACAAACCACATTTTTCATCCTCTTTCCAAAAATATAAATTTCATGACCTAAAACCTTACCATTCAAAATGGCATTTTTGGACCTTTTTCATTTAAAATCAAAGTTTGACCAAACTTTGACTTTTTGAATTAAAACTTTTTTCACCATTTTGCCAATTGAGATTGCCTTTATATCAAATTTGAGACATGTTCCAATTCTTAAACCATGTTCATATCACCATTATGCCACAATTATGGACCAAAATGCATATGTGACAAATTTTGCAAATGGCTTGAAACAAGTGAGACAAAGCTAGCAATTGGTGTACAGACCACAAACAACATTTGCAAAGGTCTGTTTGCAGCATTAAGGCCCAAAAACGTGCAGCACTTGTACCTCCAATTACACTTGACCAAACTTAGCAATTTTTGCAAATACTTCATTTCACACTAAACTAATTTACAACATGGATTAAGGACCCTAAACAGATAATATAAGGTGATTTTCTGTCACAAAAAAACCCTAAGAAGCTGCAGCCACCAACCAGAAACACTCTCCTCCTCATTCTTGCATTTGAGCATTTGGAAATTTTCTGGCCAATCCTTCAAAGAATCACGAGTTGGCTTGGGTGTTTCATCAATTGAACAACATTTTGGGTCTATTTGAATCACTGTTTCACATCTGTAAAGCTTCATCTCCCTGCTGCTACTTCAACCCCTTCCAATGGCAAAATTCGAATCAGTTGGTTTCAAGCTAGTTTGAGTAAAAGACCTTCAAGAATCCTTCAGCATTGACCTTAATCTACCTCTGTTTGAGCTGGAATCGTCCAAAACATCACTGTTCCATTGAATTCTTCAAACCAAGTAAGTTTGTCGACCCTCTATTTTCTCTTAACCATGCTATGCCATGTGTGGTCCTTGACTTGCTGAGGCCAATGAACTTTAAATCATCCAAAATGATCCATTGTGTTGAGAGAAATATGGTTTCGAAGTTATATGCTCAAACTTGTTTGTGTGGATTTCTCTGTTATGTGCTTGAACCAATGAGTATAGATGTTGGATTGTGTTTGTGTTTGGCTAGCTGAAGCTATTGGTATACATATTGTTAACTTTTGGGCACATTTGCTCATGTTGGTTTTTAGGAAAATGATGAACACTGTTGTATTTAAACCCTAGCACTCTGTCCTGAAAACTCCCTTGGTCATGCTGTTTTGTTGTTAGCTAGTTTTGCTCTATGATAAATGTTCAGTACCATGCTTGATTATTGATGATTCTGTTTATGATTGGTTGTTCATGATTAATGGTTGAACATGAAAATGGTGAAACATGGATGTATCTCTTAAACCCTAGCTTTGTTTACAGTTTGTTTTCTCTGAGAATCATGCCTGCTGTTGTTTGTATTTGCATGAACATGTTGTTACTGCTATGCTGACAGCCATGCTGTAGATTGATGTTGATTTTGATGAACATGAATTTCGAACCCTGCTGCTGTTTCTAAAACTTGAGCTGCCCAGAATTTCTCATTTTTGTTTATTTTGGCATGTTGTTTGTGGTTCCCACTGCCATGCTATTTGGATATCACATGTTGATAATGAATTGTGAAGTTGAACATACCATGCCATTATGAGATGCTTGTTGAATGTTGGTCTGTTGATGTTGGATGATGAACATGAATATGCCCTGATGTTTCGAAACTTCCAAACCTGCCCAGATTTTGCATGAACTTAGGTTTGTTTGTTACTAGCTGATGTTTGTATGAGTTTTTATTGCCATGTTGGTTGTGATTTATTGCATTTGAAATTCGTGTTGTGATGTTGAAGATGATGAATGGCATGCTGTATTAGCCAAACCCTAGGTTACATGAACATGTTTGTTGCCCAGAATTTTCGAATGCCATTGGCTGCTGTTGATATTGCTACTGTTCCATTAAGGGAGAGCCAATCAGCTTATTTCATTTGGCTGTGTGAAACGCGGTCGTTTTACTTAATGAATGCCAAAATTACACAATTGCCATGCTGACTTCCTTGTTTGACCACTAGTTCATGTCATTTGTCTATGCTTTGTTCAAATATTCATCCAACTTCAATAATTCATTTTTAATTCAAATTTCATCCAAAAATTATGAAATTTTTTCCATCATGATCACAATTGAGTCTAGTATTTTATGGTGAATTTTAATTAATTTTCCATGTTCTGGATTTTAAATGATAATTATTTTCTTCACATGTATGCCAAAATGATACATTGTGCCATTCCTTTTGTGAAATTGTCATATTGCATCCAATGAGCTTGAAATTTTTTGTGGTAAAACTAGACACATTGACCTTCATTTCCATATAAAGTTTGTGCATTTATCATTTGTGGACTGAGAGTTATGATTTTTTGAAGTCATGTGTTGCATTTGGTGTCATACTATGAACATGCATCTTCCCTAATTTTGTTCACATGCTTCCTTGCATCCAAATGACCCCAGATTTTGCATGAATGATCCTTTGTATGTCTACTTCATGTATGAATTTTCTTGGAATTTATTGTGCAATTTTCCATTTGATTGTGATTTTTCTTCCCTGCCTAGTCCATGGCTGACTTTTTGTGCTACATGTTGCCAAATCTTTTGGGAAATCCTCATACCATATCACATGATCATGAAATTTCATATGTGATAACTAGACATCTCAAGCTTTGCATTGGTGTTAATCTCATTCATTTCTCATCTGTTTTCAATTTGATATGATTTTTTGAAGTTGACCCATGTTTGTTGACTTTCATCGTGCATGCTTGAACTTGGTTTGACTTCACGATTTTAATTGACTGCCTTCCTCTCATCCAAATGCCATGAAATTTTACATGTCTACCATGTTAGATGTTAGGATTGAGTGTGATTTATTTCATAATTTTTGGAATTGTTTGGGTTGACTTTTGATGCAAGTCATTCTGTTGATTTTTGTGTGTTTCCCTTTGCCATGTTTTGACTTCTTTGATTCATGAAATGACATTGATGCATGATATGATTGTGGGCCCAATTGTGATTGTTTTCTAATTGGTTGACTTTGACTTTGAGTTGACTTTTCCTTGCTGCCTTGATTTTTTTTCTTTCATGTTTGACCCTAGGCTAGTCCTAGTGGTACTTTGGACTTATGTTGAGTTCATCTGTTTCAGGTTAAGCCAATGCTTCAAAGATCATTCAAACTTGTTTGAATTTGATTTGTTTATCCCATGCTAACCTTTTGTTTTGTAGGTGACTCATATAACTTGGGTCTTGCTTTGCACAGTTGACCTTTTGTGGTTGACTGTCTATCCATTTCTTTTTGATTTAAACTTTTGAACTGTTAGCTGATTGTTTTGACTTTTTCAGGTAC
Source organism: Lathyrus oleraceus (assembly GCF_024323335.1). Classification (NCBI taxonomy): domain Eukaryota; kingdom Viridiplantae; phylum Streptophyta; class Magnoliopsida; order Fabales; family Fabaceae; genus Lathyrus; species Lathyrus oleraceus. The sequence continues at coordinate 306,324,017 of NC_066580.1, forward strand.
TTTAGTTGCTTAAGTTCTCTGAACTTGCTTGCTTTGCTATTTAGCATTTGCTTTGAGGTATAATCTCTTCTTCTTCATGTAGTCTGGAGTCCCGGCTTGTTATTTTGGCCGGGCAAACTGTCTGAAGTCCTCCTTAAGAGGCAATGCTTGTGTATGTTTACTTTGTCCCTGTACAGAGTCAAAGACCTCCTAAGTGAAGAGGCAATTGGTGGAAGGTAGGGATATGCGGTCTATCCCCCACTATTCAGTGTGTCTTCTGTCTTGCTCACACTACTGTGTTGATGCACTTCAGATAAAAACCCAAGATCTTGTGCAATTGCACAGTTGAGTCAGTTTTAAATGTGTAGAAGGGTTCCCACTTTCTGAACCCACACATTCTTGTCAAATGCTCTCCCAGGCCAGGGATAGAAGCAATGAGGCACACCCCTCATCTCCTTTCATCTGCTTCACCTTAGCCTCTCAATGGCAAGGTTAAGAGCACACTCACCCCATTCCAGTTGGCCCTAGTGCCTAACCTTTGATGTTTGAGCCCCCTTGTTGGTGTTTATTTTATGCTATATGTGTTTGTGATTGCTTTGTTTGCCTCTTTAGGCTTTAGTCTGTGCTTGCCCTTGTGCAATAGGTTTGTGCTTGACTTGCTTCCTGTGCAAGTCAAGTCTGTGTGGCTTAACCCTTGTGTGAGCCATACCTAGAGTTGTTCCTCCGTGGCCGAACTACGGCAACTCTGATTCTCATGTTCAGATGAGATACGTAGGCACGAGACGCGATGTCTTGCCGAGTTTGACTAACGACTAACAACTAATCCTTGCTTGCTTTCGCCCTCGTTGCGATTCTTTTCTCTCGCCCTCGTTGCGATCGAGACATTCCCTTTCTCTTGCCCTAGTTGCAATCGAGTCTTTTGTCCCTGCCGGCCGAACTACGGCAACTCTGATTCTCATGTTCAGATGAGATACGTAGGCACGAGACGCGATGTCTTGCCGAGTTTGACTAACGACTAACAACTAATCCTTGCTTGCTTTCGCCCTCGTTGCGATTCTTTTCTCTCGCCCTCGTTGCGATCGAGACATTCCCTTTCTCTTGCCCTAGTTGCAATCGAGTCTTTTGTCCCTGCCGGCCGAACTACGGCAACTCTGATTCTCATGTTCAGATGAGATACGTAGGCACGAGACGCGATGTCTTGCCGAGTTTTGACTAACCACTAACACTAACTCTTTTCTCTCACCCCTGTGTGATTGAGATCTCTCCTTTCTCTCACCCTTGTTGTGATTGAGACTTCCCCTTTCTCTTGCCCTAGTTGCAATCGAGACCCTTGCTTCCTGTGCAAGTCTTGTCTAGGATAGGTTGGCCCTTGTGCCATTTAGCTAGAAACCTTAACTTAGGGTTGACTTTGCATGACAACATCTAGGCTCGAGTCGTAGTCTCCCTAGAGTTGTGTCTCCCTCTGTTATCTGGTTAGGCTAGATCCTTGTCCCTGCGTAGGGGAACTACATCGCCCTGATCTTCACACCAGATGAAGTATGTAGGCAGGAGATTGAGCTGATCTCTCCGGGCGCCTTTTCTTTTCTTTTGTGTGTGTTGTTTGACAGTTATAGGCTGAGTCCCCGACTCCCTATCAACCTGTTGTGTTGTTGTGTGCTTGGAAGCCGATGTAAGTCCATCGATTGGCATTTGGATTCCAGTGTGCGTGTGTTTAGGTTCGGATGCTGATGTAAGTCCAGTGATTGGCATTCGGGCTCCGCGTTTGCCTGTGTGTGTCCTGTTTGTTTGTGTGCGTGTCAGCCGAGCTACGAATGCTCTGATTCTTCTCTCGTCCGAGAAGATACGTATGCATAGGATACGATATCCTAGCGAGCATGTGTCGTTTCCCCAGTCCGAACTACTTCGACTCTGATGTCTATGCCTGATAGACTAAGTAGGCCCAGGATGCGACATCCTGCCGAGTCAGTTTCAGTCAGTCTCTTGCGTTTCTTTCAGCCAGTGTGCGTGTGTTTGAGCAGTGTTTAGCAACCATATTCTTTCCTTTTGTGCGTGGATCCCGTAGAGTACGACGGATGCGTAGGGTGCCTAACACCTTCCCTTCGCATAACCGACTCCCGAACCCATCCTCTTTGGTCGCGAGACCATGTTCTTTCCTAGGTTTACTTCGAGCGTTTCCTTTCCCTCTTTTGGGATAAATAACGCACGGTGGCGGCTCTGTTGTTTCTTTCTTTTCCCGCCGGTTTTTCGCGCGATGCGACAGCGGTCCACGCAAAAGTTAGGGAATAAGCGAATAACTGCGATCTGAGTTCATCCGTGTTATATCACCGTTTCATTCAATCTGACAATCTTCGAAGGTAAAAGATCGACTAATCATCCACTTCAGAAAGCAAGATGAGCAGAGCGTCTTGAGGACATACGAGCCATAGCAGAGTCGAAACTCGGTGGGACCCCGTTTCCACATTGCCATTAGGATGGTTTCTCTTGTTCAATTTATAGCGATCGCCTCTTTCCAGGGATCAGCTTCCTGATGTACTCGCCTATTCCTGGCACAAATTTTTCAACCAACAAAAGTCGAATAATTCAGTTAAAAAGCCTCTTTACTTTTCATTTATCAGTTTGTTTGCAAAAGATGTCTGAATTCTTGAGGAAACATATTGCATCTGAATGTAATGGTGGCTTTTGCAGATGACTTGCGCAGGAAAACAGTCAAAATTGCTTTGAATGTGCTTAATCCCGGACGGTGAATTCAAATCGAGTAATTCCCCGGGGCATACGTGTATTTTTTGGTTACAGGTCACAGGAACCGGATGCCAAGTCATGAATCCTCACCCCCAAGCGGTTGACAAAGCCTCTCATCTACAGAGCAGGTTCCCTAGTAGAGTTGACAGTATCCAGACTGTATATCCCCAGCGGAGTCGACAGTGCCAGACTGTATCTTCCCAGCAACAGCGGAGTAGTCGCATACCCAACAGACAAGAGGGTGGTGTTCCCAGTGTTCATCTCGTCCCCAGCAGATTATTTTTTTTTAACAGATTTGTTTTAATCCCCAGCCTGAGGACGATTAGCAAGTTCATATCCCCAGCAAAGGTCGATTCCTACGACATTTCCCTAGGAAGTGCTTTCCTCACAAACTCTCCTCGCAGAGCCTCGCCAAGCAAAGCTTCCATAGTTGATACTTCCCCAGCAAGGTCAACTTTTCAAAAAAGGCCGATTTATTTTCGGTGGCTCCCCGGTCCCGGCAGACGGATCGTTCCCCACAGAGAACTCAAGGATTGATACAGCGATCCTCTCCCTTCCAGAGTTGCTTCCCCAAGCAGATTTCTTTTTTCTTTTGCACCATGCATAACAATTGCATTTGCATTTGCATGCATATCAAACATACACATAAGCTGATAAACAGGTTCTTCAAAGCAGACTGAAAAATTACTTTACAACCAAAGTCATGAGATTCGGCTAGAGGATCAAGTGTGTGTGTGACCCAGCATGAGGGTCATTTCGAAGATTCTGCCTGAGAATCGTTTTCCAGAGATCCAGCCTGAGGGTCATTTCGAAGATTCAGCCAGAGAGTCGACTACGAACGTTATTTCCCCAGCAAGCCAGCTGGAGGAATAGATTGACAGCTCAACAGAAAATCAACCTACAAGAGGATCTAGCCCGCGGATCGCATTTAAAAAACAAAGTCTAATCGAAGAGTCGTTATAACATGTTCTAGCCTGAAGAATATGTACGAAGCCCAAAAGTGGGATATTCTCGAAGCTGCATACCTAACATGAAGACTGTAGATTTCGAAAGAGGGTCAACCAGCGCATGCCCCAGATGCGAGATCCTGATGATGGGAATTTATCATCAAAACAATCCAGATCTAGCCAGAAGATCAAAGTCAGGTCTAGCCCGAAGACCGAAAAATAGATAGATTCAGCCAGAGAATTAAAGAAAATAGATTCAGCCAGAGAATCGAAACAATTCAGATCTAGCCAGAAGATCGAAGTAGATTCAGCCAGAGAATCAAAGAAAATAGATTCAGCCAGAGAATCGAAACAAAGGAGATCTAGCCAGAAGATCGAAGAAGATCTAGCCAGAAGATTGAAACCGTATCCAGCCCGAGGATCAAAATTAACATCCAACCAGAGGACTAAATTGAGTATAGATTCAACCAGAGGATCGAAACTCCAGATTAAGTCAGAAGACTGATTCAGATTCAGCCAGAGGATCGGAAGAGAAATAAACAGCGCGGTGTATTTCAGCATTTTTATGGTGTTCTCGGAGCGCAAATTTTCGGTCTGTCTTTGGTATTCAATCATAGCTCACCTTGTTTGTCTGATAAGCTGTTCGCTTTCATCCTGCTCGGGTTAGCTGATGACTGAATAGGGGCAGCTGTAACACCCCAAAATTTGCCCTCCTTATTCACGCATTCATTTTTAGGTCATTTAACATTAGATACATTGCATTTCATCATGTCAATCGGGATTAGCTCCAAGAAGCTTGAACATTATCCAGGACACTTTGTGGGTTATATTTAGATGATCAGTCAACACAAGGGAAAGACTTTAGTTACTTCCAACAGGGGTCTATTCGTCAGTAAAAACGTTAATCTTGAAGGAGCAAAGGTTTGTTCATGAGCTGTCATGCTCGCTAGGCGAAGCCCACGTGTTATGCAAACGAAAAAAAAGAAAAAAATGATTAAAAAAAACGAAAAACGAAAAAAAAATTAATAAATAAATAAATAAAATAAATAAATAAATAAAAGAAAAAATCTCAGACTTTGACCTCTCTCAAGCCCACTAAGCTACCAATATTAGGCTATAAATACTAGAGTTTTCATTGAAACAAAACCCTGGACAAAACCTGGAGAGAAACCTAGACAGAGAGAGTGAGAATTAATCTGCAGCAACCTCCAGGCAACTCTGAAAGGTTCATTCTGACTCACACACTTTCAGCTCAAGCAAACCCTAACATTGGTTTGCAAATCCAATCGTGCCATTTGATTTCAACCGATCTCTCCAATCAGGTTTGCCCTTATTCCCATTACCTTTGTGCTTTGAAGTTGAATACTCTGAATGTTTGAGGTATGATGGATGAATTTCATTAGGTTTTTGCCCACGGGTTCATAATTATGTATGAATGTATAAATAATGCCTTGAATGCTTAATCGTTTAATTTCTGAAGTGTATGCCACAGGGTTTGAGGTTTCTGAAACCATACTGTTATCCATGAAAAATCCAAAACCCGCAGGCGCTCGCTAGCACCTTCGCTAGGCGAGCACGCAGCGACGCTTCGCCAAGCCTTCGCTAGGCGAGACAGTAGCGATCGCGACAGTAGCATTTGCTTTTTTCTGTTTTGCTCTAATCTGACTTACGTTTGTCATAGCATGTTTTCTCCTAATCCTTATTGTGTTTCACTAACCCTTTTGTTGAGTTTTTGTGAAGGCTCACATGACTTTTGCAAGGATAGCTCGCTGAATATTCCACTTTGCTTGTGGGATACCATTTAGGAGATTTATTCTGATTGCCTTGTTGGCATGTTTACTTTATACATGTTTGTTTTGTATGTGTTCGTATCCCCACAGGTAGCGCGGTTCCTTCGTCAAGGACTGCCTTTTTGCATGAGCATCCATAACCCTACCAACTCATTGATTTTTCTTCTCCTAAGAACACGTTAACTCCTTCTACTACAGGCAAGTAAGTCTCCAAAGGTCGAGCATCCGGTAGATTGCGTAGTAACGTCGTTTGTCCAAAACCCAATCCATAACCCCGTAGTTAGCCGAACTACAGCTTGCTCTGATTCTCATTCCAGATGAGATACGTAGGCATAAGACGCGATGTCTTAGGGAGCACAATTACCCTTAACCCCTAGGTAGCCGAGCTACGAAGACTCTGATTCTCATATTCAGATGAGATACGTATGCAGTAGATGCGACATCCGTGCGAGTCATTTTCTTTTGACCCCTTTTTTTATTAAATAACACATTAGATAAACCCACACCCTTTAGACAAGAACTACAAAAGTGGATCCCGTAGAGTACTACGGATGCGTAGGGGTGCTAATACCTTCCCTTCGCATAATCGACTCCCGAACCCAAGATTTGGTTGCGAGACCTTGTCTTGTCCTTTCCTTTTTCCAGGTTTACTTCGAGCGTTTCCTTTCCCTCCTTTGGGATAAATAACGCACGGTGGCGACTCTCCTGTCTTTCTTCGCCGGTTGTTTTTTTTCGCATTCCATTTTTCAGGTTGCGACACCTGGTAGGATCATACCATCCTTGGGAGAGCATTGAGGATCTCCTAACTATCCTTTCGTCATTGTGAATGTTCACTTTGTTTAAAAACAAGTTATGAAAAGTTCGATTATTCAAAACAATGATATTTTCTCAATTAAAGCATGCAAAATGTTTGTTGAATAGAAACAAATAAGAGTGCAAATAATTGGATAAAAGGCTCAAATTTATTTGATGGAATGGTAGTCTGCAAATGGCAAGACTCCATAGATCTTTACAAGTTTGAAATTGGTGATATATATTGGAAAAGGGCTACATTGAACATAATGACCATTTCTCCACCAATTCTGAATCCGTGGTATTTGAAGCTTCGGTTGATGACGAATGAGCAAGAATCTCTGACGGATGACAGTTGTAGAACAAAGACTTGTCAGGATGATGTTACTTGCCAAATCCCTAATTTTTGCCTAGATTGCCCCAGGATGGGGTACTCAATCTAGCGGGATACATATATTCATTTTTTCATGTCTCTAACTTTTGCCTGGATCGCCCTTTCGGGTTTTCAATCCACTGAGACGCTCATTTTTGCCTAAGCCGCCCTTTCGGGTTTTCAACTTAGCGAGCTATTCTGTTTTTATTTTAGGCGAAGTATTTCTTGACTGCATCTGAATTCACATGATGAGTGAAATCCTCCCCATCCATAGTTGTTAGTATCAACGCACCGCCTGAAAAGGCTCTCTTAACAACATATGGACCTTCATAGTTTGGAGTCCACTTGCCCCTGGAATCGGGCGCGAAAGACAAGACTTTTTTGAGCACGAGGTCACCTACTCGGAACACACGAGGCTTGACCTTCTTATCAAAAGCTTTCTTCATTCTTTGTTGATATAATTGACCATGGCACATGGCAGTCAATCTCTTTTCTTCTATCAAATTTAGCTGGTCATAACGACTCTGAACCCATTCAACATCAGTCAACTTGGCCTCCATCAAGACTCTTATTGATGGTATCTCCACCTCTACTAGGAGTACAACCTCCATGCCATAAACAAGAGAGAAAGGGGTTTCCCCTGTTGAGGTGTGAACAGATGTGCGATATCCATGTAAAGCAAATGGCAGCATCTCATGCCAATCCTTATACGTGACAACCATATTTTGGATAATTTTCTTGATATTCTTATTAGCAGCTTCAACAGCCCCAATCATCTTGGGTCTATAGAGAGAAGAATTATGGTGTGCAATCTTGAACTCACTACACAGTTCTTTCATCATCTTGTTGTTCAAGTTAGATCCATTATCAGTAATGATCTTATCTGGCACGCCATAACGGAATATGAGTTGATTCTTAATAAACTTCATGACTACCTTCCTGGTCACATTTGCATATGATGCCGCTTCGACCCACTTGGTGAAGTAATCAATTGTTACGAGAATAAATATGTGTCCATTAGACGCTTTCGGTTTTATCATGCCAATCATGTCAATTCCCCACATAGAGAAAGGCCATGGTGATGAGATCACATTCAGAAGTGTCAGAGGAATATGAATTTTATCCGCATAGATCTGACACTTATGGCATTTCTTCACATATTTGCAGCAGTCAGACTCCATTGTCAGCCAATAGTAGCCTGCTCTCAACATCTTTCTAGCCATGGCATTTCCATTGGAATGAGTACCAAATGAACCCTCATGGACCTCAGTCATCAACAGGTCTGCTTCGTGTCTATCCACGCATCTGAGCAGGACCATGTCAAAGTTTCTCTTGTAAAGCACATCACCATTGAGGTAGAAACTGCCTGATAATCTCCTCAGAGTCTTCCTATCTTTCACAGATGTCCCAGGCGGATAAACCTGGTTCTGAAGGAAGCACTTGATGTCATAATACCATGGCTTATCATCTTTCGCTTCTTCTACTGCAAATACATGAGCTGGTCTATCCAAGTGCATCACGGTGATGTTCGGGACTTCATTCCAAAGTTTAACCATAATCATCGAAGCAAGTGTAGCAAGAGTGTCTGCCATCCGATTCTCATCTCGAGGAATATGATGGAAGTCAACCTCAGTAAAGAACGTTGAAATCCTCCTCGCATAATCCCTATATGGAATGAGGCCAGGCTGATTCATTTCCCATTCACCCTTAATCTGATTAACAACGAGGGCCGAATCACCATATACATCAAGATGCTTGATCCTTAGATCAATGCATTCCTCCAATCCCATAATACAGGCCTCATACTCAGCCATATTTTTCGTGCATTTGAAAGTTAGTCTTGTTGTAAAAGGAAAATGTGTGCCCTGAGGAGTAATAATCACTGCCCCAATACCATTTCCATATTGATTTACAGCGCCATCAAACACCATACTCCATCTGGAACCAGGCTCTGGCCCTTCATCGAGTGTAGGCTCATCACAATCTTTCATTTTCAAATACAGGATCTCCTCATCTAGGAAGTCATACTGAACTGACTGATAATCTTCAATCGGCTGATGTGCCAAGTGGTCAGCCAAGATACTACCTTTAATAGCCTTCTGAGCTCGATACTCAATATCATACTCAGATAACAACATTTGCCAACGGGCAATTCTCCCTGTTAAAGCAGGCTTCTCAAAGATATACTTGATTGGATCCATTCTGGATATCAACCAAGTCGTATGATTCAACATATACTGGCGTAAGCGCTTAGCAGCCCAAGCCAAAGCACAACATGTCTTTTCAAGCATTGAATATCGAGACTCACAATCGGTGAACTTCTTGCTCAGGTAGTAAATAGCATATTCTTTCTTTCCTGATTCATCTTGCTGACCAAGGACACAACCCATTGAGTCTTCAAGAACAGTTAGATACATAATCAAAGGTCTTCCTTCTACAGGCGGAGATAGGATCGGAGGCTCAGAGAGATACTCTTTAATATTGTCGAAAGCTTTCTGGCAATCCTCGGTCCAATCATGGGACTGATCTTTCCGGAGGAGCTTGAATATTGGCGCACATGTGGCAGTCATGTGAGATATGAATCTCGAAATATAATTCAGGCGGCCAAGAAAACCTCGGACTTGCTTCTCAGTTTTGGGCACAGGCATTTCTTGTATTGCTTTGACCTTTGCAGGATCAACCTCAATACCTCTCTCGCTAACAATAAAGCCCAATAACTTGCCGGAACGGACTCCAATTGTACACTTGTTCGGATTCAGGCAGAGTTTATACTTCCTCAAACGCTGAAAAAGCTTCAACAAGTGCTCAACATGTTCAACTTTCGTTCTTGACTTTGCAATCATATCATCAACATATACCTCGATCTCCTTGTGCATCATATCATGAAACAAAGTGGTCATAGCTCTTTAATACGTGGCTCCGGCGTTCTTCAAACCAAAGGGCATCACTCGATAACAGAATGTTCCCCAAGGTGTGATGAATGTTGTCTTCTCCATATCCTCGGGTGCCATCTTGATCTGATTATATCCGGAAAATCCGTCCATAAATGAGAAGACATTGAATTTAGCTGTATTGTCTACCAACATATCAATATGTGGTAGAGGAAAATCATCTTTCGGACTAGCTTTATTCAAGTCTCTATAGTCCACACACATCCGGACTTTTCCATCTTTCTTAGGCACGGGCACAATATTGGCCACCCATTGAGGATATGTAGAAGTCACCAGAAACCCCTCATCAATTTGCTTCTGAACTTCCTCTTTGATTTTTACTGCCATATCAGGATGAGTTCTTCTGAGCTTCTGCTTCACAGGCACGCACTCAGGTTTCAAAGGTAGGAAGTGTTGCACAATATCTGTATCTAGACCAGGCATGTCTTCATATGACCAGGCAAAGACATCGACGTATTCTCGTAGCAATTCAATCAACCCCTTCTTAACAGATCCTTCCAGGAAAACCCCAATCTTCACTTCTCGCACACAATCCTCAGACCCCAAGTTGACTGTTTCCATGTTCTCAAGATGCGGCTGAATGATTTTCTCTTCATGCTCAAGTAGACGGGTAATCTCGTCAGGAATATCTTCAATATCATCTTCTTCCGCCTCAAATACAGGGAATTCAAAGTTGGGAGATGGTGTTGGGTCATTATGTTCAATGGGTTTGATCAACCTGCATAATGATTTTGGATATGAAAAGCTTTAGAATTCAAACAAGGCAAATCATTATGCAGATGAAAAGATTGGTTTATTCTATTTTTTAGGTTTTATGTGATCACCAATTTCATGCAAAAAGCGAAAAGGGAAAATAATTGGAAAACAAACATTTAACATGAATCTATTGAATGAAAATATCATTGTATTTATGCGCCAACAATGTCATTACTCCTCCTTTTAGCATGGGTGGAGGGTTTTTAAACACAATGAACATTACTTTGACTTATGGATAACTGTTGGAATATCCACAGCGTCCTAATTATTACAGATTCCCCCAGGGATGACGATGTTGCCAGAACCCTCTTTGTCCTCTTCCAAGATGGCAGCAGCCTCCTCGCCTTGACTGGTGTGGATGAACCCTCCAATCTTGGACAGCCATTTCGTATTAGAAACCCCAGATGAATAACCTATGCCAGCCCTGGACTTGTTGTCTTCTATCTAAATCATCTTCCCTAATCCAGTGGTTGCGCCACGCTCAATGGCCAACTTTGCATCTTTGTAGGAAGCAAATGAAGGAGTTCTCTTCTCAATAGGTTCAGCAATAGATAAAGCTTGGAAAGGAGTTCCAACTTCATCCTCAGCATCTATATATGAGAAAGAAGACAAATGGCTAACCAGGAGAGCCTTCTCACCACCTACCACCAGCAACTTCTAATTGTTGACGAATTTCAATTTTTGGTGTAGGGTGGATGTCACGGCGCCTGCCTCGTGAATCCATGGTCTGCCTAAGAGACAGCTATATGATGGGTGAATGTCCATAACTTGGAAGGTAATCTGGAAATCACTTGGTCCGATTTTGATTGGGAGATCAACTTCCCCAATCACAGTTTTGCGAGACCCATCGAAAGCCTTCACAAATACTCCATTCTGCCTCATGGATGGCCCTTGATATGACAGTTTCGAAAGAGTGGTTTTTGGCAATACGTTTAATGATGACCCAGTGTCCACCAGCACATTGGACATGGCGTCGTCTTTGCAACCCATAGATATATGTAATGCCAAGTTGTGGTCTCTTCCCTCCTCGGGGAGATCAGAGTCACAAAAACTCAAGTTGTTACAAGCAGTGATGTTTGCAACAATGATATCGAATTGTTCTATCGTGACATCGTGATCCATATATGCCACATCCAAAAGCTTCTGCAGGTCCTCTCGGTGTGGTTCTGAATTCAAAAGCAAGGATAACACAGATATCTTGGATAGCGTTTGTAGAAGCTGGTCTACAACATTGTACTCGCTTCTCTTGATGAGCTTCAGCATCTCATTGCAGTCTTCTTTCATATTGCCGCTTAGGCCAACAGAAGCAGGAGTTATCAATGTAGAGGAGGGCTTAACAACAGGTGTCGGGTTCGGAGTGCTCACAGCATTCCCAATCGGGAATTCAACAGAATCAGCATTAGTTTGAGGCTTTGGCGGTGCTGAAAATACATGACCGCTACGGGTCAGACCGCTAACATCAGCAATGTTAACAACAGATGAAGATGGCAAGGACACCTCTTTCCCATTTTCTACTACGACAGCATTGTAGCGATAGGGGATCTCTTTCTCAGAAGAGTATGGTACCGGTCCGGCTGGCTTGATGGTTAATGTGGGAGAAACCTTCTGCTTGCTACCATCATACTTGATAATAACAGGCTCGGGGATCCGGAATACTGGAGAAATTACGTTGACCTCATCAGCGTCTTCGTCAACATTTCTGTTTTGAAGCATCTCAATAACTCCTTCATCCAGCATTTCTTGAACATCTTTGCGCACCTGACGGCAACCTCTTTGATTGACAGAATAGACTCGGCATCTATCGTGGTCATGCTCATAATGACTATAATCACATAGAAAACGATGCATCTCGACCAGAGACTGTCGAATATGACTGACATATTTGACTTTGTACTTGCCAGGGCAGCCCTGGACCATGTTGACAGACTTCCCATGCTCGGGCAATGGGTTCTTCTTTACGTTAGGCCCTACATCCTCGAAACACAAAATGCCACACCTCACAAGGTCTTGAACCTTGGTCTTCAAAGGGTAACAATTCTCCACGTCGTGGCCGGGAGCACCTGAATGGTAAACACAGTGTAATTCGGGTTTATACCACCATTGGGGGTGAGTAGGTATAGCCGGTGGGTCTCGTGGAGTAATCAATTTTCTCTCTATCAAAGAGGGATATAACTCTGCACACGTCATCGGAATAGGATCGAAGGTGACCCTTTTTCTCTCGTGACTCGTGCTGGTTTGATTACTGTTTCGAGGCTGGTAGGCCTGCTGTTGCGGACGGTGCTTTTGATGTTGATATTGCGGATGTGGTTGCTGATTGTTGTTATGTTTCTAGTACTGCTGATTATCTTTGAAGACAGGTGCTATATGAGCCACCTGGTGCTAGTTACCGGCGGGACGCACGGTCTTTCTCCTCACAGGGGGTCTTCTTGGTTTCACATGGGAAGTCACAACATGTGCCTCTCCATTTTTCTTCTTTGAAAACGACCCATAACGTTTGGCAGAAGAGTCTTCTTCTCTGGTCATACGTCCTTCTCTAACCCCTTCTTCTAGACGCATCCTTATATTCACCATCTCGGTGAAGTCAGAAGGAGCGCTAGCAATCATCCGCTCATAATAAAAATAACTTAAGGTCTTCAAAAAGATCTTAGTCATCTCTTTCTCTTCTAGCGGAGGCACGATCTGTGTTGCTAACTCTAGCCACCTCTGGGCGTACTCTTTGAATGTTTCCTTGTCCTTCTAGGACATGGCCCTCAATTGATCCCTATCGGGAGCCATATCCATATTGTACTTGTACTGCTTGACGAAGGCCTCGCCAAGATCGTTGAAGGATCGGATGTTTGCACTGTCTAAACCCATGTACCAACGCAGAGCAGCACCAGACAGACTGTCCTGAAAGTAGTGGATGAGCAATTGGTCATTGTAGGTCTGAGTTGACATTTTCCTGGCATACATGACCAGGTGGCTGAGAGGGCAAGTATTCCCCTTATACTTTTCAAAGTCAGGGACCTTGAATTTCACGGGGATCTTCACATTAGGAACCAAGCAGAGTTCGGCAGCAGACTTGCCGAAAAGATCCTTTCCTCTGAGAGTTTTCAATTCATTGCGAAGCTCAAGAAATTGATCGTTCATAGCATCCATCTTCTCATAGACATCTCGGCCTTCAGACGGCTCAGAATGATAGATGGTTTCGTCTACTCTTGGCATAGTATGCACGACAGGAGGAGGAACAGCAAGGACCGGGCTAGATGTCGGCATAGAAGCAAAGGTGGGAGCAGGACCCTCGGGCATGAAATTGGGAGGCATCCCCCACGGGAATCCGGTTGGCATGGCCGTTGGAGCAAGGTGTGCACTGGCTGCAGGCACAGTCGAGGAGACAATCTCAGAGATGACGGTCCTCTGGGGAGGAGTTGAAGGTGTTGGAGAAGACTGGCTCTGGGCAGCCATGAATGATTCCATCAAGGCACTTAATCTGGCCACTTCCTCTTTCAGCTCACGGTTCTCTTGTTCCAGATGATCCATTAGTCTTGAAATGTTGGCTCATGTGTACCGGTGAGTCAGTTTGTCTTCAAAAGAAATGAAGAACATAGAGTTAGACCACAGGACAAGAAGCCGGGAACAAAACCTGCTTATGCACATGATGCATGCAATGTTCGTGCATATGATTTGTTTTTTACTTCAAAGGAACTTTAGGGTTCTATTTGCAAATTTTGGAAATATTAAACACTCTTATATGGAAACATAATATCTGGGAAATATTTTATACCAAAGAAGTACAACACTGGTAACCAAACATAATACAAGAGAGAAGGGAAATAAACATCTTATGGATCCCTAGAAACAATCATCTAAAGCTCGGGACACAGGAAGATAGGATGCACAAAGTCTCTTCACCTCCCTCTCGTAGGCTGCCTCCATATCCGCCTTCTCTTTGGCGAGTCGGTCGTACTTCCTCTTCCAAAATTTGGAAGACTGAGGAAGTACAGAAGTCCATGCATCATTAGGATCATCAATAACCTGATGTTCGAGGAACTCTATCAAAGCATCCTTCTCCTTGATCTGCTGAAGAAAATCCTCTCTTTCACGGATCCAAGCACGTGATCGATCTTCGTCTCTCAACTCCTCTACTCCTTGGTCAGGGAGGGTTGAAGGCCCAGCCATAACCAAAGGTGTAGGTCTTGGATACTCGTAAGGCATGAGATACTCGGACGCTCTCTTCCTAACCCAAGCAGTGTAAGGCTCTAAAGCAACACAATTCTTTGGATCCAACTCTTTCCTTCCTTTCCTATGGATCTTGCGCCAAGCGCGGACCATTTTGCCCTTCAAGCCTTGGGGATCTTTACCCTCCTGAAAGAACACACCTTCTAACAGAATGTTGTTGGGTTTATCCTTTAGGGGGAACCCAAGCTGACGACGTGCCAAAACAGGGTTGTAGTTAATCCCACCACATGTACCAAGAAGAGGTACATTGGAGAATTCACCACAAGAGTTGATAATCTGCACACCATCATACACACGGTTGTACCAAGAGATATCATCATTAGTGAGAGATATGAGTCTCGTGGACCACCGTAGACATCCCTTGTTCTCCTTGAAGGCAACCGTCTGCGGTAAGTGAGAAATAAACCACTTATACAACAAAGGCAAACAGCACACAATGGCACCACCACCCTTTGCATTCCTCATATGCAAAGAGAAATAGGTATCACCCAACAGAGTCGGAACGGGATTAAGAGTAGAGAAAATCCTAATAACGTTCACATCCACAAACTTGTCGATGTTGGGGAACAACACTAACCTATAAATGAGAAGTACAAATATGGCTTCGAAGGCATCCTCACTCATGGCCTTCCCATACATAATAGCTTGAGTAATGAGGAACTCAGAAGGGAGACCTTGAATTCCACCTTTGGTAGTCATATGAGCACTAACCAGATATTCATCTATGTGCAACATGTCAGCTATCTCTTGAGAAGTAGGAACATTCTCCAAGCCACTGAATGGCAACTGGTCTAGAATAGGTATACCCACAAGGTAGGCATACTCCTCAAGTGTAGGCGAAAGCTGGAAGTCCGGAAACGTGAAGCAATGGTACAAGGGATCATAAAACTGCACCAATACACTCATCAACCCTTCATCCACCTGAGTAGTCAGAAGAGGAAGAAGCTTCCCAAAACGAGTCTTGAAACCCAAGGGATCTAGTACATAGGATGTCAGATTCCTTAACTCTTTCAAATCTGGTTGTCTGAAACTATACTTCTTTGTATTCCTTCTTTGTCTTTCCATGTCTGAAAATTTTGCAAATAAACCCCTTAAGTTCCTTGAAAATTTTCTTCATTATTGATGATATGGATGCAAATGGGTGCATGAATGCATGAATGCAACAATCACACTCAAGGATCAAGCAAAGCACACCAAACAAAGGTCATGGGATGGATCATATCATCCTTAATATCAATCATCCATTTTGGTGGATTATGGTTTACACCTTATCAACACCCAAGTTCCATTGATATTAAGGATACATGAACGGATCAACCATGAATCAAGGGGTTGTTGCAAGTCACGAGCATGGAGTCTTGGTTAAGAACCACCCAAAGGGAGTGTACTATGGTTTAAATCTGCCAAACATGTTCTACAAGAGGTTCCATAGTCATCATCCCATCTTTCGGATATTATCGGATAAACGACTACTCGTATTCCAAAAATATTCTCAAGAGAGACTCTTATGAGTGTAGTATCGCGTAACAATCATATCAAATCTTACATTTGAACGACTTTCGCACTACATCCTAAGAATAGGCCAAGATGGGCTTGGTAAACTAAGGTCCTTGGCTTCTAAGGTCTATATTGGAAAGAGTAATGACTAACCACAACTTACTTGTGTGACATTATTAATCCCAACATGACCTCCACCAAGTGAATGGACTTGCAAGTCAACTTGCTAAGGAATAACTCCACACAAGTCAACACTACGCCATTAGAGATATTGACTAAATCCAAGGTAAATCATACAAGTCGAGTCGCCACCGCACTTCTATTTATCCAAAGGAATGGTTAGAAAGCGAACAAAAACCTAAAAGTTTTAACAAAAACTAGTAAAAGAGAAACAGAGATCTGGGTAAGGGGGTTGGTTATGCAATGGGAAGGTGTTAGGCACCCAAAACATCCTAGGTACTCCTAGGGAGCCCTTTTCACATTTGTTGTAAAGGTTGTTGTTTTTGTGAAAAACTTGTTTGTGCAAACATGATTGAAGGGATGAGAAAAGAATATACAAGTTTATTTACATTTTGTGTTTGGATGGATAAACCCATTGCCTACGTACCATCTTAAACAAGATTAGGATCAAAACCTCGTAGTTCGGGGTAAAAATCTCAAAATGAGTTGATGAATTGATTGATCCAAAAGCCTTAAGGTCTTTTGTTATCAAAGGGAGAAAACTCAACCTAAAACCACAAATCCACCATGTGAGGATAGCTTCAACATGCTAGTGAGTGGTTAACCCTATAATAAGCATGGAAGACTCATTATCCATCACTAAGGATATAGGTGAGTATTACATCTACCACAAAGATAACTCAAACCTAATAGCTAAAGGTTATGAAAACGTTTTGATTAGAAAGTGGCCATTGAAACCACAAAAAGACATTTAAATGAGTTATATTTACCAATTAGAAGTATATACAAAATGGTCAAAGTTGACTTAAAGATTCAGGTCTAAATAAGTATTATGAAAAACAAGTTTGAAAATCAAAAGCAT
Organism: Lathyrus oleraceus; assembly: GCF_024323335.1. Lineage (NCBI taxonomy): Eukaryota > Viridiplantae > Streptophyta > Magnoliopsida > Fabales > Fabaceae > Lathyrus > Lathyrus oleraceus. Next base: position 306,341,101 of record NC_066580.1, read on the forward strand.
AAGGCTTAGGTTTCTAATGTTTGAAAACAAGTGTTAAGTATTTGCACAAAAGTTTTGGCTTGGGTTAGAGGGGAGAGAAGAAGAAGAATGGCTAAGTCTTAAGTAAAGCAAAAAGGTGAGGGATAAAGAAACAAAACCACAATGGAGTTCTTCTCTTGAGATCATATTGATGATCCAAGTAGCTCCCATCCTTTGGAATAAGCAATCACACAAAGCATAAATTCAAGCAATCATCAATCAAAGTGGATTCTTGGAAAGACTCCTCAATGCATCTTGGATCTCTCTCTCTTAGAAGCTCATGGTAATGGTTCCCCAAATAAGTTCAAGTTAGAACTCCTAGCACAAGAAAACACACATCAAAGGGCTCTATAATACAATCAAAGAATGGACAAGAGTGAGTTTAGAATATGGTCCTTTCAATGTTCATCTTCAAGCTTAAGCATTCTAAAGGCTCAATGCCTAGTTGCTCTTTGACTTTTTATAGCACTCTAAAGGCCCAATGCCTAGTTGCTCTTTGACTCCAAGTTTGCATAGGGAAAGTCCTAAAGTCTAAGTCCATTTGTCCATTTTTGCATTTGGTCCACAACAATCAAAACAAAACACAAGCACAATAATATATATACAAATATGTGCTCAAGTGAGCAAAAGGAAAATGACATTAACATAAACATGTGCTCATATGAGCAAAGGGAAAAGCAAATGTATAATATGTGCAAGAATAGTAAATTGCATAAAAGTAAAGAGCAAAAATTAAATGTTAATTGTTAATGGTTAGTGTTAGTAGTTAGTGTGCCATAAGGCAAATTTAGCGCTATGTTAAGCAATTGTAATTGTACTTATGTAGAAGCCACAACTATCTGAGGCCGGTCAATAATAATGTAGGCAACAACACAAGTTAGAAGTCTTGATTAGTGAACCAAGTTCCAACAACTTGCCTTGCCAAAAAGAAAAAAAAAGAATTGATCTTGTATTGGTTTAAGCCTTTTGCATGATTTAGAAAACAACCTATCCTTAATGCAAAGCCATTCACTTGATCAATTGATCAAGATGAATTAGATTTGAATCAAGGAAGATTAAATCTCCCTAATCAATGCTAACTTATCAACCTTCAACTCATTGATCAAAGAGAAAGAAGAAGAAGAAGAAGGAGATGAAGAATGGATAAGGAAATGGAAAGATAAAATATGCATAAGATGAAATAAGATGTACCAATCCATGTGTATTGACCAAATGACATTGAAAGTCAAAGTCAAACAATAGAAAATCAGAAATGAGATGAAGATTGGAGATCAAACAATAAGCAAAATATTTTTAGCATTTTCAATATTAAAATAAACTTGAATTAAAAATAAAAGAAAGGTCAAATTTCAAAATCACTTCAAATCAACCTTGAGAGGTCCAAGTGATTTATCCCAAGTTCAACAAGGTCAAACTAAGTTTGACAAAAAAATTCAGCATTTTTAAAAGTCAGAAACTATTTTTAATCAATTAAAAATGAATAAAAATAACCTAATTGAACTAAAATCTCAAATAAATCTCAAATCAATTATAAAATTGATGAGAATATTTTTCATAGATTCATCATCATCCAAATAGGTTAGGAAAATATTTTTGTATTTTTTGAATATCAAAAACTATTTAAAATGAATTAAAAACAACCAGAAAAGAGAAAATTCACAAAAAATATCAAATGATGAAATAAAAAATATTAAAAATCAAAATCAGAAACTAGAATTTATTTGGAGAAAAATGCAATTGGTCCCATATTTTTTGGATTAAAAATGAAGAAGATATTGATTTTTGAAAATAATGGAAATAAAAGAAATTAAATCAGAAAATAAAAAATTCAAAAAAACCAGGAGCGTTAGATATGAGCTCATTCATTGAGCTGGCAGATCATACGCTCCAGAAACGCGCTTCCACGCGTAACACAATGAATAATTGAAAGTCATAAGAAGCGAGGGCTAGGATTAGATCTGGGAAACTCAATCCAACGATCCAGATTCAAACTGGCAACGGGACGGCCACCGGAGCCACCTTCTTCTCCGGTGAGCTTGTGTTTTCCGGCCAAAATTGCAGGCAACCAAAACTTAACCAAAATACACGATCTATACACCGTTGGGAAGCTGGGATGATGTACATCATCCCTATATCACTCAATTCCACTCTATATCTCTATAATGAGAGAAATCAGAGATGGAAATTTTGTGATGTTCATGAGAACTTGATGGATTTCAATAACTAAGTACTCAAATCAATTGCCTCTATGAAGAGGACTTCAGCCAACACAAGATCTAAGCAAATAGATCAATATATGATGAGTTTCGAAGGAAAAACCAGTTGAAGAACAACCTTGGATTCTGGAGATTTGAGCTTGATTCCTTGCTTCCTTTATCAAAACAGAAGATCAATGAGCTGAAGGATGAAGGTTTAGAAGCTTTAGATCCAAAGATTCAACCAGATGTAGTTGAATTTTAGATCTGAAAAATTTGAAGAAAAGTGAAATAGCTTCTTTGGTGAGAGGTTGGGTTTTGATTTCTGCAGCAATTCAGGTTGATTCCAGGGTGAATTTTGAATGGAATAGAGCTTCTATTTATAGAGGAAATGGCAAGGAGAGGGTGATTCAATCTGTGTGCATGTATTTGGACATTCATTGCATGGGCTTGCATGATCATGCACAAGGCCCAAAACCAAAGCCAAATACAATCTGAAATCATACCAAAGTGAAATGGACGTGTAATCTGAATGGTAATTGCTTGTGCATGGAATATTGAGGTGTTATGCATAATTGAACCAAAAGCTTATCCTCTTCGAAAATACCATTTGCCAAATCCAAACATGAGCATGTGAGTAATGGTTGGAAAGGTTTTGATGTAAGGAACAATTGTTATGTTAGGAAAAAATCCATTTGAAGTGTGGAAATTGGTGAAATTGAAGTTTAAAGTGTAAGGTGCAAAACATGAAAAGGCAAAGTTTCTAAATTTGGCCAATGTTCAAGCCCTTCTGTTTTGATGATGCAAGCCCCAAATGAAAACACCTCCAACATCAACGTTGTAGATCTTTTCAAGAAAATCAAAATGGACTTAAATTTTGCATCATTTGAAGTTTTGGTGAAAGAGTTATGGGCACTTTAAGTTGGACTTTTTTGCCTTTTAATGCATTTGGCCCAAAATGACCTATAATGTCTTGCATTATCACATGTATTTCCTTTGAGATTTTAAAATTTTGTTCAACATAACATTTGAAGTAGACATCTTAAGCTTTCCAATGCATTTGATTCCACCTCAAAATAATAAAAAATGAATGATTTATGTCCTTGGGAGGATGACCCAAAATTAGGGTTTCAGTCAAAATGACCTATAATGTCTTGGAATGGGAGATGACCTTCCAAGATTCAAATCAATTTTTATGAACATGAAAGTTGTTCATATTGTCCTTAAGAACATTGTTTCTTTTGGCATCATCTCCATTTGACCAACTCATAAAAAGTTAGGTCTCAGTGCATTTCAAAATACTCAGATGAATTGACTGATCAACTTCTCAAGTCCATGACTCATATCTTGATGAATTGATGATTGACGACATTCAAATAAGTTAAAATATGCATGAAATGATGAATTAAAGAACTTCCCTTGATTGTATTTGACCATGGGTTGAGGTTGCTTCATGGGCAAGGCATTGTGGTGCATAGATGAATTAGGGTTCCTTTGGGGGACAAACCTCAAACCCTTTGACTTGCTTTGATCAAAATGATGAATTGAGATACTAGAGAGGCATACTTGATGGAGGAGAACTTTGGGAACCATTACCATGCTTGCTTTCATCTCCTCTTGACCTTATCATTGCAACAAAGATCTCCTAGATGCTTTGGACCTTGTGATTGCTCAAGCTACAAACAAAAGATGTTAGTGACATATTTTTGTGCTTTTGGTTAATAGACAAAAACTAGAAAAGAAATAATATATAATTCAAGCATGCTTGGTGATCTCAAACCACTCACAAGAGGTCCCACCCAAAGGCAAAGGGAACCAAGATGCTAATGATCCTTGAGGCAATGCAAATGCAATGTTATGATGCCCTGAGGGATCTTAGGGACAAAATTGGGGTTTTACACAAACCTCAACCAAAATGCATGAAATAGGACTATTTGGAAAGCTTAGTGTAACACCTCAAAATTTGCCCTCCTCTCTTGGGACTAGCTTGATCATATTGCATTTCATTTGTAGGTCATTAGTCATTGCATTTTTGCATATCATGTGGAGACATTGAGCAAGTCATCCTCCTAAGTCTCGGTCAGAAGATGAGGAGGTTAAAAGATTCAAGCCTGAGGGTTTCATGGAATTGATCACTAATCATCTGAGGGTTTGTGCTTCAATTAGGGTTTCTTGGTTCCTCAAGGAGGTTGATCTTTATCTTGGTTTAAATGGTACATCATCATCATCATGGTCTTATCATCACCAAGAGATTTATTATGCTTGATCAGTTCCTTGGGATTAGGGTTTTGACCTCTGGTCAATCCTAATCATCTGCATCATGCCAATCAGGGCTTGTCAAGGAGAAGAGGTCTTTCATGGGATGGGGATAATTCTAGGGTTTTATTGAGCTTGTACAAGCTAGGGTTTCATTTTGGAACCATTTCATCAGGAGATTGAGGCTCAAGCTCAACAGTCAAGCTGAAATTCATCTATCAACTAAAAGAGTCAACCACAAGTCAACTGATGGAATTGGAGGTGGGAGAGGGTTAGAGAGACTTCATTCATGTTCAAACAAGTCTCATTTGACATTTCAAACATCAAGGTTGAAGAAAATAAAGTCAGGACAAAACTTTCCAAAAATAGAAAGTGACTTGTAATTCAAAATTGCCAAAAATGGAAAGGTTTTCTCCTCAAGATTACATCATCAAGAAAGCTTCAAATGAAATTTTGTTCAATATTAAAGTTGTAGATCTTGTTCTCACATTTCCAAAAAGTCTAAGAACATGAATTTCTCATGTATGGTTGAGAAGATATGGATCAATCTTGGTCAAGCAAATTTGAACTTCACAAGTGCATAACTTTTGAACCAAAAGGCCAAATGAAGTGGTTCTTTTTGCAACATTTCTATCTTGACGTGAGCTATCCAAATTATACATCATAAGCCATGCATTTTGATCACAAAATTTTTGGCATTTCCATTTGAAATTTGGAGGGAAAATTACAATTTGAAAAATAGGCATTGTTTTCACATGGTATCACTTGCCTTGGCTTAGAAACATCATTTCAAGTGGATTTAACTCAGAAAACTTGCACTGTTCCATTGCTTTCATGCATATAGGGTGAATTGGCTAATTTGGCATAATACTTCATTTTCACTAATCATTTGCATTTTGGCTAATTGGGATTAACAACTTCATTAGCACTCCATATATAAACTTAATCATAACTGTTTTTGTGGTTAGCATAACAGAATTCTGAAATCTAGATCTAGATCCAAAAACTTCACATTTTTTCCTCTCAACTTTTCTCCAATTTTCTTCACAAACATTGCTTGGTTCTTGATCAATCACTCATCCACAAGCATAATTGGAGTTGTTTGAAGCAAGATTGCAAGGAATTCTTCAAGATTTGAAGACTGTTGCAAGTTACATCATCCATGGCAGTTTGATTTTCCAGCTAAATCGTGCAAGCTGAACCTCCAATTCTTCATCCATTCACTCATCCAAGAGCAAAGAAGCATCTGTTTGGACCTTGCAAGGCTCGAAAGTCGCGATTCCACTTCTGCACTTGCTTGAAGGTAAGATTTCGAGTTTCTCAATTCATGAAATTAGGATATGCATGTGGTAGATCTTTGAATGTAGAGTAATTTGAGCTTTGTGGCATTGAATTCCATTAAGAAACGAGCAAGATATGTTGAATATAAGATTGATGTATGAAACTTATTCTGCTCGATCCAGGCATGTTAGTGAGAATTAGGATAAATTGATCTTAGATTCGTGTTGTGCTTGGAAAGATGAACACGATGGTATAGGTTTTGTGCATTTCTGTGATAAAATCTCTTGACCTGGAAATTGATGATGAACACGCATGAGCTTCTTAAGTTTTCGTTTCCCAGGCCTTGTTTGATCTTGTAGCGCGCTGTTTGCATGCTTTTTCATGTTAATCGCCATGTATTGGTTGCATGTATCTGGCGTGGCTAAATGGTTGGCTGGTAGCGCTTCCCTGTGCCACATCAGCTTTAATGAAACGCTGTGTTTCATTGTAAGCGTGCTCATGTCAAAAACGCACACGGTTCGAATCCGGGCGTAGAAATTTCCACATTAGGCCTTTGCATTTTTAGTTCATTTTCCTTCCATGTTCATATGCTTTGTTCACATGATTTTTTTATTTTTTTCATTCATTTCAAAATGCATAACTTCATGAATATTAATCCAATTGAGATGAGGTTTTTTGCATGTTGTTCCTCATGATGTCTACTTTTTTTTGATGATTTTTCCAGAAATTGTGCACGCATGGATTTTAATTTTGCTTAGGGAGTGTGTCTACATGTGCTATCTTGTACCTTGGTTGCCATTTTGATTGTGAAATGAAGAGTTTTGCTCCAATGATTGTAAAATTTTGCATGCTTAAAATAGATATCCTAATGGTCATTTTGGTATAGAGTTTTCATTTTTCCCATTTCTGGTTGATGAGATATGGTCTTCTGAATGTAGGTGTGACAATGTGTGTCACACCTTTGCTTGCTTTACTTAAGGAATTTATTTTCCATACCATATGAATGCCAAATGATGTGAATTTTTGCATGATGCTACTTGTGGATGTTATGATTGCTTGTTAATTTTTGTGGAATTTTTGGATTCAATTTGGATTTGTTTGAGATTTTCTCTTCTGGCTTGTCATTTGTGGACTTTTGGATAGTCATGAACTTAGATGATTTGTGAAATGCTTGATGTTTATCATATGGATTTGAAATTTTGCACATTGATTCTGGACACTTTGAAGTTTATCTTGGCTTTGGTTTGAGACATTTATCATGTTTGGATTCTGTTTTAGGCTTGTGTTAAGTTGATGTATGAAATTGTGCCTCCTTTGAGCTTGTTTGTGTATACCTTGCCTTATGGAATTTATTTTCCTTGCTTCCACTTGTCCAAATGCCCTGATTTTTGGTATGATGATCATGTGATTAGTGCTGTTTAGACATGATTTTTCTTGAGATTTATTGAATCATTTTGGAGTTGATGTGGATTGGTTCATTCTGTTTGCTTCAATGAGCCTTCAATTTGCATGCCTTGCCTTAGATGCTTTGTGAAATGAAATTGGTTGATGATATGAACATGAGACCACTTGGATTTTGTTCTTAATTGATTAAGCTTGATTCATGTCAATTTTCATGTTCTGTTTTGAATTATTTCTCCCTCTTTGACCCTAGGCCTTGTCCTAGTGGTTTGCTTCTCATGTTTGAGCTTGGTTTGCAGGTTAAGAAGCATATAGCTCTGAGGGAATTGATTCATTGGCTTGAGTTGCTTATTTGATTGATGTTGATTAACTTTAAGTTGTTTTGTAGGTGGATTAGCTCCTTTGAGTTGAGCTTGTGCTTTGCCTTGGTGCACTGATGCTTGTCTGTTTACTTTGTACAGTTGACTGTTGACTTGTAACTATCTGTTTGACTTTTTGACTTGTGTACTGATTATGTTAGATTGTTTTCAGGTACATTAGTTGCTTAAGTTCTTTTGAACTTGCTTTTGCTGTTGCTTGGTTGCTTAACCAATTTTGGTATAACTCACTAACTTCATGTAGTCTGGAAGACCTGTCCTGTTACTTGGGCAGGCACCTGTTTGAAGTCCTCCTTAAGAGGCAATGCTTGTGATTGTTTATGTTTGTGCCAAGCAGGAAAAGTCCTTTGATAAGGCAATTGGCAGATACAAGAGATGTGCAATTCATCTCCTGCTATTCAGTTGAGTCATCCCTTTGCTCACACAACTGGTGTTGATGCATTGTGGATATTAACCCAAGATCTCTGTTGAGTCAGTCATAAGTGTAGAAGGGTTCCCACTTTCTGAACCCACACTTTCATTTGTCTGAAGCTCTCCCAGGCCAGGGATAAGAGCTGTGAGGCACACCCCTCACTTCCCATTTCATCTGCTTCACCCTAACTCTCAATGTTAGGGTTAAGAGCTAACATCACCCTGATACAATGGCTTGTTTGTCGAGGTTGACATGACCCCTCGACTAAAGCCTAGACATGTGTGAGCCCACTTTGTTTGTATATAGTGTGTGCTAATTGTGTGTATGTTTGCTCTGTTTTGCTTATGCCTGTTTAGGACAGCTTGCTGCCTGTGCAAGTTGGATAGAAAACTCAACCTAGGACCATTGTGGATTGCATGATAACTATTAGGCTCGAGTCAGTCTCCCTTCTAGTTTGTCATTTCCCAGTCTCTGGTTAGGAGAAAGTTTCTCCCCTGTTAAGGGGAACTACGTTGCCCTGATCCTCATACCAGATGAGGTACGTAGGCAGGAGATCGTACGAGATCTCTCCGGGCACCCTTTTTCTTTTTTTGTGTGAGTTTGCTTGACAGTTACTAGGCTCGAGTGCCAGACTCCTTAGTAACTTGTTTGTTTGTTATCCCTCTTGTGTGTTAGGAGATGGATGTAAGACCAGCGATTGGCATTCCGTATCCTATTGTTTGTGTGGAGTCTGACGTAAGCCCAGCGATTGGCAGTCGGTTTCCTCTGTTTGCTTTGTTTCGGCGTGCGTGAGCCGAACTACGGTAGCTCTGATTCTCATTCTAGATGAGATACGTAGGCATAGGATGCGATATCCTAGCGAGCCCGTTCCTCTCTTCCCCCACCTGTGTTGTTTTCAGTGTGTGTGTGCATTCTTTTGAGCAGTGTTTGAGCAACCTTTTTTTTCTATCTTTTTGAGCGTGGATCCCGTCGAGTACGACGGATGCGTAGGGGTGCTAATACCTTCCCTTCGCATAACCGACTCCCGATCCCATCTCTCTTTGGTCGCGAGACCATGTCTTTTCCAGGTTTACTTCGAGCGTTTCCTTTCCCTCTTTTGGGATAAATAACGCACGGTGGCGGCTCTGTTTGTTTTGTTTTATTCCGCCGGTTGTTTTTCACGGATGCGACACTTAGATCAAGGGGAATAAGTTTGATGTTGAACACTTTTTCATTTGGGACTTGGATCATGGTGAATTTTGAGGTGGAAGTTTGGAAATTTCAACATGTTGAAATATTTTCGAAGTGTCAAGTCATATACCTCAATATTCCACCTTACTTAACTTTTTATGTGATCTCCAAATGAGAAAAGTGTCTTCATCAAAGTTTTAGCTCTTTCAAAGACTTGTTCAATGGTATAGGGCAAAAATGACCTATAATATATCCTCATATCACATGCTCATAAAAGTTGATTTAGCTCTCACTCCAAACATCAAATTTGAAGTAGATATATTGAATTTGATTGTGAAACTTGGAAACCTTTCATATCATAAAAATTGAGTAAGTTATGGTCTTGGGAAGTTGACTTTCATATTAGGGTTTAAACAAAATGACCTATAATGTTTCAACATAGAAAATGACTTTCCAAGAAAAATTAGCTCTAGACTTCAACATTAAAGTTGTTTGGAATGTCATTTAGAGTAACTTTGATCTTGGAATAATTTTCATATGGTGAAAATTGTAGGAGATGGGGTCTAGGGAGACCTAGTTTTGATTAGATGAATTCATCTGGCCAACCACCATCAACCAACTTGCTAACTTCCAAATCTCTTGACTTTTTGGACTCATGGTAGATAATATATGAATAAGATGATGAATTTTTAAATGTCCCTTGAGAAGTTTGATCAATTGGTGAGATAGTTTGTTGGAGAAGTTACTTAAAATACCCAGTCAAACTAGGGTTTCCAAGGCAAACCACCTCCAAAATCCTGAAGAATGCTTTATCAATACAATATGTAGAGATCATTGGGACTCATATATGATGCTTTGAGACATTTTGAATCAATGCTTGGTTGTGATCTTATCTTTGAGGGTCTTGAACCCTAGATATGAACTTTATAGACCAATGATGATCATGCCCTACCTACAAAAGAGTTAGGCAAATGCAAAGACATATTTTTGGTATTTTGGTTAGTAAAATAATGATATAAAAGTATGATACAATCACATAGTGTTTGGTGATCTCTCCCAAAGCAAACCCAATGAAAGAGGGGTAAGGAGAATGCCAAGGTGTGATCTCAATGCTAATGCATATGATGAAATTGCATGAGGGATCTTAGGGTCAAAATTGGGGTCTTACAGTAACGATAGTCCATCTCCTCGATCGAGATTTGTTTGGGGGCCTTGCCCAAACACTTAATTCAGTCTTTCTTTCTGGCCTTACCCTATAGTGGCGGCCTGTTGGTCCACGTATTGGTAAATGCCTACCTTGCTCTTTAATTAAGAGTCTATCCCTTTCTTGGATCCAAGATACTATCCTTTGTTGATCTCGAACTATTTGTTTCCCCAACAAGTGATACTACTCTTTGTACTACAGCACTACAATCATTCCTTGAAGCAGTGTTTGTCTTTTGAGTCCCCGTCGCTTATACAAATATCTCTCTCAACTTATTTCATGACAATTAACTTCTGAAAGTGGTGTTTGTCTTGGGAGCCCCCGTTGCTTAGACAAATGTCTCTCCCTCTATTCTCGTGGTTCCAAACTACGATTGCTATGACTTTCTCATTGCACGATGAGAATACGTAGGCACGAGGATGTGAATCCTTGGCGAGCATACTTCTAATTATTCCTTCTTCCGCCCTAGGGCATCACTCATATCTTTCATAATTCATTATCTACCTTCGATCATAAATCGTTCACCCAATGACATATTGTTCCTTTGACATCGAAATACACTTTCTTTGGAATCCCATACACATCCTTTTAGGACACCTAATGTAGTCCGCCTTTCTACCTAAAGTTGTTTGGGATACAACCTCAAACACTTAATTCCTTATTTTTTTGGCTATACACCCTAGAGTGGCGGCCTACTGGTCCACGTATCGGTTGAAGCTATTTCCCTCTATGGTACAAATCTCATTTCTCTTATGGATTCCGATACACTTTCACCTTTCGATTTCAAACAATACTTCCTCAATCATTTGTCACCAGATACCCAATTTTTTGACCTTGGTCACTTCCTTCAATTCATCTCCACGATACATTCATATTCTACCTTCATTCACTTCATTTGATATACCAGTTATCTTTGAGCCAAATACATTACCTCTTTGTACACCTTCTTGCGTCATCTTGTGAACCAAGAGATGTTTGGGATTATGCCCAAACACCTATTTCTTCGCCTTTTTGGCTTTACCCTATAGTGGCGGTCTTACTAGCCCACGTATTGGTAATAGCCACCTTACTCTTGGGTTCATCTTTTCACCCTTGTTGGAGCTCAAAACACAATTCTTTGGTTCAGACCATACCTTTATCACACTTCTCTTCATCTCCCCCTTCTAGTTCCTTGAACTACGAAGCTCTGAATTCCTCATTGCACTATGATGATATGTATGCATGAGGGGCCCAATCCTCACCGAACACTCTATCTATTTTCTTTCCTTTCCCCACGCTTTTGTGAGTAGACTTTAGTTATCACACCTATTAGAGCGAGAACAGTCCAAACGGTTCCCATGGAGTACCATGGATGTTTGGGATGCTAATAACTTCCCATTCCATAACTGACTTCCTTACCGAGTATATCCATTTCCCTCGGGTTTTATTGATGTTTTCCATTTCCTTCTAGAATAAATAAAGTTCGATGGCGACTCTGTTGTATGTTCGAGTGTGCGATACGTTCGGGTATATTTCTGCTAGCTTCAGATGGCGACTCTGCTGGGGACGCTTCGCTACTTGGAGTACTTCCTAGTCGCTAAAAGGAGTCGAACCTAGTTTAGGTTTTTTCTACTCTAGTTTTAGGTATTGATCTTTATGCATCTACTCGCTTTACTTATCGCATTCCTTATTGCTTTATATTATGGATATTATCTATTATACTCCCTGTTGGATTGGGATAGACTACATGAGAGGAAAGCTCTATAACCGAGCTTAGTATACACATAGGATAGACTTGTGGATAGTCGTGTACGCCTGTGTTTCGCGCGTTGGGTTATCATGAGAACCACACCCAGACTAGATTCACTTGGAAGTACTTTTGTCCTATGAGTATTCACTACAGCATGGTATTTCCATTTTGAGTCGACGACTCTGGGAGACCTTCTAGGGACCACCTTGGAGCATAGTCCACACCTGTGAGGGGGATATGGGGTTTTTCTGCAGGAAACCATAGACTCCACATACCTTATTCTCATGGACGTCAAACCTTTGATCTTGCATTGGGCAGTATGCGTAGATTATCTGGATTACCTTTCATGTTGTTAGCCTGTTATTGCATCTCATTTTTGCATTGCTGTACAGATACCAAAGTTTTGACCTTGAGTTATTCTACCATCAATGCTTTGAATCTATGGGTGTTGCATAATTATTTGCATTCCATCCCTAACATGTGCATTCATGCATCGACATTTCATCACTATCAACCAGAAAAAGCTCACCTTGTCCTTTCTCTTGCCTGAAAGACGACAACCCTTCGACACCAGTACTTCACAAGGGCTAACAAATCGAGAATCATGGAAGATCTGGAACAAGAGAATTCTACCTATAAGGAAACCATGTCTCAAGTCCAATACAAAATGGACACCTTCCAAGGTAACATGAACACTATATTGGAGTACTGTCGAACTCATAAGGCTACTACCTCCACCTTTGTTGTCAATCCTGCTTCTGTTGTAGTTACTGATGCTATCGTTGTTACCACTTTTGTTGATGTTGTTGTGCACACTATGATTCGGCCTATGGTGAGCCAACCTATCTGTCAATCAGGTCCTAGTAGGCATGCCATTGCCTATCCCTGGGGGTTGCCTCCGAATTTCACTTCTGAAGCTGCTAATGGGAATGCATTTGGGCCATATCAACCGTTTGCTCTACATCCTGCCAATGGGAATCTTGTTGCCCATCCTTGGGGAATTACCACTCATTCTCCTCAAAAGGTTAAAGCTGACAACCACGAGATCAACCCAGAATAGGTTCTTCAGACTTCCGCAACAGCGATCGTTGAGACTTCCAATGACAACGAAGATGAATATAGAGGCCCAACCCTCCACTTCCGTCTTCCTCCTCGAGCTACTCAACCTACTATTCAGAATTTGAATCAAGATGTTCAGATACCTCCTCCTCATCGTAGGGAATCTTCTATTGTTGCACCTCCATTTCTGTATCCTGGGGCACCATATGCTCCATATCAAAATTCGTATTGTCAGACTGTTGGTCAGATGGTAAATCAAGGATTGATGTACCCTCAAAGGTATCCTCAATTTGCTTCACCTCTAGTTATTGCTCAGCCAGCTTCTCAGGGTGTTTAGCCTCCCAATCATCAAGATAATCCTCATACCACTAATCAAATTGTTGTTGGTTCAGATTAGAACAGACAAGCAGACTATCAGCTACTGGATGAGAGGATTAGAGCTATTGATAGTTTCTCTGCTTATGGTATGGACGCTAAGGACTTGTGCCTAGTCCCCCTTATGGTGCTTCCTCCTAAGTTCAAAGTGCCAGACCTACCGAAATATAAGGGTTTAAGTTGTCCAAGAAGTCATGTCATCATGTACTGTAGGAAGATGGCATCCTACATTGACAATGATGATCTTCTTATCCATTGCTTTCAAGACAACTTATTTGGGGCGTCCTTAGATTGGTATATAGGCCTGGAACGCAGTAAAATCAGATCTTGGAAGGACTTTTCTGAAGCCTTTCTTAAGCAATACAAATATAACCTGGACATGGCTCTCACCAGGTTACAACTGCAAAATCAAGCCTGTAAGCGCAATGAAACATTCAAAGAATACACTCAGAGATGGCGTGAGATGGCTTCTAGACTTAAACCGACACTGACAGATGCCGAATTGGTTGATATCTTTATGGGAACACTCCAAGGATTATACTATGAGAAGATGGTTGGTAGCTCGTCTTCCAACTTTTCCGACATGGTAACCATTGGAGAACGTATTGAAAATGGGCTGAAAACCGGAAAGATTGCTAGTGTAGATAGCCAGGCAGAAGTCAAGAAGTCTCAGGGTTTTGCTAAGAAGAAAGAGGCCAAGGCAAATGTCGTAACAACAAATGTTTATCCTCAAGTTCAGGCACCTATGGCTCCAAGGACATACTACCCTTATGCATACATTGTCGCTGCTCAATATCAGCAACCTACATACCAATCGCAGTATCAGCAACCTCCACATGCTTCAGCTTCTCAGAATCAGCAAAACAGCAAAAACCAGAATCAAGGTCAACGTAGACGGTTTGATAAGAAGCGTCCTCAGCATGACCAGATCCCTGTATCATACACTCAGTTGTTGTCGTATCTTGTCCAGCAAGGGGAAACTGTGCCAGAGGAGAGTCCTCCTGCAATGCCTCCCTATAATAATAAGCATAATTCCAACGTGTCTTGCGCATTCCATGTTGGATACATAGGGAATTCTACATAGGATTATTTGGTCCTCAAGGCTAGACCTAATTTCATAGCCAACCCGCTCCCAGACCACTATGGACAAATTGTGAATGTAATTATTGGCGAGGATTGCTCAGATTCAGTTGCTTCTTCAGAGGAGTATCAAGGCTAGCAATATCATATTGATTCAATCATGTTTCATTTGTAATATTTTCTTGTATGTCAATGTATTGTTCAATTGTGAACTTGTTTGTTATTTAATAATGATCATAATGGAATTAACGTGCATATTTTGCTTAAATCCATTCGTGTTCACTCATATTTTATCAGTATCAAACTGTTTGTCAAATAAAATCGAAAGAGAATGATGCAAATAAAAATACGCAAGATAGTTGCATGTATGCTTTTGAATAAGATTGTGTTGATGATGTAAGGCATTTTTCAATCCCTAAACACATGAGATATAAGGAAGTTAATCCCTAGTCAGCCCCTTTGGGCCTTGAAGTAGGAGTTTCTTTCTTTATACATACAAACCCTCATGTTAAATCAAGGGTAGGGTAGTTTTCAGTTAGTTTGAACCTGCATTCAAATTTCAGAAATAGAATATCTCATCAAGTGATCAATCATATCATATCACTCTCAAGAGGATGGAATCACAAATTGAAATGGTCATCCCTTACCAACAAAAGGAGTGAGATAGTCACAACCCGTGCAACGAACCAAGAAAGTAGTATCACAAGATTTTCTCCAAAAGAAAGATGAAACAAAATGAAAAAAAAAATCAAAAGCAGATGAAAAGCCCGCTAAGTCAAAAGCTTGAAAGCAAGATTGACTTAGGCAAAAATTAGGGCATCCCGGTGGGCTGCAGACCCAAAGGACCAGCCTGGGAAAAATAAGGGTAAACAAATCAAAAGAATCATCATCAAAATCCTCAGCAAGAGTAAATCTCTGTGACTGTAAATCAAAATAGAAGGCGAGTGACTATAGCTACGAACTCTCATAGGGTTCCTTAACCATCATTGTTGATATTCAAAACCTCTTTTGAAAGATGGACGCTTGTCTTAAGCTAACTGGACATAGGACTGGAGAATATCACGAAGAATGGGAGGGTTAGAATAGGTCTTGAGCCTTATATCCTTTCTTTCTAAAACCGTGAACCAGGCCGCGTTACAACCCCCAAAAGACCTTTGAAACAGGGTTTATTTCTAAAGCATAGTATGGTAAGATCGCGTTAAGATGACTCCTAAAGATTTGCTTGTCATAGGTATTGATACTGATATGGCATTCTAACCAGTGATTCGTTCACTAGATGTCATAATCTTAGTGAACGCGCTTGAGTTTTCAAAACTTGCATGAGCATGACAGTACAATTATCATTTTCAAAATAAGCATTTTACATGCGAACAATCATTTGGAATCAAGGAAGCTTACATATTGGAAAGCTTGAACAAAATCCTAATATCCCATAGCTCAGACCTCTTCAAGAAGACAACCAATCTGGGGCAACCACGTCGAGATTCTACAAGTCTCTCTGAAGTAACCGAATAGGGACAAATATCACTTCAAGGCTCATATTGGGGCAAGCTACCCCAAGAGCACGAGAAGTCAATCACTCCCAAGATGATTAATCTAGAGAGCACAATTTCAAGACGCTGGGGAAGGCCAGTTTGAGATGCTCAGATAATGAGACTATCCTCTATCTTATGACTGGGGAAGTTGGTGCAGGTATCCAGTATATTAGGGCAGAGGCAAGCTACATAGATACAAGCTCTCTCCATGTTTCAGACATAATCCAGAGGTGTTACAACAGCTTTTGAG
Organism: Lathyrus oleraceus; assembly: GCF_024323335.1. Lineage (NCBI taxonomy): Eukaryota > Viridiplantae > Streptophyta > Magnoliopsida > Fabales > Fabaceae > Lathyrus > Lathyrus oleraceus. The sequence continues at coordinate 306,357,443 of NC_066580.1, forward strand.
CTTGAAATAGGTGTCGGAGAATCATGTCTGGATGATCCCATATCCTAGGCCAAAATTCCCACCGCTCTCTATATGAGCATCTGGTTTAACCATTGCATAAATCATTATCATGCATACACCATGTCGTTTCACTCATGCATATCATTCATAAAGCATAACATAAAGCCTTGCAATCAAGAAAAGAAAAAATCTAGTTCTTATTGACTAACCCAAAGCCTAACCCCTACTTGATAAACCACAAAACTCTCATCACATTAATTTTGTCCTCAATGGGCAAGTTTTTGGATACGTGGTATTTAATCCTCTTCTACCTTGAATACCTGAAAAGCTATCGCAATTCCTTTATTCAGGTCCAAGAAAATTAAATAGGGGCAACTGTAGTACCCCAAAATTTTCTCCCATTTTCGCTTTTTCATCTAACCTATAACCTAAGACCCATCTAATCATTTGACTAGGTTTCAATCACATACATTAATAACTCATGCATGAGCACCATTCATTATCATGGATTCCAAGTGTTTGACTTGCAAGGCTTTGGTTTCTTTGTGCAACAACTGAAAATGCTTCGTTTGGACTTGCACCAAGGCACAGAGGCCCCCAAAATCCTAATCTCATGAGATCTTTCACTCAGTGTGTGTTTGGTTCATTCAATTTGCCTCCGTGACTCTGGTTCCATCATGGGTGCTCGAGTCTATTGGTCATAATAACCACCTTCGTTCATTCATCTAATCATAGTCATACCACTATTGCTTGGTCCATAGGTTCACGTCTCATGCTTCCATGTGTCAGTTATAGATCTCGGGTTTGAGTTTATGGTCATGTTCATGTATTAAGCTACATGCAAAAAGGGTGCAAAAGAGGTGTATTACATTACAATACAATAACGCATTTTTGGGTGTAAAAGAGGTGCAAAAGAGGTGTATTACATTACAATAACAAAAAAGGGTGCAAAAGAGGTGTATTACATTACAATAATGAATTTTGGGGTGTTTTTACTCTGTGAGTCGACTCATGACTCAGCGCAAAACCTTCGGGTCCGAACAGGTCGACTCAATTCTGGGAAACTTGAGTGAGTCAAATCATTCACTCTTCGCGTCGACTTATTCACCTTTTTCTTTGAACCTTGTTCCGTCGGGTCGAAACAGGTCGACTCCCAGGTTGACTCAATCCTGGGAATTCCTGATTGAGTCGACTTACCCGTTTCTTGTGTCGACTCATTTCTAGTTTCCCTTTGATTCATTTTGTCGTGGGCCCGGACAGGTCGACTCAACCCTGGGAAAAAATTTGTTTGAGTCAACTCATTCCCTGTTTGAGTCGACTCATAGCTTGTTTTGCAGGATTTTTGCACTACTAATGTGAGAAGGGAACTTTTGGGTTGAAGCATGATCCTTCATCCTTGAAGTTAGCCAAGGCTTGTCGTCCAAGATAGGTATGCACACCTGCATGAACACCGGGAAAACCGTGAGCACGCGAAAACACTCCAAGGTTCGTTACTTCATCAAGCTTCAACCACATGCATTGTGAACAAAGTAATTCTGTAGCAAACCAAGTGCAGCAAAATCACAAACACTTGAACCTGCACAAACACAACATAACCCAAAACCACTCTTGCACAATATAACCATACAATGAGTAACCTATAGTTGCAAGTCATGATTGAGTCTATTGGTTATACCTCGCACCTAAACCAACATCAAAGCCTAATTTCCTTCAAATTTTCACCTGTACTAGCCAGTCGTAAACCACCATTTCCACTAAATTAACCAATTAACTAACTTCCAACTCAGTGAGTTAACTACCTAAACTCAATGAGTTCATCCCAACTAACTCCAGACATCTTTTAACTAACTTCTAGCCTAACTCCAAGCCTCATTAATCCCAAATGAATGAATGATATTAATTTGGTAAAAGTCCTCCTTTGACCAATTCGAGTTTTGATACATTCCCCTCCCTCTTCATCTCATTTCCCTTCTTTATGCATCCATTTCATTTGGCCTATGATATCTCAAAGTCCTAAGGCTAGTTGATTGAAAAATCAACATAAGTATGGATGAGATTAGGCCACCTCTTTTGCATATTATTTTTGTGTGTGGTATGTTTCATGAGCATAGTCCATTATACTATGTCTCTAACATGCATTAACACCAAAATTCTATTGCTCGGCCTCAAATAGTTGTGACTTCTACATAAGTCCAATTACGATTGCTTAACATAGCGCTAAATTTGTGACACAAAAGGTATAGCATTCTAGTTAGTGAGATTGTAAGTCTTCCCTCTTTCATGGTATTGTGTGGAAACTTGGCCTTTTTTCCTTCCTTTGGAAGATGTCTTGGCTCAAGGATTCATGCTTGTGATAAGTGGGTTGAGTGTTCTCCAAAGAATGACTTAAAATGAAAAGAAAAAGAAAAACAATACTAACTTCTAACTCATTAACAACTAACTTTTAATTTCAAGCAATTTACTTTAATGTCATTTAATTTTAGTCCTTATTCATTTGCCATTATTCCTACCATTCTAGTTGTTTATGTTAATGCAATTTTCACTTTGTCCACTTGGACCATATTGTGTGATATATCTTGTTTGTGTATACTTTGCTTGTTTGTGTGGTCTTTGACCATAAATGTGAAGGTGAGAAAAACAAGAAAGGGGGGTTTGAATTGTTTTTGAAAATAAGCGCTTTTTCAGACAAAGACCACACAAGGAATTTATACTGGTTCGCTTATAACACAAAGCTACTCCAGTCCACCCGGCCAAGGTGATTTTGCCTTCAAAAAGGACTTAATCCACTAATCTTGAAAGATTATTACAACCAACGTCTAAGAGATGGATCTCTTAGTCCTCTCAAGTATACAGACTGCGCAGAGTCACTTGAGGAAATAAAAGAATAGATAAAAAGACTTTGTAATCTAGAGTGCTTCTTGGATAAAGCAAATATTACAATAGTAAGAACAAAAGAATGTTTCACGTTCTAAGCAAAAGCATCATGAAAGATTGAGAGAGAGAGAGAGAGGAAAAAGTTTATGTGCGCTAGTGTCTCTCAATGTTGTTTGATGTCCTTTATATAGAGGTGAAATGACCGTTGAAATTGATGGCAGATAATTTTGTCTTGATTAGGAATCAATACCATAACTTTTGTTGTTTCTTGCCAAAACAACTTTGTCTCCCTGAATAACTTCTTTCCAATAATGGTTCATTTCCATTTAAATTCGAAGTTGACGTTATTCTTTCTAAATTAGGAAATCCATTATCAGAGTCTACGTAACTCTGTTAATCTGAGATCTTGCTATGTGGATTTAGAGCTTCTAATGATTTTGATTGCTTAGAGTTCTGATGGTGACTTCAGATACTGTTGTGAGCTTCTGGAATTTGATATACCGTTGTTCAGTCAGATCTTCTAGAGCGTACTTCTTCTTCAGATGCTTCTGATATTCTGATCTGCTGTGAGCTCAGAGTCAGAACTTCTAGAGCGTACTTCTACTTTAGATGCTTCTGATCTTCTGATAATTTGTATCTGATTTGATTCTGAATCTGATGATGTAGTCAGATTCTTTTTAGAGTCCTGTACACTTAGAAACTTTTCATTAGAGTGCCATTTTTGGTTTCATCCTTTGTTATCATCAAAATCCTGGAATCTGGTGTAGAACAATTTTTGTTCTTACAATCTCCCCCTTTTTGATGATGACAAAACAAACTCAATTGACAGATGAAAACATTGAAAAAAAAACTTTATCAGATCAGATAGAAATGAGCTCCCCCTGAGATAGGCTAGGGAGTTCAGAAGTTCTTACCAGAGCTTCCAAGCAATGAAGTTTCTTGATACCTTCTGCAATTTTCTTAAGTCCAGTGTTAGATGAATTTATTTTAGATAATAGTATGTTTGCAGAGTGCTTAAGGTATTAGGCAATTTTTCATCAGAGCTATTTGATTTCTCCCCCTTTTTGTCAGAATCAAAAAGACAAACAAAAAAAACAGGAAAGATATATATTCAGATAAGAGACACAGAACATCAGAGACAAGAGAAAAAAAACATCAGAAACAAAGATAAGCAAGGCAACAAGCAAAAGATCCTAAGTGCCTAAGGGTTGGGAGGAGGAGGCATTCTCTGAAGTAGTTGATTCAGCAGGTTCTGGATGTTGGCGTTGACAGTGTCCTGTTAATCCAGTCTGGCTCGGACTTCCTTCTGCTCTTTCTGAAGTTCTTCCAGCGTCCTGAGAACCAGGGGGCAAAAGAAGAAGACACCCCCTGAGTCAGAGCATGTTGTTCTTCAGCGGCTTTGGCTTCAGCTTCAGCAGCAGCCTTTGCTTCAGCTTCAGCAGCAGCCTTTTCTTCGGCTTCAGCAGCAGCAGCAGCAGCGTCAGCTAGAGCTTTAGCTTCAGCTTCCCTTGCCCTTTTGATTTCTTCTTCTCTGGCTCTTTCTTCTTCTTCCCTTCTGGCCTTTTCTTCAGCTTCTCTGGCCAAGCGCTCCTGTAGTCTTACCTCAGCGTCTCTGATGAAGTCATTTCTGACTTGCTCAGAGATGTGCTTCAGCTTGAAGGCCTCAGATGTCATCCAGCCAATGACCCTGTTCCAGTGTGTCCTAACAGAGTCAAGATCATCACTGATGCCAGAGTTTATGGTCAGAGACTTGACCTTTTGCACTGAAGCCCCTGCGAACAGCATAATGGCTTCCTCTAGGGTAGGCAGGGAATGTTCTGGTTCATATGTTTGAGGTGGAGAGGTTGGAGGGCTTAGGTTGAGTGTTTGAGGTTCAGCGGAAGTGTTTGGAGGGGTAATGTCAGAGGCATGGAGGTCAGAGGGTTGAAGTTCAGATGGAGTGATGGTTGGTTGTTCTGTGGGTGGTGAAGTTACTTCAGGTTCAGGTGGAGGTTGTTGTGGTTGTTGGGAATTACGGTTTAGAGATTGAAGTTGGGCTAAAGTGGGTGAAGCGGGGCCAGAAGGTTCTGTGTCGGAGGAAAGGATAAAATAGGGAGGTGATTCTGAGGCTGAAGATGAGGAAGTGGTTTGGTTTAATTCTTCAGCTTCGGATAGTGGTAAGGAGGTATTTGCAATATTGAATTTTGGTAGAGGTTGTTGTGTTCTGTTGTGGAAGGAGAGGTTTCAGATGTGGTGTAGATGGGTGTTGGTAGAGGAGTAGAAGAAGCCAATGGCTGTGCAGAGGGAACAGTAGAGGCAGACTTACCAGAAGATTCTTGCAGAGGCGCTGGAGGTCTTGATTCAGAAGATTCTCCTAGCTTTGCTCTCTTCGCTTTTGAGGACTTCTCAGATGGACCTCTTTTGAACTTCACGAAGTCTGGGGCTGAATCTTGCAGATCGTCTAATCTGAAGTCTGAGATGTCCACTCCTTCATCCTTTAGACGTTGGAGATAGTGGAGGATTGCCTCTTTGGGTTCATTCTTGTAGAACCTTGCGAGACCATTTGGCATATTCCTCTGATCTTTTAAAGCTTCCCAAGTGGTGTCCAGAGTAGGTTTAACTTGAATCTTCTTCAGAATCCCCATGCTCTTCAGGTTTCTGGAATTCAGAGGCCTTCCAGTTTCTATTGCCATGTCATCCATGAGTTTGTGTTTTTCCAGATGGTCTACGAGCCCATTTTCTATCAGTACATCTGATAGAAGTCTTCCCAGAGGGATGTAGGTTCTGGGTTTCATGTTGTTCTTGGTCTCCCGTACGGAGTCTCTGAGGTATTTGAAGAGTAGTGTTGGGAGGCAGAGCTTCAAACCCTTGTGAATACAGTACAGAATACACTTCTGATCTGTATTGATGTAGTTAGAGGAGTTGGATGTTGGGCGGTGATGAATGGTTCCCAGAATGATCTTGAGCCACACTCGGAGATTCTGATGTAGTTCTTTGTTCTTTGAGGGATTGCCTTCTGTGTTGAGTTTGAAGATGGTGGGGTTGATTTCATGAGCAATGTACTTTGCCCTAGGATTGATGTTGTAAATCCTTCTTCCTCCAGCTTTCTCCATGTTCAGCAATGAGGCTATTGATTTTTCAGTAATCACGATTTTTCCCCCAAAATGTAGGAGACGATGAAATGGTCGTCAGTGTCAGCAAACCTCCAGAATTCCTTGATGAGGTTTGGGTAAACAGGACCATAAAGGCGTTGAAAATAGTTTTCCCAACCTTGTTGATGAAGTTCTTCAGTAAGATCTACCCCATTCCTCTTCATGTTGTTGAAATCCACAAGTGATTCACACAAAACATCCAGTTTCTCGAAAGGAGTTGCAAGATTGATATGAGGCTCACGGTAAAGAATATGAGGCTCCTTGTACACTGGTGTTATAGTTACGCCTGTAACTGTTGGAGTAGGAATGCTTGTGCTTTGAGTTGCGTTGCTGGATTCCATTTGTTGAGAGTAGTTGAACACGGATTATTGTTGAGAATCCATTGTTGATGAAGAACGAGATGAAGATGAACTGCTTGCAGAAATGCCTGAGAGATAGCTGGTTTGAGAAAGTGAGTGAGAGTGAAGTGTGTGCACAATGTGAGAGTTGTGTTTATATACTAAAATGAAACGCATGCAAAACGACACAAAAATCAGAGTTTAGCATAAAAACCAAGTTAGCACGCTTAGAGGGAGAAATGATTATGGCTCATTAATGAATGTCTAATCCCAACAGTATGCACACTGCTCGAGGAGATCTCAAACGTCTGTCCTTTGAGTTTCTTCTGGATAGCTGTCTAGAAGTTCCAAGGTTAGACGCAATTCACTCTACGTGTTGATGTATCTGATCTTCAGGAATACCAAAGGATTGGTTCCTGGAGATTTCTAACTCATATATCTTCTTAACTTGGTAGAAGTATCAGAGTCAGAGGCAGAAGCTCATTTGTTTTTGTCAGAGTCTCATTTTACATCTTCAGAGGCACAATTTATTCAGGGCAATTTTGAATGTTCAGATTCTCTAAGATAAAAATAAATCTATCTTCAGCTAAAGGCTTAGTAAATATATTTGCCCATTGATGATCTGTATCAATGAACTTCAATGTTACTATCCCTTTCTGAACATAGTCTCTGATAAAATGATGTTTTATTTCAATGTGCTTAGCTCTGGAGTGTAAAATGGGATTCTTACATAAACAAATGGCAGCAGTATTATCACAAAAGATAGGAATGTTACTCTCGAAGATTTGTAGATCTTCTAACTGATTCTTCAACCAGAGCATCTGAGTTGTGCATAGTGATGCTGAGATGTATTCTGCTTCTGCAGTTGATAGAGCGATAGTTGACTGTCTTTTGCTGGCCCAGGATATCAGATTATTTCCTAGGAGCTGACAATTTCCAGATGTGCTTTTTCGTTCCAATCTATCTCCTGCGTAATCTGCATCACAGTAACCCGAAAGTCTATACTCTGATGTTTTCTCATACATCAGGCCCAGGTTAGGAGTTTCTTTCAGATATTTGAAAATTCTCTTAATTGTTGTTAAGTGAGTTTCTCTAGGATCTGATTGGAATCTGGCACAGAGACAGACACTAAAGAGAATATCAGGTCGAGTAGCAGTCAGATAGAGAAGGGAGCCTATCATACCACGATAGAGCTTCTGACAAACCTTTTTACTGACTTCTTCCTTTTCAAGAATGCATGTTGGATGCATGGGAGTCTTTGCAGAGTTGCATTCAGCCATGTCAAATTTCTTCAGAACATCTTTTATGTATTTTCTTTGATGAACGTACGTGACTTCTGAAGTTTGGTTAATTTGAATTCCCAGAAAGAACTTTAGTTCTTGCATTAAGCTCATTTCAAATTCTGCCTGCATTAACTCAGAGAATTCTTGACAAACAGAGGCGTTAGCAGAACCAAAAGTAATATCATCAACATATATCTGACATATCATGAGATCATTGTTAAGGTTCTTACAGAAGAGTGTGGAGTCAACTTTCCCTCTGATAAAATTGTGTTCCAGAAGAAAATTACTTAAATGTTCATACCAAGCTCTGGGAGCTTGTTTAAGTCCATATAAAGATTTTTTAAGTTTAAAGACATGTTCTGGAAAATTTTGATTTTCAAAACCTGGAGGTTGGTTGACATACACTTCTTCTGATATATAACCATTAAGGAATGCGCTCTTAACATCGATTTGATATAATTTAATAGAATGGTTAATAGCAAAAGATACAAGAAGACGAATAGATTCTAACCTTGCGACTGGAGCAAAGGTTTCATTGTAGTCAATACCTTCTTGTTGACTATAACCTTGAGCTACCAGTCGAGCTTTGTTTCTGACGACTTCTCCTTTCTCATTCAGCTTGTTTCTGAATACCCATCTGGTTCCAATAACGTGAGTGCTTCTGGGCTTGGGAACAAGATCCCAGACATCATTCTTTGTGAATTGATCTAACTCTTCTTGCATAGCTGAAACCCAGTCGTTATCTTGAAGTGCTTCATCACAGGACGTAGGCTCGATCAGAGACACTAGTCCCAGAGGCGTCTCTTCAGAGGTCCTGAAGGTGGATCTGGTTCTGATAGGTTCGTCTTTGTTGCCCAGAATCAAATCTTCAGATACGTTGATGCGACTTTTAGCTTTCTTTGGGATTACTGGGGAATTAATTTCCTCAGAGTTCTGAGTGGCAGTTGCTTCTGGAGTTTTATCAGATCCTGCAAGAGAGATTTCTAAATCTGCAAAATTTTCAACTAGCTTTGACTTTTCAGGGTCAAGCTTATCGTCAAATCTGACATGAATTGATTCTTCCACAATTTTGATTTCTGTATTGTATACTCTGTAGCCTTTAGAGCGTTCTGAGTATCCTAACATAATACCTTTATGTGCTTTGGAATCAAACTTGTTCAGATGTTCTTTAGTGTTTAAAATAAAGCAAGAACATCCAAATGGATGGAAATATGAAATGTTTGGTTTCCTTCCTTTACACAGTTTATAGGGAGTCTTTTCCAAAATAGGTCTTATGGAGATTCTATTCTGAATATAATACGCTGTATTTACAGCTTCGTCCCAAAAGTGCTTAGCCACATTCGTTTCATTGATCATGGTTCTGGCCATCTCTTGGAGTGTCCTATTCTTCCTCTCTACAACTCCATTTTGTTGTGGAGTTCTAGGGCAGGAGAAATCATGGGATATTCCATTCGAGTCAAATAATTCCTCAAAGTTTTTGTTTTCAAATTCCCCACCATGATCACTTCTGACTCTAATAATTTTAGAGTCAAATTCTTTTTGCACTTTGGAGCAGAAACTAGTGAATACAGAGTGTGACTCACTCTTGTGCTTTAGGAATTTCACCCATGTCCAGCGACTGAAATCATCAACAATGACTAGTCCATACTTCTTTCCATTGACTGATGCTGTTTTCACAGGACCAAATAAATCAATGTGAAGAAGTTCCAGAGGCTTAGAGGTGATAATAATAGTTTTCTTTTTGAAAGAAGTTTTTGAAAATTTTCCTTTCTGACATGCTTCACATAGAGCATCTGAAGAAAACTTCAGTTTAGGTAGGCCTCCGACTAACTCGAGTTTATTTAGCTGAGATAGTTTTCTCATGCTAATGTGGCCCAAGCGTCTATGCCATACCCATTGCTCTTCGTGAACAGACATCAGACATTTCACATTTTGTTCTTTTAAATCAGAAAGATTAATTTTATAAATATTGTTTTTCCTCTTGCCTGTGAATAGGACAGAACCATTGTTTTGATTTATGGCTTTACATGTTTTTTGATTAAAGATCACGTCATAACCATTATCACTTAATTGACTTATGGATAACAAATTATGCATTAATCCTTCCACGTAAAGGACATCAGATATAGAGGGAAGAGTACCATTACCAATAGTTCCGGAGCCTCTGATCCTTCCTTTCTGATCTCCTCTGAAGCTTACAAATCCAGCGTCTTTAAGTTCCAGGCTTTGGAACATAAACTTTCTTCCCGTCATGTGTCCTGAGCATCCAGAGTCCAGGTACCATGACTGGTGTTTGAACTTTGCTGCATAGGATATCTGCAACATAAACAATCTTATCTTTTGGTACCCAGAGTCTCTTGGGTCCTTTCTGATTAGTTTTCCCAAAGTTTCTTATAATTTTGGGTTTTCTAGCATTTTCAAATTTTTGTTCTTGTGTGTGTGTAGTGATATGAAAAAGGAGATTTAAGTTGGTCACTAGTAGAAGTTTTATCTTCCGTAGGATCATACCCAATTCCCTTTTTATTGTTTTGACTGACTCCATAAATCATGGATGCCATAACACTCCTTCCTATCCCATTTTTCAGAAATTCTTGAAAGGCTTCTTCGTATTTATAAATTATCGTATTTGAAGTCTGTGGAGCTTGAGATAACGCTTCTTCCAGTTCTAAACGATTTTTATTTGCTGCATCTCTTTGTAATGTTAAAGATCTGATTTCATCTTCTCGTTTTAGAATTGTCATCTCAAGTTTGCCACATTCTTCAAATTTTTCTTCAAGACAGCCTTTTATTGCTTTAAACTTTTGTTTTAGTTTCTGATATGAGCTAAGAGTTTCAGACAAGCATGATTCAAGATCAGATCGAGAGAATTCAGAAAATACCTCTTCAGATTCTTCATCTGAACTGTTATTAGATGTGGTAGCCATGAATGCTACATTGGCCTGTTCATCAGAGTCAGATTCTGATGAGTCAGATTCACTATAGTCCCAGGTAGCCATTAGTCCCTTCTTGGTTCTGAGGGGATTTTTCTTGAAGCTCTCTTTTCTGGAATTGTCTTTCTTTAGCTTGGGGCATTCATTCCTGTAGTGACCTGTTTCTTTACATTCATAACAAGTAACATCTTTATTAGTTTTACCTTTTGAGGTTGATTCTGATCGATCCCCTCTGGGTCTTGGTCTTCTAAAGTTGTTGTTCCTCTTTTTCCAGAGTTGTTTAACTCTTCTGGTCAGGAGGGACAATTCTTCTTCCTCATCAGAATCTTCTTGTTCAGAGTCATCTGCATCTTTTGTCTCGGCCTGGAATGCTTTGGTTCTGTCAGATTTGCGTCTTTCAGATCTGGACTTTAATGCTACACACTTGTTCTTCTTCTGAGGTTCATCTTCCTCTAGTTCTATCTCATGGCTTCTGAGGGAACTGACAAGCTCTTCAAGACTGATATTGTTCAGATCCTTAGACAGCTTCAGAGCAGTGACCATGGGTCTCCACTTCTTTGGCAAGCTTCTGACTATCTTTTTGACGTGGTCTGCAGTTGTGTACCCTTTGTCTAGAACTTTGAGACCTGCAATAAGAGTTTGGAATCTAGAGAACATTACCTCTATGGCTTTGTCATCCTCCATTTTGAAGGCTTCATATTTCTGGATAAGCGCCAAAGCCTTTGTCTCTTTGACCTGAGAGTTTCCTTCATGAGTCATCCTCAGAGAGTCAAGTATGTCTTTGGCTGTTTCTCTGTTGGTGATCTTTTCATACTCGTTGTAAGATATAGCATTGAGAAGTGTGGTTCTGGCCTTGTGATGATTTTTGAAAACTCGCTTCTGATCATCTGACATCTTACTTCTGGGAACTTCAACTCCATCCTCTGTGATAGGAGGTTTGTATCCATCTGTGACAATGTCCCAGAGATCAGCATCATAGCCTAGAAAGAAGCTCTCAATCCTATCTTTCCAGTAGTCGAATTTTTCTCCATCAAAGACAGGAGGCTTAGCATTGTAACTGTCTCTTTCATTTGTGTGGGCCATGGTTTTTCTCGTTCTGGATCTCTTTACACTGTTAAGTGTTTGATTTGAAAATCAATAACAGAGCCGAAGCTCTGATACCAATTGAAGGTGAGAAAAACAAGAAAGGGGGGTTTGAATTATTTTTGAAAATAAGTGCTTTTTCAGACAAAGACCACACAAGGAATTTATACTGGTTCGCTTATAACACAAAGCTACTCCAGTCCACCTGGCCAAGGTGATTTCACCTTCAAAAAGGACTTAATCCACTAATCTTGAAAGATTATTACAACCAACGTCTAAGAGATGGATCTCTTAGTCCTCTCAAGTATACAGACTGCGCAGAGTCACTTGAGGAAATAAAATAATAGATAAAAAGACTTTGTAATCTAGAGTGCTTCTTGGATAAAGCAAATATTACAATAGTAAGAACAAAAGAATGTTTCACGTTCTAAGCAAAAGCTTCGTGAAAGATTGAGAGAGATAGAGGAAAAAGTTTATGTGCGCTAGTGTCTCTCAATGCTGTTTGCTGTCCTTTATATAGAGGTGAAAGGACCGTTGAAATTGATGGCAGATAATTTTGTCTTGATTAGGAATCAATGCCATAACTTTTGTTGTTTCTTGCCAAAACAACTTTGTCTCCCTGAATAACTTCTTTCCAATAATGGTTCCTTTCCATTTAAATTCGAAGTTGACGTTATTCTTTCTGAATTAGGAAATCCATTATCAGAGTCTACGTAACTCTGTTAATCTGAGATCTTGCTATGTGGATTCAGAGCTTCTGATGATTTTGATTGCTTAGAGTTCTGATGGTGACTTCAGATACTGTTGTGAGCTTCTGGAATTTGATATACCGTTGTTCAGTCAGATCTTCTAGAGCGTACTTCTTCTTCAGATGCTTATGATATTCTGATCTGCTGTGAGCTCAGAGTCAGAACTTCTAGAGCGTACTTCTACTTCAGATGCTTCTGATCTTCTAATAATTTGTATCTGATTTGATTCTGAATCTGATGACGTAGTCAGATTCTTTTTAGAGTCCTGTACACTTAGAAACTTTTCGTTAGAGTGCCATTTTTGGTTTCATCCTTTGTTATCATCAAAATCCTGGAATCTGTTGTAGAACAATTTTTGTTCTTACAAAATGTACATAATAACAACAAAAACCCTAAAAAAACTTTTGTGTGGACTGTTGGCTTGATCTTGGACAAATGGACTTAGAACTTAGGCAACATTCCTATGCTAAAGGACTAGGCCAAGGCCAACTTTCTATGAAACCAAGTGCTTGCAATTTGAGACTTCATCTGATACATCATTCAAGATCCCTCTGAGTCCATCTGCAACATGATCATTATGAAGCTGTTATTTTGAACCTGTGACTTGTGTAGTTCATCTGTTACATGGGCTAATCTGAAGAAGATCATGGAGTGGCTAAGCTTAGATGTGGTTATCTTTATTTGATGCCTTGCTCTTCAAGATAGTATAATTGTGCATTTGTCTGTTGCTTGATTCTAAATATCCAAGGGAATCCTGGGTTTCTATTGACATTCTTGTCTATTGGATTGCTACCCATTGGTCAGATCTTTTCAACTCTTAACTTTTAGTTTTGTGCATAGGATTTAGTCTCTTCATCTTCTCCCTATTTCTTTAATTTTAAAATCTCTCCCTCCCTTTTCAAAATCTTCTTTGATTGAACTTATTTTGTTCTAAACTTTGACCACTTTGTAAAAAGATAGAAACTTTGCCTTATGACATTGCATTTTCAAACTTCTTTTCTTAAATCAAATTTGTAAATAAACTTAACTATACTTGACTTAAACTTTCAGAAAAGCCAAAAAAAGAACTAACTCATTCAAGCCATTTAAGGCCTTTGCGCCTTTCAAACTTAATTTTTGTTAAAAGAAATGCATCCACTTTGAAATTTGGATCACGAACTACGAGGTTTTGATCCCTCATTTTTATGTTGGTACGTAGGCCTAAGTCCGAAGGTCTTGTCAAACACAAAAATATAATTAATGAATCCTTTTCTCATCCCCCCATTCTCTTTGTTTGTAATTATTATTTTTGTACCAAATACATATGCACATAAAAAGGGCTCCTTAGGAGTACCTAGGACACTTTGGGTGCTAACACCTTCCCTCTGTGTAACCAACCCCCTTACCTATAATCTCTGATATTTTATTAGTTTTGATTTGAAAACTTCTTACTTTTGGGTTTGGTTCGTACTTTTTCCCTTTTCCCTTGGAAACAATAAAAACATGGTGGTGACTCTTATTATTTGATCTCTAGCTTATCTATAGCTTGATGATCATGAATTTATCGCTACAGAAATTAAGTGGCGACTCTACTGTGGACTAGTCTCCAATGGGTTTAGCCTACTTTTTGTGTGTATATATTTTTATATGTGATGTTTGTATATATGTATGTGTGATGTAGTCTGCTTATTGTGCTAGGTGATCTCTGAGTGGTGAGATAAGTTCTAACCCGAACTTGAGTGCAATTAAGAAAAGAGGATGGTATAGTCATGTTTGACTTGTGTGGAGTAGTCCTTAACAAGTTGCCTTGAGATCCATCTGCTTAGTGGAGACTCTTTTGGATTTGGAAATGTCACACAAGTATTTGTGGTTAGGAATTGCTATCTCTAATTTGGGTCCGAGAATCTGAGGACCGTAGAACATTTACCCCCTCTTGGCCTATTTAGGATATAGTGCGGAAACTGTTCAAGTGTAGACTTGATAACAGTTGTTACGCGATACTACACTCGGACGAGTTTCTCTTGAGAATATTATGGGTCGATGAGTCAGTCATCTTAACATGTAATATCCGATAGATGGAATTAAGACTATGGGAACTTTTTAGAACATGATCTATATGTTTTTATCCTTATTTCAATCCTTTGGGATGGTTCTTACCCAGACTCCATGCTCGTGACTTAAAACAAACCCTTGATTCTTGGTTGATCCAATCAAGTCTTGTCAATATCAATGGAACTTGGGTGTTGATAAGGTGTAAACCATAATCCACCAAAATGGAAGATTGATCTTGAGAATGACTCGATTCATCCCTAGACCTTTGTTTTCCTTATGTGTGATCCCTTATTTGTGCTTGTTGCATTCATGCATTCATGCATTCATGCGCCTCATAACATTTATCACACGAAAAATTTCAAGGAACTGAGGTATTATTTGCAAATATTTTCAGACCACGGATTATGGACGAAGGAACACTAAGAACTACGGTTTCAAATGTCCAGATTTGAAAGAGTTAAGGAAGCTAGCATCTTTTGTATTAGATCCCTTGGACTTCAAACAACACCATAGAAAGCTTTTATCTATCTTGTTTGCTGATGTAGTTGAAGGACTTTTGAGTGTGTTAGTGCAGTTCTATGATCCTCTTTACTGTTGTTTCACTTTCCCAGATTTTCAGCTCGTGCCTACATTGGAGGTGTATTCTTATCTTTTGGGGATGCATGTTTCTAGTAGAATGCCTTTTAGTGGATTGGAGGAGATTCCCCGATCTAGTATTATTGTTGAACCTCTTCACTTGAAGAAGTCTGAGATAGAGGCTCATTGGGTGAAGAAAGGAGGGTTGTTTGGGTTGCCATCTGATTTCCTCACCAAGGAAGCTATTGCTTTTGCTCAAGCCGGTAGTGTGGACGCTTTTGAAGCTATCTTTGTGTTGCTGATTTATGGATTAGCTTTGTTCCCTAACATTGACGGTTTTGTTGATGTTAACGCCATTAGACTTTTCTTGATTGGGAATCTTGTACCTACTTTGTTGGGTAATATGTATTTCTCTTTGCATTTAAGGAACTCTAAGGGTGGTGGAACTATTGTCTATTGCATTCCTCTTCTGTACAAGTGGTTTATTTCGCACTTGTCTCAGACACCTGCTTTTATGGATAACAAACAATGTCTAAGGTGGTCTCAAAGACTTATGTCTATCACTAATGATGATATAGTTTGGTATGATCCGTCTTTGAGCAGTTTGGATATTATTGATATTTTGGTGAATTCTCTAATGTGCCTCTCACTGGTACACAAGGAGGAATTAACTACAACCCTGCTTTGGCTCGTCGTCAACTTGGGTTCCTCTTGAGAGAAAAACCTAATAACACTTTGTTAGAAGGTTTTTTCTATCAAAAGGGTATAGATCCCCAACATTTGAAGCAAAAGATTGTGCATGCTTGGCATAATATGCATAGGAAAGGAAGATCCGAGCTTGGTCCGTGCAATTGTGTAGCTTTAGAAGCTTACACTCTTTGGGTGAAGAAGAGAGCTTAGGAGTTGAAGATGCCTTATCCTTATGAAAGACCTATGTCTATGGTTATGGTTGAGCCATTAACTCTCCCTAACCAAGATATAGAGGAGTTGGAAGACGCGCTCGTCAAGATGAAGTAAGAGAAGGATATGTGGGAAGAGCGTTTCCGTGCTTTGAGCAAGAAGCATGAATAGTTGCAGTTGGAGTCTAAGGACAAAGATTCACTTATTTAGCTACTTGAAGACCGAGTGACAAAGAGACCGAGAGAGCCAAATGTTTCAACTTCTAGCATGCCTCAGCCTTCCGTTGCTTGGAAGAAGATTGTTGATCAGCTTGTCCTCGAGAAGACTCAGATGAAGGCTTCTTTTGAGACTGAGAACCATCGCATTCGAAGGAAGTACACGACTTCAGCTAGGTCTTCTGACACTGTTGTTAGGGATCCTTAGGATGACTAGTCTCCTTTCCTCTTGTACTTTTTATTTGGTTTCTGAAATTGTACTTAGTGTAATCTTTCCAATTATATATATGAAAATAGATTTTTGGTCATATAAAAATTGTTGCAATTCTTGATATATATGTTTGCAAATGATATAGTAAGTTCCTTGAAAATAAAAATAAATAAACAAGAATTGCATTTCATGCATCATTTGCATAAGCAGATTTCTCTTTCGCCAGTTATCTCATCGGTGTTTCTTCTGTGCTTTAGCCAAGTTGACTCATCGGTACAACAACCGCGCTAATCACTTCAAAATTATGGAGCATCTAGAGCAAGAGAACAGAGAGCTGAAGGACGAGATCGCCCGCCTGACTTCCATGATGGAGTCAGTTCTTGCTGCTCAAAGTTAATCTTCTCCAACACCTGCAACTCCTCCTCCTCAGAGGACGGTCATTTTAGAGGTGGCTACCTCTACCATGCCTGCTGCTACCGCTTATTTTACGCCCACTATGCCTGTCGGATTCTCGTGGAGAATGTCGTCCAACTTTATGCCTGAAGGCTTTGCGCCTACATTTGCTTCCATGCCGGCATCTAGCCAGGTCATGTCTGTGCCACCTCCCGTTGTGCATACGTTACCTCATATAGAGGACATCATTTATCACTCCGAGCCGTCTGAGGGTTCGGATGTCTACGAGAAAATGGATGAAATGAAAGATCAGTT
This sequence comes from Lathyrus oleraceus, assembly GCF_024323335.1. Classification (NCBI taxonomy): domain Eukaryota; kingdom Viridiplantae; phylum Streptophyta; class Magnoliopsida; order Fabales; family Fabaceae; genus Lathyrus; species Lathyrus oleraceus. The sequence continues at coordinate 306,374,472 of NC_066580.1, forward strand.
TTTTGAGCTGCGCAAGGAATTGAAGACGCTAAGAGGTAAGGACTTGTTTGGAAAAAGTGTTGTTGAGTTAGGTTTAGTGCCCAACGTCAAGATCCTGGTGAAGTTCAAAGTGCCTGACTTTGAAAAGTATAAAGGGAACACTTGTCCACTTAGTTATCTAGTGATGTATGCTCGCAAGATGTCTACTCAGACTGACAATGATCAACTATTGATTCACTACTTCCAGGATAGTTTGACCGGTACTGCGCTTCGTTGTTATATAGGATTAGACAATGCAAGCGTTCGTACTTTCAATGACCTGGGAGAGGCTTTTGTCAAGAAATATAAGTACAACGTGGATATGGCGCCTGGTAGAGACCAGTTAAGGTCTATGTCTCAGAAGGATAAGGAGACGTTTAAAGAGTATGCGCAGAGATGGAGGGAATTGGCTTCCCAGATCACTCCTCCTTTGGAGGAAAAAGAGATGACAAAGATCTTCCTGAAAACTATGACTTCATTTTATTATGAACAAATGATTGCTAGTGGCCCCAATGACTTTACCTAAATGGTAAACATGGGGATGAGGCTTGAGGAAGGAGTCCGAGAAGGACGTTTGTGGAAAGATGAAGCATCGTCGAGTAAGAGGTATGGTAGCAATTTTGGGAAGAAAAAGGACAATGAAGCTAATGCAATAAGCAGTGGGAGGCAGAGGAGGCCTCATATTAGAAGGAATCCACCATCTCGTCAACATCATCATCAAGTATCTTCAGTTATCTCTGTATTTTCTAATCAACAATCAACACTAGTTCAATAACCCCAAAGTCAACAACAATAACCGCAACAACGAACAAACACCTACAACAACAAAAATACCAACAACAATCATCATCAACAAAACTTCGAGAAGAGGAAGGTCTCTTTCGACCTGATTCCATGTCTTATGCAGAGTTATACCCTTCTTTGGTTGTCAAGAACCTAATCCAACCAAGAAACCCGCCGCAGATTCCGGAACCACTTCCATGGTGGTATAAGTCTGAGCTCCGTTGTGCCTTTCATCAAGGAGCACCCAGACATGATATAGAAAACTGTTATCCGCTCAAGTATGAAGTTCAAAAGCTGATGAAGAGTGGAATGGTGTCCTTCGAGGACCATGCGCCGAATGTGAAAGTAAATTTGTTGCCTGCTCATGGGAACTCTTTTGTGAATATGGTGGATGGTTGTCCTGGCAAGTTTAAGGTTTTTGATGTGCTTTTTATCCAGAGATCCTTGTGCAGATGCATAAGGACATTTGTTTGGTGAGTGATTGTGAGCATGACCATGATGGTTGTGCTGTTTGTAATATTAACCCGAGGGGTTGTGAAATTGTGAAAAGGGACATCCAGCGACTGATGGATGAAGGCATGATTCAAATTGTTCAAACCCGTCATGTAGATGATGATGTAAATGTCATAGTGCCCATTTTCAAGCAGCCAGAGAGATTGGTAATCCAGTACGACAGCAACAATAGTAACAATGTCAGCAATAGATCAGTATCGTCGTTGGTTATACGATTAGCGGGCCCAGTCCCGTATTCATCTGATAAAGATGTGTCATACCAGTATAATGCTATAATGATAGAAGGTGGTCAAGAGGTCCTATTACCTACGACTAGCTCTATGGTGAGCATTGTTGATGTTACCAAGGTGACTCGTAGTGGTCGTGTGTTTGGGTCGGTGTTCCCAAAGGATAAGGAAGAATCAGTTGTGAGTAAGAAGGTGGAAGTGCCTGTTCTAGATCCAAATGGTGTTTCAAAAGGTAAGTCTGGTGAATCCAGCGATTTGAAAGCTAATAATGATGATGAGGTACTTCGGTTAATCAAGATAACTGAGTTCAATATGGTGGAGCAGCTGCTCCAAACCCCCTCAAAAATCTCAGTGTTGTCTCTTCTCATGAACTCTAAAGTGCACAGAGAAGCACTACAGAGAGTTCTTGAACGAGCTTTTGTAGAACATGATATTACAGTGGATCAATTCGATCATATCGTGGCTAGCATCACTTCGTGCAACAATCTTAGCTTCTGTGATGAAGAACTCCTTGAGGAGGGCAAAAATCATAATCTGGCTTTGCATATTTCTATGAATTGCAACGAGGATGCTTTGTCTAATGTGCTTGTTGGCACCGGGTCATCACTGAATGTGCTGTCGAAGTCAACTCTGTCAAAGCTATCATACCAAGGCGCGCCTATGAGGTATAGAGGTGTAATCGTCAAAGCTTTTGACGATTCACGCAAAACAGTTATTGGTGAAGTGGACCTTCCGGTTAAGATAGGTCCGAGTGATTTTAAAATTACTTTTCAAGTAATGGATATCCACACGTCCTACAATTGCTTGTTGGGAAGACCATGGATTCATGAGGCAGGAGCTGTTACTTCCATATTGCACCAAAAACTCAAATTTGTGAAGAATGGAAAGCTTGTGATTGTTGGTGGGGAGAAAGCGTTGTTGGTTAGCCAGTTGTCGTATTTCTCTTATGTTGAAGCTGAGGATGAGGTTGGAACTCCGTTCCAAGCCTTATCTATTGTTGTTGAAAAGAGGGTTGGAGCACCCATGTCCTCATCGAAATATGCTAAGAAGATTGTGGAAGAAGGCAATGTTGATCAGTGGGGGCGCATGGTAGAAGTCTCCGACAACAAAGGCAGAACCGGTTTGGGGTTCCATAAAGGTTCATCTACTTGAATGACTGAAGATATGCAACTTAGCTTCCGTAGCAGAGGGTTCATTCATGGCAATGAACAACACTTAACTGCTGTGCTAGAGGATGACGAAGAGGAAGACTGCACCAATTTTGTGACGCATGGAAAGTCTTGCAACAATTGGAATGTTGTTGATATTCCTGTTATTTTGCATCGATCTAAGTAATTGCTTTTATATGTTTTTAAAACCCTTCTCCTATGCCCAAGGGAGAAGTGAAAATTGTTTGGGCATTTTCAAATTGATCATTAATAAAATTAATTATATTCATCCACATCTATGATGTCTTATTTTTACTTTTTGTTTTATTCTGAAAATGGTAATCACAAAAAACATAAGTAAACAATATAATTGTCCATCAACATAATATTTGGATGCAAATCCCCTTCTCTAAAATCAAAATATCAAATCATTATGCAGGTTGGTTCCTAACCCCATTGAATACAATGATCCTTCTCCTTCTCCAAATTTTGAATTCCCTGTGTTTGAAGACGAGGAGGAAGGTGATGTAGAAGTGAGTGATGAATTATCTCGTCTTCTTGAGCAAGATGAAAAGACCATTCAGCCATTCGAAGAACATATTGAGTTAGTCAATTTGGGTTCTGAGGATGATGTGAAGGAAGTCAAGATTGGGTCTCAACTGTGTCCAGATGTCAAGAAGGGGTTGATTGATCTTCTTCGAGAGTATTCAGATGTGTTGGCTTGGTCCTATCAAGACATGCCTGGTTTGGATTTTGAGATTGTGGAGCATAGTTTGCCGTTGGAGTCAGAATGCCCGCCAGTCAAGCAGAAGTTGAGAAGAACGCATCCTGATATGGCTGTGAAGATCAAAGAGGAAGTGCAGAAGCAGATTGATGTTGGTTTCCTTGTAACCATTGAGTATCCGCAATGGGTGGCCAATATTGTGCATGTGCCAAAGAAAGATGGAAAAGTCCGCATGTGTGTGTATTATAGAGATTTGAATAAAGCTAGTCCAAAAGATGATTTCCCTCTGCCACACATCAGTTTTATCCTGGCTTACTCGTATCCCCTGCAGACGTTGTTGTTTCCCCGACTAAGTCTTTCCATTTTTGTATGGAAATCCTCGAGTCCCCCAATAGTTTTAAGTCGTAGTCTGGCCTACACATAACTCTTTTTTCCCCAGAGTCTTTGTCTCCCCAGTGAGTTTTCCTTATGGAATACATTATACTCCTGCGGACTTTTGGTCTCTCTAATTTCCTTTCCTTTGTGGCAAAATTTCCCTACAGAGCATTAACTTTGCCATTCATATCATATGCATCATGAGGTCTCTTAGGGACCGAAATTTGTTTCTATATGTTGTTATTTAAGCTCATTCTACTGAGTCGACATGAAGATTTTAACCTTCACCTCCTCAGTTAGAATGCCCTTAAATAGGGGCAGCTGTAAGACCCTAATTTTGACCCTAAGATCCCTCATGCAATTTCATCATAAGCATTAGCATTGGGATCATACCTTTGCATCCTCCTTACCCCTCTTTCATTGGGTTTGTTTTGGGAGAGATGACCAAGCACTATGTGATTGTATCATACTTGTATATTATCATTTTTACTAATCAAAATACCAAAAATATGCCTTTTGCATTTGCCTAACTCCTTTGTCGGTAGGGCATGATCTCCATAGATCTATCAAGTTCATATCCAGGGTTTGAGACCCTCATGACAAAGAGCACAACCATGAATTGATCCAAGAATGGTTGTGAGAATCATATATGAGTTCCATTGATTCCTACATGTTATATTGATCAAGTTTTCTTCAAGAGTTTGAGGGTGATTTGCCTTGGAAACCCTAATTCATCAGGGTATCTTGAGTAACTTCTCCAATAAGCTATCTCACCAATTGATCAAATTTCTTAAGGGATACTTCAAAATTCACCATATTATGCATATATGATCTACCATGAGCCAAGAAATTCCAAAGAATTGAAGGTTAGCAAGTTGGTTGATGGTGGTTGGCCAGATGAATTCATCTGATCAAAACTGGATCTCCCTAGACCCCATCTCCTACAATTTTCACCATATGAAAATTATTCCAAGAGAAACATTACTTTAAATGACATTCCAAACAACTTTCATCTTGATACCTAGAGCTAGTTTTGCTTGGAAAATCATTTTCTATGTTGAAACATTATAGGTCATTTTGTCTAAACCCTAATTTAAAAGTCAACTTCCCAAGGCCATAACTTGCTCAATTTTTATGATATGAAAGATTTCCAAGTTTAAAAATAAAATTTAAGATGTCTACTTAAACTTTTATGTTTGGAGTGAGAGTTAATTCAACTTTTATGAGCATGTGATATGAGGTTAGATTATAGGTCATTTTTGACCTATACCATTAAACAAGTGATTTTTCCAAACTTCAAAAATGCATAACTCTATCATTCCAAATCTAAATTACATGAAATTGGTGACCATGTTTAATTTATTTGAAAGAGCTACAACTTTGATGAAGACACTTTTCCCATTTGAAGTTCACATAAAAAGTGAAGCAAGGTGGAATTTTGAGATATATGGCTTGACACTTAGAAAAAAATTCAACATTTTGAAATTTCCAAACTTCCACCTCAAAATTCTCCATGTTCCAAGCTCCAAATGAAAAAGTGTTGAACATCAAACTTGTTCCCCTTGATCCAAGATTCCAAAGAACCCAAGTCCATGCATTTTGGATGAGGTTTGCTAGGTCTGTGCATGGCTTTAATAGGGCTGCATCATTGGAAAGAATCAATTGCACAAATTCCAGTTCACAATGCCTTTCCATTCAACCTTCATTCAGACCTCAATTGGAATCAATTTGGACCTTTTTGCATTGCATCATGGGCATGTACATGCCCATGCACTCATGCCATCAACATTGCTAATTTTGGACAGATTTTTAAAGTGTGCAAATATCATTCATTCATGCTATAAATACATGACCTCTGTGCTCATTTGAATCACACCTTGCCCCCCATTGAAACCCTCTAATTCTAAAGGAAAACCTGAGAAATTCAATTTGAAATTTGAGTTTGGATCTCAACTGTTGGAGATTCAAGAACTCCATGATCCAAAGCCTTACAACCTCTCTAATCACTTCCTGCTAGCTTCTCAAGTGTGATCAGATCGTGTTTGGAGCAAGCCACATCAAGAACTGCATAGCATTGAAGGTAATTTTCAGAAAACTTCATCTCTTTGATTCTCACTCAATTCTCTTGGATCTTTGGTTGTCTGAAGTCTTACCAATGTAGGCAAGAAGATTGAGTTGCTTAGAGGTCAAATCGAAGCAGCTCAGTTGACACGCCTCAAAATTCAACTCCTCATATCTTTCTATATATGTGGAGTTAGTTAAAATTGAGGTCAGATTCGTGCTCTACGCCAATTTTTCTTTCAGATCATGTCCTCCTTTTTCATTTATGTGATGGTGATGACTGAACCAGTCCAGTGAGCCTCGCCTGAGAAGGTGACTGGAGGTCCAGCGCCAGTGGTGTGCTGGACAGGTTCTGAGCCACATGATCATTTCAAAATGTTTTAATCTCACGCTTCCATTGTGATTACCATTCCTACAGCGTGATGACTCGTGTGTTTGGTGGAACGCGCGTAATAGACCACTTGATCTGCCACCTCAATTAATGAGGGAGATCAAGTGGCTCACGTTTTTTCACATTTTCTGATTTTTGTCTTATTACTTTTATTTTTATTAATTCATATTAATTTTAATATTGATCCAAATATTATGAGAGTTTCACCAAAAAAAATCAAATAATTTCCTCTTTCATATTCTGAATTAAAATTATTTTTTGGATCATTATTAATATTTTTCATGATTTATTTGATTTTGTGATTATTTTTAATTATTTAAAAATACTTTTAAGTCTTTAAAAATTCTGAAATGTTTCCTCTAAGGTCCTTTGACCTTGATTGACCTATGATAAATCTCATGGCCATTTCTTTGGTGTTTTGATGAGGTTTTAGGAATTTGACAAACCATATTTAATTTAAATGCCTTATTTTAGTATTTTTAATTTGAATAAATGCCAATGAATTGTGTTGACCAATTGTGATGACTTGTTTGAGTTTGACTCTTGTTGTTGGGCCTTGGTCAAGTTTGATTTGACTTTGTCAAGTTAATATCATTGGATTTAGGTGATTGATGGAATGTACATTCCATCTTCCAAAATGAATGAATGATATTAATTTGGTAAAAGTCCTCCTTTGACCAATTTGAGTTTTGATCCATTCCCCTCCCTCTTCATCTTATTTCCCTTCTTTATACATCCATTTCATTTGGCCTATGATATCTCAAAGTCCTAAGGCTAGTTGATTGAAAAATCAACATAAGTATGGATGAGATTAGGCCACCTCTTTTGCATATTATTTTTGTGTGTGGTATGTTTCATGAGCGTAGTCCATTATACTATGTCTCTAACATGCATTAACACCAAAATTCTATTGCCCGACCTCAAATAGTTGTGACTTCTACATAAGTCCAATTATGATTGCTTAATATAGCGCTAAATTTGTGACACAAAAGGTATAGCATTCTAGTTAGTGAGATTGTAAGTCTCCCCTCTTTCATGGTATTGTGTGGAAACTTGGCCTTTTTCCCTTCCTTTGGAAGATGTCTTGGCTCAAGGATCCATGCTTGTGATAAGTGGGTTGAGTGTTCTCCAAAGAATGTCTTAAAATGAAAAGCAAAAGCAAAACAATACTAACTTCTAACTCATTAACAAGTAACTTTTAATTTCAAGCCATTTACTTTAATGTCATTTAATTTTAGTCCTTATTCATTTGCCATTATTCCTACCATTCTAGTTGTTTATGTTAATGCAATTTTCACTTTGTCCACTTGGACCATATTGTGTGATATATCTTGTTTGTGTGGTCTTTGACCTTATGCCATTGCATTTTCAAACTTCTTTTCTTAAATCAAATTTGTAAATAAACTTAACTATACTTGACTTAAACTCTCAGAAAAGCCAAAAAAAGAACTAACTCATTTAATCCATTTTAGGCCTTTGTTCCTTTCAAACTTAATTTTTGTTAAAAGCAATGCATCCACTTTGAAATTTGTATCACGAACTATGAGGTTTTGATCCCTCGTTTTTATGTTGGTACGTAGGCACAAGTCTGAAGGTCTTGTCAAACACAAAAATATAATTAATGAATTCTTTTCTCATCCCCCCATTCTATTTGTTTGTGAACATCATTTTTGTACCAAATACATATGCATCCAAAAAGGGCTCCCTAGGAGTACCTAGGACACTTTGGGTGCTAACACCTTCCCTCTGTGTAACCAACCCCCTTACCTGTAATCTCCTAGACATTTTATTAGTTTTGATTTGAAAACTTCTTACTTTTTGGTTTTGTTCGTACTTTTTCCCTTTTCCCTTGGAAACAATAAAAGCACGGCGGCCACTCTTGTTATTTGATCTCTAGCTTATTTATAGCTTGATGATCATGAATTTGCCGCTACAAAAGTCACTTGAAAATAGGTCAAATTTCACTAAGTCTACAAATGACCTATGATATCTCCAAACTTTTGATGATCCTCCAAGCATAATTGGCTCTTATCATGTAAAGAGAAGTTGTAGATGATATTAAGAAGAGTCATATGAAAAAAGAACAATTCAAAAATGTTGAGAATTTTAGGAGTTGTGATCCATGGAACTTTGATTTTGAAATGTTGACTTTTTGGTCAAACCTCTTAGAACAAGCTTGTGTACTTGGACCTTTCTTGCATTTCAAAGCACATGGGGTGATCATATGAACTCAAAATAAGGTGTACTTGACTTTATCTTGATTAAACTTCTCAAAGATTGAAGTTTCTTGTTGAATAAGGCATGGAAATAAACACATGAACCTTTGACTTTCTTTGAGAAGTAAGCCACAAAACTTTGAGATGTTCTTGGTTACAAAGCCCTTACCTTGCATAATAAACTTAAGGGAAACAAGAAATATTTTTGGTATTTTGATTAGTGGTTAGATAAGAAATTAATCATGTAAACACAAAGATAAAGCAACAACAAAGAGGTACTTGGTAATCTCTACAAGAAGCAAACCCAAAGATGGATAAGGGGAAGGACCAAGATGTGACCTTGTTTGTGTGCAAATGATGAAGATGACATGTGGGATCTTAGGGTTAAAAATTAGGGTATGACACTACCCCTTTTCTAGATGGGGACACAAACTTAGTGCCTTTGATCTATGACTCCTCAGTCTATATCCATGGGTAAAAGGTACAAGAGGAAATATTGGAAATCAAAAAGCTAACAATCAATATAACTGGGACTGGGGGAGTGACTAGGAGTGGAAGAATATTTGCATCGGTGCCTCCTGATATTGACAATGGTGGGACCTAGATCCAAGATAAGGGTAAATAGGTTGAAAGCAATCAACAAAGGCAGGATTCCACACCAATCAGTGAGGTGGAGGAATTTTTGTGCATCATTAATAAGTGTGACTACAAAGTGGTTGATCAACTCAACCAGACGCCGTCAAAAATATCAATGTTGTCTTTGCTAATATGCTCATAAGTGCATAAAGATTCCTCGGCGAAATTCTTCAGGGTTGCCCATGTTCCGCAAGAGATTTCTGTCTGCCAGTTTGAAGGAGTGGTCAACAATATTTCTGCCAGTGTTAGCCTGGGGTTTAGTTATGATGAGCTCCAACCCGAAGGGAGGAATCACAATAAAGCTTTACATATTTCCATTGAATGTGTACACACTATCTTGTCAAGGGTGTTGGTAGATATCGATTCATCTCTGAATGTTCTACCCAAAGAGTTCATTATCAAAATTAACTATTGAAGGTCTTGTGGTGAAGCCTAGTGATTTAATTGTGAGGGCTTTCGACGACTCTAGAAGGAAGGTGATTGGAGAAGTTGACCTCCCGATTAAAATTGGACCACATACATGCAGGAGAATTGCGGTCCAAAACGCAGCGGAAATTAAAATTTTCTCCTTTAGAGATCCTTACGAATGGTCATGATCAATGATAGAATATTTACCTCTTGTGACGGTTGAAACCTTTGGTGCAGATCTCTTGTGATGATCAAAACCTTTGATGCAGATCTACGAAGCGATCACGAACGTTGAACGATGACAACGTCTCTACTCAGTCCACACGAACGGATTCCTTCAATATCAATGCTAGCTGGTACGAATGAAGGCTTTGAGTGAGAGAGAGAGAGAGAGAGAGAGAGAGAGAGAGAGAGAAAACGAAAATAATGCAACCGCAATAAATGCTTCTGCACAAGGGTTCTATTTATAGAACCACTTGTGTGGGCTTCAAGCTAAAAAGCCCACTTAAGTGTATTTTGGCCCATATCTTATAATATGCCTAAAATCACTTAAGCACATGGTACCTTACCATATTTCGTATTCTACTTAAGTACACCGTACCTTACGATGTTCCATAACTCACTTAAGGGCACCGTACCTTACGGTATTCCTTAGTTACTCTATCTCTCATCAATTCGTCCTTTGTGTGTGACCCTGTAGGTTTTCGCGACGTTGGCAATTATATTAAATCACGTATTTAACATAATAAACAGTGAGCGGTATCTAGCAACACATCACTGCTACCCAAGACACGAAAATGTCATGTGATCTGACAATTCCTTCTGTGATAATACTTATGTGTATAATTACCCTTTTGCCCTTATGTCTATATTGAAAACAAGGCATAGACCGTGTCATCCTTGTCCAGTTCAATATTGGGCCCATAGACATTTATCCTGTTATGCAGGATGGGAAAATTCCATCTAGGTCACTCATGTCCCTCAGCATGCTTCGTGGAGTACCCATCAACTGTCTTTATGGTTATCCAGTTACGGACAACGTTGGATCAGCAATAAAGCACTCGACTCTACATCTAGGGTCCATAGTGGTTTCAGGTCGAAGAGTGGTATACACCATTATCACCATGAGAATAACTTATGACACTTTGCATAACTTTCTATATAGTATTCTCATAACGTGTCAATCCAGTATAAATATTACTCTTAATATTGATACCTATGTTTAAGACTTGATAACTCTTTATCCATGATCCATGAGATGTGATCATCAGTCTACAAACATAATAGTCTTAATGCTTTAATGTTATCCCACTTCACACTAAAGCTCGACTACGGATACTTTAAGAATAGTGTCCTTATGTTTAATGTGTTCTCATGATTAAGTCACACTTAATACATTAAATGGACTATCTATTCCAGGGACTTTATTAATCAACCATAATAAAGAAAAAGCCTTTTATTATTAATAAATAATTCGATACAAGTACCAAAAGTATTGGCCTCTAGGGCTTACACCAACAATACATTCTTTATTACCTTCTTTGTCATGGATATCTACTCCACTTATAGTTGTCTGCTTGGACGACCTTGGATTCACTCAGTCGGAGGTGTCACATCAAGCCTCTACCAAAGGCTAAAGATTTTGATCAATAATAAGCTAGTGGTAGTAGAAGGTGAGAAGGATATAGTGGTAAGTCATCTAGCATATTTTTGTTACATGGAGATTGAGGGTGAAGTGCATGAAATCCCATTCCAAGATTTCGAGGTAGTTAATGTGGAAATGGTTGCCCCCATGAAGGAAGTGAAGAATGTTGAGTTCTCAGTGATCTCTTGGAAGGATGTTAGAACTGTGATTGAAGTTGGACATCCCGAAGGTTGAGGAAGAGTATTAAATTTTCCTGTAAATAAGGATCGCTCTAGCTTGGGATACCATTCCCAAACTATGAAGAAACCAATGTCAAATGCTATGGATGGACAAGTGCTCTCGTTACTAGATATCTTTACAAGCGTCAGACGCCTTGTGGACAGACGAATCAGTATGGTGGAAGGAGAAGAAGATGGTGTTTCTTACCAAGTAGGATTGGTTTATCAAAAGTTGGAAGGTCATGAACTTGCAAATTGGACATCAACAGAGATGTCTGAAGTCACTATGACTGAGAAGTAATTTTCCTTTATTTTGTTTTGCTTTAAAAGGAAAAAGAACCATGCTTTTCCTAAGGCATGGGGAACCATTTGTATGGCCCCCTTTAAAATTTTCCAATCAATAATAATTAATGAAACCATCATTTCCCATCTAAATTAGGCTCTTTGTCTTTCATTTTGTTTTTGCTTTTCATGTTTAAAAAAATGGCAATATTTTTCTTATATTCTTTTTAAGTCTTGCATTCATTTTTATTCCCCCTTATAAAAATAAAAGCATGAACCCTGAATCATGCAGATTCCCCTCTATTTCCATGGATAACGGTACTGCTATGGTTCCGTATGGCTTTGACAATCCTATATTTCACGCTGACGAAGATTATGAATTCCCTGAAGAGTTAGCCCGACTACTGCGTCAATAGTGAAAGATCATCCAGCCACATGAAGAATTGGTAAAAGTTATCTAGTTGGGAACCGAGGAAGATCCAAAGGAAGTCAGAATAGGTTTCATCCTAGGAGAAGATGTAAAGGAAAAGTTGATCAAGCTTTTGAGACAGTACATGGATGTGTTTGCTTGGTACTACCAAGATATGTCCAGCCTTGACACATACATTATGGAGTATAGGATACCCCTTAAAAAAGATTTCCCTCCAGTTAAGCAAAAACTAAGGAGAACTCGGTCCAACATGGAGATGAAAATCAAGGACGAAGTTCAAAAGCAACTTGAAGCGGGTTTTCTGGCAGTTTCAAACTACCCTCACAGGATTGCAAACATCGTACCTGTACCCAAGAAGGATGGCAAGGTGCGTTTACGCGTGGATTATAAAGATTTGAATAGAACTGGCCCGAAATATGACTTCCCACTACCTCACATTGACGTGCTATTTGACAACACATCTCAATTATTTGTATCCTCCTTTATGGATGGTTTCTCCGGCTACAACCAGATTAGAATGGATACGGACGACATAGAGAAAACCACCTTCATCACCGCGTGGGGAAATTTTTTCTATAAGGTTGTGCCTTTCTGCCTAAAGAATATGGTGCAACATACCAATGTGCAATGGTGGCACTCTTTCATGACACGATTCATAAAGAGATCGAAGTGTACATTGATGATATGATTTCCAAGTCTCAAATTAAAGAGGAGCATCTAGTCAATCTAGAGAAATTGTTTGCTTGCTTGAGGAAGTTTAGATTAAGGCTCAACCCCAACAAATGCACATTTGGGGTAAGATCTGGCAAGTTGTTACGATTCTTTGTCAGCCAACGAGGCATTGAAGTGGATCCTGAAAAGGTTAAAGCCATACAAGTTATGCCTGCACCTAAAACTGAGAAGGAGGTTTGTGGATTTCTAGGGAGATTGAATTACATAGCCAGATTCATATCTCACCTCGCGATTACTTGTGAGCCAATCTTCAAGTTTATTCAGAAAGATCAACCAGTTGTATGGAATGACAATTGTGAAAATGCTTTTGAGAAGATCAAGGAGTACTTGCAGGAACCTCTAATCTTGATGCCTCCTGTGCCAGGAAGACCTCTAATCATCTACTACCTCTGTTTTTAATTATAAGTCACTTTAGAAAAATATTTTGTACCACAATATAAGTTGTTTTATAATATCAACGAATAATTAATGTTATTTTTCCTATTATACCCTTAAATATTGGTTATCCTCTCTCCTTTCAATTATGTCAATTTATCTTTCCGATACCATTAATGAAGGACAACTTTGTAAAACTCTTCATAATTTCTCTTTTTCATACAACAATTATTACATTTCTTAATACGTGTGAAATTTAAAAACGACTTATGATAAAAAAAATGGAGGGAGTACCTCACAGTCCACGAGGGGTCAATGGGATGTGTCTCAGGTCAACACGATGAGACTGGAAGAAAAGAGCACGTTATATACTACTTAAGCAAGAAGTTTACGAATTGTGAGAGTAGGTATTCAATGCTTGAAAAGACATGTTACGCATTTTCTTAGGCTGCTAAACGCTTGAGGAAATAAATGCTTACGCATACAACACTCCTAACTCCAAGATGGACCTCGTCAAGTACATCTTTGAAAAAACTGCTCTCACTGGTAGAGTAGCCTGTTGGTAGATGACCTTAACTGAGTGTCACATTCAACATGTGACCCAAAAAGTTATCAAAGGATGTGTCTTGTCAGACTATCTTGCTCATCAAGCCTTGGAGGACTATCAGTCAATGCGCTTTGAATTCCCCGACGAGGATATCATGTTGATAAGGGATTGCAACATTCTCGGCCCAAAGGAAGGACTAGAACCTGACTAATGTTGGACACTCGTGTTCGATGCCGCTTCTAACGCTCAAGGCAATCCAATTAGGACATTCATCACATCCCTAACTAGTTTTCACCTACCCTTCACTGCGAGGTTGTACTTTGGTTTACCAACAATATGGTAAAGTACAAGGCTTATATCTTCGGTATTGAGAAGTTATTGATCTAAGGTTCAAAACCCTTGAAGTTTATGGAGATTCATCCTTGGTCATCAGCCAAGTCAAAGGAGACTGGGAAGCTCGTGATCATAAGTTAATCCCTTACAAAGAACATGTTCTAAAGTTAATCCCATACTCCGACGAGATTAAATTTCATCACATCCCTCAAGAGGAGAATCATTTGGTCGACACCTTAGATACATTATCATCCATGTTTAAAGTCAAGTGGAAAATGAAGCGCCATTTATCCATATTGACTACTTGGACAAACCAGCTTACTGTTTGGCAGCCGAAGACGAGTCTGATGGCCATCCCTAGTTTTATAACATCATGAGGTACATGGAAATCAAGCAATACCCTAAAAATGCATCCATCATAGATAAGAAGTATCTCCATAATCTTTCATCCAAATTCTTCTTGAGTGAATGGGTACTATACAAGAGAAATTATGATTCAGTCTTACTTAGATGCATAGACAAACAACAAGCAAACCGAATTATATTGGAAATACATGAAGGCTCCTTTGGGACACATGCCAGTGGACATACAATGGTCAAGAAAATATTGAGGACTGACTATTACTAGATGACAATGGAAGTTGACTGCTACCGCCACGTCCAAACATGCCATAAGTTCCAGATTTATATCGATAAAATACACGTACCACCAGTGCCACTCAATGTCTTAACGTCACCATGGCCTTTCGCCGTGTGGGGCATTGACATGATTAGATGCATCGATCCAACTGCTTCAAATGGACAACATTTCATTTTGGCAGCTATAGACTATTTCACCAAGTGGATGGAAGCAGTCTCATACGCGAACGTCACCTAGCAAGTGGTGGCTCGTTTCTTGACGAAAGAAATCATATGTCACTATGGGGTTCAAAACAAAACCATTACCGATAATGGTTCAAACCTCAACAACACAATGATAAAAAATATATGCAAGAACTTCAAGATCGAGCACCATAACTCATCATCGTATCGACCAAAGATGAATGGCGTTGTTGAGGCATCCAATAAGAATATCAAGAAGGTCGTCCAAAAGATGGTGGAAACCTACAAGGATTGGCACGATATGCTCCAATTTGCTCTGCATGGCTATCGTACTTCCGTCTGTACCTCCACTGGGGTAACCCCTTCTCTCTTGTGTATGGCATGGATGCAGTCCTTCCTGTTGAAGTAGAGATTCCCTCCTCGAGGATATTGATTGATGTCAAGCTCGACAAAGTTGAGTGGGTACAAGAAAGATTTGATAAACTAAACCTCATTGATGAAAAGCGCTTGGTAGCCATCTTCCACGGCCGGTTATACCAAAAGCTCTAAAGAAGGTATTAAATAAAAAGGTTTTTCCTCAAAGTCTTAAGGATGGAGACTTGGTTTTGAGAAAGATTCTACCGATTCACACTGGCCCAAGAGGCAAATGGACGCCAAGTAAGAAAGGTTTTCTTTAAAGGAGCCTTATCACTTTCAACTATGGACGGTGAATATCTTTCATCCCCTATGAATGCGGATGCAGTAAAAAAATACTATGCTTGTAAAAAAAAAGAACCCGATAATTTGAAAACCCGAAAGGGCGGCTTATGCAAAAAAGCGTATCCCGGTAGGCTGAAAACCCGAAAGGGAGGTCTAGGCAAAAATTAGGGATTCATAAAAAGCGAGAGGTTGCGGTCTACAAAGAACCTTTGAATCTATCGTCACAATTCTAAATGGAGGATCAATCTAATCACTTTCTTCTAAAACAATATCTGAGGACCTTCGAAGACATGAGGACTATAGCAGAATCGGAACTTGGTGGGAATTCAAGTTGTTCTCATTGCCATTATTGTTGTTCAATTTCTCTTTTACAATCACATCTTTTAGGAATTGCTTCCTTTTATAAATTACCCCTTTACGGGATCATTTGTTATCAATAAAAATCTTTTCCATCAAATGTGCTCAATGTTTTGTATTTTCTCTGCTTTATTTTTGAAATGTGAATTTCTTTAATAATTGTTGCATCAAAAACTTTGGGTTTTAATTAAAAAAACTTTCAAAGGAAAACATCAAAGTTACCTTTCTTTCAAAGTATCTAAGGGTGACCATGTTCCAATGAGCTTGGCATACCCAAGCACCACACAGTCCCTCGAACTTAGCCACAAGGTCCCCTCATTAGGATAATCAGCAACCAGCAGTAAGACAACCGGATGTAACCTGAACGTTAGCATATCCAAATCAAGATGTCGGGAAGTAAGTCCACTCTCCCCAAGCAAACTCCAAAGCCCAATCATTATTGACACTTCTTTCAAATCCCAATTATGCTTGGTACAATGCATAAACCCCGCATTTTCATATTCCTTAATAGCCCGAACATGTTGTCGCATCTTGAAAAATACGATCCCTGGTGATGGCCGCGGAAAAAATGATTCGAACAGAGTCGCCACCGAACTTTATTTATTCCAAAGAAAAAATAGGAAAATATCGATAAAACCTTTCAAAAATAGAATAATGGTCGTCGCAACCATATTTGGGTTCAGGAGTCGATTCCGCAAGGGGAAGGTATTAACACCTCTCACGTCTGTTGTACTCAATGGGAACCTTTTAGTTAAACTTGCGATTTGAATGTTAGTTAATGTTATTTGTTTTCTTCGAGTGAATATAAGATTGAGAAGAGAAATGAATGAGAACCTCAAAAGGGGAAAAAGAGAGGTTTTTTATTAGTGTGCTCGCCAAGATCTTGCAATCTCGTGCCTACATATCCTTATAGTGCAATAAGGAAATCAGAGTATTCGTAATTCGGGGAACTAAGGTTTGTTGGTGTATTTTAATGAACAATTTTTTAGATCACGTTCTAAAGGCTAAATATTGGCTTGTCTACTCTCTGCGGAGGCTTAAGCACTATTTTGTTGTACGAGTTAGAAAAGATTGAACAATGTTCTTTCTAAAAAGGTGTTCAATCGCACGGGGGCGAGAAAGAGTAGGTTTGATAGGTTGAATGTGTTTTAATTAAAAAGTGCTTAGATTGCATTCTAACGGTTAAATGTTGGCTTGCATGCTCACGGTGGAGACTTAAGCGCTAGTTTTTGTACGCACTAGAAATGATTAAGCAATGTTCTTTCTAAAAAGAGTTAAGTTGTCGATCGCACGGGGGCGAGAAAAGAGGTTTGGTGGGTTGAATGTGTTTTAACGAACAAGTGATTAGATCATATTCTAACGGTAAAACATTGGATTGCATGCTCGCGGAGGAGACTTAAGCGCTAGTTTGCATATGTGTTAGAAAGGATTAAGCAATGTTCTTCTGAAAAAAAATTATTGATTGCACGGGGGAGAGAAATTAGGTTAATGTTGTCTTGAATGATTTTAGGAGAATGAAGAATGTTTGGTAAGAACAAGATGTGAGCCTTGGAACCAATGAATCGGGGTATTGTCAGAATGCTAGACTCCAATAATACCTTTTTCATTCAATGTATTCATAAAATTGTTTGATGGACAATGAACATTCAAAAGATTATTCAAAGGTTCCACTGGAATGCTAGACTCCAATCACCCCTCTTTTCATCCAAGTAATTAGATATTTTAGAAACGAAAAGAGTAAATGAAAAGCTAACCCAAGACGTGTGCCTCGAGAGCAATCATCAAGGATTCAAGGAATACTAGATTCCAAGGACCCATTTCTTTCGTATTTGTTTAGGAAAAAAGTTTAACGAGTTGAGAAAGTGGAAGAGAAATTCAATATTGATCGAGTGTTTTATCGCATTAGTGAAAATGGTTTGAAATGATGAGGTGCTTATTAAAGAAAAAAGCTTAGTGGAATTTTGAAAAATGTATTTGATGTTGATCGAATACCTTTTATCTTAGTATTTTTGAAAGGTTGATTTTAATGGTCACTTTGTCTTTTTGGATTAACAATTATGCATCAACTAAAAATATAATAAAATAAAATAAAAAATAAAGCAATAAAAAGAGTAAAAGAAATTATAAAAGGAAGGGGCGCACTATCAATACAAAAGATAAAAGAATTAAAAAAACTAAAGGATATAAAAGAATGAAAAAAAATTAATAAATAAAGCAATAATAATAAAATAATAAATAAATAAATATATACAAAAGACAAAAATAGGTTAAAAATTGGGGGTGTAGCTAGGAAAATGCTCTAGGCTCAAAGAAGGGAGTCTCACAAGGGTGCATTGCGCAATTAGGAGGTGTGAGGGAGACTTCATCTTCTCCAACCCCATATTTGATTATTATTTCTGTAGCAATAAAAATGGAAGAAAATATGTTCAAACGAAAACGTAAAAACATCATAATTTTCTCAATTTTTCACAGAATTAAGCAAATAAATAATGAAAATTTATCTAATCGATCTCACGAACACAATGATGTATTCAAAATCAGCAAATAAACAACAACAAAATTTGAAAATCAACAAAAATGAAGTAACATATATTTGCTTGATTTACCCATTTTATCCACCCTCATGACAAACGGACTATGGATTCATGTTCGGGGTATTGTTGGGAAATTATTGAATATATTATTTATCTAAAACAAGCATCAATTTTCATTTGACCCATTTTGTTCATGGAGGTTCAAGAACACTTTAAACTCCTTATTTTAAAATCAATTGAGTTTCCATACAAAATGATGATTATTAAAGTACTAAATAAATAAAGTAAGAGTAAAAATGAAATAGAATTGAATAAAGAATAGGCATAAGAGTTATTTAAATAACAATAAATCACTTTTTCTTATGGAGGTTCAATAACACTTTTCAACTTTTGATTTAAAATCAATTGAGTTTCCATGCAAAATGGTGATGATTAAGGTACTAAATAAATAAAGCAAGAGTAAAAAGGCAATAGAATTAAATAAAGAACAAACATAAGAGTCTACATATTCAATAAAAAGAAAGAAATGACTTGAAAGAAAATGAAGAGAAAAATAAAGAGAGTTTTGGCTTAGTTTTTGTGAATGATTGGTGGTGTCATTTGTGAATGAAATGAGGTTTATTTATAGGCACTAGAAAGGATAGTTTAGGAATTATGCAAAGAGTGTGAGTGTCTTCTAGAAACTTATTTAATTAAATAGTGAATAATCATGTAATATATGCATGGAATAATAATGTAATATATGCATGAAATAATGATGTAATAAATGAGAGATATTTTAGACCTTCTAGAAATATTGATTTTTATTTTATGATGTATGAAAATAAAATTCAAATGAATATTTTGATGATAAATCAAATGATTATGAATTTATTTTTTTCAAAATGCATAATGAAAAAAAATACAATTTTAGTCAATTTCTTCAACATGTAAAATGTTGACTCTATGTTGACTTTTTTTACTATAATGCATATATGCATGATTATGGTGATTGTATTTAATGATAAAAATGCATATGGCTAAAGAATATAAAACTTGACAAATCGACATGTATCAGATAAATTTGAAATATCCGAACAAAATTTGGGTATGACACATACATCGACATTTTGCATACATAACATTGCATCATAAGTATACTCTTTAAACTAGGGCATTGCATGCTCAACATAAGCCGCATTCTAATCTTAATCAAGAGCAATCTCATTTCTCCCTGATAGTTTCTAGGGACCATTATCTTAGGAGTCAAGTATTCCAGTCGTTGTTAGGAATCGTCACTGAACCTAAATTTCCCCATTAGAGTCAGGTATTCCAGTTATTGCTAGGAATTTTCACTGATATTTCAATCTTCCCTAGTTAGAGTCGGGTATTCCAACCATCGCTAGGAATCGTCGTTGAACTTAAGTCTTCTCAGAAGAAGTCATGTATTTCAGCCGTTGCTAGGGATTTTCATCAATTCCGGATCTTTCCAGTTGTTGTTAGGGATTATCTTTGTCAGATTCAAATCTTCCTAGTCGTTGCTAAGGATTATCACCACTTGTTGTATAAGATTTCTATCCCCAGCGGAGTCATCTCATCCCACTTGTCTCCTTGACCTTTTGTCATAAATTTATTTTGTTTTTTTCTCTCATTTGAAGAAATACTTATGTTTCACATCATAGCATGCATTGCATATCATACATATCATGACATAACCATCATACAGCTTACCCATAACCTATCCCCAACAGACGACTTCACATTAAAGTCATTTATCATCCCATAAACATTTCCTTACACATACCCGTTTCATATCACTCTCATCCCCAGTAGGGAAAATTTATGGATATTTTTAGTATTTAATCCTCTCTTACCTCAAATGCGTGAAAGTCGTTGCTAGCCATACATTCAGGTCCGAGAAGATTAAATAGGAGAAATTGTCATACCCCTAAATTTACCATACCTTTAATATCATCTTAATAACCTTAATACATAAGCATACATACATCATTCCATGTGCATCCACACTCATAACAAAATGAGGCATAAACTCAAGGCATGTTTGTTCATATCTGAGAACCACAAGATTCCTTGATTTTGTTGGGGTGTGCCCAAGTCACCCTGAACCCTAATTGCTTCTTCAAGCACTCCTTTGACCTTGTGAAACTACACAAGTCATTCCATTCATCTCTAAAACCCTACTTAGGATGATGAGCCTTGATTGAGAGCCTTCCTTGTTCCTTTAGTCATCCATGGACCTCAACCTTCATATTTTGATTCCTTGTGGCTTGTACAAGTCATCATTTGACTTTGTACCTTAGCCTTGCTCTTGAGAACCCTAATATTAAAACTATGATCATGCATAAACCTTGTGAATTACTCCAAGACACCTTTTATACCCCAAACCCTAGTTTGTTTGATCTTGGTCTTTTAGGAACCTTGTGATCCATGAAACCCTAATTTGTGCCCCCCTTTGCTTCTATGACATACCTCTCTTGACCACCTCAGCATCCTTTGGTCAATTCACATCCAATTCAAGTTAATTTCAATCACCATCCATCAAATTTACATCCACTTAATCCATGGTACAAGTAAAAGTTTGGTTTTAAACTTTAAACTTGTGAACCATTAGTTTGATCCATGAACATGACCCATATGTTAGAACAAAATTTGGTTATGCATCTATACCTTGAGTTTTGATGATAAAAATATTGTATTTGTGTGAGACCAATTTTTGTATCCTAACGGTTTGTTATTGTGTAGCTTTAATAACTAGTTATGATTCTGAATATATGATGTGCAACGTCATCAATTTCTGAACTACGTGTTTCGAATCCGCTTATGCACCAGCTATTAGAAGTTCTGAAAGATGTTTAATATTGTTGATGCAATAATCTTTCTGCTTCGGTGCTGATTCACTTATGAGAAGCTTCTGAGGAGACATTATGTTGTTGCTGCAATGTTCTCTCAGTTCATGCTTCTGGACATGACTCTGATCACCAAACTTCTAAAGAATGGAAAGCTTCTGAAGTTGTGTTATTTAGCTGAAGATTCTGAAGATCTCAAGCCAGGCGATTGAAGTTATCAAGGTCCTAAATGAAGATTCTGAAGACTCTGAAGATTCTGAAGATCTCAAGCCAGACTACTGACGTTGTCAAGGTCCTGACCAAAGATTCTAAAGTTTATGAATCCAACGTTATGTTTCTTCATTTCATGCTTCATCAAGTTTCATTAGAAGCCAATGAACTTGAAGATAAGTTCAAAATGGGAACGTGATCAAATAGTACATGGTACAAATCGAACATCCTTTCCACTACCTGATTTATTGGGCAAGGACAGTACTATACATCACACTTGTCACTGATTTTGTGGGTGAAGGACAATACGCAGTATCATTCCTTTCTCATCCAACAGTGGACATCCACTTAAATGAGTTTTCCACATTTTGCCCTCCAATGGTCCTATGCTTATGCTATATAAGTAAGACTTGAAGACTTAAAGAAAAGACGTCGGTGATACAATACTTTGACAACTTATTTTCTTTGTGAAAAGCTATCATTCTTTTATACACAGTTTTTCTTTAAGTGTTTGTTATTCATTTGTGTAAAATCTGCTTGTGTAGAACCATCTTGTAACACACAAAATATTATTCAAACTATTTGTTTGATTCCTTAAGGAGGTTATCCTTGAGAAGACAAAGAAGGTTGTTCTTTATGGGTCCTTGAGGAGACTAGGGTATAGTTGGATCCTTGAGAAAACAAAGAAGGTTATTCTTTGTGTTTGTTATAATCTATTGATTATAGTGGATTAAGTCCTTGTGTATAAGGAAAAATCACCTTGGCGGGTGGACTGGATTAGCTTTGAGTTTCAAGCGAACCAGGATAAGAATACTTGTGTTTTTATCTCTTTGTTACTAGTTTGTTAGTGGTGTTTTTGTTTTGGGAAAGGCTTTTACTTGTAAAACCCAATTCAACCCTCATTTCTTGTGTTTTTCACACCTTCAGTTGGCATCAGAGCTCCAGTTCTGATTGTGATAAAAAAGTTTTATCAACACCTCACAGTGTTCAGTACCGATTCAGTTTGTGTGAGAAACAATGGTTGTTACTAACATTGTTAATAATAATGAAAGAGATCATTACAGTGCAAAACCGCCTATTTTGATTGTGAGAAATTTGACTATTGGAAAGATAGAATATAAAGTTTATTTCTTGGTTACGATGTTGATCTCTGGGATCTTGTAGTCATTGGCTACATTCACCCAGTAAATGCTGAAGGAAATACTTTAGAAATAAGTGATATGTCTGATCAACAGAAGAAAGACTTCAAAAATCATCATAAGGCCAGAACCATATTTCTTAATGTTATCTCTTATACGGAGTATGGGAAGATAACAAACAAAGATTCTACCAAACCCATTTTTGATTCTCTGAGAATGGCTCGTGAGGGAAATGCTCAAGTAAAGGAAACAAAGGCCTTGGCCTTAATCCAGGAATATGAGGCATTCAAAATGGAAGATGATGAAATTGTTGAGACTATGTTATCAATGTTTCAAATGACTTAAAGTTATGGACAAAGGGTATTCTACAGCTGATCATGTCAAGAAAATTATCAGAAGTCTTCCCAAAAAATGTATACCTATGGTAACTGCCTTGAAGTTGGCAAAGGATGTCAACAACACCAGTCTTGAAGAACTTGTTAGTTCTTTAAGAAGCCATGAGATTGAGATAGAAGAAGATGAACCTCATAAGTGAGGTAAATTTATTCTTCTAAAATACAAGCCTGAGAAGACTAGAGCATATCAACATGAGGAAGAATCAAAAGGATTTGATGAAGACTCTGAAGATGATGATGAGTTGTCTCTGATATCAAAGAGAGTCAACAGACTCTAGAAACATAGGCAGAGTGGTTAAGGGAAGTTCAGAGGAGTCAAAAGGACTGCTGATCGCTTCAAATCTTTATTTGGACAGAAGAAGCAAGGCTCAGGAAAATAAGTTATCTATTTCGAGTGCAAGGAGCCATGCCACTACAAAAATGATTTTCCTAAGCTGAAGAAGGACAGAAGGCCCAAGAAGAACTTCTCCAAAATCAACAAGGGGTTGATGGCTACCTAGGATGACTCAGAATCTGAAGAAGAAGATTCTGACAAAGAAAAAGCCAACATTGTACTGATGGCAACTACAATGTATCCCACAATTTCTGAAGAACCAAAAGACAAGGTACTATCAGAATTAGAATCCGACTCCAATTCTGAAGAGGTATTTTCTAACCTATCTCGTTCTGATG
Source organism: Lathyrus oleraceus (assembly GCF_024323335.1). NCBI lineage: Eukaryota > Viridiplantae > Streptophyta > Magnoliopsida > Fabales > Fabaceae > Lathyrus > Lathyrus oleraceus. Next base: position 306,398,208 of record NC_066580.1, read on the forward strand.
TTGAATCATGTCTCTCTAAAATGCTGAAAAAAGTACCAGAGTCTTCAAAGTTAATACAAGGACCTTAAACAAGTCCAAGTAATTGCTTACGAAACTAACAAAGAGCTTGAGAAATATATTTCCTCTCTAAATGAAAAATTATTTTCTTTATAAAGTAACAGCTCTGCTTTGAAAAGCAAAATTTCAAAACAAGAGGAGGAAATAACTTCAGAAGCTTCTGGTATTGATTACATCATCAAATATGACAGAGCATGATAGTACTTTCTAGCTAAAAGCATAGATAGAAGAAAAATGGATTCCTTGATCTATGGAGTTAGCAGAAATGGAAGGAAAGGTTTAGGTTGTACAAAATCTATAAAATCTGACGAAAGTCAGAAGGTCAAACCAAAACCTCTCTATGTGTGTTCTGTGCCTGCTGGCACTGAGCTTGATACTTCTGCACAGACATAGAAACATACTAAGTATAAGAACTCTATTCTAAAACCTAAGTATCATGCACAAATCTATCATGATTATCCTTATGCTAAAAGACCCAAAGTTGTAAGAAACTCTGAGAAAAGTAACAAAAGAGGACCCAAAAAGTGGGTACCTAAGGATAAAATAATTTATGTTGTAGAAATCCTTAACAGCTAAGCTGAAACACCGGTCATGGTACCTGGACAGCGGATGATCACAACACATGACGGGTAGAAGGTCTACGTTCAAATATTTGGAACTTAAGCCTGAAGGCTTCGTTGGTTTTGGAGGAAACTAGAAAGGAAAGATCATTGGTTCTGAAACCATTAATAATAATAAACTTCCTTATATTACTAATGTTCTTTTAGTTGATGGTCTGATTCATAACCTGTTGTCTATTAGAAAACTTAGAGACAATGGTTATGATATCATCTTTAATCAAAAGTCGTGTAAGGTTGTTAGTCAGAAAGATGGTGCAATCCTTTTTAATGGAAAGAGGAAAAACAACATTTATAAAATTATACTTTCTGATCTTGAAGATCAAAATGTAAAATGTCTAATGTATGTTAATGAGGAGTAATGGGTATGGCATAGACGTTTGGGCCATGTTAGCATAAGAAGGATTTCTCAGCTAAATAAGCTTCGATTATTCAGAGGCCTACCCAACCTGAAGTTTGCTTCAGATGCTCTTTATGAAGCATATCAGAAAGGCAAGTTTTCTAAAATATCTTTCAAAGCAAAAACTGTTGTTTCTACCTTTAGACCGTTAGAAATTTTGTATATTGATTTGTTTGGACAAGTGAAAACTGATTTTATCAATGGAAAGAAGTATGGATTGGTCATAGTTGATGACTATAGTCGTTGGACATGGATTAAGTTCTTGAAACACAAGGATGAGTCACATTGTGTGTTTTCTAACTTCTGATCACTGGTGCAATTAGAAAGGAAGAATATGTCATAATAAAAGTGGATTGGTCACATTTTTTGTTTTCTACCTTCTGTTGACTAGTGGATTGGTCATAGTCAAAGTCAGAAGTGATCATGGTGGCGAATTTCAAAATAAACATTTTGAAAATCTTTTTGATTCAAATGGTATTTCCCATGATTTCTTATGTCCTAGAACTCCACGGAAAAATGGAGTTGTAGAAAGGAAGAATATGACTTTGCAAAAAATGGCTCGCACCTTGATCCAAGAAACTGATACGGTTAAGCATTTATGGGTAGAAGTAGTTAACACAGCTTGTTATATTGAAAACATGATTTCTATCCGACCAATTCTGGGTAAGACTCCTAATGAATTATGGAAGAACAAAAAGCCCAACATTTCTTATTTGCATCCTTTGTGGAAGAACAGAAAGCCCAACATTTATTAGTATTTAGTTTACTTCACTACAACATTTTTTACTTTAGGCAACGGAATAATAAACAACAACTTAAAAAGCGTAGCTTAAAGGAGTAAAGAGCGCGGTTTTTACCTGTTGCCTTAGATTCTAGAATTTTGTTAAAAACCGTCCCCTATTTACTATCAGCTACGGTTTACAAAGTGCAGGTGTAACATAACCGTTATCTATATACTTAAAACTACGGTTTTGTAGTTGTTGCCATTTATCTTTAAAAGGCAACGGTTATAAATCGCGGCTGAATTCTAAAGACTACAAATTTATTAATTTGTTTATTAAAATTGTGAAATCTATTATTAAAGTATTTTAATATAAATTTAAAAGTTAATCCTTTCGAAATCTATTATTAAAGTATTTTAATATAAATTTATTGAAAAATTAATAAAATTTATTATTAATAACTATAATATCTCTTCGGTTATTAAATAATTTAAAAAGAAACTGCAAAGATATAAATAAATAAAAACTGATAAACACTTAAATGAGAAAGTAAAGATTTTATGCAATAATTGAGATATCTTTCTGGACATATTAATAAAATTATATTTTGTGCAAAAAAAATTAATTATTAGTGTATAAGAGTAAATCTCACATAAAACTAATAATATTTTATTTAATTTAATTAAAATTTATTTTTAATAATTGCTTTTTAAATATCATTCTGTTAAAGTATTTTTTAAGAAAATATTGATGAACACTTATATTTTAGAAAATTAAAAAATTTGTTTTTTAATTTTTAACAAATAGACTAAAAATAAATTTTAATTTTATAGAAAACTTTTATTAAAAAGATATTTAAAACATATAATATTAACTATTTAAAAAGGCCATAAAAGATTTATAAGTTAAACATTTAAAAAATATATACAAATAATGAAAAGAAAAACCAATCTTTAGCTCAGCTTTGTGAAACCCTTGTTCTCCCTCTCAGATTTACGCAAACACCAAACTTTTTCTCCCTTCTTGATTCAAGGTCTCTATACTTCAATTATATTCATCATTTTTCTCTCTTAACTCCAAAAACTCATCAATTCTTCGTCTTCTTAATCTAGTCTCATGAATTTATTATGTTTACTTTTATTTTAAAGAGTCTCAAATTAGTGAAAAGTTGCAAGATCAAAGAAGAAGGATGGAATCACAACAGAGAAAGAAGAAGTATGGAATAATCGCATGAAATAATAGTACTATCCCATCCTTGCAGAATTGATTCTCTTCATATGAGATTCCTTAAGATTATGCATGACAGGCAAAAGGTAAAAATTAGGGTTTTTCCATGTAATAAATAAGTGTTTATCTTAGTGGGGTCGTGAAACTTAATTTACTCTTTCGAAAATTACTTTAGCTTAGTTATATTTCATTTTCTTTTCTCTTGTTTTTGTAAAATGATATGCTTATCAATAAACATATTTGTTTTTGGAACAATAGCAGTTTGAGTCGATGCAGAGTTGGAATTGATGAATGAGTTTGCACCTTATTCAACGACATAGTGTTGAAACCAGTGAAGGTAATCGATCCACGATTTCAATTGTTTTATCTTGGAAGTATGCTTTTTTCACTTGTTTAGATGAGCATCTAAGTTACTAATTTGTAGGTTGCTACGTCGGTGGTGGTGGAGAACTCTGTTTGAAACATTCAAAATAGACTGGTATTTATGTGTGTCTAACATAATACAATACAAGAAATGGATGAGGAAAGGTATTATAATTTGGAGACATGATACAACTGAGGAATTAGAGACAAGTTTATGGAGGTATTCGATGTTATAAAAGTTAAGGTGAATGGTCTTTTTTCTAAGGTAATGGCCTTGTGAATTGACTTGATTGATCAACTTAGGAAAAAATACTAAAAATTTGTTTACTTGATTTTCCTTATGAAGATTAATAATAGGTTGCAACTTGCAAGTTTAATTTTTTAAATGTTTCTGAAGTGTATGGTTATTGTAAAGTCCTGTAAATAATACATGTGATTTGTTTGCAAATATATTGTGTAGTTTTATAACATCTTTGAATTAATCTTCCCTGCTCCTCCCAAATCTACACCGTCTCTATGATTTTAGTATCTTTAATATTAAGGTATTGTCTAAAATCATCCCTGACTTCTAATCTTTCCTTTTGTTGTATTTAATTTCTTGCTTAAATTTATGTTTTAATTGATACTGATAATTTTTTGTTGTTGAGCTTGGTTACGTGTAGTCAATGCTTCACTTTTTATTTCGTTAGAGTTAATCACTTTCTCTTTTTAAAGGTGTCTTAGTTTAGTTCTCTTTATTTTGAGTTGAATATACTTTGTTCCTGAAGTGGATTAGTGTTGGAACAAGTCATTGGTCCAATTTAGATGAAAGAATCTGATGATGGATTTTGTTTACAAGTTTAATGGAAAGAGACCAAGAGATAATGAATACTTTGTTTCCTTGTTTTTTCCACAGATATTCCCTTGTCTCGGGATCCAATCTGTAGTTGTCTTCACCTAGACCAACTCTCTTTCTCTCACTGAAGTAAGGTTTTCCCTTTCTCTTGCTGAAGTAAGGTTCTCCAACCTCTCTGAAGTCTTATGTTTTTTATTGTTAATGATAAATGAAAAATAATATACCATAGGATTATGTAGGGACTGTTTCAATACTAAAAACATGAGAGGCATCATCGTCATATTTTGATATGGACACATTCATTTAGGTAGAAATTGGCACAATTTTAAATCACTCTTAGATGATTTAATTTGGAACAATTTTCTTCGGTACTTTCGTAGTTTACTTCTCATAACAACCACTCTAACAATAGACTTATATCACATTTTCTCTTCTGCTTAAAATGAGATTCTTATGAAATTGATAAGTATGCAATTTTATCTTCGTATTTATTAACACCTAGTTTGCAGGTCAAAGTAATTTCAGTACATGCTGGTATGCCTATTGCAGCTTTACTATTCCGCTGAAATGTATTTATTCATTATTTATGTTTTGAAAATAGAATTCTTATAGTTGTATATGACATGAAATTATATGTTGTAGTGATATAGAATGAGGATACTTCTAATGATCAACTAAAATTGTAGCATGAATTGTATACTATTATGATATGACTATAATGTTATGACAGAGATCTTGATATTCTTTAATAATATGAAATGTATAGTTCATGACATATATCTTGATATTATTTATATTATTATAATGTCATTAGACGTTTTTATGATATTTTTAATAATATAAAATATTCAAATATTGCAGAAGTCTTCGTGTTCTTTAATGTATTTTATGTTATTAGTATATTGTAAAATGTTAAAATGTGCAAGTCTAAGTATTACGATATTGCAAAGATATATTTCAATTCCAGCTGAAATCCCCGATCCAAAAGCCAATAAGGTTTGTTTGTTTACTGCATATTTAGATCATTTTTAAAATATGGTTGTAATCGTGTTTGTGTCACTTCTCATTTAAGCATAATATGCAGTTCTGTACTTAAAGACTTCTACAAATAATTTTGAGAAGATAAAGTTTAAAGGGGTCAAAAGTTGTAACATCAGAGAGAGACAAATCATAGAAAAAGTAAAGAGTTTTCTTTATGATTTTATGGTGATTCGAGAGGCATGGAGAACCTATATTTCAATAGAAAGAGATAGAGTTCGGTAAAGACAAAAAAAAAATTGACAACCTAGATAAGGCTTATGTTATAATCGACGAGAGGTGATATTCTTATAATATAATTCAAAGTTGTATATAATTTGATTGATGGTTATACCAGGAATTTTATAGTTTATGATTTTAAAATTCTATAATTTGCTTAAACAAAAATTCTTGTATGTAAGTTCTTATTAATAGAACTGGATTTAGAATCATGTGCTCTTCGCTCTTTATATGCTTTACCAATATGTAATTTTGGATAACCCTTAAGATTGTATCCAATGTTCTTTAATATTATTTCACATAGAAAAGGCTAACGAAAATGAGACTTTTCATTGGTGTGTGGGAGAGTACTGAATCGGTCTCTCCATTATACATTTTTATTAAAAATTATTTAGGTTGCCCACGGTTTATAATTGTAGTCCAAAATAAACCGTAGTTTAAATTAAATTCAAAAATCGTAGCTTAAATCTAAGGGGACGGTTTTATAGTGTAGTTAAAAATAAACCGCGGTCTAAACTAATTCTATAAACCGCGGGCAGTTGAAATATTTTAGGCGACGCTTTGTAGTTACTGTGGGCTAAAGTTAAAAAAACCGTGCCCTATTGAAATAGGCAACGGCCATTTAAACCACAGATGACAATCGTCCCTTAAACGTTTAGACAACGGTTTTCCTGCTTTAGACTGCGGATTTTCGTTGTTGCCTAAACTCATTTTTGTTGTAGTGCTTTGAAGAAAATAAATGAGATATATATTTTTTTTACATTTAATATATTTAAAAGTAAAATTAAATATACAAAATTAATTAATTTAAAATCAATTTTTATCTCTACAAATTTAAAAATATATTAACTATGTATGGAAATGTGATTTAAAGTTTTTATTTTTCTTTTTGAATGTGACTATGATTTAAAGTTGAACATGTAAAGATATTAAAAATGCAATGTGCCAAGTATGTTAGATGGAAAAGACATTATTCCAACACCTAAAATCCTTGAAGTTGATTATTTTGATTAGTTATATAAGAACTTAAACCCATCCCAAAGCAACATCGTTAAAAGGTAACCAGACCCCCTCCCCCCATTAGAAATAAAATATATAAATAGAATTGACTTTTTGCTATTCATGAAATTGACTTTTATAATATATAATATACGGAGTATTAATTTTCTTTAAATCAAATCATGGTTTTGTAGAAGTTGAGCACTAGCTTTAAATGGTTATACCATTCCATTGCATGCTTCCCTAAAATAATTGCTTTGCTTTGGTTTCACTTTTTGTTTGCAGCTTTAATTTAACTATAAAGTGATGAAATGAAAATCTTAAGAAATGACATTCCCGCGTGCAACTAATCATACTTTATCAACAGTTAACTGGATTCTTTGATTAAGACATTACTTATTCCATAATCATAGCAATCTAAAGATGATTAGTGCAAAGCATTTAATACTTAGATTCCTTTTTGTGAAATGTTATAGAGGAAAGTTGAACTAAAACCCATTACAAAAATTGACAAAATTATGAAATTGATATTAATTTTTTTTTCACATATAGGAAGACTTCATAGAGTAGTAGCAAATGATTTCTTACCACAAGGCACTACTTTACTTATTAATTTAATTAATTACAAAACTACTTTACTTATTTATTTATTTTATTTTAAAAGGTTTAAACAAGAAGCTTCGAAACAAGTGTAGGAATTGGATTAGTAGAAGTTTTTAATGATGGATCACCGACCCACTGAGAAAAATTGAGGTGGTTCTTTTTATGCTTTATATATACATAGGTAATGCCTCCCTCTTTAAACATGAATTTTCTACTAATTTAATATTTGTGTGTAAAAGTATTTTTTATACAACAATTTTATAAGTTAAAAGTTAAAAAAATAGAAAGTGAGTACGTAACTCAGAAAAAATAAAATAAAATAATGAAATAAAGAATTTAATAAATTTAAATAAATAATTTATTATTTAAACAGATTTTGCATGGCGGTTCACGCTCTTAATAATTCCAATTTATTTTTGTGAGATCGGACTAAACAGACAAAACATGTTCATTTATCACTCTTAATTTTAGAGAGAGTAACTGCTCCAGCCAATATATTTAGTATGTTTTTTCCGTAGACTATCCCTCTTACTGTCTAATAAAATTATAGTAATACAAATATATAATTATTTAAATATATATTGATGTAGCAAATAGCAACCAAAAAAGTATTATCATAAAAAACTTTTCAATGGCAAAGAGATGTAGCAATTTTTATTATAATACTATATTTAAGTGTATTCAAGTTTCTTTTAATACGGAACAGTATAATTTTAAAAAAATCATAATTATGATATTATTATTTATAAATTTCCATATTTTTATTTAAACATATAAAATTTATAATCTTGATTTCACTCGTTCCAGAAATGCATCTCTATAGTATACTGAAACAAAAATAGAAGTAGAAAACCAAAAAATTATATTTTGCCAAAATAAAATTAGCATTCATAACATAAAATTAGCATTACATAACTGTTATCATCCAAAAAATGTAAAAGTTGTTGCATTTCACTTTTATCATCCTGTTATGATTTTGTGATCATACAGGTGACTGTTTTATCAAAATCACATATTTTTATTTCGAAAATGAATCTCCATAGATACCTAAAGGTAACAAATATTTCAAAATCTTGCCAAAATCTCCGGAGATGTATAGAATATCTATTAGGTTGCTCAAATATCAATATATTTATTAAAAATACCCGAAGATGCATCCTCGTAATAAAATTTTATTTTACTCTAGACCGACCCTCATTTAATGTGTTATAAGACGGTGCATAAGTGCGTCTGAAAAATTGAATTTTTTTATAAAATATTATTTCACCTGATTGAGTGTGATTAGAAATTCCCAATAATAATGGCAGGGTTTTGAAAATTAAAGAAATAAAACCCTATCGGATTGAACCAAAGCAAACCTGAAAACAAATGGGCCACTGTGACGAAAAACATATATGGGCCTATATATTGCATTATGTAAAGTTGCTTTCATACCGTCTAATCAGATCTGTCTCCTCCAAGTCACTTGAATTTACGAAAGTACACATCATTATATATATATATATATATATATATATATATATTATATATAATATATATATATATATATATATATATATATATTATAATGTACGTTGTATTAAAGCTAGGTTATATAATATATGAGGCATTGTTAAAAACTGTATAATTTATAAATTGTACATAGATAAAATACATAACATAATTCTAGTAACGACCAAAGATTCCAAATATTCAAGTTTCCTAAATTCTCAAATCTTTTAAATTTTAATACCCATGGTTTCAAATATTTAAATTAAAATTTTCTCTATTAATTTATTTGATTTGAATATTCAAACTAAATTTTTTATTATGCTTTGGTATGAGTGATGTTACACGTCTCAGGATAATACATGTGCGAGTTCAACTACTTTTCGATTCAAATACAAATGTTAACTGGTTTGGATCCGGAAAAAAAAATCCGGCACCACCCTCGATGATATATATATTGACCAAATTCTGATCAGTTTAACCGTTGACTTTTTTTATTTTTGGTTGAAACAAGTTTGAGTAATTTGATCGATTTATTTTGTGTTTCATTTTCAGTTGGACCAATATGAAATTCAATCCAAATAGTAAATTCAATAATTTTTTCTACTTTTTCAAATTCTTATTAACAAGTATTTAACTTCACACCCCCACTTGGACATGATACCTCCTATTTTGAACAAATTTACCTTTAAATCCTTTATAAATTTTCGAAAATTTTAAAATTTACATTACTTTATCGAAAATTGTGAGTATATACCATAAATTTTGTAAATTTATAATTTATTACCATTACCATGAGACATGTACCGTAAGTTTAAAATTTCCAATAAAAACATATCATAAATTTATATATTTCTGGAATTCTGTGACATTTTACGCAAAATGCATAATTTTCAGTATACCTCTTCGAAAATTATGCATTTTCACCGATACTAAAAATCCTTTTTATCTCGGTTGAAAAGTGAGTTAAAATTAGGTTTCATATGTGAGATAACAAAAAGTGTCATGAAAACTCATCACTTTTTCCCTCATTATAGTTCTACTGAGAGGAAAATATACTGGTCATAAGTTTATGTATTTTCAAAATTAGAAAGTGCGCACCACTATACCTCTCGGTTTTTGTTTATATCTGAGGTGGAAAGTGTGTATTTCCCCCGGTTTGAATTAAAAATCGAGGGGTAAACATTTTTTTGTCAAATATAATTTGTTTTTTAAACTTTATTTGAGCTGTATTTTTCTAGACAAAACCTATATACACATTTTGTGACAACATCTATATACACATTTGAAACATAACTAGAACATTTTATTTAATAACAAAATAGAACCTAATATACACAGAATATCAAATACATTATTTATAAAATTTGTAATGGAACTTAATATACACATTATAAATCGTACACCAAGAGAACCTATATACATATTTGATAACAGAATTAGAATGACAAAATCAAATACATATGTTTAACAAAAAATATATTCACATTGTTTACAATAACCAAGAGAAACTAGTGTTATTGAGATTCATAAAATGATGATATGAAGGAACCGGCCTAACGTGAACGAATGTCATTTATATCTTCTTGTGAGAATGGTGTTAGGTTATTAAACACCTATGATTTGAACAAAATTTAAATTAGGATAACTCCACAAAAACAACAGCATAAATCATTTACTAGCTAAGAGCAACAACGTTAACTTAACAACTAACGTAATAAATTACATGCATATTAATAAAGTGAATACCTGAATCCATGAATCACTAATGCCTATCGAGACAATATTCAACATATCTTTCATAACATTGTATTCACACGAATATCCATTGGGTTGTTTCGGCGTCTACAAATAATTTTCATATAGTTATCAAAAATAAAAAATGTCAAAAAGTACAAGTAATACTTTTGAAAAAAATAACTTTTGCTTTTTATTTCTTAAATTACGAGTCATTAAATTGCATCTCTTTGTAGCTCTACATATTGGTAAAAATTAAATACGAATAAATATTTTTCAGAATTAAAGGTAAAATTTGAGTATTACAATTAAACCACCTGCACGCTCAAAACGTCTTTCATCGTTAAATCAAAATTATAGTGTAACGAGCATATCATAATTACATTATTTTGCTTGGGACATATAACTATTAGTTGTCAATGCCCAATGCATAAACATCCATAATAATTAATAATGTGTATAAAATTTATTTATAAAAGAAAACACAAATTCATATATACTTACAAATGAAAAACGGTCATAGGTAACATTCTATTTTCTCTTGAATTAACTTATTTTATACGTACGTCTAGGCATCATTTGGTCTCTGTTGTTGAAATTTAATCTTGAATGAGTCTAAAAAATAATACTTTGTTAAGTATCTTTCAGCACACATCTGATGATTGTACCTAAATGTTAACACAAAAGTCAAATCTTGATATGAGTCTTGACAATAAAAGTATTTGAGAACAGTGAATATAAATTAAAATCACCATAAAATATGTACTTACGTGCACTATAATTTTAGTATGGTCATGTCCAGCAATTTAGAACCCTGCAAAATATCCAAAATACAACTCTTTCCAATTATATAATATTGGCATTGTTCATGTTTTAATGTTATCACGAAAGTGTCTTCCATCTCCTCTACCACTCTTAACAGTCTTAGCATGTTATATGGTTAAGATACTGCGGTGTCAATATTATGATGTGGGTAAGAACAACTATTTTTCTTGCTTGCACCATCAAAAACAAATTTCTCAGCTATGTCTAACTGATTTAAATTTGGATGGATGACTACGCCCATCGATTTCAATCATTTTATCATAAAAACAACAACAACACAATACATAAATTTAAACACACAAACAACAATAACACAGATCATAAATTTTTTAAACCAAACTTATGCTCACCTCAATCACATCCCAGGTAGACTTCTCCCGCATCTCCTCGATTAACTTTTCTCGCTCTTCCTTGGACAACCTCTCCCTCTCCTTCTTATGCACCCTCTTCCGCTCCGCTTGGATAAACCTTTGTCGCACCTCCTAGATCAACCTATCCATGTCCTCTTGATTCACCTTGTCTTGCTCCTTCTAGATCAACCTCTCATGTTTCTCCCGAGTCACACTCTCTCGCACCTCCTAAGTCACCCTTTCCCGTTGCATTCCTATTGCTTCTTGTATCTTCTCATACACCCTTTGATCAACTAGCTCTTCAATTTATTTATTCTGTATTACGTCGTTACTCTTTGGAAGTGATCCAAAAAATATCCTCAAGTCGACACTTCTTCCAAGACCACAGACACGACCATTATGCTTCTCTGTTCCAATCGCTTCTACCAATATGTCATGACGTTGTTGTGGAACAAATGTACCATCTTTGGATTTTTCAACCAATAAATCCTACAACACAAATAAAAGTTAATATTTACCAAATTGAATTAACTAAAATATATAATGTTGAAAAAAGTATCTACTTATAATTGTTTCAGCAACTTCGTATGTAGCCTCTGATGTGAACTCACCTCCTGGTCTTTGATGTGATCTCTTCCATTTCTCCTTGTCTAGAAGGATTACCCAACTATAGTTCTCTTTTTTATTTTTTCTATAATCATTATCTGTTCCAGTGTATCATATCCTCCACGATAAGTTCTTTTTCTGTTGTAGTGTAATTAACCTATGGAGAATCTAAAGTTATAGAAGCAACCCTGAGATTAATTTGGTAGATGTTGTTGCTTCAAGAGTTCAATATGGAGATTAAAGATAAAATTGGAGTTGAGAATGTAGTCGCTTACCACTTGAGAAGAATAGAGCGGGATGAAGATTCTTTTCCCATTCAGGATGAATTTCCCGATGAGCAGCTTCTACGGTTGCATGGGCTAACTCCTTGGCACGCTAACTTAGTTAACTATCCCGTTGCTAGAGTTTTTCTCACAGGTGCATCTATGACACAAGTTCACAAACTCAAAAGTGATACAAAATATTATGTGTGGGAGGATCCATATCTTTGAAAAATCGGTACTAATCAGGTAATTAGGAGATGTGTCCCAGATCCACCTCACCAGAATCTTTACCACCTCCTTCACATCACAATAACCCTTCCATCATGAGAACTCATAAAACTCAACAAAACTCCATGAAAATAAAAAAACAACCAAACCACAGCTCAAACTCAAATTAAGACTTACAACCACTGATCCAAACACATCCAAAACCACCATAAATGAGTTCACCATTCACCTTCTTAACATAACAACGTACCACCACACTTCATACTCCAACCATCTGCATTTTGTCTGATGATAAAACCACCTTCCAACCTCTGTTTAACCATTGTTTCACCTCCCTACTGCATACAACCTTCAAGCGTAATAACCTTCACCACCGACAATACATCATACCACCATGCACAACCACATCCCACACAACCAAAATCTCCAGTCTCTGTTTCGTGCGCACCAACAAATTTGTTGTCGTTAATGATTTCCCACCACCATCACTAATCTAAAGTAGTTTTTCTTTCTCACTATATTTGTGCTATAATTAGGTTTTATTGTTTTCTTATTGAAGAACTAGTGCGATCGAGAGTTTGAATTTGTTGTTGTTCAGGTTTTTCTTCTTACTACTTTACTGATTCATAACTTGGAGGAAAATAGTATGGTTTTCTTCTTTTATTTTTAAACAATAGTGCCACGTGTCACTTTCGGATTGGCTATGGTGATGGATTTGAAAAAAGCTGAATCGGTAAGGAGTGGAGTTAATCTTCCTCTAATTGCTGATTTTTTATTTATTTAATACTTTATCATTTATTTTAGTGAATATTAGGGTTAATATTATCAATTGGGCTTAGGCCATATTTATTTTTCCGCACCCCCATGTTCATTGGTGCATTTTTTGTTTATTTTAATTATTTGGATTTGATTAATTTTAATTGATCAATTGGAAAGATTTTTAATTGTTTAGCTAATTATAGTTTTAAGTTGATTAATTTTCATTTAATTACTAAATGATTATTGAATTTTTCATTGCGTTACGATTTCAAAAGTTTAAATTCAATTTAAATTTCAAACATCATTTAGGCGCATAAATTATGTTGATCGACCTCTTATAGAGTGATTCTTACATGGATTACTTTGCGATTGCTTAACATAATACTAAATTCAATTTGCTCTCGATTTCGGTTGGTTTTCTCCTTTTCGGTCCCGTGGCTTTCTCTTAGGCCTTCTCACAACGAGATCCCTTTTATTTACATAGTTGTTTAATGGACTTTTATATTAATCGCCTATCTTTAATAGCTTTGATATCTTATTTAACTTTTAAATTAATGGACTTTTAACTTTTCACAAGAGAACATTTGTCTAATCCTTTCTAATGAGTATACAAACTAGCACTTAAGTCTCCCACGCAAGCATGCAAGGCAATGTTTAACCATTAAAATGAGATCTAAACACGTTGTGGCAACCTGAAAAATACAGTGCGCGAAAAAACAACCGGCGAAAGAAAATGACAGAAGAGTCGCCACCGTGCGTTATTCATCCCAAAGGGGGGAAAGGAAACGCTCGAAGTAAACCTGAAAAAGGAAAGGACAAGACGGGGTCTCGCAACCAAATCTTGGGTTCGGGAGTCGGTTATGCGAAGGGAAGGTATTAGCACCCCTACGCATCCATAGTACTCTACGGGATCCACTTTTGTGGTTCTTGTCTAAAGGGTGTGAGTTTACCTAATGTGTTTATTTACTAAAAAAGGTTAAGAGAAATGACTCGCGCGGATGTCGCATCCACTGCATACGTATCTCATCTGAATATGAGAATCAGAGTCTTCGTAGTTCGGCTGACCTATAGGTTGGGGGGATGTGTGCTCGCTAAGACATCGCGTCTTATGCCTACGTATCTCATCTGGAATGAGAATCAGAGCAAGCCGTAGTTCGGCTAACTACGGCGTTATGGATTGGGTTTTGGACGAACAACGTTACTACGCAATCTACCGGATGCTCGACCTTTGGAGACTTACTCGCCTGTAGTAGAAGGAGATAACATGTTGCTTTGGGTTTTAGGGTTTGTTCGCGTTGTAGGAACGCGCATGCAAAAAGGAAGTCCTAGGCGAAGGAACAGTGCTACCTTAATTGGCATGCAAACGGGAGACTATCTGAAGCCTCGTGTCCTATGGGGAAGCGATCACACCATACAAAACATGTATCTTAAAGTAAAATGCCACCAAGGGGCTCAAACATTGCCTCCTATCGAGGTCTTCCAGCTAAGAAAGCGATAAAGTACGAGAAAGGGAAAAAATTACCACACGGATAAAGATCCGAAGTTACAGCAATTAAAGGATTAGCAACCCTGAGATCTCTCCAGCTAGACCATCAAAGAAAATCAGTCAATACGAGTAATTAGAATAAACCTCCGCATGGTATCCCTGCAAGAGTATGTGAGTCCTCACAAAAACTCGACAAAAGGTTAGACAAACAAGATGAAATCTAAGGAAAACAATGCCATGGCAACACAAGACAGGTTAGAACAAACAGAACAAAGAAAAAAACGAAAACTGTTGCATTCGCTACTGCATCGCCTGGCGAAAGCTTAGCGAAGCTTCGCTGCGTGCTCGCCTAGCGAAGCGGCTAGCGAGCGCCTGCGGGTTTTGAATTTCCCATCGATAACAGTACGATTTTAAGGATTCCAAACCCTATGGCATTCCTTTCGGAAACGAAATTATTAAACATTCAAGACACTATTCACATATTCATACGCAAGCATAAACCTGTGTGCAAAACCTGGTGTTACCTCATGCATTCATAAAATTCAACGCATAGAGTAATAGGAACAAAGGCATACCTGATGAGAGAGGCCGATCGAACGACGCGGCTGGATTTGCAAAGCTCTGTTAGGGTTTGCGTGAGGCGGAGG
Organism: Lathyrus oleraceus; assembly: GCF_024323335.1. NCBI lineage: Eukaryota > Viridiplantae > Streptophyta > Magnoliopsida > Fabales > Fabaceae > Lathyrus > Lathyrus oleraceus. Next base: position 306,413,677 of record NC_066580.1, read on the forward strand.
CAAAAGAGTGTGTGAATCGGAGTGAACTTCTCAGAGCTGCCTGAAGATTGCTGCAGAGTAGTTCCTAGGTCTCCTTCTCTCAAGACCTTTCTTCGGTGAAACTCCAGTGAAACTCCAAGTGTTTAGTCTTCTACTGCAACTCTTATATTTATAGACTAATTTTGTGGGTAGTGGGCTCAAATGAGGGCAACTCAAGCCCAAAATCTTTCTGATATTTTCTGAAGTGCGCGCCCTTCGCCTAGCGAAGGACCTGCTCGCCTAGCGAGCATGGCAGTACTTTTCGCTAGGCGAAGCATTTGCTCGCCTAGCGAGCATGATAGCTCAGCAGCAGATTCTTGCTTCTTCCAGCCTGGCGATTTGCACGGTGAATAGGCCCCATCTGGCCCTGTTGGTAGTACCTCAAGTCTTTTCCTTGTGTTGACTGATCGTCTAAGTAGAACCCACAAAGTGTCCTGGATGATGTCCGAGCTTCTTGGAGCTAGTTCCGATTGACATGATGCAATGTGGTATGAAATGCTAAATGACTTAAAAAGTGAATGCATGAATGAGGAGGGCAAATTTTGGGGTGTTACAGCTGCCCCTATTCAATCAACTGGAGACCCGGAAAGAAGATGGCAGCGGCTTTCGTACTTTCGAGGTATCAAGGGATTGAATACAATAAAAGCCCAAAAATTTGCACTGAAGTGAAGTGAAGTAACAATGCCTGTCAGAATCGGCAAAGAGGTGGTCTTGAAAGAAGAATCCGTCTGGTACGGTGAAAGTCCGTCTGAATACCGACAAGGAATGTTAAACTGGATACCAAAATAAATGGTAACACAGAAATAACCATGGCCTGAATGCCGCTCATCAGTCTGAATACTGGAAAGGACTTCGATCTGAACATCGGAAAACTGGCCTGAGCGCCACTTCGGTCTGGATACCGGAACACTGGCCTGAATGCCACTTCGGTCTGGATACCGGCAAACTGGCCTGAACGCCACTTCGGTCTGGATACCGGAACTTTGGCCTGAATGCCACTTCGGTCTGGATACCGGAACACTGGCCTGAATGCCACTTCGGTCTGGATACCGGAAAACTGGCCTGAATGCCACTTCGGTCTGGATACCGGAAAACTTCATGCCCGTCAGCATCGGCAGAAATAGGGAAGGATAATAGAGGCGGTGCATGGGCCAATGACACTTGCTGGGGATAACCAAGGTGGGTCATGAACAATCTTCAGTCTGAGTACTGGAAACAACTTCTAGCTTATCACTTGGGATATCGAGAATGTTTTATGCTTACATGCGTATGTTTGAATTTTTCAATGGCGTAATGCTCCATGAAAATGGAAATGCTACGCGATTTGGGAGAATGCAATGCAATATGATTCTACATGCAGGGATGCAAAATGCTGGGTAGAATGCCAAGCTGAGGCAAGGGGATCTGCTGGGGAAATGATCACCATCCTTTGGGCTCTAGCAAGGCTGCTGGAGATGCACAGCGCAAAGAAATATGTGGGGAAATGACCCGCCACACGGTGTTCTAGCAATGATGAAATGCCGAGATTCTGACTGGGGAGAGAACGACACTGAAAACCTGCTGTTGGGGAAAGCGATAGTGGTTCTGGAAACCACGATCAGCGAGAGATGACTCAGCAGGGGAAGCAAACACTGATACGGTACCGAGGTTCTACTTCAAGGAAAGAAACCATGGATCTGGCATTGGGATTATCGATCTGGCCTCGAACTCTAAGGAGCAGCCACTTCTGCTGGGAAGATACAGTCTGGCACTCTCAACTCCGCTGGGGATATACAATCTGGCACTGTCAACTCTACTGGGGAGTGTATGTCCTGAAACAAAACGCTTGGGGAAGTACAGTGGTGAGAACCTGCTGGGGATTGAAGAATCCAACACTCTGATCAGCTCTGCAGGGATAAGACACCGAATTCGTCTGTTGGCGACTTCATTGGAGAAGATATTCACGATCATCTGCAGGGGATTTTAAGGAAATGCCCCGAGGGTATCTGTTCTGAATAGACGATCCAAAGCACTTAAAATTTACAGCAATTTTAAATGTTTATTAAGCATGTACCTGTAAAGCCCTTATGTGTCATGATGCAATGTTTATAAAAAATTTGGACGTCATTTTTGCAAACAAAACAGTAAAATGAAAATGAAAACAGAGATATGCTGAATAACATGATTTTATTGATTGAATGGCCTCTGAATAGGCATTTACATCAGGAAACAATCCCTGGAAAGAGGTAATCGCACAAAAGATAAAAACAGAAATTAATCTAATGGCAATGTGAAATGGATTTCTATTGGGTTCCAATTCTGCTATGACTTGCCCGTCTTCAAGATCCTCCAGATGATCAGCCTTCTGAAAAGGTGATTGGACTGTTTCCTACCTTTCGAAAATTTCCAGTCATCGACATGAGATGAGATTCAGAACTAACTCAGAACGCAGTCATTCGCTTAATCCCTAATTTTTGCCTGGATCGCCCTTTTCGGGTTTTCAATCCACCGGGATACCCATTTTTGCATAAGTTGCCTTTTCAGGTTTTCAACTTACCGGGTGTACGATCTTTTCATTTTTAATCCCTAATTTTTGCCCGAACCTTTTCATTTTCTTGGTTCGTCGGGATGCCCATTTTTGCCTGGACTATTCTTTTTACTGTCCAGCGGGTCTATTTTATGCGAAGTATTTTTTAACTGCGTCTGAGTTCACAGGGGAAGTGAAGTTTTCACCATCCATAGTTGCAAGCATTAAGGCCCCACCATCAAAAACCTTGGTGACAATATACGGTCCATCATAGTTAGGAGTCCACTTGCCCCTGTGATCTGTCTGAGGAGGAAGGATCCTTTTCAACACTAAATCTCCGACTTGGAAACAACGAGGACGCACTTTCTGATCAAAGGCTCTCTTCATCCGACTCTGATACAACTGCCCATGACAAATGGCTGCCATTCGCTTCTCTTCGATAAGACTAAACTCATTGAACCTTGTCCGAATCCATTCGGCTTCGTCTAACTTGACATCCAACCGGACTCTTAGAGAAGGAATCTCCACTTCAACAGGTAGGACTGCTTCCATACCATACACCAGGGAGTAAGGGATTACCCCAATCGACGTACGTACTGAAGTACGGTACCCGTGCAAGGCGAAGGGTAGCATCTCATGCCAATCTCTGTACGTGACGACCATCTTCTGCACAATCTTCTTTATGTTCTTATTTGCCGCCTCAACAGCGCCGTTCATCTTAGGGCGGTAAGGGGAAGAATTGTGATGCTGAATATTGAAGTTCTGACACAACTCCTTCATCATTTTGTTGTTGAGATTAGAACCATTATCAGTAATGATTCTTTCGGGAATCCCATAGCGACAAATGATTTCTTTCTTGATGAAACGGGCAACCACATGTCTGGTGACATTCGCGAACGACACTGCTTCGACCCACTTGGTGAAATAGTCGATGGCAACAAGGATGAAGCGATGCCCATTGGAAGCTGTCGGCTCAATCTTTCCAATCATGTCAATGCCCCACATAGCGAACGGCCACGGTGAAGTCATCACATTCAGAGGATTTGGCGGCACATGCACCTTATCAGCATAAATCTGGCATTTATGACACTTCCGAGCATATTTGAAGCAATCTGATTCCATGGTCATCCAATAATAACCCGCTCTCAACAATTTCTTAGCCATTGCATGTCCGCCGGCATGAGTACCGAAGGAACCTTCATGAACTTACTGCATTAACATGTCCGCTTCGTGTCTGTCCACGCATCTGAGCAAAACCATGTCGAAGTTCCTCTTATACAGCACATTGTCTTTGTTCAAGAAGAAACTGCCTGCCAATCTTCTCAAAGTCTTTCTGTCGTTGTTGGATACCCCTGCAGGGTACTCTTGATTCTTCAGAAAGCACTTGATATCGTGATACCAAGGCTTGTCGTCGACTACCAGTTCAGCAGCAAACACATATGCGGCCCTGTCAAGGCGCATCACATCGATCCTGGGAGCATGGTTCCAACGAATTACCTTGATCATGGAGGATAGAGTAGCAAGTGCGTCTGCCATCTGGTTCTCATCACGAGGTATATGATACAATTTTACTGTTGTGAAGAAAGTCAACAGTCTTCTCGTGTAGTCTCTGTAGGGGACCAGAGTGGGCTGGAGAGTATTCCAATCACCATTCACTTGATTGATCACCAGAGCTGAATCTCCGAAGATGTCCAGAGTCTTGATTCTCAGATCAATGGCTTGCTCAATACCCAAAATACAGGCCTCGTACTCAGCTTCATTATTTGTGCACTCAAAAGTCAAACGAGCGGTGAAAGGTATGTGGGCACCTTTCGGAGTTGTAATGACAGCACCAATTCCACTTCCTCTGGCGTTGACAGCCCCATCAAACAACAAAGTCCACTTTTCGTTTGGATCAGGTCCCTCCTCAACAACTGGCTCTTCACAGTCTTTCATCTTGAGGAACATGATGTCTTCATCTGGAAAATCAAACTTCATCGGCTCATAATCATCAATCGGCTGCTGAGCAAGATAGTCCGACAGAATACTCCCTTTGATGGCTTTCTGGGATGTATACTGGATATCGTACTCTGTCAGTACCATTTGCCAACGAGCCACCCTTCCGGTGAGAGCTGGCTTCTCGAATATGTATTTGACTGGATCCATCTTAGAAATCAACAAGGTAGTATGGTTCAACATATACTGCCTCAGTCGGCGAGCAGCCCAGGCCAAAGCACAACAAGTTTTCTCAAGCTGCGAATATTTGAGTTCACAGTCGGTAAACTTTTTGCTAAGGTAGTATATGGCATGCTCTTTTCGACCAGACTCGTCATGCTGTCCCAATACACACCCCATCGAGTTCTCAGTCACTGACAGGTACATTATTAGAGGTCTCCCAGGAACTGGAGGTATAAGGATTGGAGGTTTCTGTAGATACTCTTTTATCTTCTCGAAAGCCCTTTGACAATCTTCATTCCACCTGATAGCCCGATCATTCCTCAACAATTTGAAAATTGGCTCACACGTGGTTGTTAGGTGAGAGATGAACCTTGCAATGTAGTTCAACCTCCCTAAGAAACTACGGACTTGCTTCTCTGTTCTTGGCTCTGGCATTTCCTGTATCGCTTTTACTTTGTCGGGATCCACCTCAATCCCTCTTCCGCTAACAATAAAACCCAGCAATTTTCCCGATCTCACCCCGAAAGTGCACTTGTTTGGATTAAGTCTCAGTTTGAATCTCCTCAAACGCTCAAACAGTTTCTGCAAATTCACCAAATGTTCTTCTTCTGTTTGAGATTTGGCAATCATATCGTCCACATAAACCTCGATTTCATGATGAATCATATCATGGAACAAAGTCACCATATCTCGTTGATATGTTGCTCCGGCATTTTACAGACCAAACGACATCACCTTGTAGCAGAAGGTGCCCCATGGGGTTATGAAAGTTGTCTTTTCCATGTCTTCTGGTGCCATCTTGATTTGGTTATAGCCAGAAAAGCCATCCATGAAGGAGAATACCGAGAACTGAGCTGTATTATCCACCAAAACGTCGATGTGAGGTAATGGGAAATCATCTTTAGGGCTAGCTCTGTTCAGATCCCGGTAGTCGACACACATCCGTACCTTTCCATCCTTCTTAGGTACTGGGACGATGTTTGCAACCCATGGCGGATAATTGGTGACTGCTAGAAACCCTGCATCCAACTGCTTTTGCACTTCTTCCTTTATCTTGACAGCCATCTCTGGTCTTGTTCTTCTGAGCTTTTGCTTGACCGGAGGACAACCTTCTTTGAGAGGCAAGCGGTGTACCACGATGTCTGTGTCCAGCCCAGGCATGTCCTGATAAGACCAGGCGAAGATGTCAACGTATTCTTGCAGCAATTCAATCAACCCCTTCTTCACATTGTCTTCTAAAGCAGCCCCTATCTTGATTTCTCTCTTAGCGTCCTCGGTGCCAAGATTAATCACTTCAACAGACTCTTGATGCGGTTGAATAACCCTTTCCTCTTGTTTTAATAACCTGGTAAGCTCTTCAGGGAGTTCACAGTCTTCATCACCCTCTTCTTCAGCTTGAAAGATTGGATTTTCAAAGTCGAAACGAACCGTAGCAGAAACGTTATCAATAGGATCCGGTGATGTGCATCTGCATGAGTGATGATATGTGCTTAGGAGTGTGAACAAGAAGTGAAAACTAAACAAAACATTGCCATTTTTTATTTTGAAAAACTGCAAAAATAGAAAGACAGGGAACGAAATATTTGAATGCAAAAATACGTCCTTTATTTATGATAAAAATGCAAGTGTCACATAGATGGGCCCTACAATGAGTCATTACGCCCTGGGCGGAACGTAAGACTTGGATATGCATGAATAAACAAAGAAAATTACTCTTCAAGAAGAGTGACTTGGATAATCTCTTCAGAAGACCAATTGTTGATGACTTCACCCGGGATCCTCGGAAGCACCCAGTTGTCAATGTCACAATCACTATCCCCATCTTCTTCGTTGACCGCAGAGACCTGGCCATACTGAATGATGCCAGCACTGGAGAAAGTGATCGGCCCCTGAAGTGTTGTAGAAGTCAAAACTGGCTGATACCCAATCCCGAACTTATCTTCTTTCATTGGTAATTCCAACAGACGCCCCCAACCGGGAGCAACACCCGAATCCACCACGGCCCGTGCCTGCTTAAAGGATGAGATAGAGGCACCCGCCTTAACCTCTTCCACCGGAGCTGCATCCTTGACTTGAACTGACTCAAAGGCCTGACACAGAGTCTCATGAATTTCACCTTCTACTTCTACATACTTGAATGTAGATAGGTTATTGATCAGGATGTCCTCCTCACCACAGACGGTGATAACTCGTCCGTTGACCGGAAACTTAATCTTCTGATGTAGAGTTGAAGAGACTGCCCCAGCATTATGGATCTAAGGACGACCCAGCAGGCAACTGTAGGAAGGACTGATATCCATCACGTAGAAGACAATGTTGAAGGTTTGTGATCCAATCAGAATTGGCAATTCTACCTCTCCAAACACCGATCTCTTAGAACCATCGAAGGCTCTCACAATAAGATCTGAAGGTTTCAAGACCAAACCCTCTACTTCTAACCTCGACAGGGCTCTCTTGGGTAACACATTGAGAGAGGAGCCTGTATCCACCATAATATGCGATAGCACGGTGTCTCTGCATTCCATCGAGATGTGCAGAGCCTTGTTATGATTGCGTCTGGCTGGTGTCAAGTCAGAATCGGTAAAACCCAACCCGTTGCTTGCATGCACATTGGCGACGATCCCTTCTAGTTGGTTTACCGAGATTTCTTGAGGTACATATGCAACATTAAGAACCTTCAGAAGTGCCTCCCTGTGTGCCTCCGAACACAATAGGAGTGAGAGAATGGATATCTTGGACGGAGTCTGAATCAACTGATCGACTACCTTGTAGTCGCTTTTCTTTATGATTCTCAGAAGCTCGTCCACATCCTTTGCAAAAGTGGGCTCAGAACCATCCTGGGGTGCAGAGGTACCCTCATTCACGACTTGCTTGCCTTTGGTTTTCACCACAGCATCAACATTATCAGCTTGGGTAACCGGTGGTAAGAACAATCTACCACTCCTGGTGAATCGGCCGATTCCATCGACATTATCCATTGCGGGACCGTCAAGTTCAGGCTTCTGACCCTCTTCTACTTTCAGTGGCCGTTCCACCCTATGATCGTGCGTATACACGCTCCCCCCATAATGCCACGGAATGGCCCTTTTACTGGTGAAAGGTAAAGGACCAGGGGTTGTGATGGTCATAGTAGATCGTCGCACTGGTGGCACGGGTTGCGCTTCTGGCACACTGATCTGATTAGTTGGGTAGAAAATAGTGATAGTAGCAATATCACAGTCGTACTCGGAAATCTCATTCATTGAAATGCAAGCATCCGAAACATCGGGATCAAGTTCAATTACATCAGGATCATCCACATTGGAATAAATAAATACATCATCATGGATTACAGAATCAGTAGGAACAACATCTGCGAATTCATCAGTGGCATCTTCAAACCCTTCTTCCTCAACCCCTTCCACAAACTCTTGGACAGACAAATCTTCAACCTGGAGGATACCTTTGTCGAGCAAGGCCTGGATACCCTGCTGTAGCTTCAAACAACCTCCACTCTGAGTGGCACAATCCAAACAACCCTTCCCACAACCGGGGAAAACATCGGCCTTCAGCAAGCATCCTTTGATATCCAACAATGGAGTCTTCAACTTCAACACATCCTTAATGGACTTGGCTTTTCCCTCTATCATGTTAACGTTCGCACCACCATGCTGGGGCATGGGATTGTTAACGACATTCGGAGCCGGTGCAAGGTCGATGGCCTTTGAATCTATGAGATCCTGAACTACGTGCTTAAAAGCTTTGCAGTTCTCAATATTGTGGCCAGGTGCCCCAGAGTGGAAGCTACACCTAGCGTTGGCGTCGTAACCCACCGGAAGTCTACCAACAGGAGGAGCCAGAGTGTGCAGTTGCACAAGTTGTAGTTGTTGAAGACTAGAAAGCAACTGAGCGTACGACATTGGAAGGGTGTCGAAACGCCGGTCCATCATCCTTTGCCTCTGTTGATAAGCGGGTCTGTTACCCGGTTGCTGCTGCTGTTGATACTGAGCTGGTTGACGTTGTGGTTGTTGTTGTTGTAGTGGTGCTGCAGCTGGAATGGTCACAGCCGCAACATACGGTTGCTGATGATAATTCTGAAAGTTATTCCTCCGGTTATCCCTGTTCTGATAAGAAGATATGGCATTTGCATCCCCTTCTCTCCTCTTCTGTCCCTGAATGAACGGCTTCTTCACCCCTGATGAGGATCCACCTCCACTCTGGCTCTTATAGGTCTTTAGGTAATTCTCCACCCTTTCTCCAGTAGAGACCACATCAGCAAAGTTGGAAGCATTGCAACCTACCAGACGCTCCAAGTAAGGTCCGGGCAGAGTGTTCATGAACATGTTGGCCATTTCCTTTTCCAACATCGGAGGCTGAACACGGGAAGCTGTCTCCCTCCAGCGTTGAGCATACTCCCTGAAGCACTCATTGCTTTTAAGAGACAGATTCTGAAGTTGAGTTCTGTCCGGAGCCATGTCTGCATTATACTGATACTGCTTCACGAAAGCCTCTGCCAAATCCCTCCAGCAACGGATGTGGGCTCTGTCCAGCCTCATATACCATTCCAAGGATGCCCCAGCCAGGCTGTCCTGGAAGAAGTACATAAGTAGCTTCTCGTCATCAGAGTATGCAACCATTTTACGGAAATAGGCTTGCACGTGAGTTTTGGGGCAAGAGCTGCCATTGTATTTGTCAAATATCGGGACCTTGAATTTTGGTGGCACTCTCACACCTGGGACCAGCCCCAAGTCAGCAACATCTACTCCCAGAGGATTCTGTCCTTCCACTGCTTTCAACCTCTCTTCCAATATTCTAAACATGGGGTCCATGCCAAAGTCTTCCTGAAGCAAGGGGAACTGATCATCCTGACCATCCTGAATGGGTTGTTGATCTAGGTTGACATGCAGGATCGGGATAGGCCCCGGTCCATTGGGACCATTAGCCTCTCCAGCTGGAGGATCAGCCAACGTCTCCGGTTGAGTAATAGGGGGATCCCTCTGCACAACAATCTAAGCTCCTGCTGTCCTTGAGCCACCCCTTGAACCAAATCCATGAATTGATTCATGAGAATCTTCATCTCGGCGAGCTCTGCTTGTAGGCTCTCCATCGCTCTCTGTTGATTCCTTCGGGTACCGTATCGGTGAATGCCTGAGTTAGCTATCCTGCTAGTGGGACACCAAACAATATGTGAACACTGCAGCGGTACCTGTTATGCAAGATATGACAATGAATATGTAAATGCAATGCCATGTTTATCAAATCCAAAAGGTATTCTACCCCCTTGATTCCAGTCTCACATCAGGCGAATAGTGCAAGAAGACTGAGTCATGGATAAACTTCTGAGATCAAGATGCAACAAAGGGAAACCAACATACAAATGAGTTCCAGGAAAAGGGCCTTAGCCAAAAGTACATCAAAAGAGGATCCCCACAACAAGCCTGTGGATTATCACTACACAGCAACAAAACAAAAAGTAAAGGGAGGAACATAAACCAGGAATCAACCTCCTGTATACAACCCATAAGGACTGCTCCTCACTTCATCCAGTAATGCCACCGTGTCGGGATGATCTGGAGATTCTGTCAAATGTCGGATAAGCAGATTCCTCTTGTGAATGATCCCATCCAGTTCGTTAATGTGCTCTCTGTAGTAATTCCCATCATCTTCTCCGAATACCTCTTCAAGTCTGGATTTCTTCAAACCTGCCAACACCTTGAGTTCTTCAATCTGTCCTCGAGCCTCATGGAGTTGATCTGTGATGTAGCCATTAGTAGAACGGACGCACATAAGCTCATTGTTCTTCCCCTTCAGCAAAGTCGTCAATTTCTCTATTTGACCAGTCAGTTCGGCTACTGTCTCCTCCTCCTTTGCCTTCCGAGAAGTTGAAAATGCATCCTATTGCTCCTGCCACCCAGCTAATTTACCATGAGCATCTACTAACTGCTGCTTGACTCACCTCAACTCAGAACTGGATGATCTCAAGGCTTCGTCTGTCTTCCTGAAGAAGTCCGCCTCCACAGCAAATTTCCTCTCTGCTTCCTTTTGCACTCTGACGGCTTCCCCCTTCTGATATTCTGCCTCCTGGAATTGATGCATACAGTCTTGCAACTTCTCACTTAACTCTGAGTTCTTGGTTTGAAGTCCCTCCATGGCACTCTTCAACTTGTCGTACTCCTCTCGGCTCACCATTGTTGACTGCTCAGGAGTAGGTGGATACAAAGGTTCTTAAATAGGGAACGGCAGACCAAACTCTTCGACTCTTCCTTGAAGCCACTCTTCATACCGAGGGTAAGTTCTACAATCTCCTTTTCCAAGGACGGTTCTTCCTCTCTTGATCACCTTGAGCCAGGCCTCAACTGCCTTACGGGATACCGTCAAATCAGGCGAAGAATGGAAAAACAGAGATTCTTCCACATCCTTTTCAAAGGCGGAGTTCTTAAAGCATATCCAAACTGTCTAACTGCTAGAGAAGGATTATAGTTGATTCCTCCTCTTCTTCCTACCAACGGAACATTTGGGAAGTTCCCACAACTATAAATAATATCTGCCCGAAGCAAGCTCCGGTCGGACCACCAAGAAATATCTTCAGCTCTCAACCCCATCAATCTCTTCGACCAACTCAACGAGTCCTTGACATTAACGAACACTCCTGATTTGGGTAGGTGAGAACTGAACCACTTATAAAACAAAGGCACACAACAATTCAACAATCCCCCTTTTCTATTCTTATTTCTGTGGTGCACTGAATGAAAGAAATCTCCTAGCAAGGTCGGTACTGGATTTCTCAACACGAAGAGGCGTATTGCGTCCATGTCCACAAATTTGGCAACATTAAGGAACAAGACAATCCCATACACACAAAGAGCCAACACAGCATTGAAACCCCTCTGGTTACCGTCTTCCAGCTTCTTCTTTGCTTCTCCCAGTAAGAAACTCAGATGAAAACCACTAACTTCTCCCTTCTGACACATATTAGCCTTCCAGACTGATTCCTCCAAATATGTGGCTGAAGCAACCATGCTGAGATCGGGCAGAAACTCAGAACTGTAGAACAATAACTGTGACCTGATAGGAACTCTGAGAAAACTGGCAATCTCCTCCAGAGTAGGGACCAAAATATAATCCGGGAAAGTGAAACATCTCAGTGGAGGGTCATAGAACTGTAGCAGTGTGAATAGGGCGTCATGTTGATCTTTGGAAAGAACCGTGACAAAACTTAGAATCAGACCGTAATCCTCTCGGAATCCTTCTAGAGAACCAGGATCCATTAACTGCGTCAACTGTTGGATGGGCTCCAGACAGACCACCGGAAACTTGTAGGCGACAAGTCTCTTTCTGCCAATATCCATCTTAAGAGAACCAGAAAAACTCCGACTGGAATCAAGAAGAAGATGTAAACCCCCTTGAAATGGATAAACATGTGTTAAATGATATGAATGCAAATGATGTGATGATGTGAATGCAATGCAGTGGCATGTCAATCAGGATTGCTGTATCTGCTTGAACATATGTCAGGTTACACTGTCTGAAGAGAAAACCACTGAGGAATATAATACAAGATCAAAGCTCTGCTCCAGAAAACCGGGTTGGTTGGAGGTTAAGGTTTCCTGAATTTAGCCCGCCCCTCACTGGTAGGTTCTAAGAACAGAAGTTCGTCAACTTCAGCCCTTCAGTCGCGAATAATACGTTTACCACTGAAGGTTTGGCATTATTACGGGATAAAAGACCTCCACTGACTCCCCTCAACAGGACATCCTAAAGCAAGTTCCCAGTCTCGCGGTCCTCAGATTGATCAGCGAGAATGCGCCCACCAGAGCTAACATAATCACGTCTCGGAGGAGAGGCCTCGACTGAGTTCTCGGGAAATGGTCACCAGAGTCGACGATTTCTAAAGGAACATCATGTCGTTACGGAACATCCGTAGGACATAATATATCCAAAAGAAACCTCGTCTGGGTGTGGTTCTTCACGAACGACTTAACGTAGCAACATGCCACGCAAGCCTCATGATCATCCACTCTAAAACCTGTGTGTACACTCAAGCCTGGGTAATGGGCTTATCTCTCGTAGAACATCCCATCCCAACAAACAAACAACAGCTCCAACAGATACAACAGATGAATGCAAGCAAGTAAGTAAATAAATGTACAAAAGCATGAACACCCAATGAACCAGAAATCACAAAAGCTAGGAGGGACTCGCTTAGGGAAGATGGACCAGCAAGAGGTCAACTTCTTAAGTCCCCAGCAGAGTCGCCAACTGTGGCAACCTGAAAAATACAGTGCGCGAAAAAACAACCGGCGAAAGAAAATGACAGAAGAGTCGCCACCGTGCGTTATTCATCCCAAAAGGGGGAAAGGAAACGCTCGAAATAAACCTGAAAAAGGAAAGGACAAGACGGGGTCTCGCAACCAAATCTTGGGTTCGGGAGTCGGTTATGCGAAGGGAAGGTATTAGCACCCCTACGCATCCATAGTACTCTACGGGATCCACTTCTGTAGTTCTTGTCTAAAGGGTGTGAGTTTACCTAATGTGTTTATTTACTAAAAAAGGTTAAGAGAAATGACTCGCGCGGATGTCGCATCCACTGCATACGTATCTCATCTGAATATGAGAATCAGAGTCTTCGTAGCTCGGCTGACCTATGGGTTGGGGGGATGTGTGCTCGCTAAGACATCGCGTCTTATGCCTACGTATCTCATCTGGAATGAGAATCAGAGCAAGCCGTAGTTCGGCTAACTACGGGGTTATGGATTAGGTTTTGGACGAACAACGTTACTACGCAATCTACCGGATGCTCGACCTTTGGAGACTTACTCGCCTGTAGTAGAAGGAGATAACACGTTGCTTTGGGTTTTAGGGTTTGTTCACGTTGTAGGAACGTGCATGCAAAAAGGAAGTCCTAGGCGAAGGAACAGTGCTACCTTAATTGGCATGCAAACGGGAGACTATCTGAAGCCTCGTGTCCTATGGGGAAGCAATCACACCACACAAAACATGTATCTTAAAGTAAAATGCCACCAAGGGGCTCAAACATTGCCTCCTATCGAGGTCTTCCAGCTAAGAAAGCGATAAAGTACGAGAAAGGGAAAAAATTACCACACGGATAAAGATCCGAAGTTACAACAATTAAAGGATTAGCAACCCTGAGATCTCTCCAGCTAGACCATCAAAGAAAATCAGTCAATACGAGTAATCAGAATAAACCTCCGCATGGTATCCCTGCAAGAGTATGTGAGTCCTTACAAAAACTCGACAAAAGGTTAGACAAACAAGATGAAATCTAAGGAAAACAATGCCATGGCAACACAAGACAGGTTAGAACAAACAGAACAAAGAAAAAACGAAAACTGTTGCGTTCGCTACTGCATCGCCTGGCGAAAGCTTAGCGAAGCTTCGCTGCGTGCTCGCCTAGCGAAGCGGCTAGCGAGCGCCTGCGGGTTTTGAATTTCCCATCGATAACAGTACGATTTTAAGGATTCCAAACCCTATGGCATTCCTTTCGGAAACGAAATTATTAAACATTCAAGACACTATTCACATATTCATACGCAAGCATAAACCCGTGTGCAAAACCTGGTGTTACCTCATGCATTCATAAAATTCAACGCATAGAGTAATAGGAACAAAGGCATACCTGAAGAGAGAGGCCGATCGAACGGCGCGGCTGGATTTGCAAAGCTCTGTTAGGGTTTGCGTGAGGCGGAGGCAAAAGAGTGTGTGAATCGGAGTGAACTTCTCAGAGCTGCCTGAAGATTGCTGCAGAGTAGTTCCTAGGTCTCCTTCTCTCAAGACCTTTCTTCGGTGAAACTCCAGTGAAACTCCAAGTGTTTAGTCCTCTACTGCAACTCTTATATTTATAGACTGATTTCGTGGGTAGTGGGATCAAATGAGGGCAACTCAAACCCAAAATCTTTCTGATATTTTCTGAAGTGCGCGCCCTTCGCCTAGCGAAGGACCTGCTCGCCTAGTGAGCATGGCAGTGCTTTTCGCTAGGCGTAGCATCTGCTCGCCTAGCGAGCATGATAGCTCAGCAGCAGATTCTTGCTTCTTCCAGCCTGGCGATTTGCACGGTGAATAGGCCCCATCTGGCCCTGTTGGTAGTACCTCAAGTCTTTTCCTTGTGTTGACTGATCGTCTAAGTAGAACCCACAAAGTGTCCTGGATGATGTCCGAGCTTCTTGGAGCTAGTTCCGATTGACATGATGCAATGTGGTATGAAATGCTAAATGACCTAAAAAGTGAATGCATGAATGAGGAGGGCAAATTTTGGGGTGTTACACACGTGTTCAGTTCAACACACTTTAATCAATCAAAATCTTCCCAATAGAACATTGTTTAATCTTGTCTAATGCGTGTACAAATTAGCACTTAATTATCCCCCACGAGCACACAAGCCCACGTTTAACCGTTAGAGTAAGATCTAAGCACTTGTTCATTAAAACACTTCAACCAATCAAACATCTTTTTTCTCTCCCCCGTGCAATCGAAACCTTTTCACAAACGGACATTGTTTAGTCCTTTCTAATGCGTATACAAAATAGAGCTTAAGTCTCCCCCGCGAGCAAACAAGCTAATGTTTAACCATTAGAATGTAACCTAAATACTTGTTCTCTAAAATAAATCAACCATCACTCATTTGCTACCAAAAACTACGTAGCTTTGAGTTCTCCATCGCACATGGAGATATATAGGAGCAAGATTCACGTCTCATCAAGCACTATAATAAAAAACACAAAAAATATATTTTGTCTTGCCCCGAACTATGTAGGTTTGAATTCCTCATTGTACCTGAGGCTACGTAGGAGCGAGACCCACAATCTTGTCAAGCACCCTAATAAAAACCTTTTTGAGACCCCTTTTCTTTTCCTTTATTATTATTTATCACTTGAAGAAAACAATTAACGATATCTAACATTCAATCGAAAATTTAACTAAAAGGTTCCCGTTGAGCACAACAGACGTGAGGGGTGCTAATACCTTCCCATTGCGTAAATGACTCCCAAACCAAAATTTGGTTGCGAAGACCATTTTCTTTTTCAAAGGTTTTATCGATAGTTTCCATTTCCTTCATTGGAATGAATAAAGTTCGGTGGCGACACTGTTCGAATCATTTTTTCCATGACCATCGCGAAGGATCGTATTTTTCTATATGCGACACTAACATAATTAAAAGGAGTTATATCAATCAAATCGAACGAATCAGTTGGTATCTCCATGAAGAAAAAATGGCATTTAACTTTAACATAAGTAGCATAATAAGTAAAACAAGTGTTCCCAACCCGATGTTACATAATCAGAGTAAGAAACCATTAATCAAAATGATAAACTAAGGAAGTACTCTAAGAGCCAGCTTCCACTTACTTCAGTGAGGTCTACTCTTGAGTATTTGTAGGATGCCCATGTAAAGGCAACATTCAAATAGAAGGGGTGAGAAATACATTCAAATAATTATTGATGCATAAACAAATAGAGTAGATTAAATACAATACAGTTCAAACATAATCCATTATGCTCTACAACACATACATTCAAGTTTCACCCACTTTACCATAATACATCATAGACTCTCAACAACATTATAGACTCATATGCATGTAGTACCGACTTGAACAATGGTTCTTATCCTAAACTAGGTCCTAATCAACTACGAACCCATGGGGTTCACTCAGCAAACCCTGAGCCCCACACCGGGCTCCAAGCCTCAAAGTCAAGCTTGGGACAATTGTCAGCCACCCACATCAAAACCTGTAATTGTCTATTTCACAACAACAACAACTCATGATGCATGAATGAATGTATGCATTATCACAACAACTCAACAACACAAACGGTATCACATCAACCACATAATTTTTTGTACAACATCAACAGGATAGTTTCACATCAAAACCATGTATCTCAACTAAATATTTAATCAAAATACGACAAGAAAACAACCTGCAATTATATTAGCAATTTACCACAACAATTCATCATCAACGAAAACTCAATGTTTCGTTAAACGGTTCATCACATCATCATGTAAACCATAAGAATACACAAATTTTCATAGTTCTATCATCCCAAATCTCATTACCACTATGTAGTTCAGTGTGTTAGCTTTCCAACACTTTGAACGACATCTAAATCAGACTTACGGAATGAAAGTTATTACCAAAATTGTCTCGATATGTCAACAATTCATTAACTGAACATATGAATAAAAACTTCACCAACACAGTAGGCATATGAATAATACTCAAACAATTCACCTATCACTATCATGTTATAGCTTTGAGTGTTAGCTTCCTAACACTTCAAACACATATTGTTTGGATACACGGTTAAAAATTTATGAGGTAAAACATTAAAGCATGTCATAGTTAAAAATACAAAATTTTCCAAAACTCACATAGTGACAACCGGTTGTCACTCTGCTACAACCGATTGTCACTCTACTACAATCAATTGCACATAGAAAAATTTCACTTTTCACACACTATCGATAGGTTGTACTGCTATGTCAATCGTTAGACACCCTTAAATTTTCCAAAAATTAAACTGATTCAATCGATTTCTTCCTCTTGTCAATCGATTGACATTCATCAGATTTTCAAAATTTCAAGATTTCTCTGCTACGAGTAATTCTTCGAATCCAAACCCTCAATCACCAAACCAATTCCAAATTAATTCCTTTGAAACACCTAAAATCACATTCTACCAATACTAATGCATCAAACGTCATCTAATCGACATAAACTACAATTTTTCTCATGAATTCATTACTCAAAATCATACCCCAAAACACCCAAAATCACCATTTATTCAAGAACACAAAAAAAATATCAATACACATAATTGAAATCAAACATGGCATATGAAAGCAGAATCTTTAACATAAAATCATCAACATTCATCATGAATCAAGGAGGAACAAACCCTATTGGAGGTTAAGAGAACCTCTCTACCCATTCATGATTTAACACCCATAGATGAACTATCCCCCCCCCCCCCCCCCCCAACCTGATTAGTCCAACAAATACGAAAGAATCCTTGAACACTTTTCTTAAGCCCTTCTCCACTTTCCTCTTACCCTAGCCCTTTTTTTGTCTCTTCCAAGTTTTTCATGTACTATGTTAAACTCACTCTTTCTCCACTTCTCTCTTATTTCTAATAACCCTATTCATCCTAATTATGTTTTCCCTCTATTACCCCTAACTCATCCCCATAATTTAGTAACTTACCCTTAATTCCTCTACACATCCTTATTTTTATTATGATTTTAATATTCCAATATATTCACCAAATTAAATAAATACTCTTATTATTTAATCACTAAAATAAACTCTAAATAATTCTGTTGATTTCTGCACCACCTAATCATTTTAATTGGCCCAACCCATTAATGTTCCAAAGCACACAAAAACCCACATAATTCACAATTAATTCGATAAAAACGAATAATTGAAAATAGGGTGTTATAACTCTTCCCTACTTACAAAAAATTTGCCCTAGAAAATTACCTGAGGAAACAGAGTCGTATACGACTCTCTCATTTGCTCCTCATGCTCCCAAGTCATACTTCCACCAGCTGGTCCCCCCCCCAACCTTCACCAAGGCAATCCCCTTACCATGCAACTGCTTCACTTCTCGATCATCTGTCTGCATGGGCGATGCCTCAATAGTCAAGTTCTCTCTCATTTGTATATCGCCCACTTGGATCACATGAGACGGATCTGGAATGTATCTCCTCAACTGAGACATATGAAACATATCATGAAGATTAGAAAGTGGTGGTGGCAAGGAAATATGATAGGCCACCTCTCATATCTTCTGTATGATCTGGTATGGAGAAATAAAACATGGCATGAGCTTTTGAGACTTCAAGGCTTGACCAACACCGGTTACTGGGGTAACTCTAAAAAACACATAGTCCCCCTCTTGGAACTCAAGTGCCTATCTCCTTTCATTCTGGTAACTCTTCTTGCGGCTCTATAAAGCTTTCATCCTCTCTTAGATCATCTTGATCTTCTCAGAAGTTTATTACAGAATCTCAGGTCCAATTACTGCACTCTTGTCACTACCGGGGCTACGTGATAACGAGACCGGGGACTTGAAAACTGAATTAGACATCAGAAGAGTCTCCATCAAATTTTATTTATTCATATAATAAGGAAAGGGGAAATAGTCGATAAAATCCTCAGAAAAGAGATGCGCACAGGAAGCGCTAAATTATGGATAAAGAACCAGTCTCGCAACTGAGATCGGGTTCGGAAGTCGGTTACACAAGGGAAGGTATTAGCACCCCTCACATCCATAACACTCCATGGGAACCCTTTAAGCTATCTGCGTATATGGGTATTTATCTTGTTTATTGCTTTATTTTTTCAAAAATAGTGTGAAAGAATGAGATTTTGGATTTTTTATTATTGTGCTTACCAAGGATTACGACCTTTGTGCCTACGTATCATTCATCGGGTGATGAAGAATCATAGCTCCATAGTTCATAGTAGAAAATGTTTATGTTGGTTGATTTTACCTTTAAGAAAAGGGTTTTCGGAGTGATGCCCTAAGGCACAAAAATGAATTTGATGGGTTATGTTGATTTTACCTTGAAGAAGGGTTTATGAAGACATTATTTATGATTAGATTGCACTAAAGTCTAGGGGTGGAGGGTGAATATTCTAGATAAATAAGCCAAGTGTCTTGTGTCCAAAATAATTAGAGTAAGGGTAGGAAATCTCCATTCTTACTCATACTCCGCCACTTAAGGCTCGTGGTGCACAATATTAATCATAGTTTTATTGTTTTCTTTGAGTTTGATTATGAAAAATGCCACTTGATGTTGGATCAAGAGTTTATTGGTTTAATTATGAAATTGGTGATGGATAAAGAAAATACAACATAACCAAGCAAGAAATTAAAGAGTCTCATTGTAAGGTAGTCTAAGAGAAAGCCTTGTGTGTGAAAAAGTGATCTAAGCTAACAAAGGATAATGGTCTTACAATCATGTCTCCCTAGGGTAATGCCATGATGATATTCTTGCAACAGGTATGTAAGTTACAGATGAAATCCAAAGTCAAGGGATAAGTATCATAGGATAAAGGTAAGATCCTCCAAGCAAAGGTCTTAAGTGAGATCCTCTAAGTCCAATGGTCGATTACAAGTGGAATGATTCTTTTTGGTCTTATCATTTTATCATGTTTTTGTTGTTTTTAATTGTATGATGACAATGGAGTAAAGGACAATAATAAACATGCATGATGAGTATATACAATGATGATGATGAGTGTTATAACATAAATTACAATGCAAAGACATAAAAGTAAATATCAAGGTAATAATAATAATATAACAAAGGTTAATGAGTATGGATAACATAAAATAAACCGTAATACAATAATAAAAGGATCACAATAATGATTAGTGATAGCAAAATTAATGAAGTATATTTAATGGTTAGTAATATGTTCAAGGTAACATGTGAGGATTATCTATCCATAGGTCAAAATATTCAAAATATGGCGCATCAGGGGATAACTTATCACTGATGCAAAGTATTGAAGCTTCTCAATGATCAACTAACAATAGATTTGTAACAATCAAATTTATACAACCCCAATTCCATCTATCAATAGTTTTACAAATGAAAGATTGTATCACTCAAAGGTTAAAGGTTAACAAGTTGATTAATGGTTAGGTTAGACAAGTTATACAAAGATTACTGTACAAAGTAAACAAGGAAGCATAATGGTTAGAGAGTTAGTAAATAATGGAAGCATAATAGGTCAAATGAAGTCACAACAAGTCAAACGGAACCATAAGTTAGAATATACAAGCAAAGGATTCATCTATGTGTCAAATGATTCAAGTTTGGTTGATATAGAGGCAACCTATCTATGCCTCAAAGTATCATGAATGATCCATTGATAGATTTGAAACATAGAAGGTTTTATCAACCCTAATCAATCCATAATCATGACCAAATAGATCTCATTAGCCATCAATGTTCAAGGCATGAAAAGTCAACCAAAAAATGTTCAAATAAAATGAAATAAAGTGTAATAAAATAAAAGAGGGAAAAGTAAACTTAGTTTGTGTTGGAAATTTTTTTATCATAATAAAAATAAAAGGGGAAAAAATTAGTACCAAAATGGAAATAAATAGGGTTAAAATAAAAAATAAAAGTATAAAAACATAAAACAAGACAAATGGGCGCACTAGGGGTTGAACCCCTGACCTTGGGGTCATGGGGTCAACCCCCTCCCACTGGGCCAAGCACCCTTTGGTGTTAGCTAGTGCCTTCAGAAAATATAATATTAAAATACAATGTAAAATGAGACATGTGTGCATGGAACTTCGTCTTCAACCTCCAACCACCAAAATCCAACTTCTGCAACTCGTGTTTTCAAATGGATTCAAAAATGGAGTCAACCTCCAAACACATCATCATTGTCCTCTCTACACTCATGAGCCAATGATTGGCTCAGAGTGTGGAGTATTTTACATGAACTCAAAAATTAAACTTTACCTAAAAATTAAATTAAATTATGAACAATGGATAATCAAAGCTTAGACCCTAGAGTTAAGCTTCAGTGAATGATTTCGAATGAAATGGTAACTTGTTTGAGTGAAGGGGGTGAGTGGAACTACTTGATCGGAATCGGTTTCAGAGTGGAACTCTAATGAGTATGAGTAGCTCAGGTGAGGTGTTGGGAAGGTGAGTTAGTGTTTAGGAAAGCTTGAGTGATGTTAAGGGATAGATTCTGAGCACTTGGTTTGGATGGAAATGGTTCAAAACTCGAAAATGGGAACTATGTTTTCAATGGAGAAACATGGTTTTGCAGCAAAGTGATTTTGGCTCTTCAAGCTTGGTTCTTAGATGGAATACCTTCCTCTATTTACAGGGAAGGTGTTGGAGTGTTTTGGAGGGAGAATGAGAGGGATTTGATTAGATTTTGATTGACCCCGAAAAGTGATAAAAGTGTGAACTTGTTGGCCAAGTGTGGTTTCTCTTTGGTCTACAATTAGCCTCCTTCCACTTGGTTATGAAGTTAACATGCTTTATTTGAAGTAGGGATGGTTCCAGTGATGCTGAGGTCCCTTTTGCTTGTTACCATTTTGGGAATTTTTTCACCTTTTGACTTTTGATCGGGTTGATCACATGTGGCTTGGTTCCTCTTTTTTTTTTTGCAAATGTATCATACAAAGTTGTGGTGTTTGGTATCAGAATGAGGTGAAACAAACAAGTTTAGAGGGTTAATGCATGATTATGCATAGCCTGATTGGTGTGATCTGACTAGGTGCACCATGATGAAACCCTATCTTTGCACTTGGGCATTTAAAATTGGCTCATGCGTTTTGCATGAAACTTATGCCAAATACTATTTACCATGTCCTTGATCAAAGGAAAAAGGAACCAGGTCAAAAGGAGTTATGGTTTGGAAATGGCAATTTGGTAAAGTGATGGTGTTGGACATGATTCTAGGTCTTGTTATACCATTGGACCAGCTTGGCCAATGCAACAATTGAGGTCCTTGCCCAATGAATTAGATGTTGGAACTTGAAACAAAGTTGAAGAGGGAATCAATTAGGAAATTTGGCATAAAAAAGATATTGAAAAGATTGAAAGATAAAAAAGTTATGGACTTTGGACCAAATTATAGGCCCTTCTTGTCAAAATGTGACCAACCAACATGACCTAGAATTGTTATTTTGAGATTTCTTGATTTTTAAGGTACAATGATGGATATTTGAAGCTCATATGATCATATCATGATGTAAAATGAGGCTTGGAGCTTTGTGAGGTGTTTTTATTTCAAGTCCATGGGTGGACCAAGGCATTGAAAAATGGAAAAAGTTCATGATCAAATCAAGTACTTGTATCATGAATGAAATGGGTGTTTGATTGGTAAATTATGGTTGAAATTGACTTGAATTGAAGGGTATGATAGCTGCCCCTATTTAATCTTCTTGGACCTGAATGTATGGATAGCAATGACTTCCAATGAGTTCATGGTAAAAGGGGATTAAATACTAAAAAAAGTAACCATAATTTTTCCCTTTTGGGGGTGATAGAGTGATATGAGTTGATTTGTTAGGGATGATATCTTGGAAAGTATGATATGCAATGCGATAAATGTTATGCAACGCAAGTATCTCTTCAAAGAGGAAACTCAGATGACAAGACTCTAAGAAGAAAGGTGGGGAAGAAACTCTGTTTGGGGTAAGAATATGTAAAAGAGAGGTGATTGTCCATAGCAACGGCTGGGGAAGAAAAAGTTCACCGGTGATTCCTAGGAATGGCTAAAACACCTGACTCTGATAGAGAGATATAGATTCAGTGGCGATTCCTAGAAACAATTGGAATACCTTATATCTACTAGGGAGCAACAAAGTGAGTTCGTGATGATTCTTAACAACGGCTAGAATACCTGACTCTGTGGGGAGAAACTCTAGGTTTAGTGATGATTCCTAGCAACGGCTGGAATACCTGACTCTACTAGAGAGAAAGAAGAGGTGTGGTGACGATTCTTAGCAATGACTAGAATATCTAACTTTGAGGGAAAAAAGATGTTCAGCGACGATTCCTAGCAACAACTAGAATACCTAACTCGACTGGGGATTAAACTAAATGGTTCAGTGACGATTCCTAGCGAGGACTGGAATACTTGACTTTGGTTAGGGATATTTTAAAGTTCATGATGATTCTTAGCAACGACTAGAATACCTGACCCGTGCTGGAAAAAAAAGAGGTTCAACGACGATTCCTAGCAATAGCTTGGAATTCCTGACTTATGTTGGGGGGAAAAGTTTAGCGACGGTTCCTAGCAATGGCTTGGAATACCTGACATCTAGCAAGGGAATGTTTAATGGTGACAATTCCTATCAACAACTGGAATGTACGATTTGTGGGGAATCAAAATTGTTCAGTGAGGATTTCTAGTAACGACATAAATACCTGACTCTGTTTGGGGAATGATTTGAGAGTTAGTGATGTATCTTAGCAACGACTAGAATACTTGACTCTACTGGGGGAAATCCCTAACAACGGTTGGGAAGTTAGAAGTTTGATGAATTCTTTTCGAGTAAGATTGGAATGTGAATTGAAGAGGATACTTATAATGAAATGTTATGTATGCGAAATGCCGATGTATGTCCGGGCTATTGGGGAATATGCAAATGCAAGGTTTACGAATTGTGTCAAGTATGATTGAGCTTTGCAGGGGATAATTTGTTAAGAGTGCCAATGGTGATTAGACTTTGAATTTTCTTGGGGAGTGTGGGATGACTTCCCGATATCAAAATCTGGATCTTCTAATGTCCAAGTTGCATCTGGCGTAATAGCTGAGGATCTTCCTGTTGGGGAATTCACTGGGGAATTTCTTGATTGGGTTAAGTCCAAGGGACTGTGTGGAATTATGGTCTTGGGTATACCAAGAATATTGGACTATGGTTACCTTTAGATACTTTTGAAAGAGAAGTAACTTCAATGTTTCCCCTTAAAAGTTTTTTTTTGGCAAAAAATTGTTTTACCCTAAAATTTCCAATACAATGTAAATTAAATAAAGTCACACTTCACAAATAAAGTAGGAAAAGTAGAAGTATTGAGCACATATGATGGAATTGATTTTATTGATAAAAATGATCCTAAAAAAATGGGTGATTTGTACAAGGAAGTAGTTCCTAAAAGAGGCGATTGCAAAAAGAAACTGAAAAACTTTAGTGGCAACTGAAATAACTTCGATTTCCACCAAGTTTCGATTTTGCTATAATCCTTATGTCCTCGAAGGTCCTTGGATATTTCTTTGGGAGAAAGTGATTAGATTGACTCGCTGAGGAGTGCAAAAGATTATTTGCGGAATGCAGCCTCTCACCTTCATGAATCCCTAATTTTTTCCTAGACCGTCTGTCATACCCCAAAATTTGCCCGTTAATCTTGCAAGACATTTTTCAAGGCACTCCAACTCATTTTTCAAGGCATTGATCTTAAAGGAACAAAGACCCATCCCACAGGTGGCCCAAATCCAGAAAATGGCCTAAACTGGCTTGCTCGCTAGGCGAGCAAATCCTTCGCCTAGCGAACCCTTCGCTACACCACTCGCCTAGCGAAGCTTGCGAATACCAGAATTTTTGGGCTTCATTCTGAGCCCATTAGGTCACACAAAAAGCATTATAAATACCAGAACTTCAGTCAGAAAGAGGGAAACGGCGACAGAGAGAAGGAATAGCAAACCCTGGAGGCTAACCCAGAGAATTCAGAGCAACCCTAAAGGAAACCCTGAAGGAAACTCATTTGCACAAAGGTTACCTCCGCCCAACTCAATCCGGCGCCAACCCTAAGAGTGACTTGCCAATTCAAGGTTGTCATTCAATTGCAAACAGGTTTACATTACTACTCCCGCTTTATGTTCTTAATTTACATGTGGCATTATGATTGAATTTATAAAAACATCTTAAGTTTTGCATGTGAATTTAAGCATGTATGGATATCTTGAACGTTTAACCATGTAATTTCTGTAATGGATGCCATAGGGTTTGGAGCTTGCTGAAATCGTACTGTTCTAAAATTCAATACCCGCAGCCGTTCGCTAGCACATCGCTAAGCGAACCTGTAGCGAGTGTTCGCTAAGCCCTCGCTAGGCGAGGCAGCAGCGAACATGACAGTCGCTGATTTTTTCGTTCTGATCTTTGCTCATCTGACATGTTTTATTATCACCATGCATTGTTTATCTGACACTATTACTGTTGTGATTCCTTTTGTTTGGTGCAATTCTCGATTGTACCCTGATTTGGTATTCTGACCTGTTTGCTGAATTTTGTAAGGGTTCACATACTCCCGGAAAAGGTAGCTTGCTAGGTATTCCACTTTATTTGTGGGATACCCTTGTGGAGATTCATCCTAATTACTTAATTGATTTTAATGTGGAGATTCATCCTAATTACCTAATTGATTATAAAATATTGCCTTTGAATATGTGATCTTGGACCTCTCTTTGTTGCCTTACGGTATTACGGTATTACGGTCATGTCCCGCGAATGTGGGGATACACTTAGCAAAGACCCTTCGGTTAAATCATCATGTCCCTATAAGATAAATCATCGTCCCTCGGATGTTGCCTGCGAATATATGATTTTGTCCCTCGATGACCCGTCGTTGTAGCCTACGGTTAAGTGATGATCGTCCCTTCGAATGCTAAGGTATCCTTACAAATGTTGCCTTCAATGACCAATCGATGACCCTACGATGTCCCTTTTACATCCAAAGGATAAAACTACTTACTTCTCAATAGTAAGGACAGTTTTACCCTCATAAGGATAGGAAATACCCATAAAGACCTTGGGTAGGTATAACTCTTAAATGCTGAATCACGACTCAAAATACTTTTCACACCTCCCACTTTGCAAAACATCTACTAGAAAATCACCACTTGATATACATTCGTACTAGAATCATTGCCAAGTTATATTTTTCTAAACAGCTTTCAAAATTAAACGAGATAAATACTTTGTATACATTCGTACAAGAATCATTACAAAGTTAAACTCTCTTTTCAAAACATTTTCTAAGCAATTCACAAACACTTTTTCAGACAAGAAAAACACAAGTGATCAAGCAATTAAGAGCCCATGGATAACCATGGATACAAAGGGTGCTAACACCTTCCCTTTGTATAATGTACCTCCCGAACCCAAAATCTAATTAAGGTCTTTCCTGTTCTTTTCCACCTTTCCTTCTTGGATAAAAGAAAAGTCGGTGGCGACTCTTGCTATCCGCGACATTTGCTTTCCAAAGCAAAAACACACAAAGTCCAGTTCACCGTATGACAGAACTGGCGACTCTGCTGGGGAATTAAAAAGAGAGGTTGCCTTAAAAAAAAAAAGATCACTTATTTGAATTGTCTTTTAAGGGATTTGCTTGGGTGTTTTATACTTGAGTGAAAGATCCTACACCCGGATCTAGTGTACCTTAGGTAAGTAGCAATAGATCATCGCGACTATCCGGCGTATACTGGAATGGTTAAAATGATGGCTACAGTTAATGTGACACTTTGGATGTCCTGATGTTCCTCATGTTTACTTGAGGAAAAATTTGGCATCCGCGTGGTGTCATCAAAGCGTCAACCAGACCTTTAGAACCCTAATTGACTCATCCTGGCCATTAGAAAGTAGTGAGATAACTGACTTCGGTTCCGACTGGGGTTGGTTGAGACTCGATACTACACTCCTCGAGATTGGACTTTAGGGAAGCTTTGGTCAACCACTTGGTGTTGCACTGAAGTGGACTTAAAGGAAGGTCAATGATTGGAGATCCTGTTAGAACCCGGTTACTATTCTAGGACAGGTTGAACCAACCAAACTTCAGTGGGGAGGGTACTTACCTATGAAACTCATGCAAGCCTTAAAACCTAGGAATGATTGTTGTGTGACTTGCTTGTGTTTGTTATCATCTTAACATCATAACATCATAACATCATAACATCATAACATCATGGCATTGTACTAACCATTTCAAGGACTTTAAACATTAAAAACATTTCATACATTGCATAGCATGACATAACATTGCATAACAGGTACCCTAAAGGGATCAATGTTCTCACGGTTTTCCTCCAAACAGAAAAATGGACCTCGAACAAACTGTCAAAGATCTCTAGGCTCAAAATGCTCAATTCCAGGAGATGATCTTGAACTTATCCAAGGGGCAGGAGGAACTGAAGGCTCTCTTGCTCGAGAAGAAGAAAGATAAGAAAGCTGTGAGTTATATTAACCCCGGAAGAAGGCTTAAAGGACAGGCTGCAGGAGTCAAGATTAGGATTCCGAAGGATCGAGAAGAGGGGACAAAAAATGATTCGGAAGATGAGAATGCTGACCCTTTCAACCATGAGGACGATGATGAAGATTATGAAAATGAACAATACTCTCCAAAAGATGATAAGTATAAGTTGCTGGAAGAACGCATGCTAGCTATGGAGGGTCAGAAGGTGCCCGGTCTGGATTTCGAAAGCTTAGGTCTGGTCTCTGGTGTGGTTATTCCTCGCAAATTCAAGATCCCCACTTTCACTAAGTACGATGGTGCATCTTGTCCTCAGATGCATCTAAGAGCTTATGTGAGAAAGATTCAGCCGTATACCACTAATAGGAAACTATGGATCCATTTCTTCCAAGAGAGTCTGTCTGGCACACAGTTAGAATGGTACTATCAGCTCGAGAGCTCTAACATCCGCACCTAGACTGATTTAGCGACAGCTTTCTACAAGCACTACCAGTATAATTCTGAATTGGCACCTACTCGGCTACAGTTGCAGAATATGACTATGGGATCTAAAGAAAGCTTCAAAGAATATGCTTAAAAATGGAGAGATTTGGCTGGCAGAGTCAAACCCCCTATGACTGATCGAGAATTAGTGGACATGTTCATGAGCACACTGACTGGCCCATTCTACAGCCATCTATTGGGAGGTTTCTCATCAGGTTTCACTGAACTTATATTAACCGGTGAACATGTTTAAAGCGGCATTCGAAGTGGAAAGACACAGGCGGCTACCTCTGATCCTCCGGAGACTCCTAATGTCATCACTGCTCCTCTGCCTAATCATGATAAGACTGTTAATGCTGTAGAAGATGCTGATAACGATTATGACTTGGATAGCTGGATTTTCCCAACAATTGGTGACGGATTCAATAATTGGAAGGCTGAAGACACTATCCCGATTTCCTTTAGTCAGGAGTAATTGTTATTGCTATTTTAGTGTTTTAAAGCATTGTGTCTATGCTCGGGGCACAATAGCTAATTTGTTAAGGGTTTTGTCATTTTCATAAGCATATTCACATTCAATAAATCAATGGACCCTTTTGCATTCAAATATTGCGCTCTTTATCTTTCCTGTCATCTTTTAAACAAGCTATGTTTTCTTACACACACTCACGTAACAAATTGCCGATCCATATCCACTCTGGATCCTGTTGGTAATAACTCTTCTACTGTTCATTATGACTTTGAAAATCCGATCTACCAAGCCGAGGATGGAAGTGAGGAAGATTGTGAAGTACCTGAGAACTTGCCAGACTGTTACTGCAAGAAGAAAAGACTATACAGCCGCATGAGGAATCAATTGAAACTGTAAATCTGGGTACAAAAGTAGACAAGAAAGAAGTCAAAATAGGAGCAGGCTTGGAAAACAGTGTCAAAGAAAGATTGATTCAGATGTTACATGACTAGGTAGAGGTTTTCGCTGGAAAAATCAAGAGATAATACGGAATGATGAACGTCAAGAAGCTTTTGACAAAATCAAGAAGTATCTCCAGGAACCTCCAATTCTGATACCACCAGTTGAAGGAAGACCTCTAATCATGTATTTGACCGTGTTAGAAAATTCAATGGGGTGCGTGTTGGGGCAACATGACGAGTCTGGTCGAAAAGAGCATGCAATATACCACCTTAGCAAAAAGGTACCGACTGTGAAACAAGATACTCACAGCTCGAGAAAGCTTGCTGTGCTTTGGCTTGGGCTGCTCGCTAACTAAGACAGTATATGTTGAATCATACCGCTTTATTGATTTCTAAGATGGAATATATTTGAGAAACCTGCTCCCTCCGGAAGAATAACAAGATGATTACTGAACTCTGCACGCAGTTCAAAATAAAACACCATAACTCTTCTCCGTACCGGCCAAAGATGAACGGCGCCGTGGAGGATGCTAATAAGAATATCAAGAAGATCATACAAAATATGACAGTAACGTACAAAGACTGGCATGAGATGTTACCGTTTGCTCTCCATGGTTATCGCACTTCAGTGCGCACTTCGACAGGGGCAACTCCGTTCTCTTTAGTCTACGGAATGGAAGCCGTTTTACCAGTGGAAGTTCAGATTCCCTCTCTAAGAATCATGAAAGAGGCGGGCTTAGATGAAGATGAATGGATTCAAACTCGACTCGATCAGATAAATTTGATTGATGAAAAGAGACTTGCGGCTGTTTGTCATGGGCAGATATATCAGAAGCGCATGACCCAGGCATTTAACAAAAGAGTCAAGAGACAGGTGTATCAAATTGGCGACTTGGTGATCAAGCGTATCATTCTACCACAAGGTGATCCCAGAGGCAAATGGACCCCCACATACGAAGGGCCATTTGTAGTTAAGAAGGTATTCTCTGGTGGAGCCATGATACTTGCTACAATGGATGGCGAAGATTTCCCGCATCCTGTGAACGCGGACATAGTTAAAAAATACTACGCATGAAAGAGACCCGCTAGGTCGACGTATCTAGGCAAAAGTAAGGGCATCCCGGCGAACTAAAAGGGTTCGGGCAAAAATTAGGGATTAACATATAAAAACGTACACCCGGCAAGTCGAAAACTTGAAAAGGCGGCTTGGGCAAAAAAGGCTATCCCGGTGGACTGAAAACCTGAAAAGGCGGTCCAGGCAAAAATTAGGGATTAAAGCGTATGACTATGTCCCGTTCTCGGTCAGCTTCACCCAAGTTCAAGGGACTGAACAAGCCAATCACTTCTATCCGACAACAGGAGATGAGAGGCTTGAAGACATAATGACAGTAGTGGAATTAAAATCGATGGGACTTTTTCTGCATAGCTTTCTCTTTGTTTTCTTGACAATTTCCTCTTACTAGGATTTCTGTCTCCTTGTACTCAAATTTCCTGTTTATAGGCCCTCTTTCAAAGTCGATACCATTTTATCTTCCAAAAAGATGCTTTTATTTTACTTTCTCTATTTTGTTTCCCTAAACGTCCATTGATTTGATTCGAATAAGTATATGCGTTTGAACATGATTGATGTTTACCGAAAATACATGCATAAAATAGCAACAACAGTTACTAAAAGACTTTAGGATCGTGGATAAGGTCTAACCATGCTTTCCGATGAATCCGGTTGCTAATCCTATTCCCCAACAAAAACCAGTTACTCCCCAGAAGAAATTGGCATCGCTAAACAGACTGATCATCTCTTCCATCCCCAGCCAGGCTCTGCTGACTATTTCTACCATCAGACCGAAATCAAGTATCCCCCAGCTAAGAAAGGGCCATCAATACAAATATCTCCAACCAGAATATTGGGATTTATTTTCCCCTGGCAAAATTTTCGGACGCATAATTCATTCATTACATCATTTCACATCATACGCATGCATACAATGTTCGCATTTATTTTCGAAAGCATAAAACATCTCATGCACCATGACATGGCACAAAGCTAACTTTATTTTTCAGGTTAATTATCCTTCGGATACAGTCAAAATAAAGGTTCATTCGGACAGACACCCTCAGCGGTTACATTCGAGATTCGGATACATCTTTCAGATATAATCCATGTGAATATTCATTCTGACAAGCATTCTGATATCCTCCTAATGATGGCATCTTTAAGCCCATCCCAGACATTTATTGCAAATACAACATATGCAAATGTTATCAGATATAGCCTAACGTACGGTTCATTCTGATTCAACTCAACATATGATTCCTTCAATTATTCCAATACGGTCTAGCGTACGACCCATTTGGATCTTCAAATCCTCAGATACTACCTAGCGTACGGTACATTCCGAGGTGTAGTCTAGCGTACAACTACTTTCTTTTTCAGATACAGCCTAACGTACGGCCCATTCTGCAACTCAGATACGATCTAACGTACGATCCATTCTGATCTTCAAATCCTCATATACTACCTAGCGTACGGTACATTCCGAGGTGTAGTCTAGCGTACGACTACTTTCTTTTTCAGATACAGCCTAACGTACGGCTCATTCTGCAACTCAGATACGATCTAACGTACGATCCATTCTGATCTTCAAATCCTCAAATACTACCTAGCGTATGGTACATTCCAAGGTGTAGTCTAGCGTACGACTACTTTCTTCAGATACAACCTAACGTACGGCTCATTCTGCAACTCAGATACGGTCTAGCGTATGATCCATTCCGATTCTTATTTCGTCAGATACGGCCTAACGGACGGCTCATTCTGCAACTCAGATACGATCTAGCGTATGATCCATTCTGATCTTTCATCCCCAGTGAAGTCACCCGCCTAATGGACAACTCATTCTGCTATTCAGATACGAGCTAGCGAATGGTCCATTCTGATCCTTTATCCCCAGCAGGGTATGATCCATTCGGATCCTTATCTCATTAGGTTCAACTTACCCTAATATCACCTAATGAATGGCTCACCATACGGTCTGGCGTACGACCTGGTGTGGCACCCATGTCTTCGGATTGGTCTGATGTACGACGCCCTCTGAAGCTATCATCATCAAACTTCCTGGATGGCATCTTTAAGCCCATCTCCATCAAGACTAATTAACAAGTGCAAATTTTTGGGGCATTCTAAGTGTTCAATATTCTTCCACCTCCAGACCACGAATGGCGTACATACCATTCTAACTCTCTCGGTTCAAGAATATTGAACAGGGGCAGCTGTCATACCCCAAAATTTGCCCGTTAATCTTGCAAGACATTTTTCAAGGCACTCCAACTCATTTTTCAAGGCATTGATCTTAAAGGAACAAAGACCCAGCCCACAGGTGGCCCAAATCCAGAAAATGGCCTAAACTGGCTTGCTCGCTAGGCGAGCAAATCCTTCGCCTAGCGAACCCTTCGCTACACCACTCGCCTAGCGAAGCTTGCGAATACCAGAATTTTTGGGCTTCATTCTGAGCCCATTAGGTCACACAAAAAGCATTATAAATACCAGAACTTCAGTCAGAAAGAGGGAAACGGCGACAGAAAGAAGGAATAGCAAACCCTGGAAGCTAACCCAGAGAATTCAGAGCAACCCTAAAGGAAACCCTGAAGGAAACTCATTTGCACAAAGGTTACCTCCGCCCAACTCAATCCGGCGCCAACCCTAAGAGTGACTTGCCAATTCAAGGTTGCCATTCAATTGCAAACAGGTTTACATTACTACTCCCGCTTTATATTCTTAATTTACATGTGGCATTATGATTGAATTTATAAAAACATCTTAAGTTTTGCATGTGAATTTAAGCATGTATGGATATCTTGAACGTTTAACCATGTAATTTCTGTAATGGATGCCATAGGGTTTGGAGCTTACTGAAATCGTACTGTTCTAAAATTCAAAACCCGCAGCCGTTCGCTAGCACATCGCTAAGCGAACCTGTAGCGAGTGTTCGCTAAGCCCTCGCTAGGCGAGGCAGCAGCGAACATGACAGTCGCTGATTTTTCCGTTCTGATCTTTGCTCATCTGACATGTTTTATTATCACCA
The DNA here is from genome assembly GCF_024323335.1 of Lathyrus oleraceus. Taxonomy (NCBI): domain Eukaryota; kingdom Viridiplantae; phylum Streptophyta; class Magnoliopsida; order Fabales; family Fabaceae; genus Lathyrus; species Lathyrus oleraceus. The sequence continues at coordinate 306,446,573 of NC_066580.1, forward strand.
TGCATTGTTTATCTGACACTATTACTGTTGTGATTCCTTTTGTTTGGTGCAATTCTCGATTGTACCCTGATTTGGTATTCTGACCTGTTTGCTGAATTTTGTAAGGGTTCACATACTCCCGGAAAAGGTAGCTTGCTAGGTATTCCACTTTATTTGTGGGATACCCTTGTGGAGATTCATCCTAATTACTTAATTGATTTTAATGTGGAGATTCATCCTAATTACCTAATTGATTATAAAATATTGCCTTTGAATATGTGATCTTGGACCTCTCTTTGTTGCCTTACGGTATTACGGTATTACGATCATGTCCCAAGAATGTGGGGATACACTTAGCAAAGACCCTTCGGTTAAATCATCATGTCCCTATAAGATAAATCATCGTCCCTCGGATGTTGCCTGCGAATATATGATTTTGTCCCTCGATGACCCGTCGTTGTAGCCTACGGTTAAATGATGATCGTCCCTTCGAATGCTAAGGTATCCTTACAAATGTTGCCTTCAATGACCAATCGATGACCCTACGATGTCCCTTTTACATCCAAAGGATAAAACTACTTACTTCTCAATAGTAAGGACAGTTTTACCCTCATAAGGATAGGAAATACCCATAAAGACCTTGGGTAGGTATAACTCTTAAATGCTGAATCACGACTCAAAATACTTTTTACACCTCCCACTTTGCAAAACATCTACTAGAAAATCACCACTTGGTATACATTCGTACTAGAATCATTGCCAAGTTATATTTTTCTAAACAGCTTTCAAAATTAAACGAGATAAATACTTTGTATACATTCGTACAAGAATCATTACAAAGTTAAACTCTCTTTTCAAAACATTTTCTAAGCAATTCACAAACACTTTTTCAGACAAGAAAAACATAAGTGATCAAGCAATTAAGAGCCCATGGATAACCATGGATACAAAGGGTGCTAACACCTTCCCTTTGTATAATGTACCTCCCGAACCCAAAATCTAATTAAGGTCTTTCCTGTTCTTTTCCACCTTTCCTTCTTGGATAAAAGAAAAGTCGATGGCGACTCTTGCTATCCGCGACATTTGCTTTCCAAAGCAAAAACACACAAAGTCCAGTTCACCGTATGACACCGTCCTTTCAGGTTTTCAATCTACCAGGATATCAATTTTGGCATAAGTCACCCTTTCCAGTTTTTAACTTATCGTATTTTTTCTTTTTTTTTTCTTTAGGCATAGTATTTGTTTACCGCATCCGCATTCATAGAGGATGGAAAATCTTCACCATCCATAGTTGAAAGTATTAAGGCTCCTTCAGAGAAAACCTGTATTACAACGTATGGGCCTTCGTAGTTCGGCATCCACTTGCCCCTTAGGTCAGTATGAATGGGTAGGATCTTCTTCAACACTAGGTCTCCGACCTTGAGGTTTCAAGGAAACACCTTTTTGTCATGTGTCCTCTTGATACACTTTTAGTAAAGTTGTATGTGGCATATGGTTGTTAAGCGCTTCTCATCAATAAGGTTTAGTTGGTCAAATCTAGCTTGTACCCATTCAGGTTCGTCGAGCTTGACGTTGGTCAAAATCCTTAAGGAAGGAACCTTTACTTCAACAGGCAGGACTACATCCATGCCATACACAAGAGAAAAGGGGGTTGCCCTAGTGGAGGTACGTACGGAGGTATGATAGCCATGCAATGCGAATGGGAGCATTTCGTGCCAAACTTTATAGGTTTCTACCATCTTTTGCATAATTTTCTTGATGTTTTTGTTGGCTGCCTCAACTGCACCATTCATCTTTGGTCTATATGGCGATGATGTTCGATCTTGAAACTCTGGCATATCTCTTTCATCATCTTGTTATTGAGGTTATATCCATTTCCAGTAATGATCTTATTTGGGCCCCCATAATAACAAATTATTTCATTCCTCAATAAACGAGCCACCACTTGTCTTGTGACATTTGCATATGGCACGACTTCCACCCATTTTGTGAAATAGCCTATAACTACCAAGATGAAGCGATGTCCGTTCGAGGAAGTTGGCCCAATGCATCCAATCACGCCAATGCCCCACATGGAAAAAGGCCAAGGTGATGTAAGGACGTTGAGTGGTACTGGTGGTACATGGATCTTGTCGGTATAAATTTGGTATTTATGGCACGTTTGGACATGGAGGTAACAGTCAACCTCCATGGTTATCCAGTAGTAGCTGACACTCAAGATTTTCTTAACCATTGTATATCCACTGGCATGTGTCCCAAAGGAACCTTCATCAGAGTCTTTAGTTTCTTAATAGTCTTTAGATTATGTATGTGATTTTCTTGGACATGCTTGTGCTCATCGTCAGATAGGATTTATTTAATTCTGAGTCAGCTGTTTTGGACTTTGTGTGATGTCAAATGTTGTTTTATCAGATTCATTTTTCGTTAGAGTCCTGCACACTTAGAAAATTTATTAGGGTACCAAATTGTTTCATTCTTTGTTATCATCAAAACATAGAGATAAATTGCAGAACCAAAATATTGTTCTAACAATCTCCCATTTTTTTATGATGACAAAAACTTCAAACTATTGATGAATAATGATACTTCATAAGATGGAGAGGAAAATAAACTAGAGTCAGATACAATATGACTCCCCTTGAGATTAGTAAGCTCCCTCTAAATCTAATACTTAGAGTGTTTAGAGTTTCTTACCAGAGCCTTTTAGAGTTTCTTTCCAGAGCTTCTTATGTTGTTTAGCCTGTTTCTCAAATATTAATTTTGATACATCCTGTAGGAAAACTTAGACTGCGCAATTTATTTACAGTATTAGAATGTAAGTAGTGCATTATGACAGTTAGATATTTATTTCATCAGAAGACTGTTTATTTATTTCTCCCCTTTTTGTTAGACTAAAAAGAATAAATCAAGAAAAAAACATGTAGAGCAAGACAAAGTTCATTAGATAATATGAGAGAAGTACAAATAAGAAGGCCTTAGAGGCAAAATTACATAGAGCACAAAAAAAAACAGAAAGCCCAGGGTGCCTAAGGGTTTGGAGGAGGAGGCATCCTCTGAAGTAGCTGTGTGAGAAGGTTCTGGATGCTAGAGTTGACTGAATCTTGTTTGTCGAGTCTAGCTCTCACAAGTTGTTGTTCCTTCTAAAGTTCTTCTAGAGTCTGGAGCACCAACGGAGCAATGTCAGATGTTGATGACTCACCTCGAGTCAGAGCAACTTCATTAGACTTTGCAGCTATGTGTGTTGCTTCTTCAGTGTTAGCTTTAGCTTTAGATTCAACTTTTGCAACAGCAGCCTCAACGGAAGCTTTTTCCCCAGCTTCCTTTCTGAGCTTCTCTTCAGCTTCTAGCCTAGCCTTTTCTTCAACTTCCTTGACCATACGTGCCTCTAGTCTCTCCTTAGCTCCTCTAATATAGTCATTTCTAACTTGTTCAGAGAGTCCTTTCAGCATAAAGATCTCAAATGTCATCCATCTGAGAAATCCATTCCAGTGATTGCTTACGTCAGAAGGATTGTCATTTAGACTAGATTGTTCAGATAGTTGTCTGAGCTTCACAACTAAGCATTCTGAGAATAAAGCAAATAACTCTTCCAGGGTTGGGAAGGTTGGTTCAGGTTCAAAGGTTGGATTAATGGGTTCAGAGGGAATTTGAGTGGTTTAAGAAGGTTTAGTGGGAGGTTTAGAAGTTGGTAGGGTTATTGAGGGTGCTGAAGGAGGTGCGGAGAGAGATGGTGTAGGTTCAGGGGTTTCTGAGACATATAAGGTATGTTCAGAGTTTGATGTGTCTTAGAGTTGAGCCAAGGTTGGAGAGGAAGGGTCAGAAATTTCTGGTTGTTCAGAGTCAGAGGAAAGGTCGTACTATGGAGGAGATGAGGGAGTGGAGATGGAGGTGAAATGGGTTCATTAAAAAGTAAGGCCTCATATATGGGAACTGTTGTGGTGGTGTGGTCGAATTTTTGTTGAGTGGGTGAGGATGTGGTTGTTTCAGGGTTATAGGGTTCAGAGGGAGTTAGGATGGAGATAGTGGGTTCATAGGGAGTATATGCAGGAGATGGTTGAGGTAGGAAAAAATATATTTTCTTTAAACTAGAAGGTAAATGAGCTTCAGATAGATATGACTTACTTGGAGCTGAGGAGTCCAGAGGTGCAGGCAGCTTCTGCATTGATGTAGATTCTTCAAGCTTCAGAGTATTCTTCTTTGACTTTCTCTCAGAGGGATCTCTCATCCTCTTCATGAAGTTATGTGGATGTTTTGGTAGCCAATCCACAGAGGAATCTGAAATGTCAATACCTTGAGACGCCAGATCTTGAAGGTAATTAGCAATAACCTCTGGGGGGTCTATCTTAGAGAAAAGATACATCACATTTGGTATCTTCCTTTGATTCTTCAGAGCTTCCTAGGAGGTGTCCAACATTGGTTTGACTAAGACTTTGTCAATGACCCCCATGCTCTTCAGATTTCTAGCATTCAGAGGCTTGCCAACAGCCACAGTTACATCTGTCATCATGTTGATGAAGATCAGGTGGTCCACCATCCCACTTTCTATCAGGACGTCAGAGATGAGCCTCCCTAGAGGGATGTAGTTTCTGGGCTTCATGTGGCTTCTTGAATCTCTGACTGGATCCCTCAGATATTTGAAGAGTAATGAGGGAAGATTCATCTTTAATCCTTTATGAAGGCAATATAGGATTCACTTTTGATTTGTATTTATGTAGTCTGATGAGTTTGAAGCTGGACGATGGTGGATGGTTCCCAGAATGATCTTCAACTAGACCCTCGGATTATGGTGAAGTTGCTTGTTCTTGGACGTTTTCTCTTATGGGTTCTGTTTGAATATAGTGGGGACTATCTCCTGGGACATGTATTTTGCCCTAGGGTTGATGTTGTAGATCCTTCTTCCCCCAGTCTTTTCCATATCCAGAATCTTGGCTATGGACTTCTCTGTGATGACCAACTTTACCCCCGGGATGTAGGAGACAATGCAGTGGTCGTCGCAGTCTACAAATCTCTAGAACTCTGTAACAAGGAAGGTGTAGATTGGACCTTAGAGTCTCTTGAAGTAATTTCCCCAACCTTGTTTCTCTAGTTCTTCAGTGAGATCAATGTCGTTACGCTTCAAGTTGTCAAAATCCACTAGCGATTCACATACAACTTCTAGCTTCTCAAATGGCGTGGCAAGGTTTATGTGAGGGGGACGGTCAAGAACATGGGGTTCTTTAAAGGAAGTTATTGAGGTTGAAGCAGATTGAGTAGATGTTTATTGTGGATCTTCAACATGTTCCTTAGTAGCTTCCATTTGCTGAGAATAATCGTAAACCTATTGTTATTGAGAATCCATTGAGTTGGAGAAGATGAAGATTGTTGTTGTTGATGAAGGTTGAAGAAGTTGCAGAGAACCACGAGCATAAGAGGGTTTGTGTAGGTTTGTGAGTGAAAAGTGTGAAAGTGAGAAACAAAGAAAATATATATATACATAACCACTTAACATGCAAAATGACATCATATTAATAGAATAGGAAACAACAATAATAATTAGTCCATAAATCTGAGTTGACATGTTTGAGGAGAATTAATTGCAGCTGATGATGGTTGCCTAATCTCAAGAATATTCACACTACTCGAGGAGATCTCAACCATTTGGCTCTTGAGTTCTGAGCTAGACAGTTGTCTAGAAGATCCAAGGCCACACGTTTGAGACGCCACATGTTGATGTTTTTGACATCAAGAATACCAAAAGGTTTCTGATTTAGAAGGATTCTAATCCAGATAACATCTAACTGGTAGACGTATTCAAACCAAAACCAGATGACCAACAAATGATTAAGTCAGAGCCTCTTTTAACAAATCAGAAGTGAAACACGATTTCAGAATCATTTTGGGCAATCTTCCATGTTTAAATGTTTCAGAATGAAGGAAAATCTATCTTCAGTGAAGGGTTTTATGAAGATATCAGCCCATTGATGGTCTGTATCTATGAATTTTAAACTTATTACCCCTTTCTAAACATAGTCTCTGATAAAATGATGTTTAATTTCTACATGCTTCGCTCTGGAATGTAAAATAAGGTTCTTACTTAAACACATGGCATCAATATTGTCACAAAAGATAGGGATGTTACTCTCATATATCTAAAAGTCCTCAAGCTGGTTCTTCATCCAGAGCATCTGAGTGCTGCATAGTGAAGCTGGAATTTATTCTTCTTCTGTAGTTGAGAGTGCAATGGTTGATTGTCTTTTGCTGGCCCATGAGATGAGGTTTCCTCCAAGAAACTGACAGTTCCCAAACGTGCTTTTACGTTCCAATCTATCAAAAGCGTAATCTTCATCACAATACCCAGAAAGCCTATACTCTAATGTTTTCTTATACATCAGGCCCATGTTAGGTGTTCCTTTCAGATACCTTAGGATTATCTTAACAGTAGTTAAGTGAGATTCCCTTGGATCTGACTGGAATCTGGAACAAAGACACGTGCTGAATAATATATTTGGACGCGTAGCAGTCAGATAGAGAAGAGAACCTATCATAACACGATAGAGTTTCTGACAAACATTTTGACTTACCTCTTCTTTCTCCAGAATGCAAGTGGGGTGCATGGGAGTCTTTGCTGGTTTGCTTTCTGACATTTCAAACTTCTTCAGAATGTCTTTTATGTATTTTCTTTGATATACATAGGTAACATATGATGCTTGATTGATTTGAATCCCCAGAAAGAACTTTAGTTCTTGCATCAGACTTATTTCGAATTCAACATGCATTAGCTCAGAAAATTCTTGACAAACAAAAGGGTTAGCAGAACCAAAAGTCATGTCATCAAGGTATATCTGATATATCATAAGGTCGTTTATGATGTTTATACAAAAGAGAGTGGAATCGACTTTGCCTCTGATAAAATCATTTTCCAGAAGAAAAGAACTTAGTCTTTCATACCAAGCTCTGGGAGCTTGTTTAAGACCATAACGAGAGTGTTTAAGTTTAAAAACATGTTATGGACATTTTATGTTTTCAAAACCAGGAGGCTGATGAACATACACCTCTTCAAAAGTATATCCATTCAGAAAAGCACTTTTGACGTCCATCTGATATTGTTTGATGGAGTAATTTATAGTAAAGCATACAAGTAAATGAATAGATTCTAACCTGGAGACTGGAGAAAAGGCTTCATTGTAGTCAATACCTTCTTGTTGATTATAACCTTGTGCCCCCAGTCGTGCTTTGTTTCTGACCACTTCATCCTTTTCATTGAGTTTGTTTTAATACACCCATTTGGTTCCAATCACGTGGGTTCCCTTGGGTCTTGGTACAAGATCCTAGACATCGTTCTTTGCAAATTGATCAAGTTCTTCTTTCATTGCCAGAATCCATTCTTTGTCTTGAAGAGCTTCTTCACAGGATGTTGGCTCTATCAGAAATACTAGTCCCAGAAGTGTTTCTTTAGAAACTTTGAATGTTGATCTTGTTCTGACAGGTTCGTTCTTGTTTCCCAGAATCAATTCTTCAGAAATATTTTGTCTATTTCTTGATCTTTTCTGATTGATTGTAACTTCAGGTGCTTCTGACGTTTCCTTTTCTACTTCTCCAGATTCTTTAGTCTTTTTGTCAAAACATACAAGTGTTATCTCCAAATCTGCAAAATTTTCAACTAGCTTTAACTTTTCAGAGTCAAGCTTATCATCAAATATGACATGTATTGATTCTTCCATAATTTGTGTTTCTGTATTGTATACTCTATAGCCTTTTGAGCATTCTGAGTATCCCAACATAATTCACTTTTGTGCTTTAGAGTCAAACTTATTCAAATTATCTTTAGTATTTAGGATAAAACAAGAACATCGAAAAGGATGAAAATAAGAATTGTTAGGTTTTCTTCCCTTACACATTTCATAAGGAGTCTTCTACAAAATAGGTATAATAGAGACTTTATTTTGAATATAACACGTTGTATTCACAGCTTCAGCCCAGATGTGCTTAGCTACATCTGTTTCATTGATCACGGTTCTGGCCATTTCTTGGAGAGTCCTATTCTTCCTTTCTACAACTCCATTTTGTTGTGGAGTTCTAGGACATGAGAAATCATGGGATATTCCATTAGAGTCAAAAATCTCTTCAAATAAATTGTTTTCAAATTCGCCACCATGATCACTTCTGACTCTGATGATTTTAGAGTCAAATTCATTTTGCACTTTTGAGCAGAAACTAGTGAACATAGAATGTGACTCATTCTTGTGTCTTAGGATTTTACCCATGTTCAACGACTATAATCATCAACAATGACAAGTCCATACTTCTTACCATTGACTGATGTTGTCTTAATAGGTCCAAACAAGTCAATGTGTAGAAGTTCCAGAGGCTTAGAGGTAGAAACAACATTTTTATTTTTGAAAGTTGTTTTAGAAATTCTTTCTTTCTGGCATGCCTCACAAAGAGCATCTGAAGAGAACTTCAGCTTAGGTAGGCCTTTGACTAACTTAAGTTTATTTAGATGAGAAATCCTCCTCATGCTAATGTGACCCAAGCGTCTATGCCACACCCATTGCTCTTCATTTACAGATATTAAACATTTTACATTTTGATCTTTTAGATTTGAAAGCTTAATTTTGTAAATGTTATTCTTCCTCTTACCAGCGAAAAGGACTATGCCATTTTTCTAATTAATTGCTTTGCACGTTTTTTGTTTAAAGATTATATCATAACAGTTATCACTTAATTGACTTATGGATAACAAGTTATGCATTAATCCTTCAATATAAAGGACATCAGAAATAGAGGGAAGAGATCCATTACCAACTGTACTAGATCCTCTGATTCTTCCTTTCTGATTTCCTCCAAAGCCTACGGAGCCAACGTCTTTAAGTTCCAGGCATTAGACCATATGCTTTCTTCTTGTCAGTGTCATGAGCATCTAGAGTCCAGGTACCATAATTTATGTTTTAACTCTACTACACAAGATATCTGCAACATATACTATTTTATCTTTTGGTTCCCAGAATATTTTGGGTCCTTTATGATTAGTTCTCCCAGAGTTTCTTGAAACTTTGGGTTTTCTAGCATTATTAAATTTTTGTGTTTGTGCATGTGTGTAATGATAAGAAAAAGGAGATTTAGGTTTGTCTTCTGCAGAAGGTATTAAGTCATCTTCACCAGAGTCATATCCAATTCCTCTTTTCTTATTATGACTAACACCATAAATCATAGAATCCATTTTGCTTCTTTCAAGCCCATTGTTCAGAAATTTCTGAAAATCTTTTTCATATTTATATATGATGATGTCAGAAGTTGGTGGATCTATGGGAAGAGTTTCTTCAAGTTTTAAACATTTTTTGGTTGAAAGTTCATTTTCTTTTTCAATGATAAAATTGTTTTCTTTAAGTTCAGAAACTTCTTTCTCAAGCTTATCACACTCTTCAATAGTTTCTTCATGAACCCTTTTTAGGATCTTGAATTTTTGTCGAAGCTTCTGATAAGATCTTAGAGATTTCGATAAACAGGCTTCCATATCAGAACCAGAAAAATCAGAAAATACTTCCTCAGAGTCATATTCCTTTTCGGATAAACTTCCAGATGTGGTAGCCATGAATGCAACATTTGTCTGTTCCTCTTCAGAATCAAATTCTGAAGCGTTAGATTCAGAGTCATCCCAGGTATCCATGAGTCCCCTCTTAGTTTTGAAGGAGTTTTTCTTGAGTCCTTCTTTTCTGGAACTGTCTTTCTTGAGTTTTTGACATCCATTTCTATAGTGTCCATGTTCTTTACATTCATAGCAGGTTACCTCTTTGTTCGGTCTGCCTCTGGAAGTTGACTATGGACGATCTCCCTTTTGTCTGGTTCTTCTGAAGTTGTTATTCCTTTTTCTCCAGAGTTGTTTGACTCTTATGGATAAAAGAGATAACTCTTCTTCATCATCAAAATCTTCCTTTTCAGAGTCATCGTCTTCTTCTTCTTCAGCTTGAAGAGCTCTGTTCCTTTCTGGCTTTCTTCTTTCTAATCTAGACTTTAGAGCCACTAATTTTCTTTTCTTTTAAGGTTCATCTTCCTCTAGCTCTATATCATGACTCTTGAGGGAGCTTATGAGTTCTTCAAGGCTTATGTTGTTCAGATCCTTGGATAACTTTAAAGCAGTAACCACATGTCTCTACTTCTTTGGAAGACTTATGATTATCTTTTTGACATGATCTGCAGTTGTGTATCCTTTGTCCAGAACCTTGACTCCTGCAACTAAAGTTTGGAATCTAGAAAACATTACCTCAACATCTTTATCATCTTCCATTCTGAAGGCTTCATATTTTTGGATTAAGGCCAAAACCTTAGTCTCTCTGACCTGGTTATTTCCTTCGTGATTCATCTTTAAGGAATCAAATATTTCTTTCGTTGTTTTCTTTTTGGTGATCTTTTCATACTCATTGTAGAATATTGCATTCAACAGAATAGTTCTGGCTTTGTGGTGATTCTTGAAGTCACGCTTCTGACCATCACTCACTTATCTTCTTGCAATGACAATACCAAGAGTAGATATGGGTGGTTCATAACCATTTGTAACAATGTCCCATAGGTCAGCGTCATAGCCTAGGAAAAAGCTGTCAATTCTGTCCTTACAATAATCAAATTTTTCTCCATCGAACACTGGAGGTTTAGCATTGTATCTATCTCTTTCATTAAAGTTATCCATGATGTTTTGCTCACACTGGATCTCTCTACACTGTTAAGTGTTTGATTCAAAAATCAATAACAGAGCCGAAGCTCTGATACCAATTGAAGGTAGAGAAAAACAAGAGAGGGGGGTTTGAATTGTTTTCACTGATAATAAAAACTTTTAGCAACACTACACACAAAAAGATAATAACAAACAACACAGAAGTTTATCCTGGTTCGCTTGTGTAAGACACTAATTTTGACCCTAAGATCCCTCATGCTTTCTCATCATGTGCATTGACATTGGGATCACAACTTGGCATCCTCCTTACCCCTCATTCATTGGGTTTGTATTGGGAGAGATCACCAAGCACTATTTTATTGTATCATACTTTTTATCTTTATCATTTACTATCCAAAATACAAAAATATGTCTTTGTATTTGTCTAACTCTTTTGTAGGTAGTGCACATGCTCACCTTTGATTCATCAAGCTCATGTCTAGGGTTTACGACTCTCAATGCAAGGAGCTCAATAAATAAGTGGTCTAATATGGCTCTAGGCATCATATATGAATCCCCATGAGCTTCACATGTTAGTTTTATCAAAGTAATCATCAAGAGTTTGGAGATGGTTTGCCTTGGAAACCCTAATTCATCTGGGTATCTTGTGTAACTTCTTCAACAAGATTTTTCAACAATTGATCAAATAATTCAAGGGATACTTAAAAATTCATCATCATATGCATATGTGATCTCCCATTAGTCCCAAAGGTCAAGAGAATTGCAAGTTAGCAAGTTGGTTGATGGTGGTTGACCAAAGGAATTCATCTGATCAAAACTGGGTTCCCTAGACCCTATCTCCTATACTTTTTGTCATATGAAAATGATTCCAAGAGAAACATTACTCTAAATTACATTCCAAACAACTTTCATGTTGATTTCTAGAGATATTTTTGCTTAGAAAGTCATTTTTTATGGTGAACGATTATAAGTCATTTTGTCTAAACCCTAATTTGGAGGTCAACTTCCCAAGATCATAACTTGCTCAATTTTTATAAGATGAAAGATTTCCAAGTTGCACAATCAAATTAAAAATGTCTACTTCAACTTTTATGTTTGGATGAGGAGCAAATTCAACTTTTATGTGCATATGATATGAGGATACATTATAGGTCATTTTGGACCAATGCCATTGAACAAGTGATTTTCCTCAACTTCAAAAATGCATAACTCCTTCATATTAAATCCAAATGAGGTCAAATTTGTGACCATTTTGAAGTAATTTTATAGAGCTACAACGTTTATGAAGGAATCTTTCTTATTTGAAGCTCACATAAAAAGTTATTCAAGGTGGAATAAGTGAACATATGACTTCACACTTAGAATTATTTTGACATGTTTTATTTTCCCAACTTCCACCGCAAAATTCATCATGATACAAGATTCAAATGAAAACATGTCCAACATGAAAGTTGTTCCTCTTGATCTAATCTTTCCAAAAATTCCAATTTCATCCATTTTGGACAAGATTTGAATGGGTTGCGCATGGCTTGAACATGAATGATCATTTGGCACAAATTGAAATTAAACATTCCATACACCAATGCATAACATTCCAATGTGATCTCAGCAAGGCCTGTACTCAATTATGGATTAGAAGAAGTGATTCCATGGGCCTGTTACACTCCCATGCACCCATGCATTGTACATTTCTATTTTTGGATTTCATTTCAAGTGTGCAAATATCAATCGATTTAGCTATAAATAGAGCCCTCTATGCTCAGAAACGAAAAACCCTGCGCGTCAGCTTTGAATCCATACCATCAAACCCTCTCATTTCAAAGGATAACCTTGTTAATTTCCATTGGAAATTGAGTTTGAATATCACTGTTTTGAGATTCGAAACTCCAAGAGTCCTGAGCTTTTCATCCATTCAATTCTACTCCTCCAAGTGTCCTGAACAAGATCAAGAGCAAGCAAGAGCAAGATCAAGATCAATCAAGCACAAACCTGCATTGAAGGTATTTTCCAAAATTTTTCATCTCTTCGATTCTCACTCAATTCTCCATAATTCTCTTGGATCTTTGGTTGTCTGAAGTCCTACCAATGTAGGCAACAAGATTGAGTTGCTTTGAGGTCAAATCGAAGCAACTCAGATCGTGCACCTCAAATTTAAACTCCTTTTATCTCTTAATATACTTGGAGTTAGGATAAATTGAGGCCAGATTCGAGCTCAGAGGCATTTTTATTTTAAATTCATGTCCTTATTTTTAATTTTGGTGATGGTTATGGATGAACCAATCTGGTGAAGCTCACTGGAGATGGAGACCGGAGCTTTGGCTCCGGTGGTGAGTTGACATTCATCTGAGCCACTTGATCCATTTGAAATGATCTAATCTCGCGCGTTGAAACTGATTACCACTTGTGTTACGCTTTGACTCGTGACTATGGTAGAATGCACGCTAGCAGCCACTTGATCTTCCACCTCAAGTAATGAGGGAGATCAAGTGGTCCACATTTTTTCTCATTTTCTAATTTTCATTTTATTTGGTTTATTTTCATTAATTCATATTAATTTTAATATTGATCCAAAAAATATGTGAGTTTCACCAAAAAAAATTAAATAAATTCCTCTTTCATTTTCTGAATTGAATTATTTTTTGGATCATTATTAAGATTTTTCATGATTTAATTGATTTTGTAAATATTCTTAATTGTTTAAAAATACTTTTAAGTTTCCAAATATTATGAAATTTTTTCTTCAAGGTCCTTTGACCTTGTTTGACCTATGGTAAATCTCATGGCCATTTATTTGGTGTTTTGATGAGGTTTTAGGATTTTGACAAACAATAATTTAATTTAATGCATTATTTAATTGATTTTAATTGTTTAATTGCAAAATAAATTGTGTTGAGCTTCTAATCTTGACTTGTTGAGTTTGACTTGTGTTGTTGGGCCTTGGTCAAGGTTGATTTGACTTTGTTGAGTTAAAATCATTGGATTTAGGGGATTGATGAAATATACCTTTCATCTCCCAAAATGAATGAATGATTTTAATTTGATAAAAATCCTCCTTCGACCAATTTGTGTTGATTCCACTCCCCCTCCATCTTCATCTTAATTCCCTTCTCTATTCATTCATGTCATGGACCTATGATATTTCTATATCCTAAGGCTAGTTGATTGCAAAATCAACATAAGTGTGGATGAGATTAGGTCCACCTTTTTTGCATATTCTTTTTGTGTGTGGTGTGTTTTAGGAGCATAGTCCATTATACTATGTCTCTAACATGCATTAACACCAAAGTTTATATTGCCCAACCTCAAATAGTTGTGACTTCTACATAAGTCCAATTACGATTGCTTAACATAACGCTAAATTTGTGACACAAAAGGCATAACATTCTAGTAAGTGAGATTGTAAGTCTCCCCTCTTTCATGGTGTTGTGTAGAAACTTGGCCTTTTTTCCTTCCTTTGGAAGATGTCTTGGTTCAAGAATTTATGCTTGTGAATAGTGGGTTGAGTGTTCTCCAAAGATTGACTTAAACAAAACAAAAGCAAAAGCAATACTAACTTCTAAGCAATTAACAACTAACATTTAATTTTGAGCCATTTATTTTTATGCATTTTAATTTTGAGCTCTTATTCATTTGCCATTATTCATACCATTTAACTTGTTTACTTTAATGTCATTTTCAGTTTGCTCATTTGAGCCATATCTTGTGATTATTCTGTGATTGTATATACTTGTTTGTGATCTTTTGACCTTAATGTACATAATAATAACAAAAACCCTAAAAGAAATTTTGTGTGGACTGTTGGTTTGCTCTAAGACATTGGACTTAGAATTAGGCAACACTCCCTATGCAAAAAGACTTGGCCAATGTCAACTTTCATGAAACCAAGTGCTTGTGAAGTGAACTTTCATCTGATGCAAGTATTGTGATCCCATTTTAGTTCATCTGCAACATGATCTTTTGGAGCTGTTACCTTGAACCTGTGTCTAATGCTCATCTTTGAAGTCATCTGATACATGGAAGATTATGAAGAAGATCATGAAGTTGCTAAGCTTGGATGTCGCTATCTTTATTTGATGCTTTTCTCTTCATCTTACTATTTGTGTATTGATATTGCTTGATTCTAAAGTCCAAGGGAAATTTGGGTTTCTTTATGACATTCTTGTCTATCGGATTACAGTCCATTGGTCAGATCTTTTCAACTCTTAACTTTTAAATTTGTGCTTAGGATTAGTCTCTTCATCTCCTCCCCATTTATTTAATTTAAAATATCTCCCTCCTTTTAAAATCTTCTTTGATTGTGTTTGTTTTCTAAACTTAGACCATTTTGCAAATTAGAAACTTTGGCCTTATGCCATTGCATTTTTAAACTCTTTTCTTAATTAAACTTGTAAATGGACTTAATCATACTTGACTTAAAATTTCAAAAACCAAAAAGAAATATCATTCATTCGTACCATTTTTAGGCCTCTTGTTCCTTTATTAAACTTAAATTTTTGTTAAAAGCAATGCACTCATTTTGAAATTGTTACCACGAACTACGAGGTTTTGGTCCCTCATTTCATGTTGGTACGTAGGCACAAGTCCGAAGGTCTTGTCAAACACAAAAATATAATTAATTGATTATTTTATCATCCCTCCACTCTATTTATTTCAAAAATCTTTTATACCAAAAATACATATGCATACAAAAAATGGCTCCCTAGGAGTACCTAGGACACTTTGGGTGCCTAACACCTTCCCTCTGTGTAACCAACCCCCTTACCTGTAATCTCTGACATTCTATTAGTTTTGATTTAAAAACTTCTTATCTTTTAGGTTTTATTTGTACTTTTCCCTTGGAAAAAATAAAAGCGCGGTGGCGACTCTGGTTTTATTGACGTCTAGCTTATCCATAGCTTGATGGTCATGAATTTACCGCTACAACTTGAAAATCAAAGCTACTCCAGTCCACCCGACCAAGGTGATTTTTCCTTCAATAAGGACTTAATCGAATAATCTAGAAAGATTACAAAAATAGTCTAAGACTTCAACAATCTCTTACCCCTCTCAAGTCTACAGACTTCACAAGTCACTTGAGGAATTACAACAACTATTGAGAATTACAAGAATGTGTTTGATGCTTCTAAATAAGCAGGATGAACATGATTAAAAACAAATGCTGAATGATCACACTAAGAGCAACAACTCATGTGTCATAACTGAATTATAAAATGACAAGGGTTTAGTATATGATTTAAAGTGTATATGCAGAATTCTTGTGTGATAGCTTCGTGTTTTGGTATGATGATAGTGAGGCCTTTTTATATTGCTTGGAGATGATACCATTGGAGAGAATATTGATGATGATATCTTTTCCAATAATTGGACTTCATGACATTAACTTTCTTGTCCTTTCCATACCATTCTTGGAGTGTATTCAATATTATCCATATAAAGATTCATACCATACTTGGAATACTTCTTTGTTAAGTTACTGAACTTGATTGGTCAGATGATCTGTTTGGCACGAATCAGAGTGAGCAGAAATCATAGTCTTTTCTCAGATATTTTATTCTTTAGATAGTTGCTTGTTGTGTCTTCTTCAGATAGTTGTTTGTTAGGTCTTCTTCAGATAGTTGTTTGTTGTGTCTTCTTCAGATAGTTGTTTGATTGTCCTTCAAATGGATTGTCTTCATAGTCTATAGATGTACATTCATCAGAGTCTTTAGTTTCTTCATAGTCTTTAGATTATATATGTGATTTTCTTGGATATGCTTTTGTTCAGCGTCAGATATGATTTATTTAATTCTGAGTCAGCTGTTCTGGACTTTGTGTGATGTCAGATGTTGTTTTATCATATTCATTTTTCGTTAGAGTCCTGCACACTTAGAAAATTTATTAGGGTACCAAATTGTTTCATTCTTTGTTATCATCAAAACTTAGAGATAAATTGCAGAACCAAAATATTGTTATAACACTTGATAGTTCGGTACGCTTGATCTAACTTGTTGTTGTGAAAGTTTAGCTCAATATTGTCTCCTTGTAGAGCACCACCTACCCATACACGTTTGCCTTCTACTTCCCTTAATCTCTTCTTGTTGACCTCGAATTCCTCATTGACTAGATTACCCTTATCTTTCAAGTCGAAGTTTCATTGCTTGGTGCAGCTAAGTTGGACTCATAGTTGAGCATTCTCCAACTTTAGATCTCGTATCTGGTTGGTAAGCTTGTCCACATATTCTTGTAAGATGGGCTCATGTTCGGGAATCAAGGGAAATGATGGATGATCATAAAGTAAAGGTATATTTGCTATTAGAGCTTCTCTCTTACCCATTTAAAGCAAGGTTACATGGCTAAGATGTTCTTTTTGCCTCACTCTTGGTCAATTTGGATTATGCTTGTCCAAGCTTTCTTCACTCTCTTCACGGATGAATTGAGTGGGTCCACGGTGTTGATGACGAAAGGTACAAAGTCTCGATCTTCAGGAGGACTCAACACTGTGTACCCCAATTGTCTCTTGAGTAGCATGAGGTTGTAGTTGATGCAACCACGTGTTCCTATTAAGGGGACATCCGGGAACCCTCCACATCTAGAAATGTCATCCTTGGTTTCCTATTCTCTCTTGTACCAAAGGATTGAACTGGACGAGAGAGAAGCGAACCTTTGGGGCCATGACAGACTGTCATAAGCAAAAGGTCCTTGTTGAGGCATATGAGTCTTCATCCATAAATGCAAGAGGGGTGCACAATAGAGAAACGTTCCACCTCTTTTCTCATGCTTCGTATGGAAGGTATGATAGAAATCTGTGACCAAGAATGGCACTGGATTGTTGGTTAGGAAGACTTCCACGACCAAATGATCTACACAATTGTCTATGTTGGGGAATATAACAATTCCATGGATTAACAATGCTAAAGTTGCACTACAGAATTCTAGATTTTCTTATTTTACCATTTCCCAAGCATTGTCTTCTAGGAACATCTTCATAACACCTTTGACGGTACCTTAGGGTCCCCAATTGGCCGCTAATTCATTTGCGTTGATGCCCAAGACTAGAGCTAGCTCGGGCAAGGTGAATCCTTCTTCCAACTTGGGGAATGTATTGAAATTTATTATTGGTCAATTTAGAAGCCTCTCAATTTCTTCCAAATTCGAAGATAGTTAAAAATATAGGAAAGTGAAACATCTTAAAGGAACGTCATAATACTGGGTTAGGGTGGTGGTGCTCCAAAATCAAACTTTTCGGTGAGGAGGTCTTGAATGTTTCCATAAGTCATACATGACTTATTATCTATAAGGGACGTGACCCTAGAGCTCAAAACCTTCAAGGTGTCTGTTTCTGGTCTCTTATATCTGAAGGAGAAAGTGCTTTTTCTTGATGGATTCATGATTGTTTTTGCAAATTGTCTTGTATTTCCTACGTTAAACAACAAAATGCTAAGAGCTTTGTGTTACTATGATGTATTCATGTTTCATGAATGCATGGATGGATGGATGGTTTATTATTTTCCATGGAACTCGAGCACATGGTTCAAAATCTGAGATCACTGTGACGCGGAATATGGTTTAATAATGACTGCTTTCGAACCAAGATTCTCACTTTGTAAAATCTAGGGATTTTGTGAAATTTGGTGTAGGACACTGCCCTTAGAGTCATTGATTCCCTTGAGTGTCCGCCGCTTATGTCAATTTACTTGCCAGCCGACAACTCCATCAAGTAAATCTATTCTAATTGAGATCTTCGTATCGACCCTCGCGAGGAAAGCTCCTCGGGGACCTATACTACGCGAACACCAATCTAGGACGGCCAAGGTTAAGTGTTCTACAAAAGGGGTCTTAGGGTCATAGACTCTAATGAAAATAAGGATGTTTGGGCCGATACCTCCACGGTCATCAATACCTTTAAAAGAGTCTACCACTAAGTGAGGTTCTCGTATGATCCTTCATGGGGAAAGCTCCCTGGGGACCAATACTACTCAATCTCTCATATCTTAAGCAAACTCTCAGACTCGAGTGGAGAGTCTATTACACAGGGCTTAATTGCAATCATTATCTACCATTTTTGTTCTTCGTCACAGAGCCAAGGTTAAAAACAAACAAGGTCACATCTTTGTCCTCTCCCTCTCATATTTGGTCACATCTTAAATAGGGGCATCTGTCATACCCTAATTTTAACCTTAAGATCCCACATATCATTTGGATCCTTGCATAAAAACAAGGCCACATCTTTGTCCTCTCCCTCTCATATATGGGTTGCCTTTTGTAGGGATCATCAAGCACCTCTTTGTTGGTGTTTTACCTTTCTGTTTATATGTTCATTGCTTATCTAACCACTAATTAAAATAGCAAAAATATTTATTTTTTTCTGTAAGTTTATTGTGCAAGGTAGGGCTTTTCATTAATAGCATCAAGCATGGTTCCTCGGGTAGGGTTTTTGTTGATTCCTCAAGTCAAAGTGTGTTCAACCATTGATTCTCAAGGTGCCTATCTCTTAAAACATGATCTCTAAGGTTCTCAAGCATCTTTTAATCTCATTTTGATCAAGATTATTGTAGCGGGGTTTTCGTTACTTTTAGGTTTATTGACTAAACCAAAAGTAAACATACAATTCGAGTCACCACCGCACTGTTATTTGTCCAAAGGAAAGGCTAAAAAGCGAACAAAAGCCAAGGTAAGAAGTTTTTCAAATCAAAAACTAATAAAAATGTCAGAGATCTAGGTAAGGGGGTTGGTTATGAAATGGGAAGGTTTTACGCACCCAAAACATCCTTAGTACTCTAAGGGAACCCTTTTTGCAAATATGTGTTGTTGGTTGGTATTTGTGAAAATATTTGAGCAAAAGATTGGGCGGATGAGAAGAGAATAGATTATATTTTACAAATTTTGTTGTTTGAATGGATGAACCCATTGCCTACGTACCATCACAAAGGAGGATCAAAACCTCGTAGTTCGGGGTAAAAATCTCAAAGATTGGTGAATTGATTTGACCAAAAGCCTTAAGGTCTTTTGTTATCAAAGGGAGAAAACTCAACCTAAACCAACAATCCACCATGTGAGGAAGGCTTCAATATGCTACTGAGGGGTTAACCCTATAATAAGCATGGAAGACTTATAATCCAACCACTAAGGATGAGGTGAGATTTATATCAACCACCATGATAACTCAAACCTATGACTAGTGTTTTTGAAAAGGTTTTAATAAGGTGGCCATTGGAACCACAAGGACAATTTGAAATGAGTTATATTTACAAGTTAGGTTTATTTACAAAATGAAGTCAAAGTTGGATTAAGATTTATTCACAATGAGTATTGATGAAAATGGTTTTGAAAAGTCAAAGGCTTAAGGACTAGGTTTCTAATTTGAGACAAAGTCAAAGTTTAAAAAAAAATTTTTTTGGCTTGGTTAGAGTGGGGAGAAGAAGAGAAGGGCTAGTCCTAAAGCATACAAAGATAAGAGAGAAAAGATAAACCATTGGAGTTCCTTTTCTTGAAGTCATATAGATGACTCAAGATGCTCCTTTCCTTTAGACTTAGCATACAAACAAGCAATCACACAATTTGGATTCAAGCTTCTAAGATCCCCATTTGGCTTGTCTCTTAACTTGGCTACTCATGACAATGGTCCTCTAATCTCAAGGTAGGATCCCTATCACACAAAAGCAAACATCAAAAAGTTCACAAAACACAATAAGGGGAATGGACAAAGAATAAGTTTGGATGAGAAGTCCTTGAAGATCAATTTTGAAATTTAGCATTCTAAAGGCATGAGGCCTAGTTGCTCTTAAACAATTTAGCATTCTAAAGGCATGAGGGCTAGTTGCTCTTCAATAATTTAGCATTCTAAAGGCATGAGGCCTAGTTGCTCTTAAACAATTTAGCATTCTAAAGGCATGAGGCCTAGTTGCTCTTCAACAATTTAGCATTCTAAAGGCATGAGGCCTAGTTGCTCTTGAACTCATTTAAGCATAGGTAAGTTCTAATTCTAAGTCCTTTCTCCCTTTTGCATTTGGTTCACACAAAAAACAAACACAAAGCAAACACAATATAACAATATATTTATATATAATAATGGGCTCAAATGAGCAAAAGGAAAATGACATAAACATAAAATATGTGCTCAAGTGAGCAAAGTGAAAATCAATATGAATAATGAGCAAGAAATAAATGGCATTAAAAGTTAATGGCAACAAATTAAATGCTCAAATTAAAGTTAGTAATTAGTGAAGTTATGTTAGCTTGTCATAAGACAATGTAGCGCTATGTTAAGCAATCGTAAGTGGACTAATGTAGTAGTCACACCTATCTGAGGCCGATCAATAAAAATATAGGCCAAGAACACAAGTTAGAGATCATGACTATTAAGCCAAGCTCCATAAACTTGCCATGCCAAAATAGAAGGGGAAGTGCCTTGTATTGTCTTTAGGTTATTTGCTTGACCAAGAAGCAACCTATCTTGGACACAAAATAACTCACTTGATCATGGATCAAGTTGAGTTTGGTTTGGATCAAAGAAGGTTAAACTTCTCATTTGTCAAGACCAACCATAAGAACTTAACTCATTGGCCAATGATGGAAAGAATGGGATGAAGATAAAAGGGAATGGAAAAGAAGACAAATATCAAATCCAATTGATCAAATGTGAATCAAGCCAACATCAATCAACACTAAACAAAAAACAGATGAAGATTACAAGTCAACAAGTCAACAATAATTTTTTGGTATTTTTTGAATTAAAATAAAATGCAAATAAAAAATAAACAAATAAGGTCAAACCTCAAATTCAATTCAAATCAACTTCAACAAGTCCAATTAAATTCTCATAGGTTCAACATGGTCAAACAAGCTTTGACTAATTTTCTCACCAATTTTTGAAATCAGAAAGTATTTAAAAACAATTAAAAACACTAAAAAATAACACAATATGAACTAAAATCTCAAATAAATCTCAAATCAAATAAGAAATTGATGAAACTATTTTTCATTGACTTATCATGATCCATAGGTGCTAGGAAAATATTTTTCGATTTTTCAAAAGTCAGAAAGTATTTTTAAAATGAATTAAAACTATTAAAAATTAAGTAATTCACAAAAAATATTAAATGAAGTCACAAAAATAATTAAAAATCAAAATATGAAACTAGATTTTCAAGAAAAACTTTGGAATTGGTCTCATATTTTTATGACTTTAAATAAATTTTTTATGAATTTTTTAAAATCAAATGAATTAACTGAAAATAAAAGAAAATGAATTAAATGGAAAAAAGCACAGCCGCGTGATGCACCTCATTAATTGACGTGGCATGGATTAATGGCTCAGATATGAGGGCGCAGCGTGCAACCAAGTCAAACGCGTGGCATAATGAATTAAATGTAGTACACATAATGGATGCACACGATTAAAACGTGAGAACCAAATCCAAAGGCTGTGAATGTGTACACGTGGTGATGGTGGTGAAAACCACCATCTTCTCCGGTGAACCAACCAATTCCGGCCACCAGTTGTAGAGAATTTTTTTTTTAACAAAAATGGAAAATAAGGACATGAAATTGAAGCTTGTGTGATGGAGATCACCACTGTATCCATGGATCTTCCTCACTCTTCCTATATTGAGAGAAATCTGAAGTGGAAGATCATGGTGTACCAACTGTAAGTGCATGAAATGGAAAATTGAAACCACCATTGGCTTGCCTCAAGTGTGAGGACTTCAGAAAACCATACAAACAAGAGAATACTACATTGAATTGCAAGTTCTAGATCCAAAAAGTTTGAAGGTATACCTCTGAATTGAAGCACTTCAGGCCAAGATTTCTTTAGGATCTTGACTCCTCTTTGCTCTAGGGATGTAGTGGAAATGAAAGGCTAAGGAATTGAGCTTTGAAAATCAACTAATGATGTTGAATTTCAAGCTCGAAAGTGAGAAAAAATTCAGAAAAAAATCCTTTGGTATGGCTATGGTTTCAATGCTGCAGCGTTTCAGATCTCCAAAAGGTTGATGAATGAATGAGAGGGAGTGTTTATTTATAGCTGAAATTGGTTGTGCATCATGCTTCCCTCGTGTGCATGGCATTTGAAATTGGATATGCATGGGCCTGTACAGGCGCATGTGAGGCCCAATGATGGTTGCAAAATCATGCTGAGTTCATTTGAAGAGTAATTAGATGTGCATTTTGGAGGGAACTGGCTTGCATACACAAATGCACATAAATGAAGAGCTCTTCCAAACTCACCAATGGTAGGTCCAAAAAAGTAATGTGAGTAATGGTTGGAAAGCCCTTGAAATAAGGAACAAAATTTATGTTGGGCAAAAATTCATTTGGCATTTGGAAATTAATGAAAACTGGCTGTGAAAATTTAGGTACAAAACATGTTTAAGTCACCTTTGAAAATTTTCACCAAAAGTAAGCCTAATCAAACCCCTCTGTTTTCATGATGAAAGCTTTAAATGGAAACACCTCCAACATCAAAGTTGTATATATTTTCAAGATGATCAGTTTAGACTCAAATTGTGCATCATTTGGATTTTCTATGACAAAGTTATGGGCATTTGGAGTTGGGTACTTTTTCAAATTCAATGAATTAGGTCCAAGATGACCTATAATGTTTTGTATTGTCACATGTATTTATTTTAGGATTATGAAATTTTGTCCAACATAACATTTAAATTAGACATCTTAATCTTTCCAATGCACTTGGTCTCACCTCAAAATCATAAAAATTAAATAAGTTATGTCCTTGGTAAGTTGACCCAAAATTAGGGTTTTAATCAAAATGACCTATAATGTTTTAAAATGAATTATGACCTTACATGTTTCAAATGGATCTTTGAAGAACATTGTTTCTCTTGGGGTCATCTTCATTTGACAAACACATCAAAAGTTATATCTCAATGATGCTCAGCTTAGCCAGATGACTTGACTGGTCAACTTTTCAAGGACAAACTTCCAATCTTGATGAATAAATGATTGAGGATGCTATAAAATGATGAATGAAAGAACTTCCCTTGATTAAATTTGATCATAGGTTGAGGTTGCTTCGTGGACAAGGCACAGTCAAAGCACAATGGAATTAGGGTTTCCTTGGGAAACAAACCTCAATCCCTTTGAGTTATCTTGATCAAATTGGCAAATTGAGATACTTGGGAGAAATATATGATGATTAGGAGCTTTGTGGACCATTGTCATGCTTTTTCTCATCTTCATCTAGCCATTTCATTTGGCTTAGGAGCCTTCTAGGAGCATTGGAGCACATGATCACTTGAGCTTCAAAACAAAAAGAGTTAGTGACATATTTTTGTGCTTTTGGTTAGTAATCAAATGAGAAAAAAAAATAATATACAATACAAGCATACTTGGTGGTCTCAAACCACTCACACAAGTCCCAACCCTAAGGTTAAGGAGCTAAACATGCTATGATCCTTGAGGAAATGCACTTGTGCAATGATATGATGCCATGATGGATCTTAGGGTCAAAATTAGGGTCTTACAATTACCTCAAAGTTTCGTTGCTTATTTCTCAAGAAAAGTCAAAGGTTCATGTGTTTATTTCCATGCCTTCTTCAACAAGTTACTTCAAACTTTGAGAAGTTTAATCAAAAGATATTCAAGGACACCTTATGTTGAGTTAATATGATCATCCATGTACCTTAAAATACAAGAAAAATCCAAGTACAGAAGTTTATTCCAAGATGTTTGACCAAAAAGTTAACATTTGAAGTCAAAGTTCAAAGAATCACAACTCCTTCAATCCTCAACATTTTTTAATGATTATTTTTGCATATTACTCTTATTAATATCATATAAAACTTCTCTTTATATGACAAGAGCCAATTATTCTTGCAGGATCATCAAAAGTTTGAAGACATTATAGGTCATTTGTGGACTTAGTGAAATTTGACCTATTTTCAAGTGACTTTTTCTCAACTTTCAAGGTCCATGACTTCTTCAATTTTCAACATTTGAGGATGATTATTTTTACACAATATCATTTATGATACCATCTACAAGTTTACTTCAAGGATCAAAGTCAAATTATGCTTGGAAGGCCATGGAATTCTTTGAGACATTTCCTGTCATTTTAAGCCATTTAGGACTTAATATTTTCCAAGGTGCATTACCATATTTTAATACCAACTTCAACATGCCATAACTTTGTGCTCGAACATCCAAATGCAACCTTTTTTGGCACATTATGATATTTGATATGATGTCAACAAATTGCAAGAAGAATGGGAGCATAAAGCCTCCTGAGCAAGATGCCTCATTGAGTTGAACATGGTGACTCGAAACAGAAGAAATCACCATGGTCCGAATTTGAACTTCACTAATTCTAAATTACAAGCCAATTTACCATGCGTTTTGGACCTAAACATGTTAAACCAAGTCTCCAAAGGTTAATTTCCCCTTGAAACGCGTGATTTGGCTGAGTTTTGATGGTTTTGCAAGTCACACTTTTGACAAATCATGAGCAGTATGTTTTGCATGGATTGAGCGTCATTTGCCACATATGAGATCACCAATCACTTCCCTATAAATAGAGAAACATATTTGCATCATTTCCAAGCTTTGGAGAGCGAAATAACCCCTTCTCCAGTCTATAACTTTCCCAGAAAATTGAGCTACCGTGTTTTAATTTCTAGCTTGTTTCAATCCAACTTCTTGATTCCATTAGCACCATCGATTTTCTCTAAAACTTTTGCAACAATTCCCAAGCTGTGAGACCTTCTGAAGTTCCCTGACCAGATCAAGCTTCTTCAACCTTCGATCATCATTTGGACAAGGTAGTTCTTAGCATTATTTGAACTCAAACAAGTTACCACAATGTAGTCCTTCACTCTCTGATGCCTTCCCTTAACTTATCTGGTGTTGATTAACCGTGTTCATCATTTAATTTAATTTTTCAAGGCTTTCTTGTTTCTAAAACTTCTCTGAAAATTTCAATGTTTAGTTTAGATAAATGAATTTTGAGCATGAGGTTGAATTCGTGATGAGGAGGCGATCACATTGGTGGTAGTTTCATGTTCTCAATTTACCAAGCGATGAAACTCTGGTGAGGGATCATCAGAGAAGATGACCGATTTTATTTCAGGTCATCTGAGTTCTATCCATGTTGGCCATTTGAACTGTTCTGATTAGTCCATTTTGAATGTGATCCTGTGTTTTATTCTGGCTATTTTCCACCATGCGAACTAGCCTAATAGCTGTTAAAATTGCCACGTCAAGTAATGAGGTCGGATCCAACGCCTCTGTGTTATTCTGACTTTTATTTCTTTTGATTTTTTTTTATTTTAAATTTCCTTTTCTTTTAAAATTCATAGAAAATTCATCTTTTATCCAAAAATCCCAAAATAATTTCTAAATTTTTTTTTTATTTTTCTTAATCTATTTTTTTCTCTCCATATTTTACTTTCTTGATTTTCTATTTTTCTTGGATTTTCTCTTTTTTTCCCTTTGTTTTAATTGGTTTAAAAATACTTTTATGCATTTTAAAATTCAGAAAAAATTATTTTATGTTTCTTATTTTATCTTCAACCTTCCATAATTTTCTTTGACATTTATTTGGTGTTTTGAAAGTCTTTATAGATTTTATCTTTTATTTTCCTTTTAAAATAATTTTAATGCATTTTATTTTATTTCATGATTGTTTGACCTTTGTTGGTTTCTGTTGGCCTTGGATCTTAGTTGATTTGATCATAGGCTTCATCAAATTCAATGGATCTTGGGTGTTGATGAGGTGAAAATCCTAATCCACCAAGATGGATGATTGATTTTTATGATGATGACTTGATCAATCTTTTGATCCAATTTGGATTTGGTTTCTCTTGTCTTATTCTTCTTCTTCTTCTTCTTCTCTTTCTCTTCCTTTTTTCTCTTGATCAATTGGTTAATTTGTGTCCGTCTTGTTCATGATGTATGATTTGTACTTGATGAACTTTCATCATTTCAAATCTACCTCCTAATTAATCACGGATCATTTAAGTTACTTTGGGTTGATGTATAAGTTTGTCCTAAGTATCATGAAGTATTGATTGATGTAATGAACCACTCTCATTGCCTTTATGTTTGATCCACCCTTTTTTTTTGTATGTGGCATAGCTTTAGGAGAATGATTTACATATCATTTCTCTAGCATGTATTAACACAAATATTATTATTGACCGACCTCAGATAGTTGTGACTTCTACATAAGTCCAATTACGATTGTTTAACATAGCGCTAAATTTGTCTCGAATCGGAAAGTAAATCATTTTCATAAGTGAGATTGTAAGTCTCGTACTCCCTATGGTATTGTGTGACAAACATTGTTTCCTTTTCACCTAATAGAGCTAGTGGCATACTTGTTTATTTTATCTAATTTGGAGCCCTTCTCATGGTGATGTAAAGGTCCATATTTTCATACTTATTAGTGAATAGTTGAGTGTTCTCCTAAAAATGACAAATTATATTTCTATTTTTACTAATACAACTTACTAACATATTATTGCATTAACATTACTTTAATATCATTTATCTTATGCTCTTATGATCTTTCTATTTATTTTATGCTTTTATTTTAGAATCTCATATCATATCGTTTGTGCTTATGTTATTCGCTCTTTGTCCATTTGGACTTCTTTCTCTTTTAAAGATATTAATAAATGAAAAAAATCCCCTAAAAAATTGGTTCTCTTAATTCATGGACTTGAGGTTACTACCATTGGCACTATTCTAGAGTTATGGACTTAGAACTAGGATTTTTACCCTTGCTTTGGGAGCTTGTAATTTGAGACCTTGGGATTCATCTGGTACCTTTGACTTTGGGCTTCTTTTTGAAGACTTGGCTTTGCTACTTTGGTTTCATCTAATACATGGATTATTATTTCCTTATTTTGGCTTGCTTGAGACTTAATCCAAAGGAGGGAATTCTTGGTTGACTCATGTCATAAAGCTTTCTATCTCTTGGTTAGATCTTTCCTCCCTAGCTTTTACTTTATGTTCTAGGAGAGTCTTTTGATCTCCTCCCCTTCTTTAATTTTCAAAATCTTCTTTCTTTTTTTAAAACCTTCTTGTTTTCAAACTTGAACCTCTTTCTCAATAAACCTTGACTTTTGTAAATTGATTTTCAAAATATCTTCTTAATAAATGCTAACACATCTTAAGCATATTCAAAACAATTTCAAAAGACTAAAAAATACATAACTCATTCAAACTATTTTGTTCCCTTTGTGCATTTTTTCTTTTAAAACTTTTTCTCAAAGTTTAGACATGAGTCATTTCCATAGTTGAGATGTAATTCTCCTATCCGAACAGTATTGATGATGATTCTTTTCCACCTAAGAGATATAGTGGCATACTTGTTGATCTTTATCCAAGTTGGAGCCCTTCTCTGTGGTGATGCAAAGTTCTCATACTTGAGGGTGGTTAGTTAAGTATTCTCTTTAAAATGACAAAATGTCTTTTCATTAAAAATGAATCAAAATAAACATCTTTGTTATTTTTACCATGAACTACAAGGTTGTGGTCATCCATTTCACTTTGTTGGTACGTAGGCATGAGACTCAGGAAGTTTTCGAAAATACAAAAATGATAAAAATGCACAGACTTTCCAAGAGGTTCCTATAGAGTACTATAGATGTTTAGGGTGCTAGTACCTTCCCTTTAGATAACCAATCCCCATACCTTTATCTCTGTTTTTATTAGTTTTATTTTAAAACTTATTTGGATTTTGTTCGTTCACTACGCCAAATAAGGGAAAAGAGGGCGCTTTTTTTTTTGCCTATAACAGCGCTTTAAAGCGCCCTCTAATCTGGCGCTGGCATAGGTAAAGACAGCGCTTTTTTTCCTGGTGAAAGCGCTGTCTAAAGTGGCTCTTTAAGCCCTTTAAGGGCCACTTTAGAGGGCGCTTTTTAAAGAAAGCGCCCTCTAAAGTGGAAACATTTAAGGGTTTAGAGGGCGCTTTTACTGGAAAGCGCCCTCTAAAGTGGAAACTTTTAAGGGTTTAGAGGGCGCTTTTACTGGAAAGTGCCCTCTAAAGTGGAAATTTAAAGGGTTTAGAGGGCGCTTATTTTGGGAAGCGCCCTCTAAAGTGGGTTGTTATTTAATTTTTTTTTTTAAAAAGCGCTATATTTTTTTATTTATTTTAGACAACCTGTATATTGAAGCAGTACACCCAAAACTGTATAATTTGAAGCCCTTTTTCACACATTGCATTCAACAAGCCTTATATACAACAATCCATACATATACAACAATCCACTGATATATAATCGTTTAACTTCTAAAGATTCTAAATATACAACCAATTCATAACTTAAAAAGAAATAAAACTAAGTAGCAAAAGCATCTCTGAGATGTATGTTTTTTTTGCTAGCAGCAGTCTTCTTAGCAACAACCTCTTTTTGTTCAATATCAATAGCATGAACCTAAAATATCATAAAATTAGTTAGGTGATGTATAAGATCAAGAATTAACATTTTCTATGCATAAATATCATATAATTGTGTTTATACCTTTTTTTTTATGCAACTGACTCAATTTGCTGCGTAATCCCCTTATATTTTTGGTCCCTTATCTTTTGAAGATAGAATTAATATTTGTTTAGATGGACATGTT
This sequence comes from Lathyrus oleraceus, assembly GCF_024323335.1. Classification (NCBI taxonomy): domain Eukaryota; kingdom Viridiplantae; phylum Streptophyta; class Magnoliopsida; order Fabales; family Fabaceae; genus Lathyrus; species Lathyrus oleraceus. Next base: position 306,475,767 of record NC_066580.1, read on the forward strand.
CCATTGTCGTAGAGGGATACTTTCAAATATCCAGCATCATCATCTACGCGAATGAGGCCTGACGACAATGGAACATCTCCATCTAAACAAATATCAATTGATACTTTCAAGTATCCCTTGCCCCTTGCACGAATGATTGACTTCATAATAGCCATTTTACCTGTAATAAAGAAAACAATTAAAATCAGATGACAAATGTAAAAACAATTAAAATCATAAAAGTCATTTTACCTGTAATAAAGAAAACAATTAAAATCATTTGACCTGTACCTTTTTCACTAAGTTCTCTTTCTTTTCTTGGTTGGAATATGTTCTACATGTCTCTTAACAACACGGACGGTTGGATTGATCCAAATACCCTCATTATGATCATTTCTAATATATGAATCATTTGATATAATATTCTCATCTTGATCATTTCTGGTAAACGATTCAATCTCAACATCAATATCACCTTGATCTCCAGTGTTTTCATCAATTACTTTGTTGGAAAAAAGAACTATAGACCATTTCGTACTTTTCGAATCATTGACATAGAACACTTGTCTAGCTTGAGAGGCTAGAATAAAAGACTCATCTTTGTATCCCACCCTATTAAGATCCACTTGCAAAAATCCTGACTTATCCATTCGAATGCCGTTATTATTTTCAACCCACTTGCAACCAAATATAGGAATCTGAAACTTCTCATAATCAAACACCCAAATGCGCTCGATAACACCAAAATACGACAGATTTGCAAATTTGGGTTTAAGTCCTTCACACTTGATATGTGCATTGCTTCAGCTACCACGGTGACACCACTATTCTGCATAGTACTTTTATCATCTTGTTCTTTGGTATAAAATGTGTATCCATTAATCGCGTATGCGCTATAAGAAAAAACATGGAAACTTGGACCATATGCTAAGCATCTCAACCTTTCTGTTATTGAAGCGGGATCTGAATAATACTTTGAATAAATATGATCCTTAAACCAAGGTATAAAACATCGATTGTGCTCTCGTACTATCCAATTTTCATTTCTATTGGGATTTAAACCTCGGAGAACATCCTTGTGAATTTCAACATACGGCTCAACCTCATTCTCATTGTGCAGAACATACAAATGCACTTGATCCCGTTCGACCCTTGATACTGCCACGATTTTATTTCCAATTAGATTTTTTTCTTCTTTCTTTTCGACAAGCTGAGACTTGGGGAGTCCGATTGACTGAACATTAGACAAATATTCAGTACAAAACTCAATCGCTTCTTCAACAATGTATCTTTCAACCATACAACCTTCTGGTCGACTTCGGTTCTTCACGTACCCTTTTAATATTTTCATATAACGTTCAACAGGGTACATCCATCTCATATAAGCTGGTCCACACAATTGTGTCTCTTTCACAAGATGAACAACTAGATGTACCATTATGTCAAAAAATGATGGAGGAAAAAACATTTCAAGCTCACACAAAGTAATAACGATTTCTTTTTGCAACATTGGTAAGATCGCAGGATTGATCACCTTACTGCAAATTGACTTGAAGAAAGAACACAACTTAGTTATAGAGCTTCTTACTTTTTCTGGAAGAATAGAACGTATACCTATTGGGAGAAAATGTTCCGTTATAACATGGCAATCATGGGTCTTTAAACTCTTTAACTTGAGGTCTTTCATAGACACAAGTCTTCTAATATCTGAAGAGTACCCTTCTGGAACTTTAACTTCACTTAGAAACTTACACAATGTTTTTTTCTCCTTTCTAGATAGAGTATAAGCAGCAGGCGGTAGATATGTTCGTTTTCCTTTCTTCAAGGGTCCTAATTCAGTTCTTATTCCCATCGCTATCAAGTCCTTTCTTGCCTTAAGGCCATCCTTAGACTTTCCTTGTATATTGAGTAACGTGCCAATAACACTTTCAAATACATTTTTTTCAATATGCATAACATCAAGAAAATGTCTCATATACAAGGACTTCCAATACGGCAATTCAAAAAAAACTGACCTCTTCTTCCACCCACTTTTGACAAGTGTGTGGGCAAAAGGCTTGCCAAACTGAGTATCCAAATCTTTCACCTTTTCAAAAATTTGATCACCCGTCAATATAGGTGGAGCTCTGCCTTGTTCTGTCTCTCCATTGAACGCCTTTCTCCATCCACGGTAGTGATGATTTGAATTTAAGAATCTCCGATGACCGAGAAAGACATTCTTCTGACCAAACTCCAAGCGCTTCCAATCTGTTTTATCTTCACAAATAGGACACGCACATTGACCTTTTATGCTATACCCTGATAGATTTCCGTATGCTGGAAAATCATTAATTGTGCCAAACAACATCGCCCTCAAGTTGAAACTTTCTTTCCTATATCCATCATAAACCTCCACACCGGTCTCCCACAAAATCTTTAAATCTTCGATTAAGGGCTTCAAGTACACGTCTATGTCATTCCCTGGTTGTTTAGGTCCAGAAATCAACATAGCCAACATCATGTACTTACGCTTCATACATAGCCATGGAGGTAGGTTATAAATCATAATAATCACAGGCCATGTACTGTGTGAGATACTCTGGATACCGTGTGGGTTCATTCCATCAGTAGATAATGCCAAGCGAAGGTTTCTTGATTCTTCTCCAAATTCAGGATAATCATTATCAATTTTCAACCACTGTGGTGAATTTGCCGGATGTCGATACTTTCCATCTATAATTCTTTCATCTGCATGCCAGGTCAAGTGTCTTGAATCGGTTTCACTACGAAACATGCGTCTAAATCTCGGAATAACAGGAAAATACCACAAGACTTTTGCTGGAGACAACTTGTTCTTATATCGCGAGACACCGCATTTAGGACACTCATTTAACGATGCATACTCATTTCGAAACAAAACGCAATCGTTTGGACATGCATGTATCTTATCATAGCTCATGCCAATAGAGCACAACATCTTTTTGGTCTCATATGTTCGATTGGGAAGAACATTATCCTCAGGAAGCATATCTTTCAAAAGGGCTAATAACTCTGTGAAACTTTTATCCGACCATCCATTGCCCGCCTTTAAGTTGTACAACTTTAATACCGCAGACAATCTTGTGAATTTAGTGCAACCATCATACAAAGGTTTCTCTGCATCACTTACCAACCTCTCAAACATTTCGGGACAATCCTTAAGATCTCCTTCAAGTGCTTCTGCAATCTCTTCAACTCGATCACAATCGTATGTATCTGCGCCACTATAGTTTGAGGCATAGGTCGTACTATCCCCCGGTTCAACATTCTCATTACTTTTCTCACCATGCAAATTCCAACATGTATAACTTCGATCAATTCCATGCCTCATTAGATGTGATGTCAACTGAACTGCGTCAACCCGTTTCCCATAACAACAACCCAAGCAAGGACATATCATTCTACTGGGCTCTTCGGCGTGCGCAACGGCAAACTTAACAAATTCTGATACCCCATTCTCGTACTCTCTCGACAATCGATTGGAAGACATCCATGTATTATCCATTACTAATTAGAATAAACAAAAAACAATTTCAGAAGAGAAACCAATTTCAGAAGATACTCTGTGCAGGGCATTCCTGTCTCCATTTACTCTATCAAATAACATCCATACCTAAACTTCTTAAGTTACTAGCTACGCTATGTACGCTAAGTTACTAGAATCAAAGGTTTCTAATGTCTCTATAATGCAACCATAACCGAACCCTAACAACAGTCTTTGAATGTGATTCATAGCGATATCAAATTCAGCAATTTAAAAACCAATCGTCAATTGCCTAATAAACCCAAACTATTTAAATGACTATGAATATTGAAACTTTACAGGTCGAAACAAACGTAGCATAGACAACAATAACATAAAACTGAAATGGGGCAAAGCTAAAACAAAGCAATAGTGCAAGTAATAATGTATGCATCGTGTACCTTTGATTGGTAGAAGGAGGAAACGTCGTAGATCTAACAGAGGTGGAAGGAGAACGCCTTAGAACCCTAACGTGAAAAAGAACGAAAATAACAGAGAGTGAAATAACAAAACGCGCAGTATGTTATAATTTTAATGTTTACTAAAGGGGACCTTAGAGGGCGCTTGTGGAAAAAAAGCGCCCTCTAAAGGGGGCCTAAGAGGGCGCTTATGGAAGCGCTCTCTAAGGCTTTCCAGAAGCGCTTTATAAACTGGAAATGCACATGGACTTATAACAGCGCTTTATTAAAAGCGCCCTCTAAGGGTAACCTTAGAGGGAGCTTTCTAAAAAGCGCCATGTATTGTTGTCCCTCTATCTCCTCCTTATTTTTTCGCTTCACCTTAGAGGGCGCTTTATTACAAAAGCGCCCTCTAAAGTGCGCTGTCTATTGCTCCTTATTTTTTCGCTTCACTTTAGAGAGCGCTTTTGTAATAAAGCGCCCTCTAAGGTGCGCTGTCTATTCTAGTTTTTGGCGTAGTGGTTCTTTTTCCCTTTTCTTTGGAAATAATAAAAGCATGGTGGCGACTCTTGCTTTGTGAGTTAAGTTAATTAATAATTTTATCTCAAAAAATTTACCGCTACAGAGAAGTGGCGACTCTGTTGAGGAATAGTCCTTAGTGATGTTGTTTGTTATTGTTTGTTCTGTCTGGGTGCTTAATGATCTATGTGTGGTGAGATAACTGCTATACCCGGACTTGAGTGCTTTTATGATAATAGGGTGGTATAGTCATGTTTGGCTTATGTATAGTTAATCCTTAATGAGAACCCTCAAGTGGAGGCCCCTTTGGGATTACTGATGTCTTATGAGTATTCATAATTGGCATTACTTTTTCCAGGCTGGGAGCCTGAGAATCTAGGACCTTAGAACCCTTAACTCATCTTTTCCTTTTAAGACGTTATGTGGTGGCTATTCAAGTGTAGAGTTGAATTAGTTGTCACGTGTTACTACACTCGGACGAGTTTCTCTTGTGAATATTATTGGTTAGCGAGTAGTCGTTTAAGCCGGTAATATCCAAAATATGGAATTATGACTCTGGGAACTTTTTTAGAACCTTGTTCTACAGGTGATTATACCTTTAGTACATGCCTTATGGGTTGGTTCTTACCCTTGGCTCCATGCTCCTGAATCCGAACCTTTGGATCTTGCTTGTGTGCCTTGTGTGATCTTGTTTGTGGTTATTGCATTATGCATTCATTGCATCCATGAGCATTTTTCTCAATTTTCAAGGAAATTAGAGATTATCTTTGCAAACATCACAAATATTTTGACCATGGATATTGGAACAAGGAATGCTCGAAAATATAATTTCAGATGTCCTGATCTTAAGGAATTGAGAAAGTTAGCATCTTTTGTAGGATTATGTGGGCCATTTTCAACGGCTTCCCATATGCCTTCTCCTTGGGCTTCTAGATGTGCCTTCATACGGATCTTCCAAAAATCAAAATATTCTCCAGAGAATAGTGGTGGTTTGTTACTACTTCCACCGTCTTTAAAAACCGGATTCATGCTTGCGGAAGCCATGCGGATCTTTTAAGAACAGGTTACCTATAACCTGCTCTGATGCCAATTGTAAGAACGAAGTGCGCCTAAGAAGGGGGTGAATTAGGTTCTTTAAAATTTTATCCGGTTTTATGATATGAAGTTGATAATATTTTTGGTTTGGAAATTTATGAAAGATGTAAAGGCGGAAAGATAAATGACACAAGGATATATCCTGGTTCCCCTCACAATCCGAGAGTACTCCAGTCCCCTTACGCAGTAAGAGATTTTCACTATGTTTGGTAACTTGTACAAGAAATATCCAAAAACCAAGAACAATCCTCTTGGATTTTCACTAAGTCACCCTATGAGAACAATCCTCTCAATCTGACTAATATTGCTTCCTAACAATCCTAGAAAGCAATGATACAACAAATATATTTTTTGTATAAGAGTTTGAATAGATGAAATATATCAATCACTTGATTGATCTTCTCTTTTAAGTAAAATAAATCACAAGGATAATATTAGTGCTCGATGTGTATGAATATATGAGAATATTTTTCTGAAATATGTATGTAACAATGTTGGAAAAATATCTCAATGAAAGTTGATGTATATATGAACACTTTGGTTAAAAGTTGATATATTTGAAGTTTGTAATTTGTATGAAAGAGGTGAGTGATAAAATCTGAAAAGTATAGTATATATAGGAGACTCTATACCCTTTAGAAAGGCTGCATATAAGTGGAACAATGCAATGGTCAAGGGCAAGAGATATGAATTCGTATGGCACTGAATAACAATAAAGAAGTGCCACTGGTTCAGGTGTAACCGGTTACCTGAAGGATGTAACCGGTTACATGGTTACGTTATGGCCCAGAAATTCAAAAACTCGATCATGTAACCGGTTACTTAAATGATGTAACCAGTTACATCATATTGAAAATGATCAAATATAAAGATTTTTTGCTACTGCCAGGGATGTAACCGGTTACATGATATTGGTAACCGGTTACATGAACTTAAAAGACCAAAAATAGTATTTTGTAAAAAGGTAAGTGTTTATGGTATGTATTTGATGTTTTGGTAATGCATTTGACTAAATGTTTTGAGCACTAACAAATATCAATGCAAAGAGTTTTAGCTTGTACCCATATAAGTTGAAGATCAATTACTTTGAGTCTTTAATCTTCATGAAATTTGTAAGCAAGCTTTGATCCTTATGCAATTTGTCTTGGCTCATCCTTTTTGATATTCTTCAAATATGTTGTCTTCATCAAAACCAAGTCTTTAAGCAATTTTGGAGAAGCTTGAAAATACATTCTCCCCCTTTTTGATGATGACAACCAATGAGCCTTTGAGCTTTGTTATTTTTGTCCAAGAGTATATGCTCCCCCTATCTTGATAGCATGTCTTTACTTATATATGGACTGCATAAAAGTTGGACAAAAAGCAACATACAAGCAATATACATACCAACCAAGCTCTTCTCCCCCTTTGGAATTATCAAAAAGGATGGGGAAAAGAAGATATAACAATTTTTACCAAATAATATAGAGGTAGAATATAAGTGGGTAATTAAGAGTGATGTGGGTAAATGGTGAAATGTGAGTGGGTAGTAAAAGATAGGTTGAATCTTGACTAAGTGAGAAGGATGAATGTTGACCAAACATTTAAGAGAATTCAACCATAATTAAAATAGTAGAAGATAAAAATAGAAGGTATATATAAAACAACATTTATGGCAAAAACGCAATGATGTAATCGGTTACTTACTTCATGTAACAGGTTACATGGTGTGAAAAAAAAACAGAATCAAATAAAATGTAAGTTATAGTGATGTAACCGGTTACCTACTTCATGTAACCGGTTACATGGTGCAGAAATGACCAAACAGAGGCAAAAATACATATACGCACAGTAATGTAACCGGTTACTTACCTTATGTAACCGATTACAGGATGAAAAAAATGAGAATTAAAAGCAATAAAAACATATTTTTGCACATGTAACACATGTAGAACCTTCACAAATGAAATTGTGAAGATTTATTAAGGTAGAGGAATATATAGCATGCACCTTAAGTGATGAATATGCGTGTCATACGTCATGTTCGTCCAAAATCCCAAGTTCTCTCCGAATCTTGAAGAAGGGTTCTTTGGCAAGCGTATTTGTGAAGATATCTGCTAACTGATTATGTGTATCTACAAAAGTGACTTCAACATCTCCTTTAAGGACATGATCGCGAAGAAAATGATGTCGAATGTCTATGTGTTTGGTACGAGAATGCATGACCGGATTCTTTGTAATATTTATCGCACTTGTGTTGTCGCATCGAAGAGGTATGCAACCAAGATTTACTCCGTAGTCACTAAGTTGTTGTTTTAGCCATAAGATTTCAACGCAACAACTACCGGCCGCAATGTGTTTTGCTTCAGCCGTACTAAGTGCTACACAGGCTTGTTTCTTACATGACCATGAAACTAAAGCATTTCCTAAGATGTGACATGTTCCACTCGTACTTTTGCGGTCAGTTTTGCAACCTGCATAGTCCGCGTCAGAATAACCAAGTAAATTACATACACTTCCTTTAGGGTACCATAATCCGACGTTTGTTTTTCCCTTCAGATGTTTCATAATCCTTTTCACCGCCATGAGATGAGATTCTTTCGGGTTTGCTTGAAAGCGAGCACACAAACAAACACTAAACATTATGTCAGGACGGCTTGCCGTCAAATATAATAACGAACCGATCATACCTCGATACTTTGTAATATCAATAGAGACACTGGATTCGTCTTGATCAACATAAGTTTTGGATCCCATTGGTGTAGACATTGCTTTACAACTATCCATGTCGAATCTTTTCAACAACTCTTTGCAATACTTTGATTGGTTGATGAAAATGCCATCCTTTAGTTGCTTGATTTGAAGTCCAAGAAAATAGTTCATCTTTCCCATCATGGACATTTCAAATTCTCCTTGCATTATGGATGAGAATTCTTCACATAATTCTTTGTTGGTTGATCCACAGATGATATCGTCAACATATACTTGAACTAATAGAGTATGGTTCTTAATTTTCTTTATGAATAATGTCTTGTCAACTTTACCTTTTTCAAAGTCATGTTCGCATAAAAAGTTGCTAAGACGATCATACCATGCTCTTGGTGCTTGCTTTAATCCATAGAGTGCCTTTTTCAACTTGTAGACATGTGAGGGATGCTTGAAGTCTTCAAAGCCCGGGGGTTGTTTGACATAGACTTCTTCATTGATATAGCCATTCAAGAATGCGCTCTTGAAATCCATTTGAAAAAGCTGAAAATTTAAATAGCAAGCATAAGCAAGTAAAAGACGAATAGCTTCTAACCTTTCAACAGGAGCGGAAGTTTCTTCAAAGTCGATTCCTTCCTCTTGATTATACCCTTGAGCCACCAACCTTGCTTTGTTTCGAACAATTATACCATTCTCATCAAGCTTGTTCTTAAACACCCATCTTGTACCTATGATGTGTTTATCACTTGGTCTAGGAACAAGTTCCCAAACTTGATTCCTTTCGAATTGGTTTAACTCTTCTTGCATAGAAATTATCCATTGATAGTCTCCTAAGGCTTCATCAACTTTGGAAGGTTCAATTTAAGAAATAAACGCCATATTCAAACAAGCATCTTGAAGATTTAGTCTTGTTGTAACGCCTTGACTAATGTCACCAATAACTTTATCAATTGGATGATCTCTATGAGTTCTCCATTCTTTCGGTAGATCGTTGACATTTGTATTTGGTTGTGAAACTTCTTATTGTTGTTTCGATGGATCTTTGTTGGTATCTTTGGAAGAAATTTCTTGAGGGATTTCTATTATATCATCATCATCATCACATATAATAATATCCTCATTGGAGGGGTTAGATTCATCAAAAGATACATGCATTGATTCTTCAATTTTTGAAGTTCTTTTGTTATAAATTCTAAAAGCTTTACTAGTAAGAGAATAACCAAGAAAAATACCTTCATCGGATTTTTCGTCAAACTTACCAAGATTATCTTTGTCATTGCTAAGGACAAAGCATTTGCATCCAAAGATGTGAAAATAAGCAATGTTTGGTTTCCTACCTTTAAATAGTTCATATGGAGTCTTCTTTAAGATAGGACGAATATTAACTCTATTACTTACAAAACATGTCGTGCTCACTGCATCCGCCCAAAAATAGTTAGGAAGATTTGAATCGCTAAGCACTGTTCTTGCAAGTTCAACAAGTGATCTATTCTTTCTTTCAACAACTCCATTTTGTTGAGGAGTTCTTGGTGCCGAGAAGTTGAGAGATATTCCATGTTCTCCGCAAAATTCTTCAAACGAAGCATTTTGAAATTCTCCACCGTGATCACTTCTTATGGAGGCGATTGTTAATGATTTCTCATTTTGAATTTGTTTGGCATATTTCTTGAATGCCTTAAATGCATCATTTTTCTACACTAAAAAGAATGTCCAAGTGTATCTAGAAAAATCATCAATAATAACTAAAGCATATAAATTACCTCCGAAGCTTCTTGTTCTTGATGAAATAAGTCCATGTGTAACAGTTGTAGTGGCCTAGAAGTGGACACCACATTTTTTGATGTGAAAGTTGACTTGGTTTGCTTCCCCTTTTGACATGTATCGCAAAGCCTATCTTTGATGAATTTTATCTTTGGCAATCCAATGACAAGGTCATGTTTTACTAACTTATTCAAGTGCTCCATATGAATGTGAGCAAATCTCTTATGCCATAACCATGAGTCGTTGTTATTTGCCACAAGACACTTAACCTTCAAAGAAACATCGTCAAGGGAAATCATGAAAATATTATTAATTCGCTTACCTATAAGCATTACCTCTTGTGTGATTTCGTCTTCAATTAAGCATTCATCTTTTGTGAACCTTATTTTGAATCCTTTGTCACAAAGTTGGCTTATGCTTAAGAGGTTGTGCTTTAGTCGTTCGACATATAGTACATCTTCGATGGATATGAAATTTGGTGCACCTACTTTGCCTATGCCAAGAATTCTTCCTTTGTTGTTATCTCCATAAGTAACATAACCCTTGGCCTTAAGCTTTAGATCTGAAAATTTATGCACATCACCGGTCATATGCTTGGAGCACCCACTATCCAAATACCAAAGATTTGTTGTGGCCTTCAAGCATACCTACAAAACAAAGTTAAGTTTTGTTAGGTACCCAAATTGCTTTGGGTCCTTTACAATTAGTTCCTTTCTCAACCCAAACATAATGCCCTTTTGCTACACTAAAATTTCTAATGTAGCAAGCATTAGGTGTATGGCCAATAATACTACAATAAAAATAGGTTGGTTCAAAATTGCTTTTATATCTAGGAACGAAAGATTTTTTCTTGATAAACTTTTTCTTTTTAGGATGTTGATGCACTACTTTTGGTGTGTTGTCTCTTTCTTTTGGAGGTTGATCCTTAGGCCTTACAAAGATAGTTTTACTTGTACTTGGTTTAGAAAATTTGGAGTAACCAAGTCCACTTTTGTCATTTGAGTACCTTTGTTGGCTAAGAACCCCTTCCAAACCAATTTGTCCTTTTTCATATCTTTCAAGGACTCTTTTAAGTTGGACAATTTGGAACGAGAGAGACTCACACTCTAGACATACAAGATTCTTCTTTTCACTAATCATCTCTTGTTTCTTATTTTCAAGAACTTCAATCTTCTCTTCCAAGGAAGAAATTTGTTTCTTTTGAGACGATATAGTTTTATAAAGAATTTTGCATTCATTTAGCAATTCATTAATTGCATCTTGTGCATCATCATCAAAAAGAGAAAAATTGTTACTAACCTCTTCTTCATCATCAGAATGATGTGAGGCCATTAGCGCCAAGTTTGCACATACCTCGCTATTCGATCCAGATGAAGAGCTAATTTCATTGTCCTCCCATGCAAGATATGCCTTTTTATTCTTGAAGTCCTTCTTGCTCTTGAATCCTCCTTTCTTTGAAAGTTTAGGACATTCCGGCTTTATGTGGCCTTGTTTTCCACATTCGTAGCATGTTACATCTTGCGTAGATGTGGTGGCCTCCTTCTTCCTGAAATGTCTATTCTTTTTAGCGTTAAAGGATTTATCATTTTTGTTAAAGAACTTATCGAGCCTTTTAACAAGGAACATGAAATTCTCATCTTCCTCCAATGCTTCATCATCTTTATCTTCTTTTGCGTCTACCTTCAAGGCAGTCCCTTTAGATTTCTTTTCTTGGCTTTCATGTTTCTCAAGCCTACCGAGTTCTAACTCATGTTCTTGAAGTTTGCCAAAGAGAGATGCGGACGTCATTGTTGAGAGACTTTTATTTTCGGAGATAGCCGTCACCTTCGGTTGCCATTCTCGAGTTAATGATCTTAGTATTTTAAGATTGAGATCGTCATTTGTAAATGTTTTTCCGAGAGCAATCAAGTGGTTTGTCAGGTGAACAAATCTCTTTTGTAGCGCCACGATGGATTCTTCGGGCAGCATTCTAAACATCTCATATTCTTGACTTAATGTATTCAACCTTGATCTCTTTACTTCGGCGGTGCCTTCAGGTGTCTCCACTAAGGTATCCCATATTTCTTTTGCCGACTTGCATTGAGATATGCGGAAGAACTCATCCGTGCTTAAAGCACTTTGAAGAATGTTTACTGCTTTCTTTTCATTTAAGATTTTTTTCTTATCATCTTCATCGTACGAACTCTTTATCTTTGGAATACCAATGCCATTGATCACACTCGTAGGATTATGTGGGCCATTTTCAACGGCTTCCCATATGCTTTCTCCTTGGGCTTCTAGATGTGCCTTCATACGGATCTTCCAAAAATCAAAATATTCTCTAGAGAATAGTCGTGGTTTATTACTACTTCCACCGTCTTTAAAAACCGGATTCATGCTTGCGGAAGCCATGCGGATCTTTTAGGAACAGGTTACCTAAAACCTGCTCTGATGCCAATTGTAAGAACGAAGTGCGCCTAATAGGAGGGTGAATTAGGTTCTTTAAAATTTTATCCGGTTTTATGATATGAAGTTGATAATATTTCTGGTTTGGAAATTTATGAAAGATGTAAAGGCGGAAAGATAAATGACACAAGGATATATCCTGGTTCCCCTCACAATCCGAGAGTACTCCAGTCCCCTTACGCAGTAAGAGATTTTCACTATGTTTGGTAACTTGTACAAGAAATAACCAAAAACCAAGAACAATCCTCTTGGATTTTCACTAAGTCACCCTATGAGAACAATCCTCTCAATCTGACTAATATTGCTTCCTAACAATCCTAGAAAGCAATGATATAACAAGTATAATTTTTGTATAAGAGTTTGAATAGATGAAATATATCAATCACTTGATTGATCTTTTCTTTCAAGTAAAACAAATCACAAGGATAATATTAGTGCTCAATGTGTATGAATATATGAGAATATTTTTCTGAAATATGTATGTAACAATGTTGGAAAAATATCTCAATGAAAGTTGATGTATATATGAACACTTTGGTTAAAAGTTGGTATATTTGAAGTTTGTAATTTGTATGAAAGAGGTGAGTGATAAAATCTGAAAAGTATAGTATATATAGGAGACTCTATACCCTTTAGAAAGGCTGCATATAAGTGGAACAATGCAATGGTCAAGGGCAAGAGATATGAATTCGTATGGCACTGAATAACAATAAAGAAGTACCACTAGTTCAGGTGTAATCGGTTACCTGAAGGATGTAACCGGTTACATGGTTACGTTATGGCCCAGAAATTCAAAAACTCGATCATGTAACCGGTTACTTAAATGATGTAACCGGTTACATGATATTGAAAATGATCAAATATAAATATTTTTTGCTACTTCCAGGGATGTAACCGGTTACATGATATTGGTAACCGGTTACATGAACTTAAAAGACCAAAAATAGTGTTTTGTAAAAGGGTAAGTGTTTATGGTATGTATTTGATGTTTTGGTAATGCATTTGACTAAATGTTTTGAGCACTAACAAATATCAATGCAAAGAGTTTTAGCTTGTACCCATATAAGTTGAAGATCAATTACTTTGAGTCTTTAATCTTCATGAAATTTGTAAGCAAGCTTTGATCCTTATGCAATTTGTCTTGGCTCATCCTTTTTTATAGTCTTGAAATATGTTGTCTTCATCAAAACAAAGTCTTTAAGAAATTTTGGAGAAACTTGAAAATACATGCCTACCATGGAGGAGTATGCTTATCTTTTGGGTATACAAGTTTCTGATAGGGTTCCTTTTTGTGGTTTGGAAGGGATTCTGGAGTCTCAAGTTATTGCTGGAGCTATTCACCTGGAGAAATCTAACGTAGAAGCTAATCTCACTATCAAAGGAGGTATCATAGGGTTGTCTTCAAATTTTCTGATTGAGATAGCCTTTTCTTTTGCTAATTCTGATAGCATGGTGGCCTTTGAAGATATTCTTGCCTTACCCATATATGGTTTAGTCTTGTTTCCCAACATTGACAACTTTGTTGATGTTAATGCTATTAGGATACTTTTGGTTGGGAATCTTGTTCAGACTTTGCTTGGTGATACCTATTTCTCCATTCATCATAGGACTTCTAAGGGAAACAAAACTATTGTCTATTGTGCACCTTTGTTGTATAAGTGGTTTATTTCACACTTGTCGCAGTCTCATATATTCAAAGAAAACAAGGGTTGTTTAAGGTGGTCTCAAAGACTTATGTCTCTCACCAATGATGATATCACATGATATTCTTTTGTTTACGACAAAGTCAAGATTATTGATAATTGTGGGGAGTTCTCTAATGTGCCTCTTCTTCATCACAAGGAGGAATTAACTATAATCCGACTTTGGCAAGACTTCAACTTGGGTTCTCTATGAAGGAAAAACCTAATAACACTTTGTTAGAAGGTTTATTTTTCCAAGAAGGGAAAGACACTCAAAGATTGAAGGCTAGGATGGTGCATGCTTGGCACAATGTTCATAGGAAAGAAAAAAGTAAGCTTGGATTGAAGAATTGTGTAGCTTTGGAGCCTTACACTAGTTGGGTGAAGAGAAGAGCAAAATAATTCAAGATGCCTTACGCTTATGAGAGGCATATGTCTTTAGTAGTGGCCAAACCACCCACTATTCATATTAAAGGCATAAAGGAGTTTCAATAAGATTTGGATAGAATTAAGCAAGAGAATGATGCTTAGGAAGATAAGTTTCAGGCTTTAAACCTTGAGAAGATAGAATTGCAGAAGCACTTGAAGGAAAAGAATGACTTGATAGAGTTGCTTGAGCAACGTGCTATGAAGAGGTCAAGGAACCAAGAGGATTTATTTTCCTCTAACATTTCATCATCTACTCATCTTCCTACTTCCGGTGTTCGGAAAGGCATTGTAGATCAGCTCGTGATGGAGAAGGATGCCATGAAGAGAAACCATGAAAAAGAGATCAAAAGACTTCGCAATAAGTACCAGCTTGGTGTTAGGTCATCATCCGATATGATTCCATAGACCTAATTTCTTTCCTCTTATGTTTTGGGATTATTGAGATTGTATTTCAGATCGTAATCCTTCACATTATTAACAAAATGAGATTTTCAGTATTTCAAAATGTGTTATTTCCTTTATGATGTTTGCAGTTTGCTTTATATCTCAAAGTTCCATGAAAACTTTACATTTGCATTTGTATACCATGCATCATGTTGCATCTTAATCTTGCTTTGCGTGAGTTTATCAGGTGTCTTATTTCTTCCTTTTCTTGGTCTTCATTCAGAAAAGTTGTCTCACCAGTACAACAATTGTGCTAATCAACAGAAGAAGATAGGTCATTTAGAGCAAGAGAATCGTGAACTCCACGAGGAAGTGACTACTTAGAGGGATAGTTTGGAAAGGCTCTCTACTATGATGGAAGCTCTGGTGGTTGCTCAAAATCAATCTCATCCTCCTCAGACTCCGTTTCAAAGGACTTTGATTTCTGAAATAACTTCTACACCCATTTTTGTGGCCTCGGTTAGTGCTCCGCACAAGTCAATCCTCTGTTAGAAGAGAAAGAGATTACAAAGCTTTTCTTGAATAATTTGAGTCAGTTTCACTATGACATAATGGTTGCAAGTGCTCCTAGTGGTTTTACCGAGATGGTAAACATGGGAATGAGACTAGAAGAGGGCGTCAGTGAGGGATGATCGGTGAAAGAGAGTGGTTCATCTGGAAGTTCCAAGAAATATGGGAATGATTTGTCCAAAAAGAAGGAACATGATGCTAATGCTATTTCGCAAGAAAGGCATAGGAGATCTACGAGAAGCAACCAACGTCATCAGCATGTGGCGTCGGCTACCCTGGTTATTAATCCTGCTCCAATTGTTCAACTAGTACCAAATTATCAACCATATTTTCAATAATGTACTCATCAATAGAATCATTAACATAATTGTGTCCCAAGACAAGCACAATTTGATCCAATTCCAATGTCTTATGCAGAATTATATCTTGCTTTGATACAAAAGAATTTGGTATAAACTATAACTCCACCAGCTATTCCAAAGGAACTTCCATGGTGGTATAAATATGATCATCATTGTGGATACCATCAAGGTGCACCCGGTCATCACATTGAAAACTGTCTTGCTTTGAAAGCTGAGGTGAAAAGACTAGTTCGAATTGGTATTTTGTCTTTTGAAGACTCTGGTCCAAATGTGCAAGTCAGTCTGTTTCCTAAACATGGTGGTGCAACTGTGAATATGGTTGAGGGATGTTCTGGAAAGTACTGTGTATTTGATGTCAATCTGATTAGAGGATCCTTGGTTGAGATGCATGCAACTTTGTGCGAGCTGAGTCATTACGAACACGGTCATATTTCTTGTCGTATCTGTTCAAGAAACCCTCGATGGTGTGCTATGGTAAAGAGAGATTTACAAGAGATACTAGATAAAGATCTTATTCAGATTACCAGAGATAAGGATGAAGATGAGCATGGTGTGAATGTCATAGGTCCCCTTTCAATATCCCCGAACCAGTTTTGATTGCCTACAATAGTCAAAAGTTTGTCGTTTCTCCTTTAGCTATTCGTCTGGTGGGTCATACACTCTATGAATTTGACAGAGTTGTTCCTTACAAATACAATGCTACAATGTTGGAAGATGGCAAGGAAGTTACCATCCATTCCCTTTCTTCTGTTGTGAATATTGTTGATGTAAGCAATGTAACCCGAAGTGGTCGAGTATTTTCTTATGCGCCCCCTAAAAGAATTGAAGATACTTCGGTGGGTAAGCAAGCTTAGGTGGAAACTCATGTTGTGCAGTCTGGTCAGTCCAGCGGTGTAAACCAGAAATCTGATCATGATGAAGTACTGAAGTTGATTAAGAGAAGCGAATATAATGTGGTTGATCAATTACTGCATACCCCGTCCAAAATGTTTGTCTTATCTTTGCTGATGAATTCAGAAGCTCACAAAGAGGCTTTGCAAAAGGTCTTGGAGCAAGCTTATGTAGATCATGATGTAACAATTGGTTAATTAGATGGCATTATGGCCAACATTACTTCATGTAACAACCTGAGTTTTAGAAATGAAGAATTTCCTGAGCAAGGGAGGAACCATAATTTGGCTTTGCACATTTCCATGAATTGCCAAGAAGATGCTTTATCCAATGTGCTAGTTGACACTGGCTCTTCTCTAAATGTTATGCCAAAGTATACTCTGTCCAAGCTCTCTTATCAAGGTGCTATGATGAGGTTTAGTAGGGTTGTTGTTAAAGTCTTTGATGGCTCGAGGAAAAAAGTGATTGGAGAAGTTGATCTTCCGTTAAAAATATGTTTGTGCTTATTTCAGATTACGTTTTAAGTGATGGACATTCATCCCACCTATAGTTGTCTCCTACGTCGTCCATGGATTCACGAAGCTGGGGCAGTGACGTCAACCCTCCATCAGAAGCTAACTTTTGTGAAAAGCAGAAAGTTAGTGATTGTGGATGGAGAACAGGCCATGTTGGTGAGTCATCTTTCTTCATGACTTCGTTCCAAGCTCTTTCTGTTATTGATAATGTTGTTAAGAAGAGTGGGGCATCCATGACTTCTTTGAACGATGCCCAAAATATTGTGAAGAATGGTCAATCTGTTGGATGGGGTCAAGTTAACTTGTTGAAAACAAAAACAAACCTAGTTTAGGCTTCATGCCTGGTTCAACTCGTAGAGATTTGAAGCGTATTCAAGAAGTTTTTTTGCAGTGCTGGTTTCATCCATTCCGAGGATCAATCTGATGATGCAATCCTGGAAGATAATCAAGAACAAGAAGCTCTAAAATTTGTTACGCACAAATTGATGTGCCAGAATTGGACTCTTGTTGACGTTCCCTCTATTGTTCACTTGTCTAAGTAATATGTTTTTGTTATTTTCAAAAAAATCATTTCATTTATGCCCAAGGTGAAAGCGAATCTATGTGGGCTTTGTTTCAAATTTTATCATCATTAATAAAAATATTATTGTTTATCCATATTATGTTTTCTCTTTTTGCTTTTTTTGAAAAAATGGTAACATAAAAAACCAAGATAATAATCACTTTTATATTTGCACCATACATGTGCGTTTATTTATTTATATTCTAAAATCAAGCATAAAATCACTATGCAGATTGATTGTTAAACCCATTGAAAACAATGACTCTATGCCCTCTCCCAACTTTGAATTCCTTATGTTTGAAATGGAAGAAGAGGATGTTAAAGAGATTCCTAATGATATTTCCCGTTTTCTTGAGCACGAGGAAAAGACCATTCAGCCTCATTAAGAGCCATTAGAAGTGATTAATTTGTGTTCTGAAGAGAACAAGAAAGAAGTTAAGATTGGGGAATTACTTTGTATAGATGTTAAGAAGATAATGGTAGAGCTTCTTAGAGAGTATGTGGATGTGTTTTCTTGGTCTTATCAAGATATGACAGGTCTTGATACTGATATTGTGGAGCATAGGTTACCATTTAAGCCAGAATGTGCAGCAGTTAAACATAAGTTGAGAAGAACTCATCCCGATATGGCTGTTAGGATCAAAGAGGAGGTTCATAAGAATATTGATGTTTGTTTCCTCGTTACTTCTGAATATCCTCAATGGGTGGCCAACATTGTGCCTGTTCTAAAAAAGGATGGCAAATTTCGGATGTGTGTTGATTATAGAGATTTGAACAAAGCAATCCCAAAGGACGACTTTCCTCTGCCACACATTGACATGTTGGTAGATAATACAACTAAGTTCAATGTATTCTCCTTTATGGATGGTTTCTCCAATTATAATCAGACAAGATAGCACTCGAGGACATGGAAAAGACAACATTTATTACACCCTAGGGAACATTCTACTATAGAGTGATGCCTTTCGGTTTAAAGAATGTTGATGCAACGTACCAAAGAGCTATGACTACTCTTTTCCATGACATGATGCACAAAGAGATAGAGGTTTATGTCAATGATATGACTACTAAGTTGAATACTGAAGAAGAGCATGTTAAGTATTTGTTGAAGCTATTTCAACATTTGAGAAAGTTTAAACTTCGCTTGAATCCTAATAAGTGTACTTTTGATGTCCGTTCAGGAAAGCTGTTGGGCTTTATTATCAGCCATAAGGGTATTGAGGTAGATCCTGATAAAGTCAGAGCTATTCAAGAGATACCTACACCAAAGACAAAAAAGCAATTTAGAGGATTCCTTGGACGTCTAAATTACATCTACAGGTTTATGTCTCACATGGCAGCCACATGTGGGCCAATCTTCAAGCTTCTCCGTAAAGATCAAGGAGTATTTTCTTGAACCTCCTATCTTGTCTCCTCTAATGGAAGGAAGACCATTGATCGTGTACTTAACTGTGTTAGAAGAGTCCATGGGTTATGTACTTGGACAACAAGATGAAACTAGTAGAAAGGAGCATGTCATCTACTATCTGAGCAAGAAGTTTATAGACTGCGAGTCTCAGTACTCCACACTTGAGAAGACTTATTGTGATTTAGCCTAGGCTTCCAAACGTCTACACCAATATATGATTAATCATACCACTTGGTTGATACCCAAAATGGATCCAATCAAGTATATTTTTGAAAAGCCTGCTTTGTCTAGGAGGATTGCTCGTTGGCAGATGCTATTATCTAAGTATGATATTGAGTACCATACTCAAAAGGAGAGTAAAGGAAGTATTCTTGCAGATCATTTGGCTCATCAGCCAATTGATGATTATCAATCCGTCATGTTTTATTTCCCTAATGAAGATGTTATGTACTTAAAAGCTAAAGACTGTGATGAACCATTTCCTGAAGAAGGACCAGAGCCTGGATCCCAATGGGGTTTAGTGTTTGATGGAGTTGTTAATGCTTATGGAAATGGAATTGGGGAAATCATCATTACTCCTCAGGGTTCTCATATTCCTTTCGCTACGAGATTGATGTTTGATTGTACGAACAACATGGCAGAATATGAAGCTTGTATCATGGATCTTGAAGAAGCCATTGATTTGAGAATTAAGATTCTTGATGTATATGGAGATTCAACCTTGGTGGTTAATCAGATTAAAGGAGAATGGGAGACTCATCATATTGGTTTGATCCCTTACAAAGATTATGCAAGGAGGTTGTTGACTTTCTTCAACAAAGTTGATTTTGATCTAGAGTTATTAATCCCGGATAGCGGAGCGGAGCGGCCGACCTCAAAAATGGGATAGCGGGATAATTTTTTAGATTAATTATATAAATTAAAAAATTATATACATATCCATAATTTTATATGTATAAAATAATAAAAATTATAGAGAATAAGGAATTAGATCATAATAATAATAATTATACAAAAAATAAAAGTTATATACATATGCATAATTTTATATCTATAAAATAATAATAATTATAGAGAAAGAGGAATTGGATCATGATAATAATAATTAAGAAGAATAAAAAAATTAAAAATTTCGCACATCTAATGTGTCACATAAGCGGAGGAATAAGTAATGATAAATAATGAGAGTTTTAATTGGTTATTTGAATAAGTATCTTTTGCGAATATCATGGGAATTGGAACAGTTGTTTCTTGAAAAGAGAAAGATGTGTGGGCATCTCCAAATTCTGATTTAAAATAAACTTTTTAATGCAACTCGACCCGACCCAGGTCCAAATCCATTTTAAAAATTAGGGTTTTTCTTTAAAAACCCAAAAGAAGGGGCGACCGTTTCTTCTTCTTTCCCACCCCACTACTTCATCTTCTTCCCCAACCCACACGACTTCATCTTCTTCCCTACCCCACCCTACTACTTCATCTTTTTCCCCAACCCACGTCTTCATCTTCTTCCCCACCCCACGAATCCATCCATGTCTTCATCTTCTTCCATTCTCATTTGTATTTTACATAGATGAAACAGAGGAAAGAAAATAAAAGTGGATAAATCGCTCTGCCCATGATGCGCGACGCAACCCACGACCAGCGATCTCGTAGAAAATGGTTGTGATTTCAGATGGTGAATCACTTATGACTTCTCGCACGGTGGGGGTCACTCCGGCCGGACCGCCCAGGATCACGCTGTGAGAGGCCACAATCGATGACTATGTTTTCATCATATACCTAGTGAAGAGAATTAGATGGAGGATGCATTTGCTACTTTGTCTTCTATGTATAAAGTAAATCATTGGAATGACGCGCCTAATATCAGAATTATGCGCCTTGATAGGCCCACTCATGTGTTTACAACAAAAGAAGTCATAGATAAAAGTCCTTGGTATCATGATATCAGGTGTTTCCTCCAAAGTCAGGAGTACCCACTTGGGGTATCCAACAAAGATAAGAATACTTGAGAAGACTGGATGGAAATTTCTTTCTGAATGAAGATATGTTGTACAAGAGAAACTTTCACATGGTCTTGCTCAAATGCATGGATAGACACGAAGCCGACATATTAATGCAAGAAGTTCATGAAGGATCCTTTGGCACTTATGCCAATGGACATGCAATGGTTAAAAAGATGTTAATGGAAAGTTACTATTGGATGACAATGGAATCTGATTGTTGGAAATTGTAAGACCCCAATTTTGACCCTAAGATCCTTCATGGCATCATAGTATTTCATTTGCAAAGCCTCAAGGATCATAAGCATCTTGGTTCCCTTGCCTTTGGGAGGGACCCCTGGTGAGTGGTTTGAGATCACCAAGCATGCTTGAATTGTATTATTGCTTTCCTCATTTTGTTTACTAACCAAAAGCACAAAAGTATTTCACTAACATCTTTTGTTTGTAGCTTGAGCAATCACAAGGTCAAAAGCTTCTAGGTGATCCTTTGTGCAATGATATGGCCAAGAGAAGATGAAGGCAAGCATGGAAATGGTTCCCAAAGCTCTCATCCATCAAATATTCCTCCCTAGTATCTCAATTCATCATGTTTGATCAAAGCAAGTCAAAGGATTTGAGGTTTGTCTCTCAAAGAAAACCTAATTCATCTGTGTACCAAGTGTGCCTTGCCAATGAAGCAACCTCAGCCCATGGTCAAATACAATCAAGGGAAGTTCTTTAATTCATCATTTCATGCATATTTGAGCTTATTTGAGTATCCTCAATCATCAATTCATCAAGATATGAGTTGTGGACTTGAGAAGTTGATCAGTCAATTCATCTGACTATTTTGAAATGCACCAAGACCTAACTTTTTATGTGTTGGTCAAATGGAGATGATCCCAAACGAAAAAATGTTCTTAAGGACAATATGAAAAACTTTCATGTTCATCGAAAATTTATTTGAATCTTGTAAGAGCATCATTCATCTCAAGAAATTATAGGTCATTTTGACTGAAACCCTAATTTTGGGTCAACTTCCCAAGAACATAACTCATTCATTTTTTATGATTTTGAGGTGGGATTAAATGAATTTGAAATCTTAAGATGTCTAATTCAAATGTTATGTAGAACAAAATTTCAAAATCTCAAAAGAAATACATGTGATAATGCAAAACATTATAGGTCACTTTGGACCAAATGCATTGAAAGGCAAAAAAGTCCAACTTCAAGTGCCCATAACTTCCTCATCAAAACTAAAAATGATGCAAAATATAACTCCATTTTGATTTTATTGAAAAGATATACAACTTTGATGTTGGAGGTTTTTCAATTTGAGGCTTGCATAATCAAAACAGAATGGCTTGAAGTTGGTTCAATTTGACAAAATTCTCAAAGGCATGTTTTACACTATGAACTTCATGGCCTGTTTTCATAAATTTCCACACTTCAAATGAGTTTTTGCTCAACATAACATTTGTTCCTTATGTCAAGACCTTTCCAACCATTACCCACATGCTTATGTTTGGATTTTTTAATTGGCATTTTCGAAGAGGTGAAGTTTTAGGCACAATTATGGAATTCATGATGAAACTTCATACACAAGCCATTGCCTTGCAAACTACACGTCCATTTCAAGTTGTTTGGTCATCAGCATGCAAATACAATTGAGTTTGGGCCTTCCACATGATCACACAAGCCCATGCAAGGAAAATCCACTTGCCATGCACACGAGAAAACTCACTTGTTCAGCCAATTCCAGCTATAAATACATGTGCTATGCTTCATTATGGAGGAACCTGAAGGCGCCTAAAGCTCTGCAGAAATCAATTCCCACCCATACCAAAGGAACTAAATTCATATTTCTTCAAAATTTCAGATCTGAAATTCAATTGAATTTGGTTAAATCTTCAGATCTAAAGTTCCTAAACCTTCATCATCTAGTCCATTTAAGTTCTGTTTGGCAAAAGGAAGCAAGGAAAGTGACTCAAAGCTTCACAGTTCAAAGGTGTTCATCAACTGGTTTTTTCTTCGAAACTCCTTATTCCTTGATCTATTGGCCTTGATATTGTGTTGTCTGAAGTCCTCTCTATAGAGGCATCATTGTTGTATGCTCAATTTTCAAAATCAAGCAAGTTCATGATGAACACCATCAAGCTTCCATCTCTGATTTCTCTCTTAATAGGAATCTAGAGTGGAAGTGAATGGTATAGGAGTGATGTATATCACTTCCTCTTTCGATTGATGTCTAGATCGTTCTTTTTGGTGAGCATTTGAACCTCTGTGTTTTTTTGCCCTCGCCGGAGCTCACCGGAGAAGACGGTGGCGCTGGCCACCGTCTCTTTGCCAGATCAAATCTGGACCATTGGATGCGCTTCCCACGATCTAATCCTGGCCCTTGTTATGTTTGACTCCATTTAATGCATGGTACCACGCACTTGACTCATGTACATGGTAAGCGCGCACTTGTGGAATGTCTGATCAGCCACGTCAAGTAATGAGGCTTGATCAGACGCCTCTCCTTTTTTCTAATTTTCTTAATTTCCATTTTATTTCTTTTATTTCATTAAACTTCAAAAAATCATAACTCTTTCATTTTAATTCCAAAAAATATGGGACCAATTGCATTATTTCTCTTTTTAATTCTAGTTTCTAAAAATGATTTTTAATTTTTTTTATTTTATCATTTGATATTTTTTGTGAATTTTCTATTTTCTGGTTATTTTTAATTCATTTTAAATAGTTTTTTATATTCAAAAAATACAAAAACATTTTCTCAACCTATTTGAATGATGATGGATCAATGAAAAATATTCTCATCAATTTATTAATTGATTTGAGATTTTTTTTGAGATTTTAGTTCAATTAGGTAACTTTTTATTCATTTTTAATTGTTTAAAAATAGTTTCTGACTTTTAAAAATGCTGAATTTTTTTGTCAAACTTTGTTTGACCTTGTTGAACTTGGGATAAATCACTTGGACTTTTCAAAGTTGATTTGAAGTGATTTTGAAGTTTGACCTTTCTTTAATATTTTAATTCAAGTTTATTTTAAATATTATAAATGCCCAAAAATATTTTGTTCATTTCTTGACTTCCAATCTTCATCTCACTTCTGTTTTTGATTGTTTGACCATGACTCTCAATGTCATTGGTCAACACTTGTTGATTGGTACATTCCATTTCATTTAAATGCACTTTATTCTTATCATTTCCATTGTCCATCTTCTTCTTCTTCTTTTCTTTTTGATCAATGAGTTAAAGGTTGATAAGTTAGCATTGATTAGGGAGGCTTAATCTTCCTTGATTCAAATCTAATTCATCTTGATCAAATGATCAAGTGAATGGCTTTGCATTAAGGATAGATTGCTTCCTAAATCATGCAAAAGACTTAAACCAATACAAGATCAATTCTCCTTTTCTTTTGGCATGGCAAGTTGCTGGAACTTGGTTCACTAATCAAGACTTCTAACTTGTGTTGTTGCCTACATTATTATTGACCGGCCTCAGATAGTTGTGACTTCTACATAAGTCTAATTACGATTGCTTAACATAGCGCTAAATTTGCCTTATGGCACACTGTCATACGGTGAACTGACTTTATTGGATTTTTAATCGCAATGTCGCGGTTAGCAAGAGTCGCCACCGACTTTTCTTTTATCCAATAAGGAAAGGTGGAAAAGAACAGGAAAGACCTTAATTTAGATTCTTAGGTTCGGGAGGTACTTTATACAAAGGGAAGGTGTTAGCACCCTTTGTATCCATGGTTATCCATGGGCTCTTAATTGCTCAATCATTTATGTTTTCCTAGTTTGAAAAAGGTGGTTGAGAGATGTATGAAAAATGTTTTGAAAATGAGAATTTAACTTTGTAATGATTCTTGCATGAATGTATACGAAGTGGTTATCTCGTTTAGATTTTCGAAAGTAGTTTAGAAAAATAGTTTGGAAATGTGTGAGGTGTGAAAAGCATTTTAGGTTATGAATGAGCAATTAAGGGTTGTACCTGTCCTTATGAGGGTAAAACTGTCTTTACTATTGAGAAGTAAGCAATTTTACCCTTTTGGATGTTAAGGGTCATCGTAGGGTCATCGTAGGGTCATCGATCGGTCATTGAAGGCAACAGTTGTAAGGATACCTTAGCATTCGAAGGGACGATCATCATTTAACCGTAGGCTACACCGAAGGGTCATCGAGGGGCAAAATTGTATTTTCGAAGGCAACATCCGAGGGACCATGATGATTTAACCGAAGGGCCTTTGCTAAGGGTATCCCCACATTCGCGGGACATGACCGTATTACGCAATCGTGGGGTAATGAAGAGAGGTCCGATATTATTATTTTAAAGTCCGGATTTTAACAATTAATTAAATAGCCGTAATCAGCTAGGTAATTAGGTCCACAGTAAATCGATGAAATCAATACATTAAAAAAACAAGCTTGGTGATTCAAGATGAATCTCCACATTAAACTTAAGTCATCCAAAAGCCATCTCCACAAGAATGTCCACACCTAAAGAGGCATGCCTAGCCGGCTGTTTCTTTGGAAGTATGCTAGTCTTTACACCATGTAACACACGAATTAGAGCATTGAGGTAAAATACAATTGGAAATTGCACCATAGAATAAACATCACAGTCAGGAATTCAGGCCAAATGATGCAGAAACATGATTAGATAAACATAAAATGGACAACAAAGAGACAAAGCAGCCACTGTCCCGTTCGCCTCTGCTTCGCCTAGCGAAGGCTCAGCGAAGGCTCGCTGCAGGCTCGCTTAGCGATGAGCTAGCGAGCGGCCACGGGTTTGGAATTTGACTGCAGCATGACTTCCGAAAACCTGCACTTTCATGGCATTGGATTATAGGCATAGCATATACAATTATACAGGATGTTCATACTTGGATTCACATGCGAAATCAGTTTACATATCAAAACTTTAATCGGAATGCATCATGTATGTAAAGAAGATCAATTGGAAACGTAAAACAGCAGTGATACGCAAACCTGTGTGCAATTGCGATAGTAAAAGGGATTGATCGCTTGGAGGCCGGATTGAGTTGGGCGGCGGTAGCTTCGGCTCGGATGGGCTGCCTTCAGGTTAGCAGGGTTTTTGCACCAGGGTTTTCGTCCTTCGTCCGTCTGTTTATGTGTTTCTGTGTTTCTCCCTCTGGGTCTGTGTTTCTCCCTCTGGGTCTGTGTGTTCTTTTCGTGGCTGAGGAGCTGGTATTTATAGTAGTAGTGGAGGTGACCTAATGGGCTTAAAATGAGGTCCAAAACTTCAGATTTTCGCAAGCTTCGCTAGGCGAAGGAATTGCTCGCCTAGCGAGCAAGCTAGTTCTGGGCTTTTTCCTGGATCTGATGCTTCGCTGGGCGAGTGTCATGATGAAATGTTCGCTGGGCGAAGGGACTTCTCGCCTAGCGAGCAAGCTATTTTGGGCCGCCTTTGGATCGGGCCTGTTGTGAGTTGGGCTTTTGTCCATTTGATATCAGTGCCTTGCAGAGCAAGTCAGATGGTCTTGAGGAATACTTTGAAATATCGACGGGCAAATTTTGGGGTATGACAGCTGCCCCTGTTCAATATTCTTGAACCGAGAGAGTAGAATGGTATGTACCGTTCGTGGTCTGGAGGTGAAAGATTATTGAACACTAGAATGCCCCAAAAATTTGCGCCTGTCCGTTAGTCTTGATGGGGATGGGCTTAGAGATGCCATCCAGGTAGTTTGATGAGGAGATTTCCAGATTGTGTCGTACATTAGACGATGTCTGAAGACATGGATGTCATACCGGGTCATACGCTAGACCGTATAATGAATCATCCATCATGCTATTGCCTTCGCTGGGGAGTCAGCGTGTGCTATATACTGCTGGGGATGAGGGATCAGAAATGTACCTGTCCGAAGGTAGCATCTGAGTAAGGGAGTAGCCGTATACTGGACTACCATTCAGAAATGTACCTGTCCGAAGGTAGCATCTGAGCAAGGGAGTAGTCGTGTACTAGACTACCATTCAGAAATGTACCTGTCCGAAGGTAGCATCTGAGCAAGGGTGTAGTCGTATACTAGACTACCGTTCAGAAATGTACCTGTCCGAAGGTAGCATCTGAGCAAGGGAGTAGTCGTATACTAGACTACCATTCAGAAATGTACCTGTCCGAAGGTAGCATCTGAGCAAGGGAGTAGTCGTATACTAGACTACTGTTCAGAAATGTACCTGTCCGAAGGTAGCATCTGAGCAAGGGAGTAGTCGTATACTAGACTACCATTCAGAAATGTACCTGTCCGAAGGTAGCATCTGAGCAAGGGAGTAGTCGTATACTAGACTACCATTCAGAAATGTACCTGTCCGAAGGTAGCATCTGAGCAGGGGAGTAGTCGTATACTAGACTACTATTCAGAAATGTACCTGTCCGAAGGTAGCATCTGAGCAAGGGAGTAGTCGTATACTAGACTACCATTCAGAAATGTACCTGTCCGAAGGTAGCATCTGAGCAAGGGAGTAGTCGTATACTAGACTACCATTCAGAAATGTACCTGTCCGAAGGTAGCATCTGAGGAAGGGAGTAGTCGTATACTAGACTACCATTCAGAAATGTACCTGTCCGAAGGTAGCATCTGAGCAAGGGAGTAGTCGTATACTAGACTACCATTCAGAAATGTACCTGTCCGAAGGTAGCATCTGAGGAGATGAAGGTCTAACTTGGTCGTACATTAGACTGTATTTGAGTTGAAGAAGGTCAGAATGAATCGTACGCTAGATCGTATCTGAGTTGTTGAAGGTCATATGTTTAGCTGAATCAGAGTGAACCGTACGTTAGGCTGTATCTGATAGTATTTGTATATGTTGTATTTGCAATAATTTACTGGGGATGGGCTTATAGATGCCATCGTTAGGAGGATGTCAGAATGAATGGTGACATGGAGTATATCTAAAAGATGTAGTTGAATCCTGAATGTAATTGATAAGGATGTCCGTCTGAATGGACCTTTGCTTTGATTGTATCAAGAGGATAATTAACCTGAAAAATACAGTTAGCTTCATGCCATGTCATGATGCATGAGACGCAAATGTTGTATGTATGCGGGTGCTGTGAAATGATGTAATGAGTGAATTATGCGTCTGAAATAAATGAGAGCATTGTATGATGTAATGCATATGATGCGGAATGAAAATTGTATGTAGGTATGTGATGTGAAACTATGCATCTGAAACGTTCTTCCAGGGAACTCTACTGGGGAGATAAGTCTCAGTCTGCTGGTCGGAGACATTGGTATTGATGACCCGGTCTCGGCTGGGGGATACTTGATTTCTGTCTGACGATGGAAACACTCAACAGAGCCTGGCTGGGGATGGAAGAGATGACCTTTCGGTATGGCGGTGCCGACTTCTTCTGGGGAATAATTGGCGTTGCCGGGGAATCGAATTAGCAACGGACTCATTGGAAAGCGTGGTTAGACCTTCTCCTTGGTCCTGAAGTCTCGTAGTAATTGCTATTTTCATTTAGACATGTATTTTTGATAAACATTGATCATATTCAAATGCATATATCAATTCAAATTAAATCAATGGACGTTTATGCAAACAAAACGGGAAAAAATAAAATTGCATTGATTTTGAAAGAGGGCCTATGAACAGGCAATCTGTGTACAAGGAGACAGAAATCCTAGTAAGAGGAAATTGTCAAGAAAACAAAGAGAAAGTTATGCCGAAAACGTCCTATTGACTTTAATTCCACTACTGCCATTATGTCTTCAAGCATTTCCTCCCTTGCTGTCGGATAGAGGTGGTTGGCTTGTTCAGTCCCTTGGAACTTGGTTGAAGCTGACAGTTCAGTCCCTTGGAACTTGGTTGAAGCTGACAGAAAACGGGACATAGTCATACGCTTTAATCCCTAATTTTTGCCTGGACCGCCTTTTCAGGTTTTCAGTCCACCGGGATACCCCTTCTTGCCCAAGCCGCCTTTTCAGGTTTTCGACTTGCCGGGTATACGTCTTTATATATTTATCCCTAATTTTTGCCCGAACCCTTTTAGTTCGCCGGGATGCCCTTACTTTTGCCTAGGTACGTCGACCTAGCGGGTCTCTGTTATGCGTAGTATTTTTTAACTATGTCCGCGTTCACAGGATGTGGGAAGTCTTCGCCATCCATTGTAGCAAGTACCATGGCTCCACCGGAGAATACCTTTTTAACCACAAATGGCCCTTCGTATGTGGGAGTCCATTTGCCTCTGGGGTCCCCTTGTGGTAGGATGATACGCTATATCACCAAATCACCAATTTGATACACCTGTCTCTTGACTCTTTTGTTAAATGCTTGGGTCATGCGCTTCTGATATGTCTGCCCGTGACAAACAGCCGCAAGTCTCTTCTCGTCAATCAAATTTAGCTGATCGAGTCGAGCCTGAATCCATTCATCTTCATCTAAGCCCGCCTCTTTCATGATTCTTAGAGAGGGGATCTGAACTTCCACTGGTAAAACAGCTTCCGTTCCGTAGACTAAAGAGAAGGGAGTTGCCCCTGTCGAAGTGCGTACTGAAGTGCGATAACCATGGAGAGCAAATGGTAACATCTCCTGCCAGTCTTTGTACGTTACTGTCATCTTTTGTATGATCTTCTTAATGTTCTTATTAGCAGCCTCCACGGCGCCATTCATCTTTGGCCGGTACGGAGAAGAGTTATGGTGTTTAATTTTGAACTGCGTGCAGAGTTCAGCAGTCATCTTGTTGTTCAAATTAGTACCATTATCAGTGATAATTCTTTCAGGGATGCCGTATCGACAGATGAGATTATTTTTGATGAATCGTGCCACCACATTCTTGGTGACAGAAGCGAATGAGGCTGCCTCTACCCACTTTGTAAAGTAATCAATAGCGACGAGGATGAAGCGATGTCCATTAGAAGCCGTAGGTCTAATCTCTCCAATCATATCGATGCCCCACATTGCAAAGGGCCAAGGTGCTGTCAACACGTTCAATGGAGCAGGAGGCACATGTACTCTGTCTGCATAGATCTGGCACTTGTGACAGGTTTTGGAGTGACGGTGGCAATCAGCTTCCATGGTAGACCAATAATACCCTGATCTCAGAATCTTCTTGGCCATTGTATGTCCACTAGAATGAGTCCCAAAAATACCGTCATGCACGTCTTCCATAATCCTTTCTGCTTCCTTTTTATCCACACAGCGAAGCAGAGTCGAGTCATGATTACGTTTGTATAACACTCCATTACTCATAAAGAATTTAGCGGAGAATTTCCTCAGGAATTTTTTGTCATTGACGGATGCCCCTTCAGGGTATTCCTGATCTTCTAAGTATCTTTTTACGTCGTGGAACCAAGGTTTCTCCTGTACCCTCTCAGCGTTAAGTTCATAACAGTATGCCGGTTCATCTAACCGTCCAATGGTAATCGTGGGAGCTTCGCTGCCCCATCTGACTCTGAACATAGATGACATGGTAGCTAATGCGTCTGCCAACTGATTCTCCTCTCGTGGAATATGTTCAAATGTAATCTCTTCAAAGTATGGGATTAATGTCATCACCCGTTCTCGGTAAGGGATATGATTCGGATGCTTAGTGTCCCATTCTCCTTTGATCTGACTGATTACTAATGCTGAGTCTCCGTACACACTCAAAAACTTGACTCGCCGATCTATAGCAGCTTTGAGTCCCAAAATACATGCTTCATATTCAGCCATATTATTGGTACAATGAAAACATAGTTTAGCAGTGAAAGGCGTATGGTAACCTCCGGGGGAAATGATTACAACACCCACACCATGGCCCAATGCATTAGAAGATCCATCAAAGACCATAGTCCATCGGGATCCCCATTCGGGTCCTTCATCTGGTTCAGGTTTTTCATCATCAGTAACAAGCATGACATCCTCATCCGGGAACTCAAAATTCATAGATTGATAATCGTCCACCGCCTGATGAGCCAAATGATCAGCGAGCACGCTTCCTTTGATTGCTTTCTGGGTAGTATACTGGATATCGTACTCTGTTAAGATCATCTGCCATCTTGCTATTCTTCCGGAGAGGGCAGGTTTCTCGAACATATATTTGATGGGATCCATCCTAGAAATCAACAAAGTGGTCTGATTCAACATATACTGTCTTAGTCGGCGAGCAGCCCAGGCCAAAGCACAGCAAGTTCTCTCGAGCAGTGAGTATCTTGTTTCACAGTCGGTAAACTTTTTGCTCAGGTAGTATATGGCATGCTCTTTTCGACCAGACTCATCATGTTGCCCCAATACGCACCCCATTGAATTTTCTAACACGGTCAAATACATGATTAGAGGTCTTCCTTCAACTGGTGGTATCAGAATCGGAGGTTCCTGGAGGTACTTCTTGATTTTGTCAAAAGCTTCTTGGCATTCGTCATTCCATATCATTTCTTGATTTTTCCTCAGTAATTTGAAGATGGGTTTGCAGGTAGCGGTCAAGTGGGAGATAAATCGAGCAATGTAGTTCAAGCGTCCCAAGAAACCTCTGACTTCTTTCTCCGTACGGGGAACTGGCATTTCTTGAATAGCTCTCACTTTAGCCGGGTCAACCTCAATTCCTTTACCGCTGACAATAAAGCCCAGGAGTTTACCGGATCTTACCCCAAAGGTGCATTTGTTCGGGTTCAACCTCAACTTGTATTTCTTCAACCTCTCGAACAGTTTGTATAAATGATCGAGATGTTCCTCCTCAGTATGAGATCTGGCTATCATGTCATCCACATATACTTCTATTTCATGATGGATCATATCATGGAACAAAACCACCATAGCACGCTGGTACGTTGCCCCTGCATTCTTTAGACCGAATGGCATTACTTTGTAACAGAAAGTGCCCCATTGCGTCACAAACGTAGTTTTCTCCATGTCCTCAGGTGCCATCTTAATCTGATTATAACCCGAGAATCCATCCATGAATGAGAATACTTTGTGTTGAGCGGTGTTATCTACCAGAACATCAATGTGCGGGAGTGGAAAGTCATCTTTGGGACTCGCTTTATTCAAATCTCTGTAATCTACGCACATTCGCACCTTACCATCCTTCTTTGGCACCTGCACCACATTGGCAACCCATTGAGGATAAGAAGTAACGGCTAGGAAACCGGCATTGAATTGTTTCATAACCTCGGCTTTGATTTTCTCAGACATTTCAGGACGCATGCGGCGAACCTTTTGCTTGACAGGACGGCAGTCTTCCTTCGTAGGCAGCCGATGCACCACTATATCAGTATCCAACCCGGGCATGTCTTCATAAGACCAGGCGAAAACCTCTACATAGTCGTGCAACATCTGAATCAATCTTTCTTTTACACTGTTTTCCAAGCCTGCTCCTATTTTGACTTCTTTCTTGTTTACTTCAGTACCCAGATTTACAGTCTCAACTGACTCCTCGTGTGGCTGTATAGTCCTTTCTTCCTGCAGTAACAGTCTGGCAAGTTCTCCAGGTACTTCGCAATCTTCCTCACTTCCATCCTCGGCTTGGTAGATCGGATTTTCAAAGTCATAATGAACAGTAGTAGAACTATTGTCAACAGGATCCAGAGTGGGTATGGATCTGCAATTCGTTACGTGAGTGTGTGTAAGAAAACATAGCTCGTTTGGAAGATGACAGAAAAGATAAAGAGCGCAATATTTGAATGCAAAAAGTCCATTGATTTATTGAATATGAATATGCTTATGAAATGACAAAACCCTTAACAAATTAGCTATTGTGCCCCGGGCGTAGACACAATGCCTTTAAGAAGTTCAATTGAAAAAAAATTAAAGATTTGCAATACTAAATGGACAATAACAATTACTCCTGACTAAAGGAGATCGGGATAGTGTCTTCAGCCTTCCAATTATTGAGTCCGTCGCCAATTGTTGGGTAGATCCAGCTATCCAGGTCGCAATCGCTGTCAGCATCTTCTACAGCATTAATTTGACTCTTGTCAAAGCTGAACCCCAGGCCAAATTTGTTAGACTTGTACGGTACGTCGATCAATTGACCCCAGCCAGTACAGCCACCATCTTCAACCACAGCTTGAGCGTCCTTCAGAGAAATCATAGCAGGAGGAGCACGAATAACCTTGGGTACACAGGAAGTTGGCTTAAGGACAGGATTGGTCGGAGGAACTACTTCAAATGACTGACAAGGAGTCTCAATGAATTCACCATCCATCTCGACGTATCTGAAGGTATGCACACTACTGACAATGTACTCTTCTTCTCCACACACGGTGACAATTTTGCCCTTTGTGGGATACCTCAACTTTTGATGGAGAGACGAGGCTACAGCGCCTACCCCATGAATCCAAGGGCGTCCCAGTAAGCAGGAATAGGCAGGACGAATGTTCATTACATGGAAGGTAGTGTTGAAGACTTAAGGTCCTATCTTGATAGGAAGGACTACTTCGCCATGGACAACACTCTTCGCACCATCGTAAGCACGTACCACAATGTCACTAGGTTTCAGTTCAATGCTTTTACAATCCAGCTTATCCAGCACAGCTGTCGGCAGCACATTCAAGGAAGAGCCATTATCGATCAACACATGAGACAAAGTGATTCCCCTACACTCAATGGAGATATGCAGGGCTTTATTGTGATTCTTTCCTGCTGGTGTCAGATCAGCGTCGGAAAAGCCTAGGCCATTATCAACAGCCAAGTGAGCAACATAATGTTCGAACTGATCGACAGATGTCTCCTGAGGTACATGAGCGGTCTTCAAGAATTTTATCAATGCATTGGCATGAGGTTCAGAAGATAGCAGCAAGGATAACATCGAGATCTTAGACGGGGTATGCCCCAACTGTTCTACAACATCAAAATCACTCTTGCGAATGATTTTCAGCACTTCCTCCATTTCTTGTTTGGCAACGCCTTCAGTAGTAGCTTTGATCGGTATCTCTGACTGAGAAGGGTTGACTGGTTCCTTTCCTCGGTTTTCGGGAACTGGAGGTGAGATCTCTGGAGAGAAGATCCTTCCGCTTCGAGTGACTTTACTAGTCCCAACAATGTCATCAGGATTAGCAGAATCCCCAACTTGCTTTACGCCATGGATATAAACATCACCTCCATAGTTCCATGGAATGGCTTTGCTTGAAGAATACGGTACTGGGCCGGGGGCAGTGATGATTAGGGGGGCTGCTTTGGGCTCAGCAATAATCCTCACAGGTACTCTGGGAGCAGTAATCTTCACTGGAACTTTGGACCTCGCAATCACAGATACTTCTTCAATAGGGTTTTCCGCCTTAGAAACCCTTTCAAAGAGAACTGTACGATCGTCCATCAGCTGTTGAATACCATTCTTCAATTTCAAACAGTCTTCGGGCCGGAGTATGCAGAGATTGCAACCTTCAGTACAACCTGGAAATAAACCAGCTTGCAATAAATTCCTCTTTATGATCGGGAGAGGAGATGTTAAGTCCGTCACATTGGAAATGTGAAAATCGTCATCCATAGCATTAACAGTCTTGTCATGGTTAGGCATAGGAGCAGTGATGACATTAGGAGTCTCCGGAGGCTCGAACTCAATTTCCCCAGCGTCGATCATGTCCTGAATTTTATTCTTTAACAGCCAACAATCGTTTGTATCGTGCCCGGGGCTATCGGAGTGATATGCACACCTGGCATTAGGATTATAACGAGGTGAAGCAGTGTTGACATTTGCAGGAGGACCTCTGAGAGTGATTAAGTTCGCCTTTAGCATACTTTGCAGTGCTTGTGCTAAAGTCATATTAAGCTTGGTAAACTGCCTTCTTGGTCTGTCTTGTCTTTGCTGGAAGTTTTGAGCTGGCGGGGCTGCGATTGTCACTGCTCCCACGGCATGGTCACCATTTTTCTTATTATGATTCTTTTGACCGTACACAGCATTTGACTCATTCTTCCCATGATAGGACTTTTTACTGCTTGTAGAAGTAGCTGCCTGTAACTTTCCACTTCGAATGCCGCTCTCCACCCGTTCACCTGTCAATATAAGTTCAGTGAAACTGGATGAAGAACCCCCCAGTAGGTGGCTGTAGAATGGGCCAGTCAGGGTACCCATGAACAGGTCTACTAATTCTCGGTCAGTCATAGGGGGTTTGACCCTGCCGGCCAAATCTCTCCATTTCTGAGCATACTCTTTGAAGCTTTCTTTAGATCCCATAGCCATATTCTGCAACTGTAACCGAGTAGGAGCTAGTTCAGAATTATACTGGTACTGCTTATAGAAAGCTGTCGCTAAATCAGTCCAGGTGCGGATGTCAGAGCTCTCGAGCTGATAATACCACTCCAACTGTGTGCCAGACAGACTTTCTTGGAAGAAGTGGATCCACAGTTTCTTATCAGTGGTATGCGGCTGAATCTTTCTCACATAAGCCCTTAAATGCATCTGAGGACAGGATGCACCATCGTACTTAGTGAAAGTGGGGATTTTGAATTTGCGAGGGATGGTCACATCGGAGACCAGACCCAAACTTTCGAAATCCAGACCAGGCGCCTTCTGACCCTCCATGGCTAGCATGCGCTCTTCCAGCAATTTGTACTTATCGTCTCTCGGAGAGTACTGTTCATTTTCATACTTCTCCTCATCATCTTCAGGGTTGGAGAAATCAGCGTCCTCTTCCTCTGAATCATTTTCCGCCTCATCTTCTGGACCATTCGGGATTCCAAATTTGATTCCCGTAGCCTGTCCTTTACGCCTTCTTCCTGGGTTAATGAAACTCACCGCCTTCTTGTCTTTCTTCTTTTCGACCAAAAGAGCCTTCAGTTCCTCCTGCCCCTTGGATAAGCTTAGCATCATCTCCTTGAACTGAGCATTTTGAGTCTGGAGATCTTTGACAGTTTGTTCGAGATCCGTTTTTCTGTGTGCAAGAGGCAGACCGTGAGAATATGGTCCTTTGGAACACCTGTTATGCAATGTTATGTTATGCGATGCAATGTATGAAATGTTTTCAAGGACTTTTGGAATTTAACTTTGCGTAAATCACCAACGAGAGAGGAATGTTTATTGCTAATTTTGTTTCATTTCCATCACAAAAGGAACAACAGTACAATGAAAGCTCAAGTCTCCCAGGGGCGACTTCTTTTTGGGCGAAGATATGCATTGAGTCTTCGTTCCTCATTAAGCTGGCTGGCGAGTTCTAGTACTTTCTTCTTTTCTGCATTGCACTGAGCTTCGAAAGTGTCTCTCTCCTCTCTCAACTGGGTCCAGGACCTTTTCAACTCCTCAACATCAGTAGGCATATCTGGATATGGAATGATTTGGGAAGTACTTCCTTCGACCTCTGATTCAACAATCCATGGTCCGACTGCAAGATATGGCATGACAAGTTCACGAGCTCTGGCGCGTACCCATCTGAGATAAGGCTCCATAGGAATAGAATTTTTCTTTCCTAAAGTGCTTCTTTTCACCATGCCCCAAGCTCGTACAAACCTTTGGCGGAGACCTTGAGAGTCATCGTCATAGTCGAACATTATACCTTGAATAATCATTTCATGTGGACCATCCCTTCGAGCATACCCAAACTGGCGTAAAGCTAAGGCAGGATTATAAGTAATACCTCCCCTTATCCCTATGAGTGGTACATTAGGGAATTCTCCACAACGGTCGATGACGATAACATTTTCTCTGAGGTTAGAACACCACCGAATGTCTGAATGAGAGAGTGTCATTATCCTTTGAGACCATTTCAGATTTTGATCATTCTTCAAGACTGCTTGAGGTAGGTGCGAAATAAACCACCTAGACAACAAGGGTACGCAGCACATGAGAGTCCCTTGCCTTTTCATAGTACGGGTGTGAAGGGAATGCAAAATATCTCCGAGCAAGGTAGGTACAGGGTTATGAGTGAGAAATATCTTAATAGCATTCATATCTATGAATTGGTCTGGGTTAGGGAATAACACCAAGCCATAGATTAGCAATGCTAGAACATCTTCGAAAGCATGGACATTCATAACTTTTAAGAATTCTCGGGCCTTATTTATCAGAAATTTGGCAAGTAAACCCTTAACTCCACTCCTTGTTACCCAATTAGTTTCAATGTCGGACTTTGTCATGTGTAGAGCTGCGGCAACTTCTTCAGACTTCGGAATCTTTTCCAGACCACTGAAAGGTATTTGATCAAGGATCGGTATCCCAAGCAGCTTGGAAAACTCTTCCAATGTGGGTACCAAATGATAATCTGGGAAAGTGAAGCAATGATGTTTAGGATCGAAGAACTGGAATAGAACTCTCATCATATCTTCTTTGAAACCAGTGGTAACCAAATTGAGGAGATGACCATGTTTCTTGTTGAACTGAGCATGATCGGGAAGTTCTGACACCAAATCCTTGAGTTGAGGAGAGATTGCTACAAGATTGATCCGGATAGTCTTCCTGGAAGCCATAACCTGTTTACCAGAGTAAAGCTAAATTCCTAAGTCCTTGAAATGGTTAGTATAATGCCATGATGTTATGATGTTATGATGTTATGATGTTATGCAAGCAGAGACATGTCACACAACAATCAATCCTAGGTTTTAAGGCTTGCACGAGTTCCATAGGTAAATACCCTCCCCACTGAAGTTTGGTTGGTTCAACCTGTCCTAGAATAGTAACCGGGTTCTAGAAGGATCTCAGATCATCGACCTTTCTTTAGGTCCACTTCAGTGCAACACCAAGTGGTTGACCGAAGCTTCCCTAAAGTCCAATCTCAAAGAGTGTAGTATCGAGTCTCAACCAACCCCAGTCGGAACCGAAGTCAGTTATCTCACTACTTTCTAATGGCTAGGATGAGTCAATTAGGGTTCTAAAGGTCTGGTTAATGCTTTGATGACACCACGCGGAAGCCAAATTTTTCCTCAAGTAACATGAGGAACATCAGGACAACCAAAGTGTCACATTAACCGTAGCCATCATTTTAACCATTCCAGTATACGCCGGATAGTCGCGATGATCTATTGCTACTTACCTAAGGTACACTAGATCCGGGTGTAGGATCTTTCACTCAAAAATACCCTTAAAAGAAGGAACAATTTAAAACATAAATGATTTTTTAAGGTGACCTCTCTTTGTAACTCCCCAGCAGAGTCGCTAGTTCTGTCATACGGTGAA
This sequence comes from Lathyrus oleraceus, assembly GCF_024323335.1. Taxonomy (NCBI): domain Eukaryota; kingdom Viridiplantae; phylum Streptophyta; class Magnoliopsida; order Fabales; family Fabaceae; genus Lathyrus; species Lathyrus oleraceus. The sequence goes on from NC_066580.1 coordinate 306,514,029, forward strand.
CTGACTTTATTGGATTTTTAATCGCAATGTCGCGGTTAGCAAGAGTCGCCACCGACTTTTCTTTTATCCAATAAGGAAAGGTGGAAAAGAACAGGAAAGACCTTAATTTAGATTCTTAGGTTCGGGAGGTACTTTATACAAAGGGAAGGTGTTAGCACCCTTTGTATCCATGGTTATCCATGGGCTCTTAATTGCTCAATCATTTATGTTTTCCTAGTTTGAAAAAGGTGGTTGAGAGATGTATGAAAAATGTTTTGAAAATGAGAATTTAACTTTGTAATGATTCTTGCATGAATGTATACGAAGTGGTTATCTCGTTTAGATTTTCGAAAGTAGTTTAGAAAAATAGTTTGGAAATGTGTGAGGTGTGAAAAGCATTTTAGGTTATGAATGAGCAATTAAGGGTTGTACCTGTCCGAGGTCTTTCCGGGCATTTCCTATCCTTATGAGGGTAAAACTGTCTTTACTATTGAGAAGTAAGCAATTTTACCCTTTTGGATGTTAAGGGTCATCGTAGGGTCATCGATCGGTCATTGAAGGCAACAGTTGTAAGGATACCTTAGCATTCGAAGGGACGATCATCATTTAACCGTAGGCTACACCGAAGGGTCATCGAGGGGCAAAATTGTATTTTCGAAGGCAACATCCGAGGGACCATGATGATTTAACCGAAGGGCCTTTGCTAAGGGTATCCCCACATTCGCGGGACATGACCGTATTACGCAATCGTGGGGTAATGAAGAGAGGTCCGATATTATTATTTTAAAGTCCGGATTTTAACAATTAATTAAATAGCCGTAATCAGCTAGGTAATTAGGTCCACAGTAAATCGATGAAATCAATACATTAAAAAAACAAGCTTGGTGATTCAAGATGAATCTCCACATTAAACTTAAGTCATCCAAAAGCCATCTCCACAAGAATGTCCACACCTAAAGAGGCATGCCTAGCCGGCTGTTTCTTTGGAAGTATGCTAGTCTTTACACCATGTAACACACGAATTAGAGCATTGAGGTAAAATACAATTGGAAATTGCACCATAGAATAAACATCACAGTCAGGAATTCAGGCCAAATGATGCAGAAACATGATTAGATAAACATAAAATGGACAACAAAGAGACAAAGCAGCCACTGTCCCGTTCGCCTCTGCTTCGCCTAGCGAAGGCTCAGCGAAGGCTCGCTGCAGGCTCGCTTAGCGATGAGCTAGCGAGCGGCCACGGGTTTGGAATTTGACTGCAGCATGACTTCCGAAAACCTGCACTTTCATGGCATTGGATTATAGGCATAGCATATACAATTATACAGGATGTTCATACTTGGATTCACATGCGAAATCAGTTTACATATCAAAACTTTAATCGGAATGCATCATGTATGTAAAGAAGATCAATTGGAAACGTAAAACAGCAGTGATACGCAAACCTGTGTGCAATTGCGATAGTAAAAGGGATTGATCGCTTGGAGGCCGGATTGAGTTGGGCGGCGGTAGCTTCGGCTCGGATGGGCTGCCTTCAGGTTAGCAGGGTTTTTGCACCAGGGTTTCCGTCCTTCGTCCGTCTGTTTATGTGTTTCTGTGTTTCTCCCTCTGGGTCTGTGTTTCTCCCTCTGGGTCTGTGTGTTCTTTTCGTGGCTGAGGAGCTGGTATTTATAGTAGTAGTGGAGGTGACCTAATGGGCTTAAAATGAGGTCCAAAACTTCAGATTTTCGCAAGCTTCGCTAGGCGAAGGAATTGCTCGCCTAGCGAGCAAGCTAGTTCTGGGCTTTTTCCTGGATCTGATGCTTCGCTGGGCGAGTGTCATGATGAAATGTTCGCTGGGCGAAGGGACTTCTCGCCTAGCGAGCAAGCTATTTTGGGCCGCCTTTGGATCGGGCCTGTTGTGAGCTGGGCTTTTGTCCATTTGATATCAGTGCCTTGCAGAGCAAGTCAGATGGTCTTGAGGAATACTTTGAAATATCGACGGGCAAATTTTGGGGTATGACACACACTAACTATTAACATTGACCATTAACCATTAACATTTATTTCTTGCACTTTACATTTATGCAATTTACTATTCTTGTACATATTATTCATTTGTTTTTTCCTTTGCTCACTTGAGCACATGTTTATGTTAATGCAATTTGCCTTTTGCTCACTTGAGCACATAATTGTGTATATACTATTGTGCTTGTGTGTTGTTCTGATTGTTGTGGACCAAATACAAAGAATTGGACAAAAATGGACTTAGACTTTAGGACTTTCCCTATGATAATTTGGAGTTTGAAGAGCAACTAGGCCTCATGCCTTTAGAGTGCTTAAAATGTCAAAAAGAAACTAGGCCTCATGCCTTTAGAATGCTTAAAGCTTGAAGATGACCTTGAAAAGACCAACTTCTAAACTCTTCTTGTCCATTCCTTGTTTGTTTTGGTAGAATCTTTTGATGTGTGTGTTCTTGTGCTAGGGATTCCACCTTGATTCAAATTGAGGAACCATTTCCATGAGATTCTAAGAGAGAGGGATCCAAGAATCATTTGGGAGCTTTTCAAGAGTTCATTAGATTGATGATTGCTTGAGTTTATGCTTATGTGATTGCTTATTTCAAAGGATGGGAGCTACTTGGATCATCAATATGATCTCAAGAGAGGGACTCCATTTGTGGTCTTGTTTCTTATCCCTTCTCTCTTGTATGTTTAGGACTCTAGCCATTCTTCTTCTTCTCTCCACTCTAACCCAAGCCAAAACTTTTTGTGCAAACATTTAACATTTTTTTTCAAACATTAGAAACCTAAGCCTTATGCTTTTGATTTTCAAACTTTATTTTCATAACACTTATCTTGAATTGAACTTCTAAGTCAACTTTGACCATTTTTGCAAATACTTTTCATTGGTAAATATAACCCATTCAAATACTTTTGTGGTTTCGATGGCCACTTTCTTAATCAATTTTTTCACAACCTTTAGCTATTAGGTTTGAGTTATCCTTGAGGTAGATGTAATACTCACTTATATCCTTAGTGATGGACAATGAGTCTTCCATGCTTATTACAGGGTTAACCCCTCACTAGCATGTTGAAGCTATCCTCACATGGTGGATTTGTGGTTTTAGGTTGAGTTTTCTCCCTTGGATAACAAAAGACCTTAAGGCTTTTGGACCAATCAACTCCCCAACACATTTTTTAAGATTTTTACCCCGAACTACGAGGTTTTGATCCTAATCTTTTTTAAGATGGTACGTAGGCAATGGGTTTATCCATCCAAACACAAATGTAAATAAACTTGTACATTCTCTTCTCATCTCTTCAATCATGTTTGCACAAATAAATTTTCACAAAGTACCAACCTTACAACAAATGTGAAAAGGGCTCCCTATGAGTACCTAGGATGTTTTGGGTGCTTAAAACCTTCCCATTGCATAACCAACCCCCTTACCCAGATCTCTGACATTTTTACTAGTTTTTGATTAGATAAAACTTTTAGGTTTTTGTTCGCTTTCTAACCATTCCTTTGGATAAATAGAAGTTCGGTGGCGACTCGACTTGTATGGTTTACCTTGGATTTATTCAATATCTCTAATGGTAACGAATACCCCGCTACATAAATATGTGAAGAAGTGCCATAAATGTCAGGTTTATGCTGATAAGATTCATGTGCCCCCGACTCTTCCCAATATTATTTTATCCCCATGGCCTTTCTCTATGCGGGGAGTTGACATGATTGGTATGATTGAACCCAAAGCTTCGAACGGACATCGTTTCATTCTAGTGGCTATTGATTACTTCACCAAATGGGTTGAAGCAACATCTTATGCTAATGTGACCAAGTAGATTGTGGTCAAGTTTATTAAGAATCAGATTATTTGTCGATATTATGTTCCAAGTAAAATCATCACTGACAATGGGTCAAACTTGAATAATAAGATGATGAAATAGCTTTGTAACGACTTAAAGATTGAACATCATAACTCTTTTCCTTACAGACCTAAGATGAATGGGGTTGTTGAAGCTGCAACTATGAATATTAAGAAGATTATCTAGAAAATGGTTGTGAGATATATGGATTGGCATGGGATGCTCCATTTTGATTTGCATGGGTATCGTACATCCGTCAGCACTTCAACAGGGGAAACCCCTTTCTCTCTTGTGTATGGCATGGAAGCAGTGTTCCCCGTAGAGGTTGAGATCCCATCAATACGAGTCTTGATGGAAGCCAAATTTTCTGAGGCTGAATGGTTTCAAATCAGATATGATTAATTGAATTTGATTGAAGAGAAGGGGATGACAGTTTTGTGTCATGGCCAATTATATAAAAAAGGAATGAAGAAAGCATTTGACAAGAAGGTTCGACCTCACGTATTCAGATAAGGCGACCTCGTGCTAAAAAGATCTTGTCTTTCAACACTGATTATAGGGGCAAGTGGACTCCTTATTATGAAGGCACATATGTTGTTAAGAGAGAATTCTCTGGTGATGCAATGACTCTTATGACTATGGATGTTGAGGAGCTCCCTCATCCTTTGAATGTCGATGCAGTCAAGAAATACTTCGCCTAAAAAAATAAAAGAACGGCTCGCAAAGTTGAAAACCCGAAAGCGCGGCTTAGGAAAAATTGAGCGAATCGGTGGATTGAAAACCCGAAAGGGCGGTGTAGCGGTAAAAGATTTAGATTAAGCTATTGATTAACTTAACTCACAAAGAAAGAGTCGTTACCGCACTTTTATTATTTCCAAAGAAAAAGTGAAAAAGTATGAACAAAACCCAAAGAAGTTTTAAAATAAAACTAATAAAAAGAGATAAGGGTTCGGGGGTTGGTTATGCAAAGGGAACAACTCCAAACTTTGCACCCTTTTGGGTTTTCAATCCATCGAGACACTCATTTTTTCCTAAGCCTCCCTTTCAGGTTTTCAACTTAGCGAGTTGTTCTTTTATTTTTCTAGGCAAAGTATTTCTTGACTGCATCAGCATTCATAGGACGAGGGAGATCCTCACCATCCATAGTCAGAGTCATTGCACCGTCACAGAAGGCTCTCTTAACAACATATGGGCCTATATAATAAGGAGTCCACTTGCCCCTAGAAATAGTGTTGAAAGACAAGATCTTTTTTAGCGCGAGGTCGCCTTGTTCGAATACGCGGGGTTGAACCTTCTTGTCAAATGCTTTCTTCATTCTTTTTTGATATAATTGGCCATGAAACAAAGTCGTCATCCTCTTCTCTTCAATCAAATTCAATTGATTATACATGCTTTGACATCATTCAGCCTCAGACAATTTATCTTCCATCAAGACTCGTATTGACAGGATCTCAACCTCTATGGGGAGCAATTCTTCCATGCCATACACAAGAGATAAACGAGTTTCCCCTGTGGATGTATGATATCCATGCAAAGCAAAAGGGAGAATCTCATGCAAATCCTTATATTTCACAACCATTTTCTGGATAATCTTCTTAATATTCTTATTTGCAGCTTCAACAACCCCATTCATCTTAGGTTTGTAAGGAGAAGACTTATGATGTTCAATCTTGAAGTCGTCACAAAGCTCTTTCATCATCTTATCTTATTCAAGTTTGATCCATTATTAGTGTTGATTTTACTTAGAATGCAATATCGACAAATAATCTGATTCTTGATAAATCTGACCACTACCTGCTTGGTCACATTAGTGTAAGATGTTGCTTCAACCCATTTGGTGAAGTAATCAATAGCCATCAGAATGAAACAATATTTGTTTGAAGCTTTGGATTCTATCATACCAATCATGTCAATTCCCCACATAGATAAAGGCCACGGGGATGAAATAATATTGAGAAGAGTCAGAGGCACATGAATCTTATCAGCATAAATCTGACATTTATGGCACTTCTTCACATATTTACAGCAATCAGATTCCATTGTCATCCAATAGTAACTTGCCCTTAACATTTTTTAGCCATTGCATGTCCATTGGCATGAGTACCAAAGGATCCTTCACGAATTTCTTACATTAACATGTCTGCTTCGTGTCTATCCACACATTTGTGCAAGACCATGTCAAAGTTTCTCTTGTACAACAAATATTCATTCATAAAGAAATTGCTAGTCATTCTTCTCAAATTCTTCTTATCTTTTCTAGATTCCCCAAGCGGGTACTCCTGCCTTTGGAGGAAACACCTGATATCATGCTACCAAGGCTTATCATATGTGACTTCTTCTGCTGCAAACACATGAGCGGGCCTATCAAGGTGCATAATTCTGATCTAAGGCACGTCATTCCAATTATTTACTTGATACATAAAAGGAAAAGTAGCAAAAGCATTGTAAGATCCCAATTTTGTCCCTAATATCCCTCATGTTATCTCACCATTTGCATTGGCTTTGGGATCACACCTTGGCATCCTCCTTACCCTTTATTCATTGGGATTGCATTGGGGGAGGTCACCAAGCACATTTGATTGTATTATACTTTTCTTTTCTTTGTTTACTAACCAAAATACCAAAAATATGTCAATGTATAGTTTTACTTCTTTTGTAGGTACTGTGTGCATCCACCTATGCCTCATCAAGCTCATATCTAGGGTTTGATACCCTCAATGTAAGGAGACTAATCAAGATATGGTTCGAATTTGATCTAGACATCATATATGGATGCCTATGATCTTCATTTATTATTTTGATCAAGAATTCATCAAGAGTTTGAAGCTTGTTTGCCTTGGAAGCCCTAATTCATCAGGGTATCTTGTGTGACTTCCTTAGCAAGTTTGCTCATCATCTGATCAAATATTTCAAGGTATACTTCATATTACATCATCTTATGCATATATGATCCCCCATTAGTCCAAGAGATCAATAGAACTTCAAGTTTGCAAGTTGGTTCATGGTGGTTGACCAGAGAAAGTCAATTGGTCAAAACTGGGGTTCCCTAGACCTTATCTCCTACAATTTTTGTCATATGAAAATTATTCCAAGAGCAAAGTTACTCCTTATGACATTCCAAACAATTTTAATTTTGAGGTGAATAGCTATTTTTTCTTGGAATGTCATTTTGTATGGTGAAAGATTATAGGTCATTTTGTATGAACCCTAGTTAGAAGGTCAACTTCCAAGACCATAACTTGCTCAATTTTTATGATATGAATGCCATTCAAGTTGCATAATAAAATAAAATATATCCTATATAACTTTTATTCTTGTAAGAAATTCAAATTCAACTTTCAAATGCATGTGCCAAGAGGAAACATTATAGGTCACTTTGGGCCATTACCATTGAACAAGAGATTTTCCTCAACTTCTCAAATGCATAACTCTTTCATCCAAAATCCAAATGAGGTCAAATTTGTGACCAAATTTAATAGTTTTGAAATATATACAACTTTGAAGAAGACATTTTTTCCATTTGAAGCCCATATCAAAATTTATTCAAGGTGGAAGAAGTGAACAGTTGGCTTGGTACTTAGAAAAATTTCATTTATGTTTGATTTTCCAAACTTCCACCTCAAAATTCAACATTATCCAAGCTTCAAATGGAAAAGTGTTCAATATAAAAGTTGTTCCCCTTGATCTCACCTTTATAAAAAGTCCAAGATCATCTCATTTGGCCAAGAATTGGATGACTTATACATAGCTTCTCTTCAAGGCTTCATTTGGATGAAACTCATGTCCACATTCCAATTTCCATTGCATGATACCTGACACACTTTCAACATTGCACATGATGAAACTTGGACCTGATTACATATTTCATGGGCCTATCACACGCCCATGCAACCATGCAAGAGTGAATTCCTATTTTGGGCATTTTGAATGAAGTGTGTGGAAAACAAATGCATAGCCTATAAATAAGACCCCTCATGCTCAGAATTATAGAGACCTTGCCGAAGCTTTGAACCTGCAATCCTAACCCTCACCATTAGAGAACAAACTTGAAGGTTTTCAATTGAAAATCGAGTTTCAATTTCACTTCACTTTTGAAGTTGAAACTCCAAGAATCCAAACCTTTCCTTGATCCAATTCAACTTCTGTAAGCTTCTGAAATCGAGCCAAGGCCAACTAGAAGCAAGATCAAGCAAGATTCAAGTCCCTCAAAGGTGAATTTTCAAAAACTTCATCTCTTCGATTCTCTCTCAATTCTTCACCATTCTCTTTGATTTTTGGTTGGCTGAAGTCCTACCAATGTAGACAACAATATTGAGTTGCTTTGAGGTCAAATCGAAGCAACTCAGTTCATGATCCTTAAAATTCAAATTCCTGTATCTTTTTATATAATTGGAATTGGAGAAAATTGAGGCCAAATTCGAGATCCTAAGCCTTTTCTCTTTGAAATAGTATCCTTGTTTTTCATTTTCCATTGAGATGAAGTTGGACCAGTCCGATGGAGGTCGCCGAAGAAGATGACCAGAGCCCTAGCTCCGGTGGTGTGTTGGCACACCTCCTGGCCATCTGATCATGTTAGAACATTTTAATCCTAGCCTTTGGTTTGAATTACCATGCGTACATCACTTTGACTCGTGTCCACCATGGAAAGCGCGCATGGCCATCAGATCTGCCACCTCAATTAATGAGGGAGATCTGATGGCCCTTGTTTTTTTGAATTTCTTTTTATTTTCTGATTTTTCATTTAATCCTTTTATTTTGTTTAATTCATATTAGTTTCATTTTTAATCCAAAAAATATGGGGCTTTCACCAAAAATATTTAAATATATTTCTCTTCCATATTCTGAATTAAAATTATTTTTTGGATTAATTTTGATATTTTTCATGAATTAAATGTTTTTGTGCATATTTTTAATTGTTTAAAAGTACTTCTGACTTTTTAAAAATAGTGAAAAATTTTGTCTAAGGTCCTTTGACCTTGTTTGACCTAGGATAAATCCCTTGGCCATTTATTTGGTGTTTGAAAAGATTTTAGGTTTTGACCAAATTAAAATGTATTTCAATTCACTTTTAATTGGATTTTTAATTGATTAAATGTTCAAAAATATTGTTGAGCCATTTTTATGGTCTTGTGATGTTTGACTTTCTGTTTGGGCCTTGGTCAAGGTTGATTTGACTTTTGTTGGATCAAAACCATTGAATTTAGGGGATTGATAAAATGTATATTCCATCTCCCAAAATGAATGGATGGTTTTGATTTGATGAAATTCCTCCCATGATCAATTTGTGTTTCTATCTTCCTATCCCTCTTTATCTTCATCCCTATTCTTCCCCATTCCCTTAATTGACCAATGAAATCTCTAATGTCTAAAGTCTAATTGATTCATCAATGACCTTGTGTCAGGGGAATCAACACAAGTATGACTGAGATATGTCCCTCCTTCTTGATTCTTTTCTTTTAGTATGTGGTATGTTTTAGGAGTTTGGTTCTTCATACCAAATCTCTAACCTGCATTAACACCTAAATTTTTATTGCCCGGCCTCAGATAGTTGTGCCTTCTACATAAGTCCAATTACAATTGCATAGCATAGAGCTAAATTTGACCCTAATGGCATAGAATTCTAGTAAATAAGATTGTAAGTCTCCAATTCTTCATGGTATTGTGTAGAGACTTGACCTTTTTTCCTTTCATGGGAGCTAGTGGCATACTTGTTGAATTATCCAAGTTGGAGCCTTTCTCATGGAAGATGTCTTGGTTTAAGGATTCATACTTGTGAAAGAATGGTTGAGTGTTCTCCAAAGAATGACTTAATCAATTAAAAAACACCAATAACCTTTACTAACCTTTGAATAATTTTCATTAATATTGCTTTACTTTCAAGTCATTTACTTTATGCAATTTAAATTTCAGTCACTTATCATTCATTGCCATTTACATTTCATTTAACTTGTTTATGTTTATGTCATTTTCACTTTGCTCATTTGAGCCATATCTTGTGATTGTATATATTTATTTGTGCGTTTTGGTTTTGTTTGTGGTCTTAGGACCTTAAAATACTTAATAACAACAAAAACCCTAAAAAAATGTTTGGTGGACTGTTGATCTTGATCTGAACTCTTGGGCTTAGAACTAGGCAACATTCCCTATGCAAAAAAGACTTGGCCAATGCCAACATTTTGAGACCAAACTATTGTGAACTGAGCCTTCATCTGATGCAAGCCTTGGATCTTGTTTCAATTCATCTGCTACTCTGTCTTTGTGCTAATTGTTATTTTGACCTTGTGTCTGATGCTTTACTTTGAGTTTATCAAGGAATATTTCATCTGATACATGATAAGACAATGAAGTCTGCTAGCTATAGGAATTGGTTGCTTGGACGTGGCTATCTTTATTTGATGCCTTGATCTTCATGATTTCTGGATATTGCTTATTTCTTATTGATTATTTCTTGATAAAAGTCTAAAGGGAAAGCGGGTCTTCTATATGACATTCTCTTCTATTGGATTTCATCCCATTGATCAGATCTTTTCAACTCTTAACTTTTAATTTATGCTTAGGATAACCCCTTCATCTCCTCCCACTTCTTAAATTTCAAATTTCTCCCTCTTTTCAAGCAAACCTTTGTTTCTTGTGATTTCAGACTTAGACTTTGTTTTAATGATTAGAAACTTTGGCCTTATGCCAATGAATTTTCAAACCTTTTTCTTAAATCAAACTTGTAAACAAACTTAACCATATTGACTTAAAATTTCAAAAGACAAAATGAACTAACAACTTCATTCAACTTTTGGGCCTTTTGTGCCTTTTTCTTATTAAACCTTTTGTTAAAATCACTTCACTAACTTTGAAATTTCTACCACTAACTACGAGGTTTTGATCCCTCGTTTTTATGTAGGTACGTAGGCACAAGACCAAAGGTCTTGTCAAACACAAAAATATAATCAATAAATTCTTTTCTCATCCCCACACTCTATTTTTATCAAACATCTTGTATACCATAAACATATGAACACATAAAAAAGGGCTCCCTTAGAGTACCTAGGACACTTTGGGTGCTAACACCTTCCCTTTGTGTAACTAACCGCCTTACCTATAATCTCTGGAATTTTATTAGTTTTGATTTGAAAACTTCTTATCTTTGGGTTTTGTTCGTAATTTTCCATTTTACTTTGGAAACAATAAAAGTGCGGTGGTGACTCTAGTTTTATTGGCGTTAAGCTTATCCATAGCTTGATGGTCATGAATTTACCGCTACAGAAATTAAGTGGCGACTCTACTGGGGAAAATTCCTCAGAGGGTTTAGCCTACTTTCTTATGTGTATATATTTGTATATTTGATGTTTGAATGTTGTTTGTGTGATATAATATGTCTGTTGTGCTTGGTGATCTCTGAGTGGTGAGATGAGTTCTAACCCAAACATGAGTGCAATTAAGATAGAAGGATGGTATAGTCATGTTCAACTTGTGTGGAGTACTCCTTAACAAGTTGGCTTGAGACCCATCTACTCAGTGGAGACCCTTTTGGAGTTACTAATGTCACACAAGTTATTTGTGGTTAGACATTACTTTCTCTGATTTGGGGTCCGAGAAGCTGATGACCGTAGAACATTTAACCCAACTTGGCCTATTTAGGACGTAGTGTGGAGGCTGTTCAGGTGTAGACTTGATAATAGTTGTTACACGATACTACACTTAGACGAGTTTCTCTTGAGAATATTATGGGTTGACGAGTCAATCATCCTAACCTATAATATCCTATAGATGGGATTAAGACTCTAGGAACTTTTTAGAACATGATCTACATGTTTTTATCCTTAGTACACTCATTTCGGATGGTTCTTAACCTGACTCCATGCTCGTGACTCGCAACAAACCCTTTGATTATTGATTGATCCGATCAAGTCTTGTCAATATAAATGGAACTTGGGTGTTGATAAGGTGAAAACCATAATCCACCAAAATGGATGATTGATCTTGATGATGACTTGATCCATCCCTTGACCTTTGCTTGTATTTGCCTTGTGTGTGATTATTGGATTCATGCATACACGCGCATCATAACATTCATCACAGAAAAATAAATTTCAAGGAACTGAGGTCTTATTTGCAAATATTTTCAGACCATAGATTATGGAGGAAGGAACACTAAGAAGTACAATTTCAGAAGTCTTGATTTAAAAGAGCCAAGGAAGTTGTCATCCTTTGTATTAGATCCCTTGGACTTCAAGCAACGTCATGGGAAGCTTTGTTTGTGTTATCTGTTGATGTGGTTGAAGGACTTCTGAGTGTTTTGGTTCAGTTCTACTATCCTCTTTACTGGTGCTTCACTTTTCATGACTATCAGCTTGTACCCATGTTAGAAGAGTATGCCCATCTCTTGGGTATACCCGTATCTGACAAGGTGCCTTTTAGTGGATTGGAGGAGATTCTCAGATCTCATATCATAGCTGAAGCTCTTCATCTAAAGAAATCTGAGATTGATGCTCATTTGGTGGAGAAAGGAGGCATTCTTGGGTTGACTTCTGAGTTCCTCATTGGTAAAGCTATTGTTTTTGCTCAAGCCGATAGTATGGATTCTTTTGAAGCCATCTTTGTATTGCTCATCTATGTTTTAGCCTTGTTCCCTAACATTGATATTTTTTTTTATGTTAACGCCATTAGAATCTTCTTGATTGGGAATCCTGTTCCTACTCTATTGGGTGACATGTACTTCTCTTTGCATTTGAGGAATTCTAAAGGTGGTGGGACTATTGTGTGTTACGTTCCTCTTCTGTATAAGTCGTTTATTTCACACTTGCCTCAGATGCCTTCTTTCTTGGAGAACAAGCAATGTTTATGGTGGTTTCAGAGACTTATGTCTCTCACTAATGATGATATTCTTTGGTATGATTCTTCATTGAGTGGCTTGGATATTATTGAAAGTTGTGGTGAATTCTCTAATGTGCCTCTCATTGGTACACAAGGAGGAATTAACTACAACCCTGCTTTGGCTCGTCGTCAACTTGGGTTCCCCTTGAGAGATAAACCTAATAGCACTCACTTAGAAGGTCTTTTCTATCAAGAGGGTAAAGATCCCCAACATATAATGTGCATAGGAAGGGAAGATCCGAGCTTGGTCCGTGCAACTGTGTAGCTTTGGAAGCTTTCACTATTTGGGTGAAGAAGAGATCTTTGGTGTTGAAGATGCAGTATGCTTGTGAAAGACATATGTCTTTGGTTGTAGCTGAGCCATTAACTCCCCTTAACAAAGATATAGAGGAGTTAGAAGACGCACTCACTAAGATGAAGTAAGAGAAAGATATGTGGGAAGCGCGGTCCCATGCTTTGAGCTGAAAGCATGAAGAGTTGTAGCTTGAGTCGAAAGACAAGGATGCACTTATTGAGATTCTTGAAGACTGAGCAGTGAAGAGACAGGGAGAGCCAACGGGTCTATCTTTCTCTAGTATGCCTCCGCCTTCCGGTGCTTGGAAGAAGATTATTGATCAACTAGTTCTTGAGAAGGCTCAGATGAAGACATCCTTTGAGTCTGAGATTCGACGCATCCGAAGGAAGTATGCACCCACATCCAGATCATCTGCTACAGTTGCTAAGGGATCCTTAGGATGATAGTCTCTTTTTCTCTTGTATTTGTACTTTGGTTTCTGAAATTGTACTCAGTGTAATCCTTCCAAATTTTATGAATAAAAAGAGATTTTTATGGTCAATCAAATTGTTGTTATTATCATTATATATTTGCAAATAACGCTTCATATGTTCCTTGAAATTAAAAACAATAAAAAAATTGCATTTCATGCATCATTTACATAGCAGGTTTTCTTCCGCCAGATGTCTTATCAGTTCTTCTTCCGTGCATCAGTCAAACTGACTCACCGTTATAACACTCGTGCTAATCAACCAAGGACCATGGAGCATTTAGAGTAAGAGAACCGAGAGTTGAAGGATGAGATTTCCAGATTAACATCACTGATGGAATCTGTCATTGCTGCACATAACCAATCATCACCAACTCCTGTAACTCCTCCCTAGAGGACTGCTATTTCTGAGGTGGCTACCTCAACTATTCCTATTGTTTCCAGTCAATCTATTCCCTCTATGCCTGCTGGATTCCCTTGGGGAATGCCATCAAATTTTATGCCATAAGGCTATGCACCCACCTTTGTTTCTTTACCGGCATCTAGCCCGGTCATGTTAGTGTCGCCTCCTATTGTTCACACTCTTCCTCGTGTTGAAGACACTATTTACCACTATAAGCCGTCTGAGGGTCCATATGTGTATGAGAAGATGGACGAGATGAAAGATCAATTCCTAGAGATGCACAAAGAATTGAAGACTCTAAGAGGAAAAGATTTATTTGGGAAGAATGCTATTGAGCTCTGCCTGGTCCCCAATGTTAAGATCCCAATGAAGTTCAAGGCCCCCGACTTTGAAAGGTACAAAGGGAATACTTGCCCGCTAAGTCATCTTGTGATATACGCCAGGAAAATGTCTACTTATACTCATAATGATCAGTTGCTGATTCATTATTTCCAAGACAGTTTGACTGGAGTTGCTTTAAGATGGTATATGGGTTTGGACAATGCAAGCATCTGTGCTTTTAATGACTTAGGCTAGGCCTTTGTTAAGCAGTATAAGTATAATGTGGATATGGCGTCTGATAGAGACCAATTGAGGTCAATGTCTCAGAAAGATAAGGAGACATTCAAAGAATATGCCCAGAGATGGAGAGAACTGGCTGCCCAGATTAGTCCACCTTTGGAAGAGAAAGAAATGGAAAAAATCTTCTTGAAGACGCTGAGTTCGTTTTATTACGAACGTATGATTGCGAGTGCCCCTAATGACTTTACTGAAATGGTAAATATGGGGATGAGGCTAGAGGAAGGAGTTCGTGAAGGACGTTTGTCGAAAGAAGAAGCGTCATCCAGCAAGAAGTATGGTGGGAGTTTCTCCAAGAGGAAGGAGGGAGAAACTAATTCAGTTTCAGTAGGGAGGCAAAGGAGGCCTCATGTCAGAAAGAGTTCTCAACCTCGTCAACATCAACATCAAGTTTCTTCAGTAATTCTGGTTTTTTCCAACAATTCTAATCAATCAGCTCCAATTCAACAACAACATCAACAACAACTGCAACAAAGAACCAACTACAACAACAACAATAACCATCAGCAAAACTTTGAGAGGAAGAAGGTCTCTTTTGACCCTATTCTTATGACATACGCAGAATTGTACCCATCATTAGTTCTCAAGAACCTCATTCAACCAATAAATCCTCCGCAAATCCCTGAGCCACTTCCATGGTGGTTCAAACCTAAACTTCATTATGCTTTCCACCAGGGAGCCCCTGGTGTTGAAAAGTATATTTCCGGCAAATATTTTAATATCGTATCCACAGAGATTGGTTGTTATTATCGCCGTTCTATAATTCAAATTGTTATAAGTTTAAAATGTAACCAATTTGTTTTGTTTGAATAAGTATCTTTTGAGTAAAATGACACTAAGACAATAAAATAGTTTTAATCAAATGTAAAAGGCTTGGCAAGATTGGAGTTCACTATTCAAATTTCTTATGTTTCCTTAATGACAAATATATAGACTTCAAATTATTGATGATAATCAAGTATCCTCTCAATATCATTTATTTCTAAATGATATTGTGATAATCACTATATTAATGGTTAAATGATTTCTCTACCTAACTATCAATATAGCAATCTTTAATGTTTGATACAAAAGAAGAGTAGTGTATAAATCTATTTCTACAACTCATTCACTACTTGAAAGCATATTTTAAGTCAAGACTTGAATAATCTTTCTCAACAACAACTCAAATCTAAATATTCAAAATAGGGCAAAAATATCTTTCAATACATCAATAACCTTTTGTCATATACAAGAGTCAAATGGAACGGAATACATAAACAAATAGGAATAGCTACTACCTCCAATCTTGACAAAATGGGGTTTAGCTCCTCATCATCATTTTGGACAGCAAAATGCAATGTCAAAGTAAGCTCTGTTTTTCTTCTACAACTTATGAATGATTTTTCCTTTTTTTCCATTCTGTTTTTAAAAGAGTTCAACCTTTCCTTAAATGTTCATTTTCATCTAAAACTGAAAAGCACTCTAAAAATGATAGAAAACTGTCACACTAAAGTTGGGTTGAAAACAGAACACTTGGCCCAAACAAAATGCTTGTTGTTTTCGCAAGGTTCGCGGCGCCATCCCTGGTCGCAGCGCGAATTGAAGCAATTTCAGCTTCTTTGCCTTGCAAGCTCAAATAACCTTTCTCCCAAGTTTTGTTCTTCCAAATTCCTCCAAATTGCCATTGAAACTTCTTCCAAATTATGCTTGTGCACTCCAATGCTCTCTTGTACAAAAACTTCTACAAAACTAACAAATACATGAAATATCTACTTAAAACATAATCACTTAAACTTAATTGCATTTATACAAAATTGTGAGGA
Source organism: Lathyrus oleraceus (assembly GCF_024323335.1). Lineage (NCBI taxonomy): Eukaryota > Viridiplantae > Streptophyta > Magnoliopsida > Fabales > Fabaceae > Lathyrus > Lathyrus oleraceus. The sequence goes on from NC_066580.1 coordinate 306,530,317, forward strand.
TAAAAGTGTGTAATTCAATAAGAAAATGGTAAAAGGGACCAATAAAAATATATGAAAAGTAGTGCTAATTGGTCCCTAACACCTGGCCATGACATAGAGAACTGTTATTCGTTAAAATATGAGGTCCAAAAACTTATGAAGAGTGGTATGGTGTCCTTTGAGGATAAAGCGCCGAACGTGAAAGCTAATCCATTTCCTGCTCATGGTAATATTACTGTCAACATGGTGGATGGATGTCCATGGAAATTCCGAGTATTCGATGTGCGACGTATCCGTAGGTCATTGGTGGAAATGCATAGAACCTTGTGTTTGATCAGTGAGTGTGAACATGACCATGATGGTTGTGTAATCTGTAGCGTGAACCCCCGTGGGTGTATGGTTGTTAAGAGGGATATCCAGAAGTTTCTGGATGAGAATGTAATCCATATTCAATAGTCGAGGGATATAGATGATGTGAATACGATTGTGCCTGTATTCAAGACCCCTGAGAGGGTAGTTATCCAGTTTGATAGTAGTAAGAGCAACAATGTCACTAGATCGGTATCGCCTTTAGTTATACGATTAGCGGGCCCTGTTCCGTATGCATCCGATAAAGTTGTGCCATATCAATATAACACCACTATGATTGAAAATGGTCAAGAGGTTCCTCTACCAGTTGCAGACTCAGTGGTGAATATTGCAGATATAGCAAAGATGACCCGTAGCAGTCCTGTGTTCGGTCCAGTCTTTTCAAAAGAAATAGAAGATGTTTCCGCAAGAAAGAAGGCAGAAATTCCAGTAGTGAATCCGGTTAGTGCTTCAATGTGTCAGTCTGGTGAATCCAGCAAACTGAAGGCTAACAATGATGATGAAGTTTTAAAGTTGAACAAAATAAGTGAATTCAATGTGGTAGAACAGCTGCTCCAGATTCCCTCAAAGATCTCCGTGCTATCACTGCTAATGAATTCTGAAGCACATAGGTGTAAGACCCCAATTTTGACCCTAAGATCCCTCATGATATCTCATCATATGAATTAGCATTAGGATCATACCTTGGTATCCTCCTTACCCCTCTCTCATTGGGTTTGTTTTGGGAGAGATTACCAAGCACCATTTGATTGTATCATACTTGCATATTATCATTTTACTAACCAAAATACCAAAAATATGTCTTTGTATTTGCCTAACTCTTTTGTATGTAGGGCATGATCCCCATTGATCTATCAAGTTCATATTTAGGGTTTAAGACCCTCATGGTAAGAGCACAACCAAGGAATGATCCACAATGTCTCTAAGCATCATATATGAGTCCCAATGATCTTTGCATGTTATTTTGATCAAGATTTCTTCAAAAGTTTGGAGTTGGTTTGCCTTGGAAACCCTAGTTTGTCTGGGTATCTTGAGTAACTTCTTCAACAAGCTTCCTCATCAATTGATCAAATTTCTAAAGGGGAACTTCAAAATTTATCATATCATGCATATATGATCTACCATGAGCCTAAAAAGTCAAGAGAATTGCAAGTTAGCAAGTTGGTCGATGGTGGTTGGCCAGATGAATTCATCTGATCAAAACTGGGTCTCCCTAGACCCTATCTCCTATAATTTCATCATATGAAAATGATTACAAGAGCAACGTTACTCTAAATGACATTACAAACAACTTTCATGTTGATGTCTAGAGTTAATTTTGCTTGGAAAGTCATTTTCTATGTTGAAACATTACAGGTCATTTTGTCTAAACCCTAATTTGAAAGTCAACTTCCCAAGGCCATAACTTGCTCAATTTGTATGAGATGAAATATTTCCAAGTTTCAAAATCCAATTCAAGATGCCTACTTCAACTTTGATGTTTTGAGTGATAGCTAAATCAACTTTTATGAGCATGTGATATGAGGATACATTATAGGTCATTTTGGACCAATACCATTGAACAAGTGATTTTCCTCAACTTCAAAAATGCATATCTCTATCATTCTAAATCCAAATGATGTCAACACGAAAGTTAACATCTAGGGTTTGAGACCCTCAATGAACAAAGAGCACAACCAATAATTAATTCAATAATGGTTATAAGCATCATATATGAGTCCCAATGTTCTCTACATATTATATTGATCAAGTTTTCTTCAAGAGTTTGAGGGTGATTTGCCTTGGAAACCCTAGTTTGACTGGGTATCCTTAGTAACTTCTCCAACAAGCTATCTCACCATTTGATCAAATTTCTCAAGGGACACTTAAAAATTCATCATATCATGCATATATGATATACCATGAGCCAATAAAGGCAAGAGAATTGGAAGTTAGCAAGTTGGTTGATGGTGGTTGGCTAGATGGATTCATCTAATCAAAACTGGGTCTCCCTAGACCCTATCTCCTACAATTTTCATCATATGAAAATTATTCCAAGAGAAAACTTATTATAAATGACATTACAAACAACTTTCATGTTGAGACCTAGAGCTAGTTTTACTTGTAAAATCATTTTCTATGTTGAAACATTATAGGTCATTTTGTCTAAACCCTAATTTGAAAGTCAACTTACCAAGGCCATAACTTGCTCAATTTTTATGAGATGAAATATTTCCAAGTTGTACGATCAAATTTAATGTGTATACTTCAAATTTTATGTTTGGAGTGGGAGTTAATTCAACTTTTTTGAGCATGTGATATGAGGTTACATTATAGGTCACTTTTGACCTATACCATTGATCAAGTGATTTTTCCAAACTTCAAAAATGCATAACTCGTTCATTTAAAATCCAAATCACATTAAATTGGTAACCATTTTGAATTTTTTTGAAAGATCTACAACTTTGATGAAGGCACCTTTCTCATTTGGAGCGCACATGAAAAGTTTAGTAAGGTGGAACATTAAAGTATATGACTTGACACTTAGAAAAAATTTCAACATGTTGAAATTTCCAAACTTCCACCTCAAAAATCACCATGATCCAAGTTCCAAATGGAAAATTGTTCAACATAAGACTTGTTCCTCTTGATCTAAGTTTTCCAAAGAGTCCTAATTTGTTCATTTTGGATCAAGTTTGTTAGGGTTGCGCATGGTGTTAACAGGCATGCATCAATTGGTAAAATCAAACTTCAAATGATCATTTCACATTAGCTTGCCAATCAAGCTTGATTCAGACCTCATTTCAGTTGGTTTTGGACCTTAGTGTATTGCTTCATGGGCCTGTACACGCCCATGCAAGCTTGAACATGACATTGCGAAATTTGGAAGAAATTGCAAGTGTGCAAATGACACTTGAATTTGCTATAAATAGAGACCCTTTGAGCTCATTTCAAAGGATCCTTGCGTGCCAGCTTTGCCTCCACTCTTCAAACCCTCACAATTCAAAGGAAAACCTGATAATTTTCACTTGAAAATTGAGTTTGAATCTCACTGTTTGGAGATTCAAAAACTTCAGGATCCAAAGCTTTGTACCAATCCTAATCCATTTCTGCAAGCTATTGGAGCAAGATCAAACAAGAATTGAAGCAAAAGAGATCAAGTTCTGCATAATATTCAAGGTATTTTCCAGATTTTTTCTTCTCTTCGATTCTCACTCAATTCTCATCAATTCTTTTGGATCTTTGGTTGTCTGAAGTCCTACCAATGTAGGCAAGAAGATTGAGTTGCTTTGATGTCAAATCGAAGCAACTCAGTTGACACACCTCAAAATTCAGCTCCTCATATCTTTCTATATATTTGGAGTTAGTTAAAATTGAGGTCAGATTCGTGCTCTACGGCATTTTTTCTTTCAGATCATGTCCTCCTTTTTCATTTTAATCATGGTGATCATTGAACCAGTCCGGCGAGGTTCGCCTGAGAAGGTGACCGGCCTTTGGCTCCGGCAGTGATGTGGCATGGTTCAGAGCCATTGATTTCATTTAAAATGTTTTAATCACAGGTGTTAGTTCTGATTACCACTTGTGTGGCGCGCTGACTAAGTTCCATCATGTAACGCGCGTTTGTGTCCACTTGATCTGCCACCTCAATTAATGAGGGAGATCAAGTGGTCCACGTTTTTTTGTATTTTCTGATTTTCTTTTTATTCCTTTGATTTTCATTAATTCATATTAATTTAAATATTGATCCAAAAAATATGAGAGTTTCACCCAATTTTTTTAAATAAAATCCTCTTTCATATTTTGAATTAAAGTTATTTTTTGGATCAATATTAATATTTTTCATGATTTAATTGATTTTTTTATTATTTTTAATTGTTTAAAAATACTTTTAAGTTTCCAAAATTTCTGAAAATTGTTCTCCAAGGTCCTTTGACCTTGTTTGACCTATGATAAATCTCATGGCCATTTCTTTGGTGTTTTGATGAGGTTTTAGGAATTTAAACAACCATATTTAAATTAATGTATTATTTTTAGTATTTTTAATTGAATAAATGTCAAATAATTGTGTTGAGCCATTTTGATTGATTTGTGTAAGTTTGACTTGTGTTGTCGGGCCTTGGTCAAGGTTGATTTGACTTTGTTAGGTTAAGATCATTGGATTTAGGGGATTTATGGAATGTACATTCCATCTCCCAAAATGAATGAATGATCTTAATTTGGTAAAAGTCCTCCTTTGTCCAATTTGAGTTTGATCTACCTCCCCTCCCTCTTCATCTTATTCCCCTTCTTTATGCATTCATGTCATGGTCCTATGATATCTCTATATCCTAAGGCTAGTTGATTGCAAAATCAACATAAGTATGGATGAGATTAGGTCACCACTTTTGCATATTCTTTTTGTGTGTGGTATATTTCATGAGCATAGTCCATTATACTATGTCTCTAACATGCATTAACACCAAAATTCTATTGCCCAACCTCAAATAGTTGTGACTTCTACATAAGTCCAATTACGATTGCTTAACATAGCGCTAAATTTTGACACAAAAGGCATAGCATTCTAGTTAGTGAGATTGTAAGTCTCCCCTCTTTCATGGTATTGTGTGGAAACTTGGCCTTTTTTCCTTCCTTTGGAAGATGTCTTGGTTCAAGGATCTATGCTTGTGATAAGTGGGTTGAGTGTTCTCCAAAGAATGACTTAAAACAAAAGCAAAGCAAAAGCAATACTAACTTCTAACTCATTAGCAACTAATATTTAATTTCAAGTCATTTACCTTAATGCACTTTATTTTTTAATCCTTATTCATTTGCCATTATGCATACCATTCTAATTATTTATGCTAATGTCATTTTTTTACTTTGTCCACTTGGACCATATTTTGTGATATATTTTTGTTTGTGTATATTGTGTTTGATTGTGTGGTCTTTGACCATTAATGTACATAATAATAACAAAAAGCCTAAAAAACACCTTATGTGGACTGTTAGTTTGATTTGAGACTGTTGGACTTAGAATTTAGGCAGTACTCTCTATGCAAAAGGACTTGGCCAATGCCAAATTTCATGGAACCAAGTGCTTGTTATTTGAAACTTTATCTGATACATCATTGAAGATCCATTTGAGTTCATCTGCAACATGATCATTATGAAGCTGTTATTTTGAACCTGTGACTTGTGGCATTGTGGAACTCATCTGCTACATGGGCAAATTTGAAGAAGATCATGGAGTTGCTAAGCTTGGATGTCGCTATCTGTATTTGATGCCTTGCTCTTCAAGTTTAAATTTAGTGCATTATTTGTTTCTTGATTCTAAAAGTCCAAGGGAATTTGGGTTTCTATATGACATTCTTGTCTATTGGATTGCAGCCCATTGGTCAGATCTTTTCAACTCTTAACTTTTAAATTTTTGCTTAGGATTAGTCTCTTCATCTCCTTCCCACTTTTTTAATTTCAAAATCTCTCCCTCCTTTAAAAAACTTGTTTGTTTGTGTTTGTCTTTTCCAAACTTAGACCACTTTTGTAAACTAGAAACATTGGCCTTAAGCCATTGCATTTTCAAACTTCTTTTCTTAAATCAAACTTGTAAATATACTTAACTATACTTGACTTAAATTTTTCAAAAGCCAAAAAGAACTAACTCATTCAAACTATTTTTAGGCCTTTATGCCTTTCAAATTTAAATTTTGTTAAAAGCAATGTATCCACTTTGAAATTTCTACCATGAACTACGAGGTTTTGATCCCTCATCTTTATATTGGTACGTAGGCACAAGTCCGAAGGTCTTGTCAAACACAAAAATATAATTAATGAATTCTTTTCTCATCCCCCCATTCTATTTATTTACAAACATCATTTGTACAAAATACATATGCACACAAAAAAGGGCTCCCTAGGAGTACCTAGGACACTTTGGGTGCTAACACCTTCCCTCTGTGTAACCCACCCCCTTACCTGTAATCTCTTGCATTTTATTAGTTTTGATTTGAAAACTTCTTATCTTTTTGGGTTTTGTTCGTACTTTTCCCTTTTCCCTTGGAAACAATAAAAGAGCGGTGGCGACTCTGGTTTAATTGATGTCTAGCTTATCCTTAGCTTGATGATCATGAGTTTACCGTACAAAAATTAAGTGGCGACTTTGTTGAGGAGTTGTCTCCAGTGGGTTTAGCCTACTTTTTTGTGTGTATATAATTGTATATTTGATGTATGTATATTTGTTTGTATGATATAATCTGCTTGTTGTGCTTGGGGATCTCTGAGTGGTGAGATAAGTTCTAACCCGAACTTGAGTGCAATTAAGATGGGAGGATGGTATAGTCATGTTCGACTTGTATGGAAATGTCACAGAAGTATTTGTGGTTAGGCATTACTATCTCTGATTTGGGGTCCGAGAAGCTGAGGACCGTAGAACATTTACCCCCTCTTGGCCTATTTAGGACGTAGTGCGGAAACTGTCCAAGTGTAGACTTGATAACAGTTGCTACGCGATACTACACTCAGACGAGTTTCTCTTGAGAATATTATGGGTTGATGAGTCAGTCATCCTAACCTGTAATATCGTATAGATGGAATTAAGACTCTGGGAACTTTTTAGAACATGATCTATAGGTTTTTATCCTTAGTTCACTCCCTTGGGATGGTTCTTACCCAGACTTCATGCTTGTGACTTACAACAAACCCTTGATTCTTGGTTGATCCAATCAAGTATGGTCAATATCAATGGAACTTAGGTGTTGATAAGGTGAAAACCATAATCCACCAAAATGGATGATTGATCTTGACAATGATTTGATTCATCCCTTGACCTTTGTTTGTTTGCATTGTGTGTGATCCCTTATTTGTGATTGTTGCATTCATGCACATCATAACATTCAACACACGAAAATTTCAAGGAACTGAGGTGTTATTTGCAAATATTTTCAGACCATGGATTGTGGGCGAAGGAACACTAAGAAGTACAGTTTCAGATGTCCCAATTTGAAAGAGTTAAGGAAGCTAGCATCTTTTGTATTAGATCCCTTGGACTTCAAACAACGTCATGAGAAGCTTCTGTCTATCTTGTCTGCTGATGTAGTGGAAGGATTTTGAGCGTGTTAGTGCAGTTCTATGATCCTCTCTACCATTGTTTCACTTTTCCTGATTATCAACTTGTGCCTATGTTGGAGGAGTATGCCCATCTCTTGGGAATACCTATTTCTGACAAGGTGCCTTTTAGTGGATTGGAGGAGATTCCCAGATCTCATATCATAGTTGAAGCTCTTCATCTAAAGAAGTCTGAATTGAGGCTCATTGGGTGAAGAAAGGAGGATTGTTTTGGTTGCCATATGATTTCCTTATCAAGGAAGCTACTGCCTTTGCTCAGGCCGGTAGTAAGGACGCTTTTGAAGCTATCTTTGTGTTGCTCATTTATGGATTAGCTTTGCTCCCTAACATTGACGGTTTTGTTGATGTTAACGCCATTAGAATTTTCTTGATTGGGACTTTTGTGCCTACTTTGTTGGGTGATATGTACTTCTCTTTGCATCTAAGGAATTCTAAGGGTGGTGGAACCATTGTCTGTTGCATTCCGACTTATGTACAAGTGGTTTATTTTGCACTTGCCTCAAACACCTGCTTTTGTGGAGAACAAACAATGTATACGGTGGTCTTAGAGACTTATGTCTCTCACGAATGATGATATAGTTTGGTATGATCCTTCTTTGAGCAGTTTGGAGATTATTGATTGTTATGGTGAATTCTCCAATGTGCCTCTCATTGGTACACAAGGAGGAATTAACTATAACTCTGCTTTGGCTCGTCGTCAACTTGGGTTCCCCTTGAGAGAAAAACCTAATAACACTTTGTTAGAAGGTCTTTTCTATCAAGAGGGTAAAGATCCCCAACATTTGAAGCAGAAGATTATGCATGCTTGGCATAATGTGCATAGGAAAGGAAGATCTGAGCTTGGTCCGTGCAATTGTGTAGCTTTGGAAGCTTACACTCTTTGGGTGAAGAAGAGAGATTTGGAATTGAAGATGCCTTATCCTTGTGAGAGACCTATGTCTATGGTTGTAGATGAGCCATTAACTCTCCCTAACCAAGATGTAGAGGAGTTGGAAGACGCACTCGCCAAGATGAAGCAAGAGAAGGATATATGGGAAGAGCGTTTCCATGCTTTGAGAAAAAAGCATGAAGAGTTACAGCTTGAGTCTAAGGACAAAGATGCACTTATTGAGGTACTTGAAGACTGAGTGACGAAGAGACAGAGAGAGCCAGAGGTTTCATCTTCCAGCATGCCTTAGCCTTTTGTTGCTTGGAAGAAGATTGTCAATCAGCTTGTCCTCGAGAAGACTCAGATGAAGGCTTCTTTTGAGACCGAGATCCAACGCATTCGAAGGAAGTATGCGCCTGCAGCTAGATCTTCTGACATTGTTGTTAGGGATCCTTAGGATGACTAGTCTCATTTTCTCTTGTATTTTTCATTTGGTTTCTGAAATTGTACTCAGTGTAATCCTTCCAATTATATAAATAAAAGAGATTTTTATATATATATTTGCATTTCATGCATCATTTGCATAAGCGGGTTTCTCTTTCGCCAGATGTCTCATTGGTGTTTCTTCTGTGCTTCAGCCAAGCTGACTCATCGATACAATACTTGCGCCAATCACTCCAGAATCATGGAACACCTCGAGCAAGAGAATAGAGATTTGAAAGAGGAGATCGCCCGCCTGACTTCCATGATGGATTCAGTTCTAGCTGCACAGAGCTAGTCTTCTCCAACGCCTGCAACTCCTCCTCCTCAGAGGACTGTTATTTCAGAGGTGGCTACCTCTACTGTTCCCGTAACTGCCGCTCATTTCGCGCCTGCCATGCCTTCCGGATTCCCGTGGGGAATGCCTGCAAACTTCGTGCCTGAAGGCTTTGCGCCTACATTTGCTTCTATGCTGGCATCTAGCCCGATCATGTCTGTGCCACCGCCTGTCGTGCATACCTTACCTCATGTGGAGGACACCATTTATCATTTCGAGCCATCTGATGGCCCGGATGTATATGAGAAAATGGACGAAATGAAAGACCAATTTCTTGAGTTGCGCAAGGAGTTGAAAAATGTGAGAGGTAAGGATCTATTTGGGAAGAGTGCTTCTGAATTGTGTCTAGTGCCGAATGTGAAGATTCTGGTGAAATTCAAAGTGCCTGACTTTGAACAATACAAAGGGAACACATGTCCGCTCAGTCATTTGGTGATGTATGCCCGTAAAATGTCTACCCAAACAAACAACGATCAACTATTGATCCACTACTTTCAAGACAGTCTGACTGGCGCTATGCTAAGATGGTATATGGGGTTGGATAGTGCGAGCATCCGCACTTTCAACGATTTGGGTGAAGCATTCGTAAAGCAGTACAAGTATAACGTTGATATGGCTCCCGACCGAGATCAATTGAGATCACTGTCTCAGAAGGACAAGGAAACATTTAAGGAGTATGCGCAGAGGTGGAGAGAACCCGCTGCTCAGATCAACCCTTCTTTAGAAGAAAAGGAGATGACTAAGATTTTCTTGAAGACCCTTAGCTCATTTTATTATGAGAAGATGATCGCCAGTGCCCCCAGTGATTTTACCGAAATGGTAAATATGGGGATGAGGCTAGAAGAAGGTTTCAGAGAAGGACAGTTGTCTAAGGAGGAAGTATCGTCTAGCAAGAGATACGACAACAGTTTTGCAAAAAAGAAGGATAATGAAACCAATGCAATTTCCAGTGGGAGGCAGAGAAGGCCTCAGATCAAAAGAAGTCAACCATCCCGTCAACATCATCATCAGGTATGATCACTAATTCCTGTATTTTCAGCAAATCAGTCAACACCATTTCAATAATAACAACGTCAACAACAACAACCACAACAACGAATAAACACCTACAACAACAACAATACCAACAATCGTCAACAACAAAATTTTGAGAGGAAGAAGGTCTCTTTCGACCCGATTCCGATGACCTATGCCTAACTTTACCCATCATTGGTTCTCAAGAACCTACTCCAACCAAGAAATCCTCCGCAAATACCTGAACCACTTCCATGGTGGTACAAACCAGATCTCCGTTGTGCTTTTCATCAAGGAGCACTCGGACATGATATTGAGAACTGTTATCCACTCAAATATGAAGTTCAGAAGCTAGTGAAAAGTGGAATGGTGTCCTTTGAGGACCGTGCACCCAACGTGAAAGCAAACCCACTGCCCGCCCATGGAAATTCATCTGTTAACATGCTAGACGGCTTCCCTGGGGAGTTCAAGGTGTTCGATGTCTGTTTCATTCGAAGTTCCTTGGTGATGATGCATAGGGACATTTGCTTGGTGAGCGATTGTGAGCATGACCGTGATGGTTGTGCTATCTGCAGTGTTAATTCAAGGGGTTGTGAGATTGTGAAAAGAGACATCCAGCGGTTGATGGATGAGGGTATGATTCAGATTGTTCAATCCTGACACATAGATAACGATGTCAATGTGATTGTTCCCGTGTTCAAGAATCTCGAGAGAGTAGTAATCCAGTATGATAGTAGCAATAGTAACAATATCAACCAAAGATCGATATCGCCGTTGGTTATACAATTGGTGGTTCCAGTCTCGTACGCATCCGATAAGACTGCTCCTTATCAGTATAATGCAACTATGGTGAAGGATGGTCAAGAGGTTCCATTACCTACGACCAATTTTGTCGTGAGCATTGTTGATGTTACCTAGGTGACCTGCAGTGGTTGAGTGTTTGGGTCGGTGTTCCCAAAAGATGTGGAAGATTCAACAATTGGTAAGAAGGTAGAAGTGCCTGTAGTAGATCTGGTTAGTACTTCAAAGCGTCAGTCTGGTGAACCCAACAATTTGAAGGCTAACGATGATGATGAAGTGCTTAGGCTGATAAAGAAGAGTGATTTCAATGTGGTGGAGCAGCTGCTCAAAACCCCCTCAAAGATTTCAGTATTGTCTCTACTTATGAATTCCGAAGCACACAGAGAAACACTGCAAAGAGTTCTAGAGCAAGCGTTCGTGGAACATGATGTTACGGTGGATCAGTTTGATCATATTGTAGCTAACATCACTTCCTACAACAATCTCAGTTTTTGTGATGAAGAACTCCCTGAGGAGGGTAGGAATCATAATTTGGCTTTGCATATCTCCATGAATTGCAAAGGTGACGCTTTATCCAATGTACTTGTTGACACCGGATCTTTGTTGAATGTGCTGCCAAAGTCAACATTATCAAAACCGTCATATCAAGGAGCGCCTATGAGATATAATGGTGTGATCGTCAAAGCTTTCGACGGTTCGTGCAAGACAGTGATAGGTGTCATACCCCAAAATTCACCCTACCTCTCACAAAGTTCATCTAGGTCACTAACCCTGAGCATTCGCATATGATGATAAGCATTCATCTCATCCACATATTCATTGTATCATAACACATTCCACTTGCATTTGAAAAAAAAATATAAAGTCATGGGTTCAAGGGTGTTCACCAGGGAGCATAGTGGAAACCCTAACTCAGGGAGGTTGCATCTGATTCGTTTGGTTCATTTTAAATGGTTCAGTTGTTTGGTTAAGATTCACGGTTTTGATTCATTGTCTAAGTAAGACTCATTCAAGATGCTACAATCGGTTGTTTGATTGAATATCATTTGGTTGGCTTTGACTTTGAGTTTTTGGATTGACATGTTTTATTTGGTTTAAGAACGTTGGGCTTTTCAGTCATATCCACATTCGTTCCACAAGAAAAAAAACATTTTTACCTAAGTTGACCTTTGGTCAACCAGTTGACCAAAGTCAACCATCTAACCAAAATTCATTTTTTATCATCTTCCTATTTTTAAGCCCATTCATTCTTGCAAATATCCATGTTCTTAAAAAATCTACTTTGTATATATATCCAATTCTCCATTTAAATCAAATCCCAATACCCATTCATATCCAATTCCATTTTTTTTTGCTAGTGGGCCAAACCCGTTTTTAAGCCCATGTCAACAATTATCCATTTTTCTAACCCATAACCCATATCCACATTTTAAAACCAAATATCCATAAATCATTTGTCCATATTTTAAATCCAATTTTTGTTCATTAACCATACCAAACCAAATTATCCATCCTATTATCCATTAACCATTACCACATTTGATCCAAACCATTTAAGCCCAAAACCAAATCCATTCTTTAAACCCATGTAATTAACCATTTACGAGTCATAACCATACATTCAATTTACTATAAAAATCATTTACAAATCATTACCATTTCAATTTCCAAATTACTCTTCAATACAATTCAAACCATTACACTAATTCATTCATTCAATTCATATTCCATATTCCATATTCATACACCTAGCCTTCAATTCCAATCACATTATAATACACACTTTATCACAAATTTATTACAAAAAATATCCAAAGTTGCAAAAGCATTCCAAGCCAAGCCATGAGCAATCGAAATTCCGAACATTTCCAAAACCTTGCTTAAGCAATCCATAAACCCTACTAATACAATCCAACATGAGTTACTTCCATCAAAATCCGGTTTCATGGCCAACAGCTCCGACAAATGTGTGGTTCCTTGCAACAACAACCCCGCCTGTTTAACTTCCCTGCAACACCAATTCTAAACCGGAAACTGAACCCATGATAGACATGGCTGACCATGGATAAAACCCTGCACCAAGTTAACAAGAGCCTCCATAGAAAACATTGTAGAGTAAAAAAAAAAGAGCCAATCATCAACCAAGACCACAACAGAATTTCCAAAGAAAAAGCTGCTAGCAGAAGAAAACAAAAGCAAATAGCAGCTAACAAAAACAGAAACAGAGATATTGAAGAGATAGCAAAAACCAACAATCCATAACAGATTTTATTCACCTTTTCTCCTCATTCTAACTACTCAAAACTTCATTTTCCAGCTTATGACTTCAACTTCTAAAAGCTCATAACAACCTGTAACTAATTTCTAACTTCCCTTCACTTCTAACTGATTTTTCTCCTCACCTCCAACTGTCATAACCAACTTATCAACCACCCTCAACCGAATGTAACAGCTTTCTAACTTCCGTAACCAAATCGCCATATAACCTCTTCTTCGCCCTCACTTCATAAGAGAAGAGAAACTAACCAAACCTTCGACCCCCCTCAAAACAGAGCCCTTCATCATCCTTCATAACTCTCATTCTCACCCTCAACTGATAAGAACAAAACCTGCATAATTTAACAGAACCCCCTTAACCTCAACCTCCCACCCTGCATCATCTTCTCCTCAACCATCCTCCATACTTCTAACAACTCTTCAATTCACACCTTGTAACTTCCATAACGGAACCTCAAACAGTAACAACCCTCCAACCAAAACCTGTAACTTCTAACCCTCAAAGAAACTCCCCAATTCAAAACTCTTCAACCCTCTTCGAATTACAATTCTGCAGAAACCTTCCAAGAAAAATCAAAGAACTCAGCAAAACAACACGTGCCTTTCTTGCCGATGCTCAACCTCTCAATTCCGGAATCAACCGCGAAGAAGCCTCTGCAACATTCACAGAAACGAATGTGAGCGAGAAAGTGGCAGGTCGAAAAACAGAAACAAAAACAGGGAGATTGAGAAGGATTCACGGGAACAACACATCCTCTATCAACTTCCGACCTCAACCTTCTTCACCCTGACAACAACGCTTCCATTAAAAAATTCACAAAGATAGATTGAGGGATAAAGTAGAAGGAAAGGCGGAAGGGATTCATTGAAAAATTCTAAACATGAGAAATTAGAAACAACATACCTGCATCCAAGGACATGCGACGAAACTGCAACAGGAAATCGAGAGGGATTAACACCCTTTGACATTTATCATCATGGATCCTCCAATGAACAATTCGTGAAGAAATTGATTCATTGCTTCAACCACTGATTTCGCCATACTTCCCCCGCAATATCCGAATGTCTTCGTCTCATCTCCATGCAACGCGCACGAACAAAGCTCCATCTCGATTTTCTATCCTTCAACAGCAGCACGCGAACCCGAATTCAATCCCTCATCTCAAGTCGGCATCGCGAAAACGCGAGGATTTTCTTCCCGATTATCCACTAGCAGAAGAGTAAAGCAAACGTCGAGGTTTTTGTCCATCGTGATCTCCTTCATTTAAGGATTGAACTTGAAAACCTTTCCCCGTGTGCGGAAGCTTTTCGACCGGTGATTTTCGACGTGAGGAACTGTACCGATTTCATTCTTCTTCGTCGCACTAGTTATATGCTTCGCGGTGAGGAAGACGGCTTGTTGAGGGATATAAATTGTTCAGTGCTTGTTCTTCTTATCTGCAGATTCTAGGTTGCTGATGGGGTCCGGATTCTGGGTGTTGAAGTGGGCCTTTTGCCCCAACCAGGTAATCCCTTCATACCTTCCTTTCCATTGACAACACCCATAGCCTATCTCATGTTTTGTTCTTCATTAATCCCCACTAATCCTCCCTTACTTCTTGTAATTTATTATAATCTTGTTTTTGCTTGTTGATTAACCTTGCTGACTACTGATTAATAATTAGGATAATTCAGTTTTTTTCCTTTTTTTTTTTTATAATTAGGATTGTCGTTAATTTTAGTGATTAGTTAGAATAATCTTTTTGATTGATTAGGTTTAGTTAGGCATTAATATGATTTAGTTTGATTAAATCACGTTGATTTCGATCCTGATTTTTTTTTAGAATTTAATTCCATTGTTAATATTGTCATGATTTGGCATAGCTTGCCATTAAGGGCTCCTTTGTTTTGGCTTTTTTTAAAAATGATTTTTATAGTGTTACATATTTTAGTTTAAAAAGAATTTATAAAGAATTTTTTTATAAAAGCTTCAAATGAAAATTTGGTTTGAATAGTTATTTTTAAAATGTTATTTTAGGTATTTCATCATTTTAACAAAACTTTTTTTGGATATCAAATTTTCAAAAAATCACTTAAATTTAAAGTTATTTCAAATAGCTTTTTATAAAAATTATTTTTAAGATACAACTTTTTGAAAAAACTGTGATTTTGACTTTGTTTTGATCTTGAATAATGTATATTTATGTTATAGAATGAACAATTCAATCTTTTAATTTATAAAAAACAAATTTAGAAAAACTTGTAATATTTTAAAAAATACTTTTGTAGAATCCATTTTCAAAAATACAAAGAAAAAATCCATTTTTTTAAAGCTAAAACAAACTGACCCTAAATTTTGGTTAATCCATTTTTGTTGATTTTAATTCATAATTATATTAGCATGCTTAGTGATACATTTTATCATGATTCGATTTTAGGTTAGTTTTTCTATTCGACTCGTATATTGTCTTATGATTGTCATGCACATGTTCATTAGGTTTCAAGTTGTGATTTAGATTCTTAATCTTCTCATTTGATTGATTTTTGATCCTAATTCATGTTTAGGTAGATTTTAACCTTTAGAATTAATATTCACTGTAATTGACATTTAATCGATTCGTTGGTTTATGATCATATCGAATAAATTGAAAATCCCATTTCAAGTTAAGTGATGAATACTTTGCATGTCTAATTCCATTTGCCATGATCATATGATAAATCTTGATTACTTTTCATTGATTTATCCATTACCTTTTGAATCGATTCTAACCATTGTATGTACTTACATATTGTTGCATCATTCTTATTCATTCTTATTCATGCTAACTCGTTTGTTGTCTTGTATGGTCACATATGACTTGGAGAAGCAAGGTCACTCTTAGCTAGCCATACTCCTAACCATTCCATTTCTTTCAATAACTTTGTATTATTTGAAGTACCATGTCACTTGTATGCCTTAGGCATGGTACATAGTTAATAATTTGTAACTTGTATTTTTTTTTTCATTTCCTTATGTTGTATTGTGTGGATCCATCCCCCCATCATGGGTTAAATGTTCCCCCATCCCTTAGTCGTGTAATAGCTTAGCTTTATTCCTTTCTAGTTAGTTCACCATGCATGTTAATAATCAAAGATAAAATACAAAACGATAAATAAAACATTTCAAAAGAAACAAAAGGTACTTGATTCAACATCAAGTTATTTTTTGAATAAAACTCACACCATTGCAACGCGAATGCTTGATCCAACGTCAAGCATTCTCCATCCACTCCATGATCTATTCACATCTCTTCTCCATTATCCTCTCAATATTCATCCTATCTCTCACCTCCATTCTCCACTCACTATTTTTCATAATAAATTCAAACGCTTGATCCAACATCAAGTTCCATTTTCAAAAATCATTTTCATAACAAATTGGAATGCAAATGGGATGTACGTGTTTGTACACAACATTCAAGTAATTGGGTTGTCGGTCGTACCTAGCCTGAGGACCCGACACTTGACTTTCCCCCTTAAAATATCCAATGATTCAGACAAGTTAGATCTAGGTGCTAGGAGGATGAAAAAGAATAGTTAGGACTTCATTGTTCTCTCAATTCTCAAGTACTTTGATCTTTGACCGTACTTAATCAAGGGCCAGATACTTGTCGCCCTCTAAGTTCCAACAATTAAACTTGCCAAATTCTTTTCACAATAGTGGTTAGGATAACATTATCCTCTCAACTCCCGAGTTATTGGACCGTTGACTGTATCTAGCCAAGGGTCTAATGGTTGTCTCCATGCATAAAATCAACCCCAACAAATCAAACCAATTTTTGCCTTAGTGCATTCTTCAAAACCTTTCAATAAGGACGTGTTACTTCCGTTCTACCGTGAACGAAGCTTAAGCCTCCATGTGCGAGCAAGTAATGTTTAACTGTTAGAGTGCGAACCAAGCGTATCCACTTTACCACAAACAAGAAAATATTTTCCGCTCCCATGATAGAGTATACAAGAAAGTGAATAGTAGCGCGCGAACGTCAATACTGTTTAGTAAAAACAACCAAACAAATACGCCATTTTTGAGCCGGACTACGAAGCTCTGACTTCCCTATTGCACATATGGGGATACGTAGGCACAAGGGCCCAAATCCTTGGCGAGCACACTAACTTAACTTATTTTCTCTCCCATTTTCTCTCTCATCTCATTCGTAATAGCGAGCAACTTACAGATAAATAAACATCCATACGCATTTGATACGAGCAAGTGGTTCCCATGGAGTACCATGGATGTGAGGGGTGCTAATACATTCCTCTTGCATAACCAACTTCCTAATCCGCTCTTGGTTGCGAGACCATTTCTCTCATTTGGGGTTTTATCGATATTTTCCATTTCCTTTGGAATAAATAAAATTCGGTGACGACTCTGTATTTTTCGCGGCGCTTCAATAGGTGAAGTGGACCTTCCGGTGAACATAGGTCCGAGTGATTTTCAAATTACTTTGCAAGTAATGGATATCCACCCGGCCTATAGTTTTCTGTTGGGAAGGCCATGGATCCATGAGGCAAGAGCTGTTACCTCCACGTTGCATCAAAAGCTCAAATTTGTGAAGAATGGCAAGCTTATCATTGTTGGTGGAGAGAAGGCATTGTTGGTTAGCCACTTGTCATTTTTCTCTTATGTTGAAGCTGAGGATGAGGTTGGAACTTTGTTCCAAGCCTTATCTATTGCTTCTGAGAAGAGATTTGGGGCACCCATGTCCTCACTAAAAGATGCAAGGAAGATTGTCGAAGAAGGAATTGTTGATCAGTGGGGGCGAGTGGTAGAGGTCGCCGATAATAAGAATAGAACTGGTATGGGTTTTCAGCAAGGTTCGTCAGCTGTTAGATCAGAGGATATGCAACTCAGCTTCCGTAGCGGAAGGTTCATTCATGGCAATGAACAACACTTAGTTGTTGTGCTAGAGGACGACAAAGAGGAAGACTGCACCAATTTTGTGACGCATGGAAAGGCTTGCAACAATTGGACTGTTGTTGATATTTTTGTTATTATGCATCAACCTAAGTAATTACTTTTATTTGTTTTCAAAAGTCCTTCTCATATGCCAAAGGGAGAAGTGAACATTGTTTGGCATTTTCAAATTTGATCATCAATAAAATATAATTCTATTCATCCACATCTATGATGTTTTGTTTTTACTTTTTGCTTTATTCTGAAAATGGTAATCACAAAAAACATAAATAAACAATATAATTGTCCATCTGCATAATATTTGGTCACAATTCACTTCTCTAAAATCAAAATATCAAATCATTATGCAGGTTAGTTTCTAACCCCATTGAATATAATGATCCTTCTCCTTCTCCAAATTTTGAATTCCTTGTGTTTGAGGCTGAGGAGGAAAGTGATGAAGAAGTGAGTGATGAATTGTCTCGCCTTCTTGAGCATGAAGGAAAAGCCACTCAGCCATTCGAAGAGTAGATTGAGCTAGTCAACTTGGGTTCCGAAGATGATGTGAAGGAAGTCAAGATTGGGTCTCGACTGTGTCCAGATGTTAAGAAGGGGTTGATTGATCTTCTTCGAGAGTATTCAGATGTGTTTTCTTGGTCCTATCAAAACATGCCTGGTTTGGATTCTGAGATAGTGGAGCATAGATTGCCGTTGAAGCCAAAATGCCCGACAGTCAAGCAGAAGTTGAGAAGAACGCATCCTGATAAGGTAGTGAAGATCAAAGAAGAAGTGCAGAAGCAGATTGACACTGGTTTCCTTGTGACCGCTGAGTATCCGCAATGGGTGGCCAATATTGTGCATGTGCCGAAGAAGGATGGAAAACTCTGCATGTGTGTTGATTATAGAGATTTGAATAAAGTCAGTCCGAAAGATGATTTCCCTCTGCCACACATTGATATGTTGGTAGACAATACTGCTAAATTCAAAGTATTTTCATTTATGGATGGATTTTCCGGATATAATCAGATCAAGATGGCACCCGCAGATATGGAGAAGACCACATTCATTATACCTTAGGGAACATTCTGTTATAGAGTGATGCCTTTCGGTTTGAAGATGTGAAGACAAGCCTCCTACAAGATTTTAATGAAGACAACATATCAAGCTCTCCATAATCAAAAGAATGGAAAATGAAGATCACCTCAACTTTGCTCAAGCCTTCATGAATCTAATATAGGTATATGAAACTCTTGACAAAATACTCCTAGTGCTCAAAAAGTTTTATCTTGCATTAAAAATTATTGTTTAAAAATTGCATGTTCAAAAGATTTTTAACTTAGAAATTTTTTCAACATTTTGGACATGTCAATCAATTGATGTTGTATGCCAATCGATTGATCAAACTTTCTGTTTTAAATTTTTTTCATTTTTTAAACAGAACCAATCGATTGATGCCTTGATACAATCGATTGATCAATCTTTCTGTTTTAAATTTTTTCATTTTTCAAACTGAACTAATCGATTGATGTTGTATGTCAATTGATTGATCTCAGTATATTTTTCATTTTTTAAGTTATGTCAATCGATTGGTTGTGTGTGTCAATCGATTGATGCTGGAAAATTTTTGAAAAATCTGAAAAATTATTTCATCATTTATTGCACCATTTCATCATAACTTTTCATGATTAAAGCTTGCATCTTTTCATGATCAAATATCTGATTTCATTTCTAAACATTGTCTTGTTATGATTAAAGGGATGCATTCATACTATAAATAATTTTCATATTTTCATTACAAAATTTCACCTCTTTTCAAAACAATTTGCAAAACCTCTCTACATTCAATTTTCATCTATTTCTCATATTAAGATACTTTTGGAAAAAGAATTTTCATATCATTTTCTTCAAAAGTACTCTTGAGCACTTAGAGATTATTTTCCCTTTGAAATTTCATATTGAAAGAGAAGAAGACTCTAATCAATTGATTAAAGTCTTATACAATACAATTAATCAAATATTCATTCAAATACTTTGTAAAATCCTAAGTACCAAGGATTGTTTGGTTTTAGGTGTATTGCTTATGATCCAGGATTGTTGGATATAAGTGTTAAGAAAAGGAAGGATTGTTTTCTTTTCTTGTTAGTTAAGTTTTCAAGAGTATTGTTCTTGATTACTTAGTTAGAGGCATGTTCTAGGTATCTAACATTATAGTGAATTCTCTTTCGTGTTGAAAGGGGAGTGGAGTACTCTCGATCTGTGAGGGGAACCACTATACATCGTGGTGTTCTTTACTTTCCGCAATTTACCGCATTTCATCACATAAGCTTCTCAAGAAAGTAAAATTCAATAAACCGAAGAAAATCCGGAAAATCGTCCAAGTGCCTCATTCACCCCCCCCCCCCCCTCTAAGGCACTCCTTAAACTTACATTTGGCATCAGAGCAGGTTATAGGTAACCTGTTCCTAAAAAGATCCGCATGGCTTCCGCTAGCACGAATCCGGTTTTTAAAGACGGTGGAAGTAGTAATAAACCACCACTATTCTCTGGAGAATATTTTGATTTTTGGAAGATCCGTATGAAGGCACATCTAGAAGCCCAAGGAGAAGGCATATGGGAAGCCGTTGAAAATGGTCCACATAATCCTACGAGTGTGGTCAATGGTGTTGGTACTCCAAAGATAAAGAGTTCGTTCGATGAAGATGATAAGAAAAAAATCTTAAATGAAAAGAAAGCAATAAACATTATTCAAAGTGCTTTAAGCATGGATGAGTTCTTCCGCATATCTCAATGCAAGTCGGCGAAAGAAATATGGGACACCTTAGTGGAGACACATGAAGGCACCGCCGAAGTTAAGAGATCAAGGTTGAACATATTAAGTCAAGAATATGAGATGTTTAGAATGTTGCCCAGAGAATCCATCGTGGCGCTACAAAAGAGATTTGTTCACTTGACAAACCACTTGATTGCTCTCGGAAAAACATTCATAAATGACGATCTCAATCTTAAAGTACTAAGATCATTGACTCGAGAATGGAAACCGAAGGTGACGACTATCTCTGAAAAGAAAAGTCTTTCAACAATGACGTCCACATCAGTCTTTGGCAAACTTTAAGAACATGAGTTAGAACTTGGTAGGCTTGAGAAACACGAAAGCCAAGAAAAGAAATCTAAAGGGATTGCCTTGAAGGTAGACTCAAAAGAAGATAAAGATGATGACGCATTGGAGGAAGATGAGAATTTCATGCTCCTTCTTAAAAGACTCGGTAATTTCTTTAGCAAAAATGATAAATCCTTTAACGCTAAAAAGAATA
The DNA here is from genome assembly GCF_024323335.1 of Lathyrus oleraceus. Lineage (NCBI taxonomy): Eukaryota > Viridiplantae > Streptophyta > Magnoliopsida > Fabales > Fabaceae > Lathyrus > Lathyrus oleraceus. The sequence continues at coordinate 306,551,745 of NC_066580.1, forward strand.
GACATTTCAGGAAAAAAGAGGCCACCACATCTACGCAAGATGTAACATGCTACAAATGTGGAAAGCAAGGCCACATAAAACCGGAATGTCCTAAACTCTCAAAGAAAGGAGGATTCAAGAGCAAGAAGGACTTCAAGAACAAAAGGGCATATCTTGCATGGGAGGACAATAAAATTAGTTCTTCATCCGGATCGGATAGCGAGGAATGTGCAAACTTGGCGCTAATGGCTTCACATCATTCCGATGATGAAGAAAAGGTTAGTAATAATTTTTCTCTTTTTGATGATGATGCATAAGATGCAATTAATGAATTGTTAAATAAATGCAAAATTCTTTATAAAACTATATCATCTCAAAAGAAACAAATCTCCTCCTTGGAAGAAAAGGTTGAAGGTTTTGAAAATGAGAAACAAAAGATGATTAGTGAAAAGAAGAATTTTGCATGTCTAGAGTATGAGTCTCTCTCGTTCCAAATTGTCCAACTTAAAAGAGTCCTTGAAAGGTATGAAAAAGGACAAATTGGTTTGGAAGGGGTTCTTAGCCAACAAAGGTACTCAAATGACAAAAGTGGACTTGGTTACTCCAAATTTTCTAAACCAAGTACAAGTAAAACAATCTTTGTAAGGCCTAAGGATCAACTTCCAAAAGAAAGAGTCAACACACCAAAAGTTGTGCATCAATATCCTAAAAATAAAAATTATACAAAGAAAAAGTCTTTTGTTCCTAGATATAAAAGCAATTTTGAACCAACCTGTTTTTATTGTGGTATTATTGGCCATACACCTAATGCATGCTACATAAGAAACATTAGTGTAGCAAAAGGGCATTATGTGTGGGTTGAGAAAGGTACTAATTATAAAGGACCCAAAGCAATTTGTGTACCTAACAAAACTTAACTTTATTTTGTAGGTATGCTTGAAGGCCACAACAAATCTTTGGTATTTGGATAGTGGGTGCTCCAAGCATATGACCAGTGATGTGCACAAATTTTCAGATCTAAAGCTTAAGGCCAAAGGTTATGTTACTTATGGAGATAACAACAAAGGAAGAATTCTTGGCATAGGCAAAGTAGGTGCACCAAATTTCATATCCATCGAAGATGTGCTATATGTCGAAGGACTAAAGCACAATCTCTTAAGCATAAGCCAACTTTGTGACAAAGGATTCAAAATAAGGTTCACAAAATATAAATGTTTAATTGAAGACGAAGTCACACAAGAGGTAATGCTTATAGGTAAGCGAATTAATAATATTTTCATGATTTCCCTTGACGATGTTTCTTTGAAGGTTAAGTGTCTTGTAGCAAATAACAACGACTCATGGTTATGGCATAAGAGATTTGCTCACATTCACATGGAGCACTTGAATAAGTTAGTAAAACATGACCTTGTCATTGGATTGCCAAAGATAAAATTCATCAAAGATAGACTTTGCGATGCATGTCAAAAGGGGAAGCAAACCAAGTCAACTTTCACATCCAAAAATATGGTGTCCACTTCTAGGCCACTACAACTGTTACACATGGACTTATTTGGTCCATCAAGAACAACAAGCTTCGGAGGTAACTTATATGCTTTAGTTATTGTTGATAATTATTCTAGATATATTTGGACTTTCTTTTTAGTGCAGAAAAGTGATGCATTCAAAGCATTCAAGAAGTATGCAAAGCAGATTCAAAATGAGAAATCATTAACAATTGTCTCCATAAGAAGCGATCATGGTGGAGAATTCCAGAATACATCCTTTGAAGATTTTTGCGAAGATCAAGGAATATTTCACAACTTCTCGGCTCCAAGGACTCCACAACAAAATGGAGTAGTTGAAAGAAAGAATAGGTCATTGGTGGAACTTGCAAGAACAATGCTTAGCGATTCAAATCTTCCTAAGTATTTTTGGGCGGATGCGGTTAGCACGGCATGTTTTGTAAGAAATAGAGTTAACATAAGACCTATCCTAAAGAAGACTCCATATGAACTCTTCAAAGGAAGGAAACCCAACATCTCTTTCTTTCACATCTTTGGATGCAAGTGCTTTGTCCTAAACAATGACAAAGACAACCTTGGTAAGTTTGATGAAAAATTGGATGAAGGTATCTTTCTTGGTTATTCTCTTACAAGTAAGGCATATAGAATTTATAATAAAAGAACTTTAAATATAGAAGAATCCATGCATGTTAATGTCATACGGTGAACTGGACTTTTTGTGTTTTTTATCGCAATGTCGCGGTTAGCAAGAGTCGCCACCGACTTTTCTTTTATCCAATAAGGAAAGGTGGAAAAGAACAGGAAAAACCTTAATTTAGATTTTGGGTTCGGGAGGTACATTATACAAAGGGAAGGTGTTAGCACCCTTTGTATCCATGGTTATCCATGGGCTCTTAATTGCTCGATCACTTATATTATTTTTGTCTAAAAAAAAAGTGTTTGTGAATTGTTTAGAAAAATTGTTTTGAAAAGAGAATTTAACTTTGTAATGATTCTTGTATGAATGTATACAAAGTGATTATCTCGTTTAGTTTTGAAAATTGTTTAGAAAAATATAACTCGGTAATGATTCTAGTATGAATGTATACCAAGTGGTGATTTTCTGAAGGTATTTTGAAAGGTGTGAGGTGTGAAAAAATGTTTTAGGTTGTGAGCCAGCAATTAAGAGTTATACCGACCCAAGGTCTTTATGAGTATTTCCTATCCTTATGAGGGTAAAACTGTCCTTATTATTGAGAAATAAGTAGTTTTATCCTTTGGATGTAAAAGGGTCATCGTAGGATCATCGATTGGTCATTGAAGGCAACAGTTACGAGGATACCTTAGCATTCGAAGGGACTATCATCTTTTAACCGTAGGCAACATCGGAGGGTCATCGAGGGACAAAGTTGTATATTCGAAGGCAACATCCGAGGGACTATAATTTATTTTATGATGATTTAACCGAAGGGTCTTTGCTAAGGGTATCCCCACGTTCGCGGGACATGACCGTAATATCGTAATCGTAAGGCAACAAAGAGAGGTCCAAGATCACTTATTCAAAGGCAAAGTTTTACAATTAATTATATAATTAGGATGAAACTCCACATTAAAATTATTAAAAATAATATATTAAAAAATTAATACATTAGAAATTAATACATTAAAAATTAATTTAGGGTGAAACTCCACAAGGGTATCCCACAAATAAAGTGGAATACCTAGCCAATAACCTTTTCCTGGGATATGTGAACCTTTACGAAACTCAAAAAAAGAAACATGTCAGAACACCGAATCAGGGTGCAATCGAAGATTACACCGGAGAAATATCACAACAATAAATAGGATAGGATGAATAATGCATGGCTATGATAAAACATAAAAAAAACAGAATAGAAAAGTCAGCTACTGTCTCGTTCGCCTCTGCCTCGCCTAGCGAAGGCCACGGATTTTGAATTTGAAAACAACCCCATGTTAGGAATTTTGAATTTTATGGCATTTTATCACAGGAATAACATGGTCAAACATTCAGGGTATTCAGGCATATTTAAATTCCCATACGAAAGCAAATTATATATCAACATTTAATCATGATGCATTATATATGTAGATATGGCCAATTGAAAGTATAAACAATAGAGATACGCAAAACCTGTTTGCCAATTCAAGGTTGAAGGGATTGACCACTTGTAGTATCGGAATAAGTTAGGCAGCGGGAATTGGACGGCGATGGCTTCGGTGCAGATGGGCTGCCTTCAGGGTTTCTTTACTCTGAATTCTCCGGGTAGGCAGGGTTCCTATGCCAAAGTTTCTATCCGTCCTTCTCTGTTCTCTTTCTTTCTTTTTCCTCAAGGTTTTGTTCCAAGGAAACCTCAGAGTGTTTTGCTTCTCTTCCTTCTTTCTCCAGTGAATCTCCCAGTGTAAACTCCAAGTCTTTTCCTCTACTGAAACTTCAGTATTTATAGACTAATTTCGTGGGTAATGGGCTTGGAATGAGGGAGACCCAAGTCCAAAATAATTTGTTATATTTTATTTATATATTTATTTTAATTATTTAATTAATTAATTAATTAATTAATTAATTAATTAATTAATTAATTAATTTTTTATTTATTTTTTTTTTTTTTTGTTTTTTTTTTTTTTTTTTTTTTTTAGGAAAAATGATGGGTAATTTTTGGGGTATGACAGCTGCCCCTGTTCAATATTCTTGAACCGAGAGAGTTAGGATGGCGTGTATGTCATTCGTGGTCTGGAGGTGGAAGATTATTGAACACTAGAATGCCCCAAAATTTTGCACTTGAGAATCGACAGTTGGTCTTGATGGAGATGGGCTTAAAGATGCCATCCGGGAGGTTTGATGACGAAAGCTTCAGATCGCGCCGTATATTAGGCCAATTTGAAGACATGGGTGCCACACTGGGTCGTACGTTAGACCGTATAATGAGTCATCCATTAGGCTGCCGACTTCGCTGGGGAGTCGGAGTGTGTCATATGCTGTTGGGGATAAAGGATCAGAATGGACCATACGCTAGATCGTATCTGAGTTGCAGAATGAGTCGTACGTTAGGCTGAATCTGATGACGAAAGGGGTAGTCGTACGTTAGACTACACTTCAGAAATGTACCGTATGTTAGGTAGGATCTGATGATGAAAGGGGTAGTCGTACGTTAGACTACACTTCAGAAATGTACCGTATGTTAGGTAGCATCTGAGGGGATGGACATCTGAACGGGTCGTACGTTAGACCGCGTTGGGGTTGTTGAAGTTCAGAATGGATCGTACGTTAGATCGTATCCGAGTTGTAGAATGAGCCGTCCGTTAGGCTGCATCTGAAAAAGAAAGTAGTCGTACGCTAGACTACACCCCTGAATGTACCGTACGCTAGGCAGCATCTGAGGATTTGAAGGTCCAAATGGGTCGTACGTTAGACCGCATTGGAGTTGCTGAAGAAGTCATATGTTGGGCTGAATCAGAATGAACCGTACGTTAGGCTGTATCTGATAACCTGTATATGTTGTACTTGCAATAAATGTCTGGGATGGGCTTAGAGATGCCATCGTTAGGAGGATATCGAAGTGTTGTCAGAATGAATGTTCCCATGAACTGTATTTGAAATATGTATCTGAATCTTGAATGTGATTGATAAAGGTGTCTATCTGAATGAACCTTCTATTTTGACTATATCAGGAGGATAAATAACCTGCAAAGAAAAGTTAGCTTCATGCTATGTCATGATGCATGAGATGTTTCGTGTTATGCTAAAATAAATGTGAATGTTGTATGCATGCGTATGCTGTGAAAGGATGTAATGAATGAGCTATGCGTATGAGAAGTTCTGCTTGGGGACTCTACTGGGGAAAATAAATCCCCATCTACTGATTTGAGACATTTGTGTCGATGACCCTTTCTCGGCTGGGGATGCTTGATTTCTGTCTGATGGTGGAAATATTCAACAGAGCCTGGCTGGGGATGGATGAGATGATCAATCTGTCTGGTGACGCCGACCTCTGTTGGGGAGTAACTAGCTGTGCCTGGGGATACTGCCATTTTCTGAGGGAAAAAAAAAGGCTTGCTGGGGAAGAGAATTGGTAGCGGATTCATTGGAAGCATGATTAGACCTTTTCCTTGATCCTGAAGTCGGGTAGTAATTGCTATTGCTATTCTATGCATGTATTTTTGGTAAACATCAGTCATATTCAAATGCACATATTAATTCAAATTAAATCAATGGACATTTACGCAACCAAAACAGAAAAGTAAAAACAAAAGCATCTTTTTTTTTGAAAGAGGGTTGTATTGATTTTGAAAGGAGGCCTATAAACAGGCAATTTGTGTACAAGGAGACAGAAATCCTAGTAAGAGGAAATTGTCGAAAACAAAGAGAAAGCTATGTGGAAGAAGTCCTATTGATTTTAAGCCTACTACTGTCATTATGTCTTCGAGCATCTCATCCCTTGCTGTCGGATAGAAGTGATTGGCTTGGTCAGTCCCTCGAACTTGGATGAAAGTTGACTGAGAACGGGACATAGTCATACGCTTTAATCCCTAATTTTTGCCTGGACCGCCTTTTCAGGTTTTCAGTCCACCAGGATACCCTTTTTTGCCCAAGCCGCCTTTTCAGGTTTTCGACTTGCCGGGTGTACATTTTTTTATATATATCCCTAATTTTTGCCCGAACCCTTTTGGTTCGCCGGGATGCCCTTACTTTTGCCTAGATACGTCGATCTAGCGGGTCTCTTTCATGCGTAGTATTTTTTAACTATGTCCACGTTCACGGGATGCGGGAAATCTTCGCCATCCATTGTAGCAAGTATCATGGCTCCACCAGAGAATACCTTCTTAACCACAAATGGCCCTTCGTATGTGGGAGTCCATTTGCCTCTGGGATCACCTTGTGGTAGAATGATACGCTTGATCACCAAGTCGCCAAGTTGGTACACCTGTCTCTTAACTCTTTTGTTAAATGCCTGGGTCATGCATTTCTGATATATCTGCCCATGACAAACAGCCGCAAGTCTCTTCTCATCAATCAGATTTATCTGATCGAGTCGAGTCTGAATCCATTCATCTTCATCTAAGCCCGCCTCTTTCATGATTCTTAGAGAGGGAATCTGAACTTCCACTAGTAAGATGGCTTCCATTCCATAGACTAAAGAGAACGGAGTTGCCCCTGTCGTAGTGCGCACTGAAGTGCGATAACCGTAAAGAGTAAAGGGTAACATCTCATGCCAGTCTTTGTATGTTACTGTCATTTCTTGCATGACCTTCTTGATATTGTTAGCAGTCCCCACGGCGCCGTTCATCTTTGGCCGGTACGGAGAAGAGTTATGGTGTTTTATTTTGAACTGCGTGCAGAGTTCAGTAATCATCTTGTTGTTCAAATTAGTACCATTGTCAGTGATAACTCTTTCAGGAGACAGCAGGTTTCTCAAATAGGTATTTGATAGAATCCATCTTAGAAGTCAATAAGGTGGTATGATTCAACATATACTGTCTTAGTCGGCGAGCAGCCCAGGCCAAAGCACAGCAAGCTTTCTCGGGCTGTGAGTATCTTGTTTCACAGTCGGTACCTTTTGCTAAGGCAGTATATGGCATGCTCTTTTCGACCAGACTCGTCATGTTGCCCCAACACACCTCATTGAATTTTCTAACACGGTCAAATACGTAATTAAAGGTCTTCCTTCAACTGGTGGCATCGGAACTGGAGGTTCTTGGCGATATTTCCTGATTTTGTCATAAGCTTCTTGGCATTCATCATTCCATGCCATCTCTTGATTTTGTCTCTGTAATTTGAAGATGGGTTTGCAGGTAGCAGTCAAGTGTGGAATGAATCGGGCAATGTAATTCGAGTGCCCCAAGAAACCTCTGACTTCTTTCTTGTTTATTTCAGTACCCAGATTTACAATTTCAATTGATTCCTCATGCGGCTGTATAGTCTTTTCTTCTTGCAGTAGTCGGGCAAGTTCTCCAGGGACTTCACAATCTTCCTCGCTTCCATCCTCGGCTTGGTAGATCGGATTTTCAAAGTCATAATGAACAGTAGCAGAGTCATTACCAACAGGATCCAGAGTGGATATGGATCGGCAAATTGTTACGTGAGTGTGCTCAAGAAAACATAGCTTGTTTGAAAAATGACAGGAAAGATAAAGAGCGCAATATTTGAATGCAAAAAGTCCATTGATTTATTGAATATGAATATGCTTATGAAAATGACAAACCCTTAAAAAATTAGCTATTGTGCCTCGGGCATAGACACAATGCTTTAAGAAGTTTGATTGTAAAAGAAAATTAAAATTTGCAATTCTAGAATAAACAATAACAATTACTCCTGACTAAAGGAAATCGGGATAATGTCTTCAGTCTTCCAATTGTTGAGTCCGTCACCAATTGTTGGGAAAATCCAGCTATCCAAGTCGCAATCACTATCAGCATCTTCCATAGCATTAATCTGATTTTTGACTATCTTTCCAGAGTTAAACCCCAAGCCAGCTTTATCAGACTTGTACGGTACATTGATCAGTTGACCCCAACCAGCACGATCACCATTTTCAATCGCGGCTTGAGCATCTTTCAGAGAGATCATGACAGGGGGAGCACGAACAACCTTGGGCACAAGGGGAGTTGGCTTAAGGACAGGACTGGGTGGAGGAACCACTTCAAATGACTGAGAAGGAGTCTCAAAGAATTCACCATCCATCTCGACGTATTTGAAGGCTTGCACACTACTGACAATATACTCTTCTTCTCCACATACAGTGACAACCATGCCTGCCCTTGGATACTTCAGCTTTTGATGAAGCGACGAAGCTACCGCACCTGCCCCATGGATCCAAGGGCGCCCCAACAAGCAGGAGTAGGCGGGACGAATGTCCATCACGTGAAAGGTAGTGTTGAAGACTTGAGGTCCTATCTTGATAGGGAGAACCACTTCACCATAGACAACACTCTTCGCACCATCGTAAGCACGCACCACAACATCACTAGGTTTCAGTTCAATGCCTTTGTAGTCAAATTTATCGAGTACAACTTTCGGGAGCACATTCAAGGAAGAGCCGTTGTCGATCAACACGTGAGCCAGGGTGATCCCCTCACACTCGATGGAGATATGCAGAGCTTTATTGTGATTCTTTCCTGCTGGCGTCAGGTCAGCATCGGAAAAGCCTAGGCCATTGTCAACAGTCAAATTAGCAACATAATGTTCAAATTGATCGACGGATGTTTCTTGAGGCACATGAGCGGTCTTCAAGAATTTCATCAATGCATTGGCATGGGATTCAGAGGATAATAACAAGGACAACATTGAGATTTTAGACGGAGTATGCCCCAATTGTTCCACTACATCAAAATCGCTCTTACGGATGATTTTCAGCATCTCTTCCATTTCCTGTTTGGCAACATCTTCAGAAGTAACTTCGACCGATGTCTCTGACTGAGGAGGATTGACTGGTCTTTTTCCTCGAATTTCGGGAGCGGGAGGTGAGATTTCTGGGGAGTAGATCCTTCCACTTCGAGTAACTTTACTAGTCCCCACAATATCATTAGGATTAGCAGAACTACCAACTTGCTTTATGCCATGGATGTAAACGTCGCCTCCATAGTTCCACGGAATAGCTTTGCTGGAGGAATATGGCACGGGGCCAGGTGCGGTAATAATCAGGGGAGCCACTTTGGGCTCAGCGGTAATCTTCACAGGCACTCTAGTAGCGGTAATCTTCACTGGAGCTTTGGACCTAGCAATCACAGATACCTCTTCAATAGAGTTGTCCACCTTAGGAACCCTTTCAAATAGAATTGTACGATCATCCATCAGCCGTTGAATGCCGTTCTTCAACTTCAAACAATCATTGGGTCGGAGTACACAGAGATCGCAATCTTCAGCACAACCTGGAAATAAACCAGCTTGCAATAAATTCTTCTTAACGATCAGGAGAGGAGATGCTAAATCAGCAACGTCAGTAACGTGAGAATTGTCGTCCACAACATTAACATTCTGGTCATGATTAGGCATAGGTGCTGTGATGACATTGGGGGTCGCCGGAGGATCAAATTCAATTTCTCCAGCGTCGATCATATCCTGAATCTTGTTCTTCAACAACCAGCAATCATTCGTATCATGCCCGGGGCTATCGGAGTGATAGGCACACCTGGCGTTGGGATTATAACGAGGAGAAGTAGTGTTGGGATTTGCAGGAGGGCCTCTGAGGGTAATCAAATTGGCCTTTAACATACTCTGCAGTGCTTGGGTTAAAGTCATATTGATCTTGGTAAACTGTCTTCTCGACCTGTCTTGTCTGTGTTGGAAGTTCTGAGATGGTGTCGCATCGCGCGAAAAACCGGCGGGAAAAGAAAGAACAACAGAGCCGCCACCGTGCGTTATTTATCCCAAAAGAGGGAAAGGAAACGCTCAGAGTAAACCTGGGAAAGAACATGGTCTCGCGACCAAAGAGAATGGGTTCGGGAGTCGGTTATGCGAAGGGAAGGTATTAGCACCCCTACGCATCCGTAGTATTCTACGGGATCCACGCACAAAAGGAAGGAAATTGGTTGCTAAACACTGCTCAAATATTCACACACACTGGCTGAAAGAAACGAAGGAGACTGACTGAAACTGAACTCGGCAGGATGTCGCATCCTGGGCCTACTTAGTCTATCAGGCATAGACATCAGAGTCGAAGTAGTTCGGACTGGGGAAACGACACATGCTCACTAGGATGTCGCGTCCTATGCATACGTATCTTCTCGGACGGGAGAAGAATCAGAGCATTCGTAGCTCGGCTGACACGCACACAAACAAACTAGACAAAGGCAAACATGGAGCCTGAATGCCAATTGCTGGACTTACATCAGCATCCGAACCAAAACACACACAAAAAGGCAAACGTGGAGCCTGAATGCCAATTGCTGGACTTACATCAGCATCCGAACCAAAACACACACACACTGGAACCCAAATGCCACTCGATGGACTTACATCGGCTTCCAAGCACACAACAACACAACAGGTTGATAGGGAGTCGGGGACTCAGCCTATAACTGTCAAGCACGCATTCAAACAAACAGACAACAAATTGCTAAGGAGTCAGGCACTCGAGCCTAGCAACTGTCAGACAACACACACAAAAGAAAGAAAGGGCGCCCGGAGAGATCAGCTCAATCTCCTGCCTACATACTTCATCTGGTATGAAGATCAGGGCGATGTAGTTCCCCTACGCAGGGATAAAGGACTAGCCTAACCAGATAACAGAGGGAGACACAACTAGGGAGACTACGACTCGAGCCTAGATGTTGTCATGCAAAATCAACCCTAAGTTATGGTTTCTAGCTAAATGGCACAAGGGCCAACCTATCCTAAGTATGGCTCACACAGGAAGCAAGCCACACACACTTAACTTGCACAGGAAGCAAGCCAAGCAAAACCTAACTTGCACAGGAAGCAAGTCTAAACTAAACCTAACTTGCACAGGAAGCAAGTCAAACTATCCTAACTTGCACAGGAAGCAAGTCAAACTATCCTAACTTGCACAGGAAGCAAGTCAAACAATCCTAACTTGCACAGGAAGCAAGTCAAACAATCCTACAAGCACAGATAGCACACGCTATACACAAACAAGTGGCTCAAACAAGGGTTAGGTTTTAGTCAAGGGGTCATATCAACCTCAACAAACAAACCTCTGGAACTGGGTGAATGTTGCTCTTAACCTTGCCATTGAGGGGCTAAGGTGAAGCAGATGAAAGGATGAAGTGAGGATGAGACCTCACAGCTCTTATCCCTGGCCTGGGAGAGCTCAAGACAAGAATGTGTGGGTTCAGAAAGTGGGAACCCTGCTACACATTTAATACTGACTCAACTGTACAATTGTACAAGATCTTGGGTTTGTATCTGCAATGCATCAACACAGTGGTGTGAGCAAAGCGGATGACACACTGAATAGTGGGGGATAGACTGCATATCCCTACCTTCCACCAATTGCCTCTTCACTTAGGAGGACTTTGACTCTATGCAAGGACAAAGTTAAACATCCACAAACATTGCCTCTTAAGGAGGGCTTCAGACAGTTGCCTGACCAAGTAACAGGCCAGGTCTTCCAGACTACATGAAGACAAAGAGACATACCTCAATGCAAATTGCTTATACAAGCAAAGCAAAGCAAAAAGTTCACAAGGAACTAAGCAACTAAAGCACCTGAAACAGTCAAGCAGATGTTAGTATGCAACTTCAAACAAAACAAACAGAAACAGAAACCAACAGTCAATTGGAGGCACATGGATGTGCAAGGCACAAGGCTTATGGCATGTGAGCCAAGCCACCTACAAAACAAAGAGGTTAGGCAATGATACTTGGGTAAGCTCAATCAAAAGAATTGGTCTCAATGGCCATTTGATGGTCAACCTGAAATCACAAACTCAAAGGTGAGTAACAGGACCACTAGGGCAAGCCTAGGGTCAAAGGTGAATGAGAAAGTCAAAACAGCAAGGGTTAAGTATCCAAAATCATGTTCAAACAATTAGGAAACAAAACCAATTGGGTTCACATTCATATCAATCACTATCATCATTTCATGAACCATTTAGGTCAAAATAAGGCAAACAGAAGCTCATAGAAGTCAACAGAAAGACTTGCATCAAAAGCAATCTAAACATTTTCCAAAAATCATCAAATAAATCATGATCAAACCTAACATATAGCATGGTAAGCATATCAAATTTCATCTCATTTGGGCAAGTGGAAGGCAGTCAATGAAAATCAGAAAGTCAAAGCACATTTGAACATGCTCAAAGAAGTCAACCAAACATGCATCAACTTAGAAAAATCATAAGTCAAGAATGGTGTATGATAAATGAATGGGACTAAAGCCATGGCAAAGATGAGGATGTCTAGTTATCTCATGCAAAATTTCATGTCCATCCAATAAAGTATGAGAATTTCACAAATGAAATGGGAACAAGTGTCACACAAGGTCAACATTTGACTAGGCAGGGAAGAAAAATCTCAAACAAATGGAAAATAGTTCAATTAAATCCAAGAAAATTCACATGTAAACTAGACATACAAGAGTAGGCTCATGCAAAATTTCAATCCATTTAGAGGCCAAGAAGCATGGTAATGAAAATCATGAAGTTGGACATCAATGGTGTGACACAACTTGTCACACCCTAGTTCAAAAAATCATATCTCGCAAACCACAAATGATAAATGCACAAACTCTATACCAAAATCACCATGAATGTGTCTAGTTTAAGCACAAAAAATTTGGGAGCCATTGGGTAAAGTATCATCATTTCACAAATGTTTTGGCAAGATGTACAAAATTTGGTCACATGTCACAAACCCTAAGGCCATTTAAAAACCACTCATCCAAAAATTCTGGAAAAATAATGATAAAAAAGTAGAGATTATGATGAACACAACACAAAAAATCCCATTCAAATTGGATGAAAATTGAAGCTTTTATGATTTTTGTAAGAAGGCCATGAAATTAAATGAAATAATAAAACAAGGATGGCAATTTGGTAATATTATGAGTCACTTAACCAAACACAGTCGTTTTGGCCCTTGGAATGGAATGTTTTGATTGGATGAGGGAATTTAAGCCATGCAGCACGTGGGAATGAAGAAAATTCTGGGAAAATACACATTGGAATCTAGGGTTCATGTTCATCCATCCCCAAATTCGAATTTCTCAATTTTCTCCCAAAAATGCCAATTGAGCATACCATTGTAATCATTAAACAACATACAACAACAATCCAAACCCTATTTCCATTAATTTGAACTGCACATCAAGAAATCAAAAGAAACATTTTCGAGCACCAAACTTTATCTCAACATATCTTCATGGACAAGCAATCATTTTCAAAAAGGAAAGCATCATGGTACTCAGCATTGAAAAGCCTATTCAAAACATGTATCAATTTGGGAAAATGGGAGGGTCGAAAATTTACCAATTTTGAAGCAGAATGAGAAACTGTGGTTGTTTGACCCTTCTAGCCTGGAACAGATGCTCTTTAGGTCTTCAAGTGATGAGTGTTTGAAGTGCTTTGCTTATTGATGCTTGAAATGGAGGGATACGAGTGTTGTTATGGGAATTGCTTTGAGGAAAAAAACCAGTTGCTCCAAAGCTGTTTGCAGGTATGAGAAGGCAATTGTAATCAGTTCCAAATGATGCTTAGACTGTGTTTTAGGCAAGGCAGGGTTTGGCCCTTTGAAAGTTTTGGATAGTTTTAGAAAATGGCCAAACAGGTAGTTTTGAGCATGAGTGAATTTTCTGTTGGTTTGATGTGTTTATGGTGTTAATGGTGTTTCAAATGACAGCAAAAATGGCCTTGGCCAACAAGTGAAGTGTGTGTAAAGAGATTGTATGAAGTTGGTTAGGTTTCAAAGTGGCAAATGGAGGGTGGAAATGGTGAGCAAAGCTGCTGTTTGCAGTTGCTTTTTGTTTTTGTAGTGTTTGGTTCTATTGTGTTTTTGACAGCCCCCCAAAACAAATGCCAATAGCAGGGTTCCTTCCTTTTGGATCTCAACAGCATGAAAAATCAATGCCAATGTATTTTGATGGATGCCTTTTGTTTTGCAATGTCTTGACAGGTTTTTGAGATGCACTGCAGGGATGTCTCTAGAATATGAGAACCATTTTTCTAAGTGCTGTTGGTTTTGTGATGACAGGGAGAAAAATGATGGAAGTGGTGTTAAGCTAGCTTAGGTCATTGTGTTTTGTGGACAAGGTCTTTTGAGTTTGGCCAAAGCAACATTCAAATGCAAGTGGCAAGGTGTGACTTGGAAATTGTCTTGGAAAGTGCAAGGAGAGCTTTTTGGAGAGTGAGTATTAGTGTATGTGTGAGTTGGTTGGGATTGGATGCTGCAGGTTTTGAAGCAAAAGGCAAGGCCAAATGGATGCAGTTAGCTTGACATGATGAAGAGTTGTGGAAAATGCAAGGCATAAGGCTTGGCAAAATGCAAGTGAGGTTATGGAGAATGGGAGGTTGGTTGGTCTTTTTGCCGCAGTTGGAGGTGGTTAGTTGTTGCTGTTGGTTTTTTAACATGACAGAAAGAAAATGACCAAAAGCCCTGCTGTTAGCTTTGGTACAACACTTGCAATCTTGACAAAATGCCAAGCAAACCAATTTTTTGCATCAGTTGAAAGTGGCTGGTCTGTCTGTTATGTTGGCAAGGCAATGTTAGGAGTTGGACAGGAAAATGGGAATGCCAATAGCAAGGAGGTTTGTGAAGTGCAAAGCAAAATAGCAAGGGTGAGTTGGAAAGGAGTGTCTTATGGCAAGGCAGGTTTTTTACTATGAGTCTGAACAGCCTTTTTTTTGACAGACCATGCAAGTAAGGTCACACAAGATGAATGAAAGATTGGTTCCTTTGCTCCTTGCTCCACAATGATCAACATGCCATGCTTTTTTTTTGCTGCAGGGTATGGTGACAGACTTTTTTAGGGGAATGGCCAAAGGTGTTTGGTCTTGTGGTAGGGCTGCTGCAGCAGGGTTTTGGTTTTGAGCAATTGCCAAAGTTTCCTTTTGCCTGCTGCAGTCTTGTGACAGAAAAATGCCAAGGGTTTTGTGGTAGGGCCTCAACAGTTCTCTTGATTTCTCTTTCTACCTCTTATGCCTTGTCTGCTATTGGGATCCAAAGAATGGTAAAAAACCTGCTGCACTGCTGGATAGTACAAGGTGAGGCATGGAGTGTGTGGTTGTTTTGTACTTTTGTCCCAAAATTCAAGTGAGCAAGCATGGCTTCTTTTCTGAGATTTTAGGTTGCTAAGATGTGTTCAAATGGACAGAAAAATTGCTGCATAATTGCTGTCCTTTTGAGGTACAAGGCAAGGCATGGACAAGTATGGTGCAAGTATGGTTAAATGGTACTTTCCTTACAATTCAAGCAACCAAGCAAGATTCACATGTGCTGCATAATTTGACTTTGCAAACACACTTAAAATGATATTTATGAGCTGTCCCAATTGGCCAAATGCTGAAAAAATGTTTGAGTCAAAAAGTCAACTCTTGGTCAAACTTACATTTAAATGAAAAAGGTCAAAATATGCCATTTTGATTGGTGAAGTTTTGGCTCATGAAATTTATATTTTTGGAAAGAGGGGATCAAATGTGACTTGTAGGAAAAAACCCCACCAAAATTGGCCAAACGGTTTGGGAGATATGGCCCTCTGAAGTTCAAGATTTTCTGAAATCGATTCGATCATAACTTGCCAACCACACATGGGAATTGAGAGTTCTAGGACTTTTTGGAAATGGGAGAACAAGATCTTCAACTTTCATGTTGGGCAAAAATTCATTTGAGGCTTATATCAAAATGTAGGTTTGAGGATCAAGACTTTCCATTTATGGCAGGTTTCAGTTACAGGCCCAGTTTCCATTTTGGGAAATTCATGATCTGGCTTCAAATTCTTCCATGATGGTGTTTGGCATGATATATGATGACTATTTGGACATGAATGAGCTCTCACAAACCAAATCCAATCATCAAACCACTGATTAAATGGACAGTTGACCAACAGTTGACTTTTAGGGTTTCTGCCTGATTGTGCATTGACTGACGACTTCCAAACCCTAATTCCTTGAGAACTTGACTTCAAATGATGTCCCAAGTTGTATAAACTCTTGATTATTGACCATGGTGCCCAAATTCCACAAGAATGACCACCATCCACTGCTTTGACTGACAGTTGACTTTTTCAGGGTTTTTGACTGTCTGTGTATGAACTGATGACCTCTGAGCCTTCAACCCTTGATATGAACACTTCAAATAGACCTCCCAACCATGCGAACTTGTTGGGCAAACCCCAAGGCCTTGATTCAAATGAGAAATTCCTTTGTTTGCTTGGTTGACTGATCAGGAGATTAGTTTGACCTAATTTCTGATTGCTTGCTCTTGAGGCAACTGAGGGACAATGCAAATGCTATGCAATGGATCATGATATGTTATGACCTAATATGAAAATGTATGCATAATGATAGGTGCAAATTTGAGGTGCTACAGCTGCCCCTATTCAATCAGCTGGGAACCCGAACGGATGATAGCAACGGCTGTCAGACTTTCAGGGTAAACAGGGATTGAATACCAAAGAACCGTAGAATTTGCACAACTGGATATGATACAAGAAGAACCACGTCATTTACCGATGACAAACTGCATGACAGCTTCAGAAAAAGCCAAAACCATTTACCGATGGTTGGAGAACTGGAAACTTGATATTTACCGATATCAGCTTCAACATGACCATTTACCGATGGCGGCTGGGGAAAATAAACTTCTGAAAAGCAAAACCATTTACCGATGGTTAAAGTTGGAAACTTTGATATTTACCGATATCAACTTCAGCACAACCATTTACCGATGGCTGCTGGGAAAACAGATTTCTGAAAAGCAAAACCATTTACCGATGGTTAAAATTGGAAGCTTTGATATTTACCGATATCAACTTCAGCACAACCATTTACCGATGGCTGCTGGGAAAACAGATTTGATGTTGAAAGGAAGCAAAACCATTTACCGATGGTGGCTTCAAAGAAACTTGACATTTACCGATGTCAACTTGGCAAGACCATTTACCGATGGTGGCTTCAAAGAAATTTGACATTTACCGATGTCAAACTTAGCAAGACCATTTACCGATGGCTGCTGCAACTGGGGATTCGACATTTACCGATATCGAAGAAAACTGGGCCATTTACCGATAGCATCTCCACTTGGGGAGGAAAAAACTCTTTGTGGTGATACCAGACAAGACGTTTACCGACGACTTCTGGGGATCTTGATTTCACGACCAGACATTTACCGATGACTGGGATGAGACTCGACGTTTACCGACATCGAAAGATGATGTTTACCGACATCAAAAGAAATGACCAGACATTTACCGATGACTGGGATGAGACTCGATGTTTACCGACATCGAAAGATGATGTTTACCGACATCCAAAGAAATGACCAGACATTTACCGATGACTGGGAATGAGAAATTTATTGGGGAGATACGAATATTTGCAACTGGGAACCAGATAGGACATTTACAGATGACTCCACTGGGGATTTCTAGCTGGGGATTATCAGACGTTTACCGACGACTGCAGAAAAGACTGGATGTTTACCGACATCGAAAGATGATGTTTACCGACATCAAAAAAATGACCAGACATTTACCGATGACTGGGTGAGACTCGATGTTTACCGACACCGAAAGATGATGTTTACCGACATCAAAAAGGATGGAACACACGCGGGTGTTGACATGATGCTTGCTGGTATTATAAGAATGGCCATCTGAGATATGTCAAAGCAAGGCTGATCACTTGCTGGGGGTCTCGCCGGGAAGAAATAAACTTTCTGTCACCATCGGGTGAGGAAATAAACCTCTGTCACCATCGGGTGAGGAAATAAACCTCTGTGGGGAATAAACAATTCTGGATGCTGTCAAGGGCAACCGTAGCAGTCTTGCTGTGCTGATGTTGAATGAAATGATCCGCCTCTGCCGGGGATACGGTCTGGTGAAGTTAACACATGAATGCATATGTTTGAATTTTTCTATGGCGTAATGCTCCATATTTGAATGGGAATGCTACGCAGTTTTGAGGATGCAATGATTACTACATGCAAAATGCAAATGAACCCTGGCTAGGGAGCCGAAGTGATCAGATACTCTGACTCTGTGGGGAGATTCCTCTTGGGGAAATACTCTGCGGGGAACTCTGCTTGAGGAAAACTCCGCGGGGAGAGCAACGACTTCTCACTCATGTTGGAGAATAGTACTGCTACTGGGGAAAGATAAACTCCGCTAGGGATATCCTTCAGTCCACTCGGGGAGGAAATCGGCAAATACAGGCTTGCTGGGGATAGGCAATCCTTAGATCTGTTGGAGAATAGAAGGCACTATCCACAGACGTCTCTGCAGGGGAACATAGCTCTGATAGCTTTCAAACTTGCTTGGGGAAAAAATCTGCTGAGGGAACGTCCTCACAGATGCCAATCTGAAAAAGAAACAACAAAATGCCCCCAGGGGATATATGGACAAGATACGCTCAAGTGTCCTCAACATTCAAAATGATTTTCAGATGTTTCGTCATCCTGCGAGTTATTGTGCAGCCTCCATGTTTTTTATATGCAATGCTTATCAAAAATTCGGACATTTGCAAACAAAACAGTAAAAATAAAAACAAAAGGGCTATTTATCTGAATAACGACTTTTATTGATTGAAAATGTGCCTGAAGAGGCAAATACATTAGGAAGCAATTCCTAGAAAGAGGTAATTGCGCACAAAAGGAAAAAATCTATCCTAATGGCAACGTGAACATGGCGTCCACTATTTCCCAATTCTGTTATAACTCACAGATCATCAGTTTTCCTCCCAACTCCTTGCTTTCTGAGAAGAATGACTGGACGGATCACATCTTTCGAGATGGCAGACGACAAAGCTTGATGAAGTACAGACAACTCAGACTGTAGTCTTCGCTTTAATCCCTAATTTTTGCCTGGATCGCCCTTTCGGGTTTTCAATCCACCGGGATACCCATTTTTGCCTAAGCCGCCCTTGCGGGTTTTCGACTTACCGGGTGTACGAATTTTTCATTTTTATCCCTAATTTTTGCCCGAACCTTTTTTTTTTCTGTTTTTTTTTTTGGTTCGTCGGGATGCCCCTTTTTTGCCTGGACTCTTTTTCCTTTTTGTCCAGCGGGTCAATTTATGCGAAGTATTTTTTGACTACATCTGAGTTGACAGGAGACGGAAAATCTTCACCATCCATAGTTGTAAGCATCAAGGCTCCACCGGAGAAGACCTTCTTCACAACATACGGACCTTCATAGTTAGGAGTCCACTTGCCCCTGTTGTCTGCACCGGGAGGAAGGATCCTCTTCAAAACTAAATCGCCGATCTGAAATGTTCGAGGACGCACTTTCTGATCAAAGGCTCGCTTCATCCTTCTCTGATACAACTGTCCATGACATACAGCTGCTAGTCGTCTTTCCTCGATAAGGCTCAACTCGTTAAACCTTGTACGAATCCACTCAGCTTCGTCCAGCTTGACATCCAACAAAACTCTCAGAGAAGGAATCTCCACTTCAACAGGTAGAACAGCTTCCATACCATACACAAGGGAGTAAGGGGTTGCCCCGGTCGACGTACGTACTGAGGTACGGTACCCATGCAAAGCGAAAGGCAGCATCTCATGCCAATCCTTATACGTAACGACCATCTTCTGCACAATCTTCTTGATATTCTTGTTTGCCGCTTCTACAGCACCATTCATCTTCGGTCTGTAAGGAGAAGAATTGTGATGTTCAATCTTGAAATCTCTACAAAGCTCTTTCATCATCTTGTTATTGAGATTCGAACCATTGTCAGTGATGATTCTCTCAGGAACTCCATAACGACATATGATTTCTTTCTTGATGAACCGGGTAACCACTTGTTTGGTAACGTTAGCATAGGAAGCTGCTTCCACCCACTTGGTGAAATAGTCAATTGCAACCAAGATGAAGCGATGTCCATTCGAAGCAGTAGGCTCGATCTTCCCGATCATATCAATGCCCCACATGGCAAACGGCCAGGGCGAATTCATGATATTTAGAGGGCTTGGTGGTACGTGCACCTTATCAGCGTATATTTGACACTTATGGCACTTCCGAGCATACTTGAAACAATCGGATTCCATAGTCATCCAGTAATAACCCGCTCTCAACAATTTCTTAGCCATTGCATGTCCGCCGGCATGAGTACCGAAGGAACCTTCATGAACTTCCTGCATTAACATGTCCGCTTCGGGTCTGTCCACGCATCTGAGCAAGACCATGTCAAAGTTTCTCTTGTACAACACATCATCCTGATTCAAATAGAAGCTTCCAGCTAGCCTCCTCAGGGTTTTCTTGTCATTCTTCGACGCACCTTCAGGATACTCCTGAGTCTTGAGGAAATTCTTGATGTCATAATACCATGGCTTCTCATCAATCACAACAGACTCGGCTGCAAACACATACGCAGGCCTCTCAAGTCGATTCACCTCAACATGTGGCACATGATTCCACCAATGAACTTTGATCATGGACGACAAAGTTGCCAAAGCATCCGCCATTTGATTCTCATCCCGGGGGACATGATACAACTTTACTTTCTTGAAGAACGTCAGTATTCTTCTGGTGTAATCTCTATACGGAATCAAATGCGGCTGATTCGTATTCCAATCTCCGTTGACTTGATTGACCACTAGAGCTGAATCTCCATAAATGTCAAGTGTTTTGATCCTTAGATCAATGGCTTCTTCTATCCCCATGATACAAGCCTCATACTCAGCTTCGTTGTTGGTGACGTCAAACGTCAGTCTGGCAGAAAAAGGTATATGAGCACCTTTAGGATTGATCAATACTGCCCCAACACCGTTACCATTCATATTCACAGCCCCATCAAACATCAGTGCCCACTTGTCATCCGGATCCGGTCCTTCCTCGACAAGAGGCTCTTCGCAATCTTTCATCTTAAGATACATGATGTCTTCGTCAGGGAATTCAAACATCATAGGCTGATAATCCTCAATCGGTTGTTCGGCAAGATAGTCTGACAGAATACTACCTTTGATGGCCTTCTGTGACGTGTACTGAATGTCGTATTCTGTTAGAATCATCTGCCAACGGGCAACTCGTCCGGTGAGAGCTGGTTTCTCAAAGATGTACTTTACTGGATCCATCTTAGAAATCAATAGAGTAGTATGGTTCAACATATACTGTCTCAGTCGGCGAGCAGCCCAGGCCAAAGCACAGCAAGTTTTCTCGAGCAGTGAATATCTTGTTTCACAGTCGGTAAACTTTTTGCTAAGGTAGTATATGGCATGCTCTTTTCGACCAGACTCGTCATGCTGTCCCAATACACACCCCATCGAGTTCTCAGTCACTGACAGGTACATTATCAGAGGTCTCCCTGGAACTGGAGGTATAAGGATTGGAGGTTTCTGTAAATACTCCTTGATTTTGTCAAAAGCTTTCTGACAATCATCATTCCACTTGATCGCTTGATTCTTTCTGAGCAGTTTGAAAATTGGTTCACATGTGGCGGTTAGATGAGATATGAACCTTGCAATGTAGTTTAACCTCCCTAAAAACCCACGGACTTGTTTTTCCGTCTTCGGTTCAGGCATCTCTCGAATAGCCTTGACTTTCGCTGGATCAACCTCAATCCCTTTCTCACTGACAATGAAGCCTAAGAGTTTCCCTGATCTCACCCCAAACGTACACTTGTTCGGATTCAACCTCAGCTTGAACTTTCTCAACCGATCAAACAGCTTCTGCAAATTAACCAGGTGCTCCTCTTCTGTCTGCGACTTCACAATCATATCGTCCACGTACACTTCAATTTCTTTGTGCATCATGTCATGAAAAATAGTCGTCATTGCCCTCTGATAGGTAGCACCAGCATTCTTTAGCCCAAATGGCATCACCTTATAGCAGAACGTGCCCCAAGGTGTAATGAATGTCGTCTTTTCCATGTCCTCTGGCGCCATCTTGATCTGATTATATCCGGAGAAACCATCCATGAAAGAGAATACCGAAGATTGAGCCGTATTATCAACCAATACATCAATGTGAGGTAATGGGAAATCATCTTTCGGACTCGCTCTATTCAAATCCCGGTAATCGACACACATTCTGACTTTACCATCCTTCTTCGGCACAGGAACGATGTTGGCCACCCACGGCGGATAACTTGTAACAGCCAGAAAACCTGCATCCCACTGCTTCTGAACCTCTTCCTTGATCTTAGTTGCCATGTCAGGACTCGTTCTACGAAGCTTCTGCTTAACCGAAGGACATCCTTCCCTAAGAGGTAATCGATGCATCACAATGTCTGTATCTAAACCAGGCATATCTTGGTATGACCAGGCGAATACCTCCACATATTCTCTCAGCATCTCAATCAGCCTCCTCTTGACAGAGTCCTCTAAGGCAGCCCCAATCTTGATTTCTCTTTTGTCGTCCTCAGTACCCAGATTAACAGTTTCCAACTCCTCCTGATGAGGTTGGATGACCCTTTCCTCCTGCTTCAGTAATCTGGCCAATTCTGCAGGGAGTTCACAGTCTTCATCACTCTCCTCTTCAGCTTGGTAGATGGGATTGTCGAAATCATACTGAGCCATAACAGAACTGTTCATAGCGAATGCCATAAGATCGCTTCTGCATGTTTAATGCTTTGTTTTTAGAAAAAGAGTTCAAAAAGGTCACAAAAACAAAAAACATTGCCATTTTTATTGTTTTTTTGAAAAAGAAAAACGAAAACAAAAAATAGAAAGACAAGGATCACAAAGTTTGTTCAAAAAAATGTCCTTCATTAATGATAATCATTAAAACATGATGAGGCCCTACAAAAATGAATCACTACGCCTTGGGCAGAACGTAGGATTTTCATGCAAAATGACAAAACAACAGAAAATTACTCTGTCAGAAGAGTAACTTGAACCACTTCTTCAGCCGTCCAGTTGTTGATAGACCCCCCTGGTGCACACGGGCGAACCCAGTTGTCCAAATCACAATCACTGTCACAGTCTTCACTACCGGTTGCAGAGACGTCGCCATGATTCATCAGCCCAGCGCTGGTAAAAGTACTCGGACCCGCTTGACCATTCCGCTCTGCTTGGAGAGGCTCGTAACCAACGCCAAATTTGTCTTCTTTAACCGGCAAGTCCACCATCTTGCCCCAGCCTTCAGCTTTGCCAGAATCAACAACTTCCTTAGCCTGCTTGTAAGAAGTAATTGAAACACCTGGCTTTCTCTGCTCAGCGTACGCCACTTTCTCAAGAGCCACAGTCTCAAATGCCTGGCACAAGGTTTCGTGGATCTCGCCATCCACCTCAACATATTTGAACGAGGATAGATGACTCACCAGAATCTCTTCTTCACCGCACACAGTCACAATCTGACCGTTCCAGACATACTTGAGCTTTTGATGGAGAGTCGACGAGACTGCCCCTGCTGCATGAATCCATGGACGCCCCAACAAACAACTGTAGGCAGGCTGGATGTCCATAACATAGAAGATGATATCAAAAACCTCAGGACCTATCTTCACGGGCAAGGTAACTTCTCCACACACAGAACGTTTGGATCCGTCGAAAGCACGAACGATCAGGTCACTGGGATTAAGCACAAACCCTTCTGCATCAATCTTCCTCAGAATCTGCTTAGGCAACACATTCAACGACGACCCGGTGTCTACCAATACGTGAGACAACACTGCCCTCTTGCACTCCATGGTGATGTGCAAGGCTTTGTTATGGTTTCGCCCTTCAGGCGGTAAGTCCAGGTTGGTAAAACCCACACCATGTCTGGTGCTCACATTGGCCATCACACCCTCCAGTTGATTGACAGAAATCTCCTGAGGCACGTAAGCCAAATTCAACATCTTCAGCAAGGCATTACGGTGTGCCTCAGAGCACATCAATAGTGAAAGTATAGAAATCTTGGACGGAGTCTGATTCAACTGATCCACAATCTTGTAGTCGCTCTTCTTGATTATCTTCATAAACTCCTCCACGTCCTTCTCAAATGACCCCTCAGGCGCTTCCTTCTGGACAGGCTCTTCCTCAACCACAGCTTGCTTACCCTTTGCTTTGGCGAGAGCTTCAGCATTATTGTCCCTCAAAGGCTGCGGTGCGAACAGACGACCGCTTCTGGTAAAACCTCCTGGACCCCCTACATTATCCACAGCCGGACCAACAGTTGCAGGAACTCTATTCGGTACACCAATTGTCACTGGAGTTTGATTCACTGGTCTTGTCTGACTTTCAGCCCTTCTGTAATTGCGGTGAGCATTACCATACTTCCACGGCACGGCTCTACTATTCTCAACAGCCCTTCTTCCAGGCGCAACGATGGTAGTTGGAACACCGATGGTTACAGGCACGGGAATGGTAACTGGAGTACCATTTGCTGCGGGTGCGCTAACAACCCTTTGTCCACGTTCTTCAGACGGTTTAAAGTAAATGGTGATAGTTGACGCTGTTCCACGATCGTTTACAGCCCTACTGAATTGCAAACAACCTTCATCCATCATACCCTGGATACCGGTCCTTAACTGATCGCAACCATTCTCAGATTCTGCACAGCCCAAACAATTCTCATCACAGCCCGGGTAGACACCCCCCTTCAGCAGACGGCACTTCACAACTAGCAGAGAAGTCTGAACATCATCAACATTAACAACCAGATCTTCAGCTTCTTTCCCTTCAATATTGTTCACTCTATGCCCACCATGCTGAGGCATAGGGTTGTTTATGACGTTGGGCACTGGAGCGAAGTTGATCGCCTTGGCATCGATCAAATCTTGAACCTTGTGCTGGAGAGCTCGACACTTCTCAGTATGGTGGCCTGGTGCCCCAGAATGAAAGTCACATCTAACGTTAGCATCATAGCCAGGAGGCAGCACTGTAGGCGGAGCCATTGTACGTAACTCAATCATCCCCAACCTGAGTAGTTCGGGTAGTAGCTCTGCGTAAGACATGGGCAGAGGATCAAATCTTCTATCAGCCTGCAATTTCTGTCTGGGCTGATAAGGACGTTGCTGTTGTTGTTGTTGTTGCGGTTGTTGAACTCTTTGTTGTTGTTGTTGACGAGGTTGAGGTGCCGGAATAGTCACTGCAGCTACTGGACGATATTGATCTCTGTTAGCATTTGTTCTGTACACACCCCCTCTGTGCTGTACAGCATTGGTCTCTCCTTCTCTACGGCGAGGTGCCCCAGAGAAGGGTTTCTTTAATGAAGACGAGGAACCAGCATCATGGATCCTACCAGCTTTGATTAGACTCTCAGTCCTCTCTCCACAAATGACAACATCAGAAAAACTACCGAACGGGCAGCTCCCCATCCGGTCCATAAACACACCTTGAAGAGTACCGATAAACATATCCGTCAACTCCCTCTCCAGCATAGGGGGTTGAACTCTAGCAGCCAGTTCACGCCACCTCTGAGCGTACTCCTTGAAGCTTTCATTGGATTTCTGACATAGACTCTGCAGCTGAGTCCGGCTCGGTGCCATGTCCATGTTGTGTTTGTATTGCCTCAAAAAGGCCTCACCCAGATCCCTCCAACAGCGGATAGAATCTCTCTTCAATTCCATATACCAGTCCAAAGAAGCCCCAGATAGACTGTCTTGGAAAAAATACATCCACATCTTTTCATCATCAGTATACGCCGAGATCTTTCGATAATAAGCCTGCACATGGGTGCGAGGGCAAGAAGTACCGTTGTATTTGTCGAAGGACGGTGCTTTGAACTTGTGAGGGATTCTCAAGCCTTCAACCAACCCCATATTAGTAACATCAAAACCGAGAGAGTTCTGACTTTCCATAGCACGGATCTTCTCAGCAAGAGCTTCAACTTTACGATCTCTTTCATTAACCCTTCCCAGAACGTCTTCGTCTTCACTGAGCAGAGAGAACATATCCTCTTGTCTGTCAACAATTGGAACAGGATTACGGGTCGGAGCACGGACTACTCTGGCATTAGCGGCATCTGGAACAATAGGTTGACCGTTGATTCGAATACCCCCTAACTCATCACCTACAGCATAGTTGTTGACGGGTACAGCAGCAGCAATATTGTTATCATCGACTGGGCCTCCCTCTGGCGGAGCATGGTTGATCGGTGGATTTGCAGCCTCTTGTCTCTGAACCATAGCTCGAAGTTCTTCTTGACCTTGCGCAACCCCTTGCATCATATTCATAAACTGGGCCATGCTTGCCTTCATCTCAGCCAACTCAGCTTGAAATTGATCCATACTTCTCTGTTGATTCAGTCTTGTTGAGTAGCGGTGCGGACGTTGATCAGCTATCCTGCCTGAACAGGAACCAAGAGTGAGAAGTCACGATCAAGAACACCTGTTATGCAAAATGATATGAGTATGATGCTAATGATGCGTATGATGCACATGATATGCTCATTTCTCAGGCATTCAAAGAGCCTGACTCATCCTGAAAAGATGGCAACCTGCAGCGATAAGAGAACAAATAGATACAAGGAAATGCTGACATCCTTATACATACATAAGGGTAAAAAGGCATACAACCAATGTCAACAGAATATCTGAATAAACAACGTACAAAGAAAAAGAATCCCATCCAACAAGCCTGGAGGTGATTCTTAACAAAAGATCCAAGAGATGGCTTACACGCAAATGAATCCCATCCAACAAGCCTGGAGGTGATTCTCAACAAAATACAATCAGAGGTACAAACTAAGACAGACGGTCTTCCGGAATGAGGGTCTTCAGGTAATGGCACTGGTCGATCAACAGTGAGCATTCTGAACAATCTGGTAGAGGGGTGATCTTCTCCTTCAACTGTCTTCTGAGCTCCAAGACTTCTCCTCCAAGGTGGTCCTCTGATTTCTGTCTCAACTCCATCTCTTTCTTCAACTGAGCATCTTTGTCTCTGAGTTGCTTCTCCAAGTCTCTGATCTTCTTCTGATAACTGGCCTCAGCCCTCTGCAGCCTCAAGCGCTCCCGGTGTTCTGCATCTAACATGCTCTCCACCTCCTCGTAGGATCTCTTCTTGTTCCTTGCTCTACTGGCATCCTCTCCTTGCACTTCCCTGAGTTGATGGGCCAAGTGCAGCTTATCAGCCTGAGCTTTGTACAACTCCATCTGAGTATCTTGCTCCTTTCCTCTCAAACGGCGATTCTCCATCAGGGCTTGCTTATAGTGCTCAGCAGGTACACTATCAGCAAGAATCAAAGGTGGTTGCTCCTGCAACGGCTCCATCCTATCATAGGGTAACAACAAAGTTTCCACTCTCTTCTTGACCCACTCAGTGTAATCGGGCATAGCAACAGCAAACTTCTTCCCTAAGACAGATCCATCCTTCACACCAATAGACTTCCAAGCTCTCCCTATCTGCTCCAATCTAACAGGGTCACTCTGCTTCTCAAAATACACACTTTCAACTACCTCAGCCTCAAGTGGTCTTCCCTTCATCACAAACCCCAACTGGCGAAGAGAAAGGACCGGGTTGTAATTGATGCAACCTCTGGTCCCTACGAGTGGCACATTACGGAATCCTCCATAGCTCATAATGACGTTACGCACATCCATTCGGTAAGATTGCCACCTGATATCATAGGAGGTAAGAGACATAACCCTCTGAGTCCACTTATGCGTGCTCTGAGCATCCACAAAAGGTCCACTGACTGGCAGAAGAGACAAGAACCATCTGAGCAAAAGGGGGAGACAACACCTGATGGCTCCTCCCTTACCATGCCTGCTGTGAATGGCATAGTAAGTATCTGCTAGAAGAGTAGGGATTGGATTCCCTCTGATGAAAATGCTGATAGCAGTGAAGTCAATAAAGTTTGGCATACTGGGAAATAGGATGATACCATAGATCATGGCAGCTAACTGTGCGTGAAAAACTTCCCAATTCCCCTTTTCTGCTTCAACTCTGGCTACTCTCAACAGGAACTTCAATGGCAGACCTACAACTTCCCCGCTGGACTTCCAACTCTTACTAATCTCCTTAACACTCAAACGGAGAGCTCTGGTAATCAATCTGAAGTCGACCTCCTTTGGAACGTCCAAGAAGGGAGTCTGATGCTGAATAGGGATACTCAACAGGATAGAATACTCCTCGAGAGTAGGTGCTAACTGGTAATCTTGGAAAGTGAAGCATCTGAGCTCTGGGTCATAAAACTGAAGTAGTGTCTGCAGAGGCACTGGATCCACTACTGTCTTCAATACTGTCAAGATATCTCCGTACCGCCCAACAAAACTCTTCAGTCGATCGTCTGTCACGAGACTACCCAACTCAACTAGTGGAGTCAACGGCTCACGGTGGAAACTGTAGGAACAGGTCTTCCGCTTCGGCTCGGGAACCGTTGCCATCTCTATCAGTAGACAAGCTCGGGAATGTACCTGAGAAATGATATGCATGCAGAGATTAGTTTTTTTTCTTTTTTTTTTCTTTTGATTTTTTTGATTTTTTTTTCATTTTCCTTTTTTTTTTTTCAATGCGTTTCTTTTGAAAAATAAATATGCTATGATGCACATGATGCAGACATGGCTGGCTGGTTGTGCAGATTCTGATCACTAGGTCGAAGCTTCAGTCAAAATCAGAACATAAATCCCACTTAAGGTTAACTGAACACTGTCTGAACCAAGTCGCCATCAGAACCAAGTCACCAACAGAACCGAGTCACCAACGGTACCTGTAGTGAATAACCCTTCCCCACTCACGGGTGTAGTCTAGGCCAGGGTAAAGCTTGAGAGAAACGCAGCATAAATAACCTTTCGCAGAATACTGTCATATACACACCCGAAGTATGTAACGACAGCATCCCACCAGGGTCTGAACTGCTCGTGATATCAATGTTCCGCTAAGTGGCGCCATACCACCCGCTTCCCATGAATCACTCTATTCCTAGGTATCCTAGATTGCACTCATGGTCTGGGTATTGGACCTTTTACCTCAACTGACTCTTCCCCCCACACAGAGAGAAACAAACAACCAGCCAGGTGAACAGATGAATAAATGCAAACATTAATGCAAACATAAATGCAAACAATAGACAATGAATGCAAACAGTAAATAATGAATGCAATAAATAAACACAGCATAAAGCAACCAAAACCCTAACCTAGAGAGCGCTAGGAGAGACTCGCTCAGGGAAGATGGACCAGCATAGGTCAACTTCTGTTTTTCCCCAGCAGAGTCGCCAGCTGTCGCATCGCGCGAAAAACCGGCGGGAAAAGAAAGAACAACAGAGCCGCCACCGTGCGTTATTTATCCCAAAAGAGGGAAAGGAAACGCTCAGAGTAAACCTGGGAAAGAACATGGTCTCGCGACCAAAGAGAATGGGTTCGGGAGTCGGTTATGCGAAGGGAAGGTATTAGCACCCCTACGCATCCGTAGTATTCTACGGGATCCACGCACAAAAGGAAGGAAATTGGTTGCTAAACACTGCTCAAATATTCACACACACTGGCTGAAAGAAACGAAGGAGACTGACTGAAACTGAACTCGGCAGGATGTCGCATCCTGGGCCTACTTAGTCTATCAGGCATAGACATCAGAGTCGAAGTAGTTCGGACTGGGGAAACGACACATGCTCGCTAGGATGTCGCGTCCTATGCATACGTATCTTCTCGGACGGGAGAAGAATCAGAGCATTCGTAGCTCGGCTGACACGCACACAAACAAACTAGACAAAGGCAAACATGGAGCCTGAATGCCAATTGCTGGACTTACATCAGCATCCGAACCAAAACACACACAAAAAGGCAAACGTGGAGCCTGAATGCCAATTGCTGGACTTACATCAGCATCCGAACCAAAACACACACACACTAGAACCCAAATGCCACTCGATGGACTTACATCGGCTTCCAAGCACACAACAACACAACAGGTTGATAGGGAGTCGGGGACTCAGCCTATAACTGTCAAGCACGCATTCAAACAAACAGACAACAAATTGCTAAGGAGTCAGGCACTCGAGCCTAGCAACTGTCAGACAACACACACAAAAGAAAGAAAGGGCGCCCGGAGAGATCAGCTCAATCTCCTGCCTACATACTTCATCTGGTATGAAGATCAGGGCGATGTAGTTCCCCTACGCAGGGATAAAGGACTAGCCTAACCAGATAACAGAGGGAGACACAACTAGGGAGACTACGACTCGAGCCTAGATGTTGTCATGCAAAATCAACCCTAAGTTATGGTTTCTAGCTAAATGGCACAAGGGCCAACCTATCCTAAGTATGGCTCACACAGGAAGCAAGCCACACACACTTAACTTGCACAGGAAGCAAGCCAAGCAAAACCTAACTTGCACAGGAAGCAAGTCTAAACTAAACCTAACTTGCACAGGAAGCAAGTCAAACTATCCTAACTTGCACAGGAAGCAAGTCAAACTATCCTAACTTGCACAGGAAGCAAGTCAAACAATCCTAACTTGCACAGGAAGCAAGTCAAACAATCCTACAAGCACAGATAGCACACGCTATACACAAACAAGTGGCTCAAACAAGGGTTAGGTTTTAGTCAAGGGGTCATATCAACCTCAACAAACAAACCTCTGGAACTGGGTGAATGTTGCTCTTAACCTTGCCATTGAGGGGCTAAGGTGAAGCAGATGAAAGGATGAAGTGAGGATGAGACCTCACAGCTCTTATCCCTGGCCTGGGAGAGCTCAAGACAAGAATGTGTGGGTTCAGAAAGTGGGAACCCTGCTACACATTTAATACTGACTCAACTGTACAATTGTACAAGATCTTGGGTTTGTATCTGCAATGCATCAACACAGTGGTGTGAGCAAAGCGGATGACACACTGAATAGTGGGGGATAGACTGCATATCCCTACCTTCCACCAATTGCCTCTTCACTTAGGAGGACTTTGACTCTATGCAAGGACAAAGTTAAACATCCACAAACATTGCCTCTTAAGGAGGGCTTCAGACAGTTGCCTGACCAAGTAACAGGCCAGGTCTTCCAGACTACATGAAGACAAAGAGACATACCTCAATGCAAATTGCTTATACAAGCAAAGCAAAGCAAAAAGTTCACAAGGAACTAAGCAACTAAAGCACCTGAAACAGTCAAGCAGATGTTAGTATGCAACTTCAAACAAAACAAACAGAAACAGAAACCAACAGTCAATTGGAGGCACATGGATGTGCAAGGCACAAGGCTTATGGCATGTGAGCCAAGCCACCTACAAAACAAAGAGGTTAGGCAATGATACTTGGGTAAGCTCAATCAAAAGAATTGGTCTCAATGGCCATTTGATGGTCAACCTGAAATCACAAACTCAAAGGTGAGTAACAGGACCACTAGGGCAAGCCTAGGGTCAAAGGTGAATGAGAAAGTCAAAACAGCAAGGGTTAAGTATCCAAAATCATGTTCAAACAATTAGGAAACAAAACCAATTGGGTTCACATTCATATCAATCACTATCATCATTTCATGAACCATTTAGGTCAAAATAAGGCAAACAGAAGCTCATAGAAGTCAACAGAAAGACTTGCATCAAAAGCAATCTAAACATTTTCCAAAAATCATCAAATAAATCATGATCAAACCTAACATATAGCATGGTAAGCATATCAAATTTCATCTCATTTGGGCAAGTGGAAGGCAGTCAATGAAAATCAGAAAGTCAAAGCACATTTGAACATGCTCAAAGAAGTCAACCAAACATGCATCAACTTAGAAAAATCATAAGTCAAGAATGGTGTATGATAAATGAATGGGACTAAAGCCATGGCAAAGATGAGGATGTCTAGTTATCTCATGCAAAATTTCATGTCCATCCAATAAAGTATGAGAATTTCACAAATGAAATGGGAACAAGTGTCACACAAGGTCAACATTTGACTAGGCAGGGAAGAAAAATCTCAAACAAATGGAAAATAGTTCAATTAAATCCAAGAAAATTCACATGTAAACTAGACATACAAGAGTAGGCTCATGCAAAATTTCAATCCATTTAGAGGCCAAGAAGCATGGTAATGAAAATCATGAAGTTGGACATCAATGGTGTGACACAACTTGTCACACCCTAGTTCAAAAAATCATATCTCGCAAACCACAAATGATAAATGCACAAACTCTATACCAAAATCACCATGAATGTGTCTAGTTTAAGCACAAAAAATTTGGGAGCCATTGGGTAAAGTATCATCATTTCACAAATGTTTTGGCAAGATGTACAAAATTTGGTCACATGTCACAAACCCTAAGGCCATTTAAAAACCACTCATCCAAAAATTCTGGAAAAATAATGATAAAAAATTAGAGATTATGATGAACACAACACAAAAAATCCCATTCAAATTGGATGAAAATTGAAGCTTTTATGATTTTTGTAAGAAGGCCATGAAATTAAATGAAATAATAAAACAAGGATGGCAATTTGGTAATATTATGAGTCACTTAACCAAACACAGTCGTTTTGGCCCTTGGAATGGAATGTTTTGATTGGATGAGGGAATTTAAGCCATGCAGCACGTGGGAATGAAGAAAATTCTGGGAAAATACACATTGGAATCTAGGGTTCATGTTCATCCATCCCCAAATTCGAATTTCTCAATTTTCTCCCAAAAATGCCAATTGAGCATACCATTGTAATCATTAAACAACATACAACAACAATCCAAACCCTATTTCCATTAATTTGAACTGCACATCAAGAAATCAAAAGAAACATTTTCGAGCACCAAACTTTATCTCAACATATCTTCATGGACAAGCAATCATTTTCAAAAAGGAAAGCATCATGGTACTCAGCATTGAAAAGCCTATTCAAAACATGTATCAATTTGGGAAAATGGGAGGGTCGAAAATTTACCAATTTTGAAGCAGAATGAGAAACTGTGGTTGTTTGGCCCTTCTAGCCTGGAACAGATGCTCTTTAGGTCTTCAAGTGATGAGTGTTTGAAGTGCTTTGCTTATTGATGCTTGAAATGGAGGGATACGAGTGCTGTTATGGGAATTGCTTTGAGGAAAAAAACCAGTTGCTCCAAAGCTGTTTGCAGGTATGAGAAGGCAATTGTAATCAGTTCCAAATGATGCTTAGACTGTGTTTTAGGCAAGGCAGGGTTTGGCCCTTTGAAAGTTTTGGATAGTTTTAGAAAATGGCCAAACAGGTAGTTTTGAGCATGAGTGAATTTTCTGTTGGTTTGATGTGTTTGTGGTGTTAATGGTGTTTCAAATGACAGCAAAAATGGCCTTGGCCAACAAGTGAAGTGTGTGTAAAGAGATTGTATGAAGTTGGTTAGGTTTCAAAGTGGCAAATGGAGGGTGGAAATGGTGAGCAAAGCTGCTGTTTGCAGTTGCTTTTTGTTTTTGTAGTGTTTGGTTCTATTGTGTTTTTGACAGCCCCCCAAAACAAATGCCAATAGCAGGGTTCCTTCCTTTTGGATCTCAACAGCATGAAAAATCAATGCCAATGTATTTTGATGGATGCCTTTTGTTTTGCAATGTCTTGACAGGTTTTGAGATGCACTGCAGGGATGTCTCTAGAATATGAGAACCATTTTTCTAAGTGCTGTTGGTTTTGTGATGACAGGGAGAAAAATGATGGAAGTGGTGTTAAGCTAGCTTAGGTCATTGTGTTTTTGTGGACAAGGTCTTTTGAGTTTGGCCAAAGCAACATTCAAATGCAAGTGGCAAGGTGTGACTTGGAAATTGTCTTGGAAAGTGCAAGGAGAGCTTTTTGGAGAGTGAGTATTAGTGTATGTGTGAGTTGGTTGGGATTGGATGCTGCAGGTTTTGAAGCAAAAGGCAAGGCCAAATGGATGCAGTTAGCTTGACATGATGAAGAGTTGTGGAAAATGCAAGGCATAAGGCTTGGCAAAATGCAAGTGAGGTTATGGAGAATGGGAGGTTGGTTGGTCTTTTTGCCGCAGTTGGAGGTGGTTAGTTGTTGCTGTTGGTTTTTTAACATGACAGAAAGAAAATGACCAAAAGCCCTGCTGTTAGCTTTGGTACAACACTTGCAATCTTGACAAAATGCCAAGCAAACCAATTTTTTGCATCAGTTGAAAGTGGCTGGTCTGTCTGTTATGTTGGCAAGGCAATGTTAGGAGTTGGACAGGAAAATGGGAATGCCAATAGCAAGGAGGTTTGTGAAGTGCAAAGCAAAATAGCAAGGGTGAGTTGGAAAGGAGTGTCTTATGGCAAGGCAGGTTTTTTACTATGAGTCTGAACAGCCTTTTTTTTGACAGACCATGCAAGTAAGGTCACACAAGATGAATGAAAGATTGGTTCCTTTGCTCCTTGCTCCACAATGATCAACATGCCATGCTTTTTTTTTGCTGCAGGGTATGGTGACAGACTTTTTTAGGGGAATGGCCAAAGGTGTTTGGTCTTGTGGTAGGGCTGCTGCAGCAGGGTTTTTGGTTTTGAGCAATTGCCAAAGTTTCCTTTTGCCTGCTGCAGTCTTGTGACAGAAAAATGCCAAGGGTTTTGTGGTAGGGCCTCAACAGTTCTCTTGATTTCTCTTTCTACCTCTTATGCCTTGTCTGCTATTGGGATCCAAAGAATGGTAAAAAACCTGCTGCACTGCTGGATAGTACAAGGTGAGGCATGGAGTGTGTGGTTGTTTTGTACTTTTGTCCCAAAATTCAAGTGAGCAAGCATGGCTTCTTTTCTGAGATTTTAGGTTGCTAAGATGTGTTCAAATGGACAGAAAAATTGCTGCATAATTGCTGTCCTTTTGAGGTACAAGGCAAGGCATGGACAAGTATGGTGCAAGTATGGTTAAATGGTACTTTCCTTACAATTCAAGCAACCAAGCAAGATTCACATGTGCTGCATAATTTGACTTTGCAAACACACTTAAAATGATATTTATGAGCTGTCCCAATTGGCCAAATGCTGAAAAAATGTTTGAGTCAAAAAGTCAACTCTTGGTCAAACTTACATTTAAATGAAAAAGGTCAAAATATGCCATTTTGATTGGTGAAGTTTTGGCTCATGAAATTTATATTTTTGGAAAGAGGGGATCAAATGTGACTTGTAGGAAAAAACCCCACCAAAATTGGCCAAACGGTTTGGGAGATATGGCCCTCTGAAGTTCAAGATTTTCTGAAATCGATTCGATCATAACTTGCCAACCACACATGGGAATTGAGAGTTCTAGGACTTTTTGGAAATGGGAGAACAAGATCTTCAACTTTCATGTTGGGCAAAAATTCATTTGAGGCTTATATCAAAATGTAGGTTTGAGGATCAAGACTTTCCATTTATGGCAGGTTTCAGTTACAGGCCCAGTTTCCATTTTGGGAAATTCATGATCTGGCTTCAAATTCTTCCATGATGGTGTTTGGCATGATATATGATGACTATTTGGACATGAATGAGCTCTCACAAACCAAATCCAATCATCAAACCACTGATTAAATGGACAGTTGACCAACAGTTGACTTTTAGGGTTTCTGCCTGATTGTGCATTGACTGACGACTTCCAAACCCTAATTCCTTGAGAACTTGACTTCAATGATGTCCCAAGTTGTATGAACTCTTGATTATTGACCATGGTGCCCAAATTCCACAAGAATGACCACCATCCACTGCTTTGACTGACAGTTGACTTTTTCAGGGTTTTTGACTGTCTGTGTATGAACTGATGACCTCTGAGCCTTCAACCCTTGATATGAACACTTCAAATAGACCTCCCAACCATGCGAACTTGTTGGGCAAACCCCAAGGCCTTGATTCAAATGAGAAATTCCTTTGTTTGCTTGGTTGACTGATCAGGAGATTAGTTTGACCTAATTTCTGATTGCTTGCTCTTGAGGCAACTGAGGGACAATGCAAATGCTATGCAATGGATCATGATATGTTATGACCTAATATGAAAATGTATGCATAATGATAGGTGCAAATTTGAGGTGCTACAGATGGCGGTGCGGCAATTGTAACTGCCCCAACAGTATGGTCACAATTCTTCTTGTTATGCTTCCTCTCACTGTACACAGCATTTGATTCATCCTTTCCCTGATAGGACTTTTTGGTGCTTGCAGAAGTAGCTGCCTGTATCTTTCCACTTCGAATGCCGCTTTCAACCCGTTCACCTGTCAAGATAAGTTCAGTGAAACCTGACGAGGAACTTCCCAGTAGATGGCTGTAGAATGGGCCAGTCAGTGTACCCATGAACATGTCCACTAACTCTCGATCAGTCATAGGGGGTTTGACTCTGCCAGCCAAATCTCTCCACTTTTGAGCATATTCTTTGAAACTTTCTTTAGAGCCCATAGTCATATTTTGTAGCTGTAGCCGAGTAGGCGCTAACTCAGAATTATACTGGTAGTGCTTGTAGAAAGTTGTTGCTAAATCAGTCCATGTGCGGATGTTAGAGCTCTCAAGCTGATAATACCACTCTAACTGTGTGCCAGACAGACTCTCTTGGAAGAAATGGATCCACAGTTTCTTATCAGTAGTGTGCGGCTGAATCTTTCTCACATAAGCCCTTAGATGCATCTGAGGACAAGAGGCACCATCATACTTAGTGAAAATGGGAACCTTGAATTTGCGGGGAATGACCACATCAGAGACCAGACCCAAGTTTTCGAAATCCAGACCGGGCACTTTCTGCCCCTCCATAGCTAGCATACGTTCTTCCAGCAACTTGTACTTATCATCCTTCGGAGAGTACTGTTCATGTTCATAATCTTCATCGTCGTCCTCAGAATTGACGAGATTAGGATTCTCATCTTCCGAATCATTCTCGGTCTCTTCTTCTGAATCCTTCGGAATTCTAATCTTGACTCCTGTAACCTGTCCCTTAAGCCTTCTCCCCGGGTTGATGTAACCCACAGGTTTCTGGTCCTTCTTCTTCTCCATCAAAAGTTCTTCCTGCCCCTTAGATAAGCTCAGCATCATTTCCTGGAATTGAGCATTCTGGGCCTGGAGATCTTTGACAGTTTGTTCGAGAGCCATTGTTCAATCTGTTTGAATCTGCTGGAATCTGTTTGATAGGAAAATCGTGAGAACACTGATCCTTTAGAATACCTGTTATACGATGCAATGCAATGTATGAAATGTTTTCAAGGACTTTCGGGATTTAACTTTGCATAAACTACCAAAAAGAGCTCTTTTTTTTTTCTTTTCTCTTTTGTTTTTGCTTTTGTTTTTGTTTTTTCTGTTTTTTTTGGTTTTTTAGCAGAGTTAAATCCCTAAATCCTTGAAATGGTTAGTACAATGCCATGATGTTATGATGTTATGTTGTTATGATGTCATGTTGTTAGATAAATAACAAGCACAAGCAAGTCACACAACAATCATTCCTAGGTCTTAAGGCTTGCGTGAGTTCCATAGGTAAATACCCTCCCCACTGAAGTTTGGTTGGTTCAACCTGTCTTAGAATAGTAACCGGGTTCTAGAAGGATCTCAAATCATTAACCTTTCCTTAAGTCCACTTCAGTGCAACACCAAGTGGTTGACCGAAGCTTCCCTAAAGTCCAATCTCAAAGAGTGTAGTATCGAGTCTCAACCAACTCCAGTCGGAACCGAAGCCAGTTATCTCACTACTTTCTAATGGCCAGGATGAGTCAATTAGGGTTCTAAAGGTCTGGTTAATGCTTTTATGACACCACGCGAATGCCAAATATTTCCTCAACTAACATGAGGAACATCAGGACATCCAAAGTGCCACATTAACCGTAGCCATCATTTTGACCATTCCAGTATACGTCGGACAGTCGCGATGATCTCTTGCTACTTACCTAAGGTACACTAGATCCGGGTGTAGGATCTTTCACTCAAGCATAACATACCCAAGCAATCCCTTAAAAATAAATCAGACAAATTGAATAAGTGATCTTGTTTTTAAGGTAACATCTCTTTTTAAGGTCCCCAGCAGAGTCGCCAGTTCTGTCATACGGTGAACTGGACTTTTTGTGTTTTTTATCGCAATGTCGCGGTTAGCAAGAGTCGCCACCGACTTTTCTTTTATCCAATAAGGAAAGGTGGAAAAGAACAGGAAAAACCTTAATTTAGATTTTGGGTTCGGGAGGTACATTATACAAAGGGAAGGTGTTAGCACCCTTTGTATCCATGGTTATCCATGGGCTCTTAATTGCTCGATCACTTATATTATTTTTGTCTAAAAAAAAAGTGTTTGTGAATTGTTTAGAAAAATTGTTTTGAAAAGAGAATTTAACTTTGTAATGATTCTTGTATGAATGTATACAAAGTGATTATCTCGTTTAGTTTTGAAAATTGTTTAGAAAAATATAACTCGGTAATGATTCTAGTATGAATGTATACCAAGTGGTAATTTTCTGAAGGTATTTTGAAAGGTGTGAGGTGTGAAAAAATGTTTTAGGTTGTGAGCCAGCAATTAAGAGTTATACCGACCCAAGGTCTTTATGAGTATTTCCTATCCTTATGAGGGTAAAACTGTCCTTATTATTGAGAAATAAGTAGTTTTATCCTTTGGATGTAAAAGGGTCATCGTAGGATCATCGATTGGTCATTGAAGGCAACAGTTACGAGGATACCTTAGCATTCGAAGGGACTATCATCTTTTAACCGTAGGCAACATCGGAGGGTCATCGAGGGACAAAGTTGTATATTCGAAGGCAACATCCGAGGGACTATAATTTATTTTATGATGATTTAACCGAAGGGTCTTTGCTAAGGGTATCCCCACGTTCGCGGGACATGAACGTAATATCGTAATCGTAAGGCAACAAAGAGAGGTCCAAGATCACTTATTCAAAGGCAAAGTTTTACAATTAATTATATAATTAGGATGAAACTCCACATTAAAATTATTAAAAATAATATATTAAAAAATTAATACATTAGAAATTAATACATTAAAAATTAATTTAGGGTGAAACTCCACAAGGGTATCCCACAAATAAAGTGGAATACCTAGCCAATAACCTTTTCCTGGGATATGTGAACCTTTACGAAACTCAAAAAAAGAAACATGTCAGAACACCGAATCAGGGTGCAATCGAAGATTACACCGGAGAAATATCACAACAATAAATAGGATAGGATGAATAATGCATGGCTATGATAAAACATAAAAAAAACAGAATAGAAAAGTCAGCTACTGTCTCGTTCGCCTCTGCCTCGCCTAGCGAAGGCCACGGATTTTGAATTTGAAAACAGCCCCATGTTAGGAATTTTGAATTTTATGGCATTTTATCACAGGAATAACATGGTCAAACATTCAGGGTATTCAGGCATATTTAAATTCCCATACGAAAGCAAATTATATATCAACATTTAATCATGATGCATTATATATGTAGATATGGCCAATTGAAAGTATAAACAATAGAGATACGCAAAACCTGTTTGCCAATTCAAGGTTGAAGGGATTGACCACTTGTAGTATCGGAATAAGTTAGGCAGCGGGAATTGGACGGCGATGGCTTCGGTGCAGATGGGTTGCCTTCAGGGTTTCTTTACTCTGAATTCTCCGGGTAGGCAGGGTTCCTATGCCAAAGTTTCTATCCGTCCTTCTCTGTTCTCTTTCTTTCTTTTTCCTCAAGGTTTTGTTCCAAGGAAACCTCAGAGTGTTTTGCTTCTCTTCCTTCTTTCTCCAGTGAATCTCCCAGTGTAAACTCCAAGTCTTTTCCTCTACTGAAACTTCAGTATTTATAGACTAATTTCGTGGGTAATGGGCTTGGAATGAGGGAGACCCAAGTCCAAAATAATTTGTTATATTTTATTTATATATTTATTTTAATTATTTAATTAATTAATTAATTAATTAATTAATTAATTAATTAAATTTTTTTTTTTTTTTTTTTTTTCGTTTTTTTTTTTTCGTTTTTTTTTTTTTTTTTTTTTAGGAAAAATGATGGGTAATTTTTGGGGTATGACAGTTAAGTTTGACGAATCTAACCCCTCGAAAGAGGAAATTGTTATTTGTGATGATGATGATGACTTTGTAGAAATTCCTGAAGAAGATACTTCAAACAAGAATCAAGAAGCACCGATTCAACAAGAGTAAAATGAAAATGATCTACCTAAGGAATGGAGGACTCATATAGATCATCCCATTGACAACGTAATTGGTGACATTAGTCAAGGTGTCGCTACAAGATTGAATCTCAAGGATGCATGCTTAAACATGGCGTTCGTTTCGCAAATAGAACCTTCCAAAATTGATGAAGCTCTAGAAGATGATCAATGGATTGTTGCTATGCAAGAAGAATTAAACCAATTTGAGAGAAATCAAGTTTGGGAACTTGTTCCTAGACCAAGTGGTAAGCACATCATTGGAACAAGATGGGTGTTTAAGAACAAGCTTGATGAGAATGGGATAATTGTTCGAAACAAAGCAAGATTGGTCACTCAAGAGTACAATCAAGAAGAAGGAATCGACATTGAAGAAACTTTCGCTCCGGTTGCAAGGTTAGATTATATTCGTTTATTACTTGCTTACGCATGTTGAATGAATTTTCAGCTTGTCGCACCTCGAAAAATGGGGATACGACTTTAAAGCGAAGCGCAATCGCACGCTCGCATTGATGGACTAAACAGAGTCGCCACCGAACTTTATTTATTCCTAAAAAGGAAAGGGGAAATATCGATAAAACCCAAGACAAAATGACAATGATTATGGTCGTCGCAACCAATATCAGGGTTTGGGAGTCGGTTACGCAAGGGGAAGGTATTAGCACCCCTCACGTCCGTTGTATTCAAAGGGAACCGTTTAGTTAGTTTTGTTTTGAATGTTAGCTTATGTTAGTCTTCTCAAGTTATAATGAGGGAGAGAAAGAATAGAAGAGAGAAGAAATGTTTTTGGATTTTTTGACGAAGGACTAAACCTAAGTTTTTTATTAGTGGGCCTGACAAGATTTACGAATCCTGCTCCTACGTATCTCAAAAGAGAAATCAAGGCTTACGTAGTTCTGGGTAGAAAAATGTTTGTTTGTTGGTCGATTTTAGCGAAAGCTATACTGTATTAATCGACAAAAACATTGTTTTACCCAAAACAGATGAGGAGTGAACGCATACCACACATCGAACGGATTTATAAATCTACATTCGGAAAAGCGTCACTTATTTCGACTCAACAATCGTGGCCGAAACATTGTTTTGCATCACCTTAAGACAATATATCTTTCATTTATGAAAAAGGTTTTTGATTAATCGCACGGCGGTGAGAAAGAGTTTGATTGGTTGAATGTATTTTGAGTGATGGCGAGAGTTAAGATAGGCAAGGCATCCACCTCGAATCTTAATCTCAGGAGTGCACGGTATACACCATGTTCCATTTCCATCTTTATTGGCAAAAGTGTTTAATAAAGATTAAGTATTTTTAGGTGAATGACGAATATTTGATGAGAACGAGACATGAGCCTCGGGATCAATCACTCGGGGTTCCACCGGAATGCTAGATTCCAATGGTATTTTTTCATTCGAATTTGTTGAGAAATTTGTTTGATGGACAACGAATGCTTGATAAGAATCAATTGCTCAAAGGGTTACATCAGAATGCAAGATCCCAACGGCCCTTATTTGTCCAAGTTAATTAATGTGTTTTTTAAAAAGAATGAACAATTAATCCAAAACGCGTGGTTCAAGACCGATCATTCAAGGGTTCGTACCGGAATGCTAGATTCCAATAGTCCACTTCTTTTGAGTTATTCAAAAAAGTTTTAATGTTTTAACTTAAATAGTAAAGTGTTTTAATTGGGATAAGAAACAAATTAATCAGATTAAAATATATAACTTGGGGTAGGATCAAAGTTTAAGAAAATAGTCATAAGTATTTTATTATATTAATTAGTCAACATCATTACTAGATATTTATTTAATTATTTATTCGTAATATTCTAACAATAAAAAATAAAACTACGAAGAAAATGATATTATATGAAAATAATAATTCTATAGTTATTCAAACATTTAGAGAAAATAGCAAGAAATTAAGTTGAAGAAAAACAGAATTATATTCTTTTATGTCTAGTAAAATAGCAAGAAATGATATTATATGGTAGGCTTTTTTTTTGGAGTTTCTACGAGATGATCTAAAATTAAATGAAAATAAATGGTAAGCTCTTTTTGGAATATTTTTATGACATAATCTAAAATTAAAAATAAAATAAATGGTAAACTCTTTTTTGGAAATTTTATGATATAATCTAAAATTAAAAATAAAATAAATGGTAAACTCTTTTTTGGAAATTTTATGATATAATCTAAAATTAAAAGAGAAATAAATGGTAAACTATTTTTTTGGAAATTTTATGATATAATCTAAAATTAAAAGAGAAATAAATGGTAAACCTCTTTTTTGAAATATTTCATGATATAATCTAAAATTAAAAATAAAATAAATGGTAAACTCTTTTTTGGAAATTTTATGATATAATCTAAAATTAAAAATAAAATAAATGGTAAACTCTTTTTTGGAAATTTTATGATATAATCTAAAATTAAAAGAGAAATAAATGGTAAACTCTTTTTTTGGAAATTTTATGATATAATCTAAAATTAAAAGAGAAATAAATGGTAAACCTCTTTTTTGAAATATTTCATGATATAATCTAAAATTAAAAATAAAATAAATGGTAAACTCTTTTTTTGGAAATTTTATGATATAATCTAAAATTAAAAGAAAATAAATGATAAACTCTTTTTGTAATTTTTATTAATATGACTTATATGTATTTATCTATTTATTTTTATTTTTAAAAAAATAACAAAAGAATAAGTTGATTTAAATGTTTTAAGAATTAAAGAAAATAAAATAAACGGTTAATCGAAAATGCAAGGCTTATGACCGAGTATACGAGGGTTCCCACCGGAATGCAAGATTCGAATGGTCCTCTTCTTTCGTGTTTGTTTAAGAAAAGATTTTTGTAAGTTATAGTAAGAAATTATAAAAGATATAAATAACTTGCCTATTCCTAAGTCTAGGGGTAAAACCGTCAATTCATAATTATGGTTAATATTGAATTAAACTTCTATTTCATGAAAATCCTAATTAAAATCAATTAAATCCTAAACTCATTTTAATATTCTACATCCTAAACTAATTTTGATTATTTCTAAAATCCTAGTCTAGTTAATTTTAATATTTCTAATTAAACCTAATTAAGCTAATCAAAATTAAAGATCCTAATTAATCCGATTAACTCCTAATTACCTATAATATTCTCAATAATATTTCTAATATTTCTTAATATTCTAAAACATTAACGTAATTAACTCCTAATTATGATCCTAAAAAATCTAATATTCTAAACTAATATTATTCTAATCTTTAACCTAATCTAATTTTAAATTTCTAATTGTATCTTAAAACTCCTTCAATTAACCTAACTCCCTAATTAATATTCTAAACTAATTACCTAATATTCCTAATTAAATCTACTATATAATCAGAAATATTCTAAATTTCCAATTAAAAACTAATTGACAAAGAAAAAAAAAGGGCTTTTGTAATGGACAGGGGGTACCGACCCATATCTGCAAGGGTGCAGGGAATAGTCTGTTTGGGCTTTAGTCCAAACCAAGCCCAAACCCCATGAGTTAGTATTCATAATACGATGCCAAAAACGCTTATGCAAATAAGCTACGAAAACAAATCAAGGTGAAAAGCGCTTATGCAAATAAGCTACGAAAACAAATCAAGGCGAAAACAAATCATGGATTCGCGTTTACAATAACAACATCACGCTTCATATCAGAGCATCGCGCTCATCACTATAGCTCATGGATTCGTGTTCTTGGATTTATTTCGACATCATTCATGGAAGTTCGTAAAACCGAGGCGAGACTCAGATCGAAACGAGAAATGACTCACCGAATTTCCAAGAACAGGTACGATTTCCTTGTCCTTCCTTCGCTTCGTATTCTCCTCGCCGTCCCTGAAAACCTAGGTTTTTTCGTGGTCGCCTCCAAAATTAGGTTTTTTCTCTGTTTTCGAATTCGGGTTTCGTGGTGGTCGCCTCCTCTTTTTATACTCACTACCTAGGGTTTTCAGGTTAGCTTATGGAGATCGAAACAGGTATCTCTGCGAAACCCTTTCGGTGTTCAGAATTTGGTCTTCCCTATTTTATGCTTGGATCCGGAGAAGGTAACACAAAACTAACTTTCTTCTTTGAATTTTGTCTCAACTCTCTTTTGGGATATTTTTTGAAATCTTACCGTTACCAATTACTTTGTTTACTATAGTGAAAACTTAGTGAAAGCATGAGTAACTTCGGTTTACAGACTTCTTCTTCTACTTTGTGATACAGGCTATAGCACAGCGTTTCTGAATCATCACAGCAAGAGATATACAGCTTTAAAAGTAATGTGCTTTGAAAAAAGGTATATACTGTCACTAAAATGGATAAACTTCTCTGATAAAAATGGATTGAAGTTGAGTTCTTCTGTTTTGCGTTTTCTTATGTAGGTGTTTTTGTTATGAAAATCCTAGGGTGGAGTTCTAGTATGGATGAAGTTCTTAGATCCGCTTCTGGTTCGGTTGAGGATGTGAAACTGTTTTGCTATGATCAAACTCAGATTTGAGAAGAA
This sequence comes from Lathyrus oleraceus, assembly GCF_024323335.1. Taxonomy (NCBI): domain Eukaryota; kingdom Viridiplantae; phylum Streptophyta; class Magnoliopsida; order Fabales; family Fabaceae; genus Lathyrus; species Lathyrus oleraceus. The sequence continues at coordinate 306,596,196 of NC_066580.1, forward strand.
GTTCTTTTTGGGTGTGGTTGGTTTTCTTGATTTCAATTGATTTTGTTCATACCGTGCAGGTTAACCATTTGCCTTGGAAGTTATGTTAGAGGCTGCTATGGAGTTTTCGGTTTTGTATGGAGGTTAACCAACCAATTAGTAAGGGCAGATTCAGGTTGTGGCTTTGAATCGTGCTGTTGGAGGTTAGGTGGATATCATTTGGGTTGAAATTCGTTGGACAGTTGGAAGTTCGGTTGGAATTTGTTATGATTCTATTCTAAATTCAGTTGAAATTTGGAAATTCGGTTAGATGTTGGTTTTTACTAAAGTTCTATTAGTGAAGTGATTTAGAAAATGCTGTTAGATAGTGAATTATTCTTTTGTGCAGTTAGTAAAAATGTTGTTATGAATATTGTTAATTCTGTTAGATGTTGAATGTTGTTAGTTCAATTGATTATAATGCTTTTAATCGAAACTGATGGAAATATGTTATATTAGCTAATGTGAAGTGAAAAATCAGAATTGAAACGAACATTGTATTTCTTACCAATTCCTGTTATGGAACGAAAGGCGTCACCGTCATAGCTTATTGGAGAACTGTTTTGGAGTTGTTATAAGTTTAGGATGGGATTACTTGATGTCTTGTTATTTGTTGGCTGCTGCAGCTTGGATTAATGTGAATATGCCTGGGACTGATACAGGTTATTGACCGTTGATGTTTGTGCAGGATCCTTTGGTTTGCAACTTGCAGGTGTGATGCATAATTGGTTAATTACTGCAGAATTTTGGACATATTTGCTTCAGGAACGAATAGAAAGTCTGAAGGTTATTGGTTAGCTTGGGAATTTCGGCTTGGATGCGGCTACGAAGCGCATTGGATGGCGGGGCTGTTTTGGAATTCTTATGGAGTGCTATGGCCTTGATGATGTTGATTCGCCACTATTAAAAAAATCATATGTAATGGATTGGGATATATAGAATGTATTGAAATGGTTGGGTAGTGACTATTGTAATTTATGGAAATGTTGTAATGGTTGTATAATGTCATGGTTTTGTGGTTTATGTGCTTTGAGCGCAAATGTATTTTGGAATTGGAATGAAATTGGTAAATGCAATGGTTATCTAGTGTCGGAAACTTATGACATTTACATTAAAAAAAATGGTTGTAACAAACTTGGTTTGAATGAAATGAATTTGTGGTTATAGAAATGGATATGGATTTTTTTGAAATAATCTAAAACTCATCTAAATGTCAATTTAAAATAAAAAAAAACCAATAAAACCAATAAAAATCAAATTAGTCTATAATTTGTTAAAATTACTTTGATATCAATTCTAACATTTATTTGAAAATTAAAATCAATTAGAGTTTGAATCATTAGTAAAAAAAACAATTAAGATTAACTTGAAATTTGGAATTAGATTTACTTTGAAATTAAAATCAAAAATAACTAAAATCCATTTTGTAATCAAAAAGCACCATGATCAAAAGCTTAGATAATAACCAATGTTTATAAAAAAAATATGGATTTGGGAATGGATGGTTGCCTTTGGTCATGAATGTATGCAAATGAACTTTAAGCCAAGTGCCAAATAAAAATGAAAAAAATGGAAAAAATTCAGGACCAAAATCGGGGTATGACACAGCTTTTTCAAATGGACGTCAAAAGCGCCTTCTTAAACGGCTATATCAACGAAGAAGTCTATGTCAAACAACCCCCGGGCTTTGAAGACTTCAAGCATCCTTCACATGTATACAAACTGAAGAAAACACTTTATGGATTAAAACAAGCACCAAGAGCATGGTATGATCGTCTAAGTAATTTTCTATGTGAAAAAGGGTTTGAAAAAGGCAAAATTGACAAGACCCTATTTATCAAGAAGATAAAAGGGAACACCTTACTTGTTCAAGTCTACGTAGACGACATAATCTTCGGTTCATCCAACAAAGAACTATGTGAAGAATTTGCATTGATAATGCAAGGTGAATTTGAAATGTCTATGATGGGAAAGATGAACTACTTCCTTGGATTGCAAATCAAGCAACTAAAAGACGGAATCTTTATCAACCAATCAAAATATTGCAAAGAGCTGCTAAAGAGATTTGAAATGGATGGTTGTAAAGCAATGTCAACACTAATGGGCTCTGGAACTTATGTTGATCAAGACGAATCGGGTGTGTCAATTGATATCACGAAGTATCGAGGTATGATTGGTTCTTTATTATATTTGACGGCAAGCCGTCCTAACATAATGTTTAGCGTGTGTTTATGTGCTCGCTTCCAAGCAAATCCAAAGGAGTCACATCTCACGGCGGTCAAAAGAATCATGAAGTACCTCAAGGGAACAACCAACGTTGGATTATGGTATCCTAAAGGTAGTGTTTGTAAGTTAATTGGTTATTCTGACGCGGATTATGCAGGTTGTAAAACAGATAGAAAAAGTACTAGTGGGACATGCCACATTCTTGGAAATGCATTAGTTTCATGGGCTTGCAAGAAACAAGCATGTGTTGCTCTAAGCACGACCGAAGCAGAATATATCGCCGCAGGTAGCTGTTGCGCTCAAATACTTTGGCTTAAGCAACAACTTCGTGACTACGAACTCGATCTTGGATGCATTCCTCTCCTTTGTGACAACACTAGTGCGATAAACATTACAAAGAATCCGGTCATGCACTCAAGAACCAAACACATTGATATTCGACATCACTTTCTTCGTGATCATGTGCTTCAAGAAGATGTAGCAGTCACTTTTGTAGATACTCATAATCAACTGGCCGACATCTTCACAAAACCTCTGGCGCGAGAACCATTCTACAAAATTCGAAGAGAACTTGGAATTCTAGATGAGTGTGATATTTAACTCATCAAAATAAATTTAAAAGGTACACTTCTTCTTTTAATATCCTATAAGTCATTATTTATAAAATGTTCTTGTTATGATAAGTGTATTTGTTTTTGTGTTAATTTAAGTATTTTTCAAAAAAAAAAATTGGTGTCAATCGATTAATGGTAGGGTGCCAATCGATTGGTCCACCTTATTTTCTCAATTTTCTTTTTACAAAGAGTTTCTTCAATCGATTGCATGATTGAGCCAATCGATTGGTATTCATTATTTTTTAATTTTTTTTACACAACCAATCGATTGGTAATGGATGTTAATCGATTGATCCATTGAATTTTTTGTTTTATTTGGTCAACATGCGCATGATTCTCTTCCAATCTCTATTTAATGGCCATACAATTTCTGTTTTTACTGATACATTTGTCTCATTGTATTTACTAGTCATTTGTCCTTTCCCTCTTTTTCTCCTATTTTTTCTCCTTTTCCTATTCCCTAGTAAATATCATTTACCAATATATTCTCTATCTTTATGTTACTTCATGTGTGCATCCATTATTTTTTAATTGTCTTGGTCCAACTACCTTGTTTTCTCATTACTGATCCACCACCACCATAAAGCCACTTCTATCCATCAACAACTTTCAGCATTCTCACTCTCACGCATCTACACATCTATTCAAAGGATTTTGCTTCATCTTTGTTGTCTCTCCTCAAACTCTTTCATGGCATCTCAACTATCACACAAAGGCAAAGGGAAAGGCAAAGCTTCTTCCTCAAGAGACTCTCTAGACCTATCCAGGCTCTTCACTACACGACAACAACAAGAAAGGTATGAGACCTTCTTATTTCAAAAGAAAATCATGAAGCCTAAATATAGCACCTTTGTTACTTTCCCTGAAGAAGTTTTTACCTTTCCTAGTGTCTTTGAGGAGTTAGGCTTATGTAACCTTATTGGCTGCCATTTAGACTTTTACCCTGAACTTGTTAAGGTGTTCTACTCAAATATGGTAAGGAAGAAAGGGAAATTAACATCTGTAGTGAAAGGAGTCCCAATATCCTTAACTGCATCTGATATCTGTGCTATTTTTGAGATCCCTCCTGGTGGCCATAAATTTGTAGGGACAATTGCTCCATGGGAAAACTATAGCAAGCATGCCTTTTACTATAGCTTAAGTCGATTGTCTGAACATCAAATTTATAACAAGAGAAATAAGAGTAGTGGAGGAGATAACCCGAAACGAGTCTACTGGTCCCCGGCAAAATTTTCTATTAATGACAGGATGTTACACTATTTTCTGGTATATGTTGTTGTGCCAAGATTTTCAAATCACTGCACTATCATCGATCCAGAATTTTTGCTTCTCTATTCCATCAAAACTCACTTCCATGTCGATTGGGGTCATTCAATCCTATCTCATATGATGTCTCATGATGAGCATGCTGAAGGTCTGCCATATGCTCACCTATTGACCAAAATTTTCCGACATTTCAATGTTAATCTAGAAAATGAGTTATGTTTTTCAATGGAAAAACCTTCCTTTATGATTAGCATCAAACAGATCAATCGAAAGATGGGAGTCATCTTTAACCCTCGGACTCTTGAGATAAAGTATCTGGATATTGAAGATGAAGAACCGCAACAAGAAGCCAACAATGATGATGAGTTCAACCCTCCTACAGACGTTCAACTAGATCAACCCTCGAATCAAATGATTATGGATTATCTACAAGGTTTTCTCACTGATGTTATGACCTAGATTGGTCATTTATCATCAAGAATGGATCGGTGGGAGTTATCTCAAACTGGCTTTCAAGGTAGTAGCTTTCAAGGTGGCGGTTTTCAGGGTGGTGGCTATCCCGGTGGTGGATCAAATAATAGAAACAACAATCAGTAGTTGGCTATCTTATGGTGTTTATGAGTTTGTTATGTTTGTTATTCTGCTGTTTTTTCTTCTCATCCCTAGTTTATAACTTGCATGACTTATCTTAGTTACTTGTGGTGTAATATTTGAACATCGTTTATGTGTGTGGTTTAAATGCTTAAATTTTCTTTTCTATATTATTATGTCTACTTTTCCCTTCTTTTTGATTATGACAAAGGGGGAGAAGATGTATGTATATGTGTTGTGCTTGAATTGTTTAATGCAGGGGGAATTTTGTATGTGATCATCTCTAAGACGATAAGGGGAGTATGAGTCCAAACTCTATTTGGTTGTCATCATCAAAAAGGGGGAGAATGTGAAGACAAGCCTCCTACAAGATTTTGATGAAGACAACATATCAAGCTCTCCATAATCAAAAGAATGGAAAATGAAGATCACCTCAACTTTGCTCAAGCCTTCATGAATCTAATATAGGTATATGAAACTCTTGACAAAATACTCCTAGTGCTCAAAAAGTTTTATCTTGCATTAAAAATTATTGTTTAAAAATTACATGTTCAAAAGATTTTTAACTTAGAAATTTTTTCAACATTTTGGACATGTCAATCGATTGATGTATGCAAATCGATTGATCAAACTTTCTGTTTTAAAATTTTTCATTTTTTAAACAGAACCAATCGATTGATGCCTTGATACAATCGATTGATCAATCTTTCTGTTTTAAATTTTTTCGTTTTTCAAACTGAACTAATCAATTGATGATGTATGTCAATCGATTGATCTTAGTATATTTTTTCATTTTTTAAGTTATGTGAATCGATTGGTTGTGTGTGTCAATCGATTGATGCTGGAAATTTTTTGAAAAATCTGAAAAATTATTTCATCATTAATTGCACCATTTCATCATAACTTTTCATGATTAAAGCTTGCATCTTTTCATGATCAAATATCTGATTTCATTTCTAAACATTGTCTTATTATGATTAAAGGGATGCATTCATACTATAAATAATTTTCATTTTTCATTACAAAATTTCACCTCTTTTCAAAACAATTTGCAAAATCTCTCTACATTCAATTTTCATCTATTTCTCATATTAAGATTCTTTTGGAAAAATAATTTTCATATCATTTTCTTCAAAAGTACTCTTGAGCACTTAGAGATTATTTTCCCTTTGAAATTTCATATTGAAAGAGATGAAGACTCTAATCAATTGATTAAAGTCTTATACAATATAATTAATCAAATATTCATTCAAATACTTTGTAAAATCCTAAGTACCAAGGATTGTTTGGTTTTAGGTGTATTGCTTATGATCCAGGATTGTTGGATATAAGTGTTAAGAAAAGGAAGGATTGTTTTATTTTCTTGTTAGTTAAGTTTTCAAGAGGATTGTTCTTGATTACTTAGTTAGAGGCCTGTTCTAGGTATCTAACATTATAGTGAATTCTCTTTCGTGTTGAAAGGGGAGTGGAGTACTCTCGATCTGTAAGGGGAACCACTATACATCGTGGTGTTCTTTACTTTCCACAATTTACCGCATTTCATCACATAATCTTCTCAAGAAAGTAAAATTCAATAAACCGAAGAAAATCCGGAAAATCGTCCAAGTGCCTCATTCACCCCCCCCTCTAAGGCACTCCTTAAACTTACAGAAGAATGCTGGTGCAACTTACCAAAGAGAAATGACTACTCTTTTTCATGATATGATGCATAAAGATATTGAAGTATATGTTGATGATATGATTGCTAAATCTATTGATGAAGAGGAACATTTCGAGCATTTGTTGAAGCTATTCCAGCATTTGAGAAAGTATAAACTCCGCTTGAATCCCAATAAGTGTACTTTTGGTGTTCGTTTTGGTAAGTTGTTGGGCTTTATTATCAGGGAGAAGGGTATAGAAGTTGATCCTACCAAGGTCAAAGCAATACAAGAGATGCCTGCGCCCAAAACTAAGAAGCAAGTCAGAGGTTTTCTCGGCCGCTTGAATTATATCTCAAGATTCATTTCACACATGACTGCCACATGTGCGCCTATATTCAAGCTTCTTCGGAAAGATTAGTCTTGTGATTGGATTGAAGATTGCCAGAAAGCTTTTGATAGTATCAAGGAATATCTGTTTGAGCCTCCGATTTTGTATCCGCCTGTTGAAGGACGACTATTTATAATGTATTTTACTGTGCTTGAAGTTATTGTGGGTTATGTTCTTGGTCAGCAAGATGAGACTGGAAATAAAGAATTTGCAATTTACTACCTCAGTAAGAAATTCATCAACTGTGAGACTCAGTATTCTATGCTTGAAAAAACTTATTGTGCATTGGCTTGGGATGCCAAGCGTCTGCGCCGGTATATGTTGAATCATACTACTTGGTTGATATCTAAAAGGGATCCGATCAAGTATATTTTTGAGAAGCCTTCTTTAACTAGGAGGATTTCCCATTGGCAGATGTTGTTATCTGAGTATGATATTGAATACCGATCTCAAAAAGAAATTAAAGGTAGTATCTTGGCTGACCATTTGGCTCACCAACCAATTGAAGATTACCAGTCAGTGCAGGATGATTTTCCTGATGAAGAGATCTTGTACCTGAAAATGAAAGATTGTGATGAACCATTGCTTGAAGAAGGGACAAAACCTGGTTCCCGTTGGGGCATGGTATTTGGTGGAGCTATTAATCAGTATGGTAATGGCATTGGGGAAGTGATCATTACTCCTCAAGGCACAAACTTTCCATTTACAGCTAGATTGACTTTCAAGTGTACAAACAATATGGCAAAATATGAAGCTTGCATTATGGGGCTTGAAGAGGCCATTGATCTCAGAATCAAATATTTAGACGTCTATGGAGATTCAACTTTGGTTGTGAATCAGATTAAAGGTGAATAATAGAAGAATCAACCCAGTTTGATACCATATAGAGATTACGCGAGGAGGATTTCAACTTTCTTTACAAAGGTTGAGTTTCATCATATCCCTCGAGATGAAAACCGGATGGCAGATGCTCTTGCAACGTTGGCGTCAATGATTGTAGTGAAGTATTAGAACGAGGTTCCCAATTTAACTATGATGCGTCTTGATAGGCCAACTCATGTGTTTGCTTCTGAAGAGGTCAAAGATGAGAAACCGTGGTATTATGACATCAAGTGTTTCTTCCAAAGTCAGATTTACCCGTCCGGGGCATCTTTGAAAGATAAGAAGACTTTGAGAAGATTAGTCGGTAATTTCTACCTGAATGGTGATGTGTTGTATAATAGAAACTTCGACATGGTTTTGCTCAGATGTGTGGATAGACACGAAGCAGACCTATTGATGACTGAAGTCCATGAAGGTTCCTTTGGTACTCATTCTAATGGACATGCAATGGCAAAGAAGATGTTTCGAGCAGGTTACTATTGGCTGACAATGGAATCGGACTATTGCAATTTTATGAAGAAATGCCAAAAGTGTCAAATATATGCAAAATTCATGTTCCTCCGACACTATTGAACGTCATTTCCTCCCCATGTCCCTTCTCCATGTGGGGAATTGATATGATTGGCATGATTGAGCCCAAAGCTTCAAACGGACATCGTTTCACTTTGGTGGCTATTGACTACTTCAAAAAATGGGTTGAAGCGACATCATATGCAAATGTAACCAAGCAAGTTGTTGTGAGGTTTATCAAGAATCATATTATATGCCGTTATGGTGTGCCAAGCAAGATCATTACTGATAATGGATCAAACTTGAATAATAACATGGTGGGAGCTCTTTGTAAAGACTTCAAGATTGTGCATCATAATTCTTCTCCCTACAGGCCTAAGATGAATGGGGATGTTGAAGCTACAAACGAGAACATCAAGAAGATTATTCAGAAGATGGTTGTGACGTATAAGGATTAGCATGAGATGCTCCTATTTGCTTTGCACGGGCATCGTACATACATTCGCACTTCAACAGGGGCAACTCCTTTCTCACTTGTTTATGGCATGGAAGCAGTACTCCCCGTAGAGGTTGATATCCCTTCATTGCGTGTGCTCATGGAAGCCAAGTTGACTGAGGCTGAATGGTGTCAAACCATGCTTGATCAGCTGAATATGATAGAGGAGAAGAGGTTAACTGCCATGTGTCATGGTCATTTATATCAGCAGAGAATGTAGAAAGCTTTTGATAAGAAGGTCAGACCTCGCGTATTCAGAGAAGGTGACCTTGTGCTCAAGAAGATCCTATCTTTCAAGCAAGACTCTAGGGGCAAATGGACTCCTAATTATGAAGGCTCATATGTTGTTAAGAAAGCCTTCTCAGGCGGTGCATTGATTCTTACAACTATGGATGGTGAAGAGTTCACCCGTCCTGTAAACGCAGATGCAGTTAAGAAATACTTCGCCTAAAAAGAAAAGAATAGCTCGCTAAGTTGAAAACCCGAAAGGGCGGCTTAGGCAAAAATGAGCATCTCGGTGGATTGAAAACCTGAAAGGGCGATCTAGGAAAAAGTTAGAGACATAAAACAGAAAAGAGTTATTCCGATAAATTAAGTACCCCATCTTGGGGAAATTTATGCAAAAATTAGAGATTATGGCAAGTAACTGTATCCTGCTGATCTTCAGATTTGGAGACTTTGTTGAGTACAACGGTCGACGATGATGCGTTATCCCCAATAGCGGCCAAAAGCACAATGGACATCAAGAGTTTGTAGAAGGATTAATGGTGATTTGTATTCAATGTAACCATTTTCCATGTAAATTGCCATTTTCCACCTTGTAAAGATCTATGGAGTCTTGTCATTTACAAACTACCATTCTATTAAATAAAGTTGAGCTTTTACCCAATTGTTTATACTCTTATTTATTTCAGCCAAATAGTTTTAAATTTTATTATGATCATTTTTAAAAATTAAAGTTTTAATCAAAATCGTTTTTCTTAAACATATAAAAGCATGAATTTTAAGCAATCGATCTCATTTAAAAGGAATATCAACATTGGTTTGAAAGGAGTAAGCCCTAAGTGTGGAGCAGTATTGGTTCTTCCCAAGCAGTAGGCACAATTTTTATTTCATCCCCATCTGCATGATCAACACCCAGTGTTTGGACGAGTGATTCTCCGTTATCCCCGACCAAATTTATTCCCAACTGAGTATGCATATTTCGTTACGGCATTTTGCGTGATTTCGACAGAATGTTGGTTTCCCCGTCAGTCGCAATTAGATTTTCTCCCAATAAGAGTTTCCTCCTGGTTCCTGAGCAGTTATTTGTGTTTATCCTCTGCATGGTTGTCTCCCATTTGATATGGTGTTGACCTAAAATTCCCGGCAGACTCGATAACGATTTTTCCTCGGCAAATCTCCTCTTTCCCCGGCTAGGGTTGAGCCTTTGGGATGTTGATTTCTATTTTCTCTAGCAGTTGTCTCCCTCTTTTGTGGATTGACCAAGAATTATATCGATGAATCAATTCTGTGACACCCTTGTATCCTTTGCGATCGTTTTGTCAGCATAATCATCATATATACATATACATACACATATACACTCATATAATTTCATGGTTGCATCATCACACTTGTTGACTCATTCTTGTGATTCTTATTATCTGTTATGGAGGTACTTTATCCCCATACGAGTTTGACGTATGTCCTCCCTCAAATATAGAGTGTCATCCCCCTAAGCAGAAAGATTTTAACCTTTCTCCTTTCCCCACTGAGTTTATTTCCTCATGGATGATTAGTATTTCAGTTTCCCCCTAGTTGATTATCTGGATGGAACCATTCCCCTTGAGTTATATCCTCATTGGGTCGAGTCTCGATTGACCGTTTCCTTCTAGATCCTACCTAGATATGTGTTCCGGGTCCCCTAAGAGTTTATTACCTAGTAACTAGTAATATTATTCTTGGTTTGCAGTTTGTTACTTCTTGCCCAATACCCAGAAAAAGTACCCATGTTTTCTCCCCATTGGAGTCCCCAGCGGAATCATTTTTATGTTTCCCTAGGAAGTTTATCCTTGATATGTTCATCCTAACCGATGACAGATATTTTCTTCCCCTGTTTGAGTTTATCCTTGATATGTTCATCCTAACCGATGACGGATACTCTCATTCTTGGTATTTTACCCAGTAAAAAGGTAGTTGTAGTCCCTACTTTGTTCCTTAGAGAGTTAATCCTTGATATGTTCATCTTAACCGATGACAAGTTTTCTTCTCTTTGCGGTCTTCTGCCTAGTAACCGGTGGTTGTAAATCCTGCTTTTCTTTCCCCTTGCAGAGTTTATCATTGATATGTTCACTTTAACCAGTGACGGATATTCTCTCCTTTGATATTCTATCCAGTAACTGATAGAGGTAATTCCTATTTCTCTCCTTCCAGAGTCTATCCTTGATATGTTCATCCTAACCGATGACGGATTTTCTCTTTGATGGTATTCTATCCAACATTCGATAGATGTAATTCCTATTTTTTGTTTAGTTGGTTTATCCTTGATATGTTCATCCTAACCGATGACTGATATCCTCCTTGACATCCCCAGGCAAGTCTATCCTTGATATGTTCATCTTAGCCGATGATGAATTTTCTTTCCTTTGAGTCTATCCTTGATATGTTCATCTTAACCGGTGACGAATATTCTCATCTTTGGTCTTCTTCCCAGTAACTGGTAGTTATAAATCATATTTCTGCAGTTTTCCCCAACAAGACTATTCTTACCTAGTAACTGGTAATGAATGCACTCTCTTGGAGGTTCCCAGTGAGTCATCCTTGATATGTTCATCTTAACTGATGACGGGTGTCCTCTCTGTCAAATCTTTATTATCTCCTTACCCAGTAACAGGTCATGGATAATAAATTTCTGCTCCTCCTAGGTTGAAGTTTGCTTCTTCCCCATTTGAGTTGAGTGCGCATTTCCTTAGTTAAATAGCTTTTTCTGCATGATTCAAGTATTTTAGTTTTATCCTGATCTACTCGTTTCCCATGCAGATGTTTTCATTTCCCCGGCTGAGTCTTTCCATTTTCATGGAATTCCTCTAGTCACCCAGCAGTTTTTAAGTCATAGCCTGGCCTATGCATAACCTTTTTTTATCCCCCTCAGAGTCTCTATCTCCCTAGTGAGTTTTCCTTACGTTATGCTCCTGCGGACCTTCGGTCTCTCTAATTTCTTTTCCTTTGTGGCAACATTTCCCCACAGAGAATTTTCTTTTACATTCATAACATATGCATCATGAGGTCTCTTAGGGACCAAAATTTGTTTCTATATGTTGTTATTTAAGCCCATTCTATTGAGTCGATACGAAGATTTTAATCTTCACCTCCTCAGTTAGAATGTTCTTAAATAGGGGCAGCTATAAGACCCCAATTTTGACCCTAAGATCCCTCATTCTATCTCATCATATGCATTAACATTGGGATCATACCTTGGTATCCTCCTCACCCCTCTCTCATTGGGTTTGTTTTGGGAGAGATTACCAAGCACCATATGATTGTATCATACTTGTATATTATCATTTTACTAACCAAAATACCAAAAATATGTCTTTGTATTTGCCTAACTTTTTTGTAGGTAGAGCATGATCCCCATTGATCTATCAAGTTCATATCTAGGGTTTAAGACCCTTATGGCTAAGAGAACAACCAAGGAATGATCCACAATGTCTCTTATCATTATATATGAGTCCCAATTATCTTTGCATGTTATTTTGATCAAGATTTCTTCAAAAGTTTAGAGTTGGTTTGCCTTGGAAACCCTAGTTTGTCTAGGTATCTTAAGTAACTTCTTCAACAAGCTTCCTCATCAATTGATCAAATTTCTCAAGGGGCACTTCAAAATTCATCAAATTATGCATATGTGATCTACCATGAGGCTAAAAAGTCAAGAGAATTGCAAGTTAGCAAGTTAGTTGATAGTGGTTGGCTAGATGACTTCATCTGATCAAAATTGGGCCTCCCTAGACCCTATCTTCTACAATTTGCATCATATGAAAGTGTTTCCAAGAGAAACATTACTCTAAATGACATTCCAAACAACTTTCATGTTGATGTCTAGAGCTAATTTTGCTTGGAAAGTCATTTTTTATGTTGAAACATGATAGGTCATTTTGTCTAAACCCTAATTGAAAAGTCAACTTCCCAAGGCCATAACTTGCTCAATTTTTATGAGATTAAATATTTCCAAGTTTCACAATCACATTCAAGATGTCTTATTCAACTTTGATGTTTGGAGTGAGAGATAAATCAACTTTTATGAGCATGTGATATGAGGATACATATATGTCATTTTGGACCAATACCATTGAACAAGTGATTTTCCTCAACTTCAAAAATGCATAACTATCTCATTCTAAATCCAAATGATGTCAAATTGGTGACCATTTAGAAGGTCTTTGAAAGATGTATAACTTTGATGAAGGAACGTTTCTCATTTAGAGCTCACATAAAAAGTTTAGTAAGGTGAAACATTGAAGTATATGACTTGACACTTAGAAAATATTTCAACATGTTGAAATTTCCAAACTTCCACCTCAAAATTCATCATGATCCAAGTTCCAAATGGAAAAGTGTTCAACATAATAGTTGTTCCTATTGATCTAAGCTTTACAAAGAGTCCTAGTTCATTCATTTTGGGTCAAGTTTGCTAGGCGTGCACATGGTGTTAACATGCCTGCATCAATTGGTAAAATCAAACTTCAAATGATCATTTCACATTGCCTTGCCAATCAAGCTTGATTCCAGTTGGTTTTGGACCTTAGTGTATTGCTTCATGGGCCTGTACACGCCCATGCAAGCTTGAACATGACATTTTTAAATTTGGAAGAAATTGCAAGTGTGCAAATAACACTTGAATTTTCTATAAATAGAGACCCTCTAAGCTCATTTCAAAGGATCCTTGCGCGCCAGCTTTGCCTCCACTCTTCAAACCCTCACAATTCAAAGGAAAACCTGATAATTTTCACTTGAAAATTGAGTTTGAATCTCACTATTTGGAGATTAAAAAACTTCAGGATCCAAAGCTTTGTACCAATCCCACTTCTGCAAGCTATTGGAGCAAGATCAAACAAGAATTGAAGCAAAAGAGATCAAGTTCTACACAACATTGAAGGTAGTTTCCATATTTTTTCTTCTCTTCGATTCTCACTCAATTCTCATCAATTCTCTTGGATCTTTGGTTGTCTGAAGTCCTACCAATGTAGGCAAGAAGATTGAGTTGCTTTGAGGTCAAATTGAAGCAACTCAGTTGACACACCTCAAAATTCAACTCCTCATATCTTTCTATATATTTGGAGTTAGTTAAAATTGAGGTCAGATTCGTGCTTTACGCCGTTTTTTCTTTCAGATCATGTCCTCCCTTTTCATTTTAATCATGGTGATAATTGAACCAGTCCGACGAGGTTCGTCTGAGAAGGTGACCGACCTATGGCTCCGGCAGTGATGTAGCATGGTTCAAAGCCATTAACTTCATTTAAAATGTTTTAATCACAGGCGTTGTTGAATAGCACTTGTGTGGCGCGCTGACTAAGTTCGATCATGGAACGCGCGTTTGTGTCCACTTGATCTACCACCTCAGTTAATAAGGGAGATCAAGTGGTCCACGTTTTTTTTTGTATTTTCTGATTTTTAATTTATTTATTTGATTTTTATTAATTCATATTAATTTAAATATTGATCCAAAAAATATGAGAGTTTCACCATTTTTTAAAAATAAAATCCTTTTTCATATTTTGAATTAAAGTTATTTTTTGGATCATTAGTAATATTTTTCATGATTTAATTGATTTTCAGAATATTTTTAATTGTTTAAAAATACTTTTAAGTTTCCAAAAATTCTGAAAAAGTTTCTCCAAGGTCCTTTGACCTTGTTTGACCTATGATAAATCTCATGGCCATTTCTTTGGTGTTTTGATGAGGTTTTAGGAATTTGACCAACCATATTTAAATTAATGCATTATTTTTAGTATTTTTAATTGAATAAATGCCCAATAATTGTGTTGAGCCATTTTGGTTGATTTGTGTAAGTTTGACTTGTGTTGTTGGGCCTCGATCAAGGTTGATTTGACTTTGTTAGATTAAGATCATTGGATTTAGGGGATTGATGGAATGTACATTCCATCTCCTAAAATGAATGAACGATCTTAATTTGGTAAAAATCCTCCTATGTCCAATTTGAGTTTGATCTACCTCCCCTCCCTCTTCATCTCATTCCCCTTCTTTATGTATTCATGTCATGGTCCTATGATATCTCTATATCCTAAGGCTAGTTGATTGCAAAATCAACATAAGTATGGATGAGATTAGGCCACCACTTTTGCATATTCTTTTTGTATGTGGTATGTTTCATAAGCATAGTCCATTATACTATGTTTCTAACATGCATTAACACCAAAATTCTATTGCCCGACCTCAAATAGTTGTGACTTCTACATAAGTCCAATTACGATTGCTTAACATAGCGCTAAATTTTAACACAAAAGGCATATCATTCTAGTTAGTGAGATTGTAAGTCTCCCCTCTTTCATGGTATTGTGTGGAAACTTGGCCTTTTTCCTTCCTTTGGAAGATGTCTTGGTTCAAGGATCTATGCTTGTGATAAGTGGGTTGAGTGTTCTCCAAAGAATGACTTAAACAAAAGCAAAGCAAAAGCAATACTAACTTCTAACTCATTAACAACTAATATTTAATTTCAAGTCATTTACTTTAATGCACTTTATTTTTTAAGCCTTATTCATTTGCCATTATTCATACCATTCTAATTTTTTATGTTAATGTCATTTTTTTACTTTGTCCACTTGGACTATATTTTGTGATATACTTTTGTTTGTGTATATTGTGTTTGATTGTGTGGTCTTTGACCATTAACATACATAATAAGAACAAAAACCCTAAAAAATACCTTGTGTGGACTGTTAGTTTTATCTGAGACTGTTGGACTTAGAATTTAGGCAGTACTCCCAATGCAAAAGGACTTGGCCAATGCCAACTTTCATGGAACCAAGTGCTTGTAATTTGAAACTTCATCTGATACATCATTGAAGATCCATTTGAGTTCATCTGCAACATGATCATTGTGAAGTTGTTATTTTGAACCTGTAACTTGTGGCATTATGGAATTCATCTGCTACATGGGCAAATTTAAAGAAGATCATGGAGTTGCTAAGCTTGGATGTGGCTATCTTTATTTGATGCCTTGCTCTTCAAGTTGAAGTTTTGTGCATTGTTTGTTGCTTGATTCTAAAAGTCCAAGGGAATTTGGGTTTCTATATGACATTCT
This sequence comes from Lathyrus oleraceus, assembly GCF_024323335.1. NCBI lineage: Eukaryota > Viridiplantae > Streptophyta > Magnoliopsida > Fabales > Fabaceae > Lathyrus > Lathyrus oleraceus. The sequence goes on from NC_066580.1 coordinate 306,612,130, forward strand.
TGTTTATTGGATTGCAACCCATTGGTCAAATATTTTTTCAACTCTTTACTTTTAAATTGTTGCTTAGGATTAGTCTCTTCATCTCCTTCCCACTTCTTTATTTCAAAATCTCTCCCTCCTTTTAAAAACTTCTTTGTTTGTGCTTGTCTTTTCCAAACTTAGACCACTTTTGTAAACTAGAAACCTTGGCCTTAAGCCATTGCATTTTTAAATTTCTTTTCTTAAATCAAACTTGTAAATATACTTAACTATACTTGACTTAAATTTTTCAAAAGCCAAAAATAACTAACTCATTCAAACCATTTTTAGGCCTTTGTGCCTTTCAAATTTAAATTTTGTTAAAAGCAATGTATCCACTTTGAAATTTATACCACGAACTACGAGGTTTTGATCCCTCATCTTTATGTTGGTACGTAGGCACAAGTCCGAAGGTCTTGTCAAACACAAAAATATAATTAATGAATTCTTTTCTCATCCCCCCATTCTATTTATTTGCAAACATCATTTGTACAAAATACATATGCACACAAAAAACGACTCCCTAGGAGTACCTAGGACACTTTGGATGCTAACACCTTTCCTCTGTGTAACCAACCCCCTTACTTGTAATCTCTGGCATTTTATTAGTTTTGATTTGAAAACTTCTTATCTTTTGGGTTTTGTTCGTACTTTTCCCTTTTTCCTTGGAAACAATAAAAGCACGGCGGCGACTCTAGTTTAATTGGTGTCTAGCTTATCCATAGCTTGATGATCATGAATTTACCGCTATAATAGGGAGGCATTGCAGAAAGTGTTGGAACAGGCTTACATTGAGCATGATGTGACCGTGGATCAGTTTGACCACATAGTTCACAATATTACTTCTTGTAATAATCTGAGTTTTTGTGATGAAGAGCTTCACGAGGAAGGCAGAAATCATAATTTGGCGCTACACATTTCAATGAATTGTAAGGAGGATGTTGTGTCCAATGTGTTGGTTGACACTGGGTCATCTTTGAATGTGCTTCCAAAATCAACTTTATCAAGACTCTCTTACCAAGGCGCCCCAATGAGGTACAACGACGTGATTGCAAAAGTGTTCGACGGTTCGCGTAAAACTGTCATTGGTGAAGTGGATCTTCTAGTAAAGATAGTTCTGAGTGATTTCCATATTACTTTCCAGGTAATGGATATCCACCTGGCCTACAATTTCTTGTTGGGAAGGCCATGGATTCATGAAGTTGGAGCCGTGACGTCTACTTTACACCAGAAGCTGAAATTTGTGAAGAACCACAAGCTTGTCGTTGTTGGTGGAGAGAAGGAATTATTGGTGAGCCATCTATCATCTTTCACTTATGTTGATGCTGATGAGAAGGTTGGAATTCCGTTCTAAGCCTTATCTATTGCCGAGGAAATGAAGAAAACTGGGGCACCCATGTCTTCTTTGAAAGATGCACAAGAGGCTTTTGAGATTGATAGCATTGACAAATGGGGTCGTATGGTGGAAATTGCCGAGAACAAGAACAAAGTCGGATTGGGTTTTCAACCAGGGCCGTTCAGGATCAGAACTGAAGTTGTGAAACCAATTTTCCATAGTGGAGGGTTCATTCATGGGAATGATCAACACTCAACTTCCATTATAGAAGACGATGGTGATGAAGACGAAGCTTGTGCCAACTTTGTGACGCATGGCCAGACTTGCAACAATTGGGTTGCTGTTGATGTTCTCACTGTCATTCATCGCTCTAAGTAATTTGTTTTCATTTATTTTAAAGAAAAATCCTTCTCCTATGCCTAAGGGAGAAGTGAACATTGTTGGGCATTTTTTTGATTAACATCAATAAAAGACAATTTTATTCATCCACATCTATGATGTTTTATTTTTACTTTTTGCTTTTTATGAAAATGGTAATCACAAAAAAAACATGAATAAATAATAATCTTCCAGCTGCATAATATTTAGTCACACTCCACTTCTCTAAAATTAAAATATCAAATCATTATGCAGGTTGGTTCTCAAACCCATTGAATGCAATGATCCTACTCCCTCTCCAAACTTTGATTTCCCTGTGTTTAAAGTTGAGGAAGAGATTGATGATGAAGAAGTATATGATGAATTATCTCATTTAATTGAGCACGAGGAAAAAACCATTTAATAGTTTGAAGAGCAGATTGAACTGGTCAACTTGGGTTTCGAAGATAATGTGAAGGAAGTCAAGATCGGGTCTCAACTGTGTTCAGAAGCTAAGAAGGGATTGGTTGATCTTCTTCGAGATTATTCTGATGTGTTTGCTTGGTCCTATCAAGACATGCCTAGTTTGGATTCTGAGATTGTGAAGCATAGATTGTCGTTGAAGCCAGAATGCTCGCCAGTTAAGTAGAAGTTGAGAAGAACGCATCCTGATATTACAGTGAAGATCAAAGAGGAAGTGCATAAGAAGAGTGACGTTGGTTTTCTTGTAACTGCCGAGTATCCGCAGTGGGTTGCCAATATTGTGCTTATTCCTAAGAAAGATGGAAAAGTCTGCATCTGTGTTGATTATAGATATTTGAACAAAGCTAGTCCGAAAGATGAATTTCCTCTACCGCACATTGACATGTTGGTAGACAATACAGCTAAATTCAAAGTCTTTTCATTTATGGACGGATTTTCCGGTGATAATCAAATCAAGATGGCACCTGAAGATATGGAGAAGACCATATTCATTACGCCCTAGGGAACATTCTGTTATAGAGTGATGCCTTTCGGTTTAAAGAATGATGGTGCAACATACCAGAGAGCTATGACCACTCTTTTTCATAATATGATGCCTAAAGAGATTGAAGTTTATGTTAATGATATGATTTCCAAATCAAGTGGTGAAGAAGAGCACGTTGAGCATTTATTGAAGTTATTCCAGCGCTTGAGGAAGTATAAACTCTGCTTGAATCCCAATAAGTGTACTTTTGGTGTTCGTTATGGTAAGTTGTTGGGCTTTATTGTCAGTGAGAAGGGTATTGAAGTTGATCCTTCTAAGGTCAAAGAAATTCAAGAAATGCCCACGCACAAGACTGAGAAGTAAGTCAGAGTTTTTCTCGTCCGCTTGAACTATATCTCAAGATTTATATCGCATATGAGTGCCACGTGTGCGCCTATTTTCAAGATTCTTTGGAAATATTAGTCTTGTGATTGGACCGAGGATTTCCATAAAGCTTTTGACAGTATCAAAGAATATCTTCTTGAGCCTCCGATTCTGTCTCCACCTGTTGAAGGAAGACCCTTGATCATGTATTTGACTATGCTCGATGATAGTATGGGTTATTCCTTGGTCAGCAAGATGAATCTAGAAAGAAAGAAAACATAATTTACTACCTTAGTAAGAAATTCACCGACTTTGAGATTCGGTATTCAATGCTTGAAAAAACACGATGCACATTGGCTTGGGTTACTAAGCGTCTGTACCAGTATATGTTGAATCATACTACTTGGTTGATATCCAAAATGGATCCAATCAAGTACAGTTTTGAGAAGCCTGCTTTAACTGGGAGGATTGCCCGTTGGTAGATGTTGTCATCTGAGTATGATATTGAATACCGATCTCAAAAAGCTATCAAAGGTAGTGTCTTGGCTGACCATTTGGCTCACCAACCGATTGAAGATTACCAGTCAGTGTAGTACAATTTTCCTGACAAAGAGATTTTGTACTTGAAGATGAAAGATTGTGATGAACCATTGCTTGAAGAAGGGCCAGAACCTGGTTCCCGTTGGGGCATGGTATTTTATGAAGCTGTTAATTCATATGGTCATGGCATTGGGGCAGTGATTATTACTCCTCAAGGCACACATTTTCCGTTTACAGCTAGATTAACCTTTAAATGTACGAACAATATGGCGGAGTATGAGGCTTGCATTATGGGTCTTGAAGCGATCATTGATCTCAAAATTAAATATCTTGACGTCTATGGAGATTCAGCCATGGTTGTTAACTAGATCAAAGGTGAATGGGAGACGAATCAACCCGGTTTGATACCATATAGAGACTATGTCAGGAGGATTTCAACTTTCTTTACAAAGGTTGAGTTTCATCATATTCCTCGAGATGAAAAAGGGATGGCAGATGCTCTTGCAACATTGGCTTCAATCATTATTGTGAAATTTTGGAATGAAGTTCCCAATTTGACTGTGATGCGTCTTGATAGGCCAACTCATGTGTTTGATGTTGAAGAAATCAAAGATGAGAAGTCATGGTATTTTGATATCAAATGTTTCCTCCAAAGTCAGACTTACCCGCTTGGGGCATCTTTTAAAGATAAGAAGACTTTGAGAAGATTAGCTGGCAACTTCTACCTGAATGGTGATGTACTTTACAAGAGAAATTTCGATATGGTTTTGCTCAGATGCGTGGATAGACACGAAGCAGACCTGTTGATGACTGAAGTCCATGAAGGTTCCTTTGGTACTCATTCTAATGGGAATACTATGGAAAAGAAGATGTTGAGAGCAAGTTACTATTGGTTGACAATGGAATCTGACTGTTACAAGTTTATGAAGAAATGCCACAAGTGTCAAATTTATGCAGATAAGATTCATGTTCCTACGACACTGTTGAATGTCATCTCCTCTCCATGGCCTTTCTCTATGTGGGGAATTGATATGATTGGTATGATTGAGCTCAAAGCTTCAAACGAACATCCTTTTGTTCTAGTGGATATTGACTACTTCACAAAGTGGGTTGAAGTGGCATAGTATGCAAATGTAACCAAACAAGTTATTGTGAGGTTTATCAAGAATCAAATTATATGTCAGTATGGCGTGCCAAGTAAGATCATTACTGATAATGGATCAAACTTGAACAATAACATGGTGTAAGCTCTTTGCAAAGACTTCAATATTGCACATCATAATTATTCTCCCTACAAACCCAAGATGAATGGGGCTGTTGAAGCTGAAAATAAGAATATCAAGAAGATCATTTAGAAGATGGTTGTTACATACAAAGATTGGCATGAAATGCTCCCATTTGCTTTGCATGGGTACCGTACATCCATCCGCACTTCAGCAGGGGAAACTCCTTTCTCTCTTGTTTATGGAATGGAAGTTGTGCTCCCAGTAGAGGTTGAGATCCCGTTATTACGTGTGCTAATGGTAGCCAAGTTGACTAAAGATGAATGGTGCTAAACCAGATATGATTAGTTGAGTTTAATTGAAGAAAAGAGATTGTCTGCCATGTATCATGGTCAGTTGTATCAGCAAAGAATGAGGAAGGCTTTTGATAAGAAGGTCAGGCCTCATGTGTTTAGATAAGGTGACCTCGTGCTCAAGAAGATTTTATCTTTCAAACCTAATTCTAGGGGCAAATGGACTCCTAATTATGAAGGCCCATATGTTGTTAAGAGAGCCTTTGCAGGCGGTGCTTTGATTCTTACAACTATGCATGGTGAAGAGTTCATTCGTCCTGTGAATGCCGATGTAGTCAAGAAATACTTCGCCTAAGAAAAGAAAAAAGAACAGCTCGTTAAGTTGAAAACCCGAAAGGGCGACTTAGGCAAAAATGAGCGTCTCGGTGGATTGAAAACCCGAAAGGGAGAACCAGGAAAAAATTAGAGACATAAAACAGAAAATTCATCCCATTGGATTGAGTGCCCACCTTGGGGAAATCTAGGCAAAAATTAGGCATTTCGGCAAGTAACTACATTCGGTTGGTCCTAATCATGGAGGCAGTTTTGAGCATGTCATTTGGGTCTGATTCATCATTCTCGACTGAAGATAAGAGAACAATGGATATTGAAGTTGGTAAGGAGAGTAATGATCATTGTATTCAATGTAGCCCTTTTCCATGTAAATTACCATTTTCAAACTCTGTAACGATCTATGGAGTCTTGTCATTTACAAACTACCATTCTATTAAATAAAGTTGAGCCTTTTATCCAAACGTTTCTATTCTTATTTACTTCTGCTAAATAAAATCGGATTTTTATGATGGTAATTTTGAAATAAATTAATGAATAAAATTTATTTTTTCTTAGAATAATAAAAACAATCACTTTAAGAATAATTGATTTCAGCAAGGAATATCAACAACAATCTGAGAACAGGTAAGCCTTGAAGTGTGAAGCCTTGTTGGTCTTCCCCAAGCAGTCGGTTTAGTAACTATTTTCCTCCCCAACAATTCGTTAGTTATCCCCAGCTAAGTTGGAGGGTTACATCCCCAGTGGAGTCGAGTCGATGATTGATCCCTTTTGTAAATCCATGTTCCCCAACTATAGTGCTCCTGTTGATGTCCTCCAGTTTGTGGTTGGACTCTGTAGATTCAGAACCTTAATTTGGTCTCCATTAGCATATTTGTGTTGCATAACTTCAACAGTTCATCAAATCCGGTTATCTTTTCCTTGGAATTGGTTTATTTCACAATTTCCAAAGATAATTTGATGATTTTTGAGGAATAGCATCCTCAACAATTTGCTTAGATCCTCGTGCAAAGTTTTTCACCTCTTGTATTCCCCAATGGAGTTCATCTTCTGATTTGAAGATCCCTTATTCCCGACAGTTTTGGATTCTGAGCAATATTTTAGTTTTGTCCCTGATAAGGTTGTCTCCTATTTAATATGGTGTTGACCTAAAATTCCCCACGGAGTTGACAATTTGGATTCTCGACAGATCTTTTCTCTAATCCTCGGCATGTTCATTTATCCTTCAGCAGTGCTCTTTCTCCCCATAAAGTTTGCGGTTATTGGTTGAAATCAGGTTCTCCATGATTTCCATCCAGGATTGATTTGTTTAGAGCTAGATGATTTATTTTCATCCCTAGCGTTTTCTCTAGTTGGTGTTTCCATCTTGTTGAGATTAGCCTAGTGTTGCAACAGTGATTCAAGTCTTTGATATTTGTATCCTTTGTGTTGTTTTATTAGCATAATCACAATCATATACATGTATATTCATGCATAAAACTCAGCATCAAATGTCTCATTATGCATTTTTATTGCATTTGATTTCCTTATTCTGATCCCCTGCTTCGGTGATATCATTTACCCGTGCAGATTTAGTGTGTGTGTCCTCTTTCAATTGTAGAGTGTCAGCCCCTTTAAGCAGAAAGAGTTTAACCTTTTTTGTTTCCCCACTGAGTTATTTCCTCGTGGATGATTATTATTTCAGTTCCCTTCCCAGTTAATTATCTGGATGGAACCACTCCCCTTGAGTTATATCCTCATTAGGTTGAGTCCTTGTTTGACTGTTTCTTTCTAGTTATTACCTAGATAGATATTTTGCTCCCTTGAGGATCTATTATGCAGTAACTGGTAATATTCTTCTCAATTTTTGAGTACTTTACTTTTTCCCAATACCCGGTAAAAGTAATCTACTTCCTTTATTTTCCCCAGCGGGTTTGTTTTCATGTTTCCCCAGGCAGTATATCCTTGATATGTTCATCCTAATCGATGATAGATATTATCCCTTTATGGTTTTCTACCTAGTAAAAAGGTAGTTGTAGTCCCTACTTTTATTCCCCAGAGAGTTAATCCTTGATATGTTCATCTTAACGATGACGGATTTTCTCCTCTTTGTGGTCTTCTGCCCAGTAACCGGTAGTTGTAAATCCTACTTTCCCCTCCGAGTCTATCCCTGATATGTTCATCCTAACCCGTGATGAATATTCTCTCTTTGGTATTCTATCTAGTAACTGATAGATATAATTCCTATTTTCTCCCCGACCGTCTATCCTTAATATGTTCATCCTAACCGATGACAAATATTCTTCCTTTGAGTTTATCCTTGATATGTTCACTTTAACCGGTGACATATATTCTCTCCTCTTGGTCTTCTACCCAGTAACCGGTAGTTGGAAATCCTATTTGGGCTTTTCCCAAGCAGGTTATTCTTACCCAGTAACCGGTAACGAATACACCTCTTTTTCCTCAACGAGTCATCCTTGATATGTTTACCCTAACTGGTAATGGATGTCCCTCTGTCAGAGTATATTATCTTCCTACCCAGTAACCGGTAATAGATAATCTTTGGTACTCATGTGTTGAAGTTTATTCTTCCCCGGTTGAGTTTGATTCAGGTATTTCAGCATCTTTCTAATTTACCCGTTTCCCCTGCAGATTTTCCCTTATCCCCGACTAGGTTCTTCCATTGATTTATTTTCATGGAAATTCCCCTCGTGTCTCCAACAGTTTTTTAAGGTGTAGCCTAGCATACACACAACTTCTTATCACCCCCAGAGCCTCTGTCTCCCCAGTGAGTGTTCCTTACAGAATGCATTATGCTCCTGTGGACTTTCAGTCTCTCCGGACTTCTTTTCTTTTGTGGCAACATATTCCCCACAAATATTATTTTAACATTCATATCATATGCATCATGAGGTCTCTTAGGGACCAAAATTTGTTTCTATATGTTATTTAATTCCATTATACTGAGTTGATACGAAGATTTTAACCTTCACATCCTCAGTTAGAATGTCCTTAAATAAGGGCAGCTGTAAGACCCCAATTTTGACCCTATGATCCCTCATGCTATCTCACCATTTGAATTGGCTTTGGGATCACACATTGGCATCCTCCTTACCCCTCATTCATTGGGCTTGCACTGGGAGAGGTCACCAAGCACATTTGATTGTATTATACTTTATTTTCTTTGTTTACTAACCAAAATACTAAAAATATGTCAATGTATAGTTTTCCTTCTTTTGTAGGTAGTGTGTGCATCCACATATGCCTCATCAAGTTCATATCTAGGGTTTGAGACCCTCAATGCAAGGAGACTAATCAAGAGATGATTCACATTGGCTCTATATATCATATATGGATCCCCATGATCTTCATTTATTATTTTAATCAAGAATTCATCAAGAGTTTGAAGCTTGTTTGCCTTGGAAGCCCTAATTCATCTAGGTATCTTGTGTGACTTCCTTAGCAAGTTTCCTCATCATATGATCAAATATTCCAAGGTATACTTCATATTACATAATCTTATGCATATATGATCCTCCATGAGTCCAAGATATCAATAGAACTTCAAGTTTGCAAGTTGGTTCATGGTGGTTTACCAGAGAAAGTCAACTAGTCAAAACTGGGGTTCCCTAGACCCTATCTACTACAATGTTTGTCATATGAAAATGATTCCAAGAGAAAATTTACTCCTTATGACATTCCAAACAACTTTAATGTTGAGGTCAAGATCTACATAAGTCCAATTACGATTGCTTAACATAGAGCTAAATTTGACCCTCAAGGCATATCATTCTAGTAAGTGAGATTGTAAGTCTACCATTTTTTATGGCATTGTGTGGAAACTTGACCTTTTTTTTACTTTCATGAGAGTTAGTAGCATACTTGTTGAATTATCCAAGTTGGAGCCCTTCTCATGGAAGATGTCTTGGTTTAAGGATTCATACTTGTGAATGAATGGTTAAGTGTTCTCCAAATAATAACTTAATCAATTAAAATTCCCCACTAACATTTGACTAACCATTGACTAACTTTTAATCATTTTTGCTTTTACTTTTAAGTCATTTACTTTATGAATTTAAAATCCAGTACCTTTATCACTCATTACCATTTACATTTCATATAACTTGTTTATGTTGAAGTCCTTTTTCACTTTGCTTATTTGAGCCATATCTTGTGTTTGTATATATTTGTTTGTTTGTATTTGTTTTGTTTGTGGTCATAGGACCTTAAAACACATAATAACAACAAAAACCCTAAAAAACATTTGGTGGACTGTTGGGACTTGATCTAAGCTCTACACTTAAAATTAGGCAACATTCCATATGCTAAAGGGCTTGGCCAGTGGCAACAATTGAGACTAAGTTATCTTTGATTATGCCTTCATCTAATGCAAGACTTGAAGAATTTTTTTTATTCATTTTCTACTTTGTCTCTGTGCTTAATTATTATTTTGTTAGGATTTATGTTTGATGTTTTGTTCTGAGTTGATCAAGGAATATTTTATCCGATACATTGGAAGATAATGAAGACTACTAGCTATTAGAGTGCTTGCTTGGATGTGGCTATCTTTATTTGATGCCTTGATCTGCATGATGTATGGATATTATGCATTGCTTATTTATTATTGTATGTTTAAAGTCCAAAGGAAAATGGGTTTCTATATGACATTCTTGTCTGATGGATTGCATCCCATTGGTCAGATCTTTTCAACTCTTAACTTTTAAATTTGTTTTTAGGATAGCCTCTTCATCTCCTCCCATTTCTTAAATTTCAAAATTTATCCCTCTTTTCAAAAACTTTCTTTGCTCGTGATTTCAAACTTAGACATGTTTAAACATTTAGAAACTTTGGCCTTATGCCATTGAACTTTCAAACCTTTTCTTAAATCAAATTTGTAAATAAACTTAATTATATTTACTTAAATTTACAAATGCAAAAAAACTAACAACCTCATTTAAATGTTTGGCCTTTTTGTGCCCTCTTCTAAAACTTTTGTTAAAATCAATTCATCAACTCATTTGAAATTTTTACCACGAACTACAGGGTTTTGATCCCTCATTTTTATGTTGGTACGTAGGCATAAGACCGAAGGTCTTGTCAAACACAAAAATATAATCAATGAATTCTTTTCTCATCCCCATACTCTATATTTTATCAAACATCGTTTATACCCAAAAACATATGCACACAAAAAGGGCTCCCTAGGAGTACCTATGACACTTTGGGTGCTAACACCTTCCCTCTGTGTAACTAACCCCCTTACCTGTAATCTCTGGAATTTTATTAGTTTTGATTTGAAAACTTCTTATCTTTGGGTTTTGTTCATACTTTTTCCTTTTCCTTTGGAATTAATAAAGGCGCGGCAACGACTCTAGTTTTATTGACGTTAAGCTTATCCATAGCTTGATGGTCATGAATTTACCGCTACATAAATTAAGTGGTGACTCTACTGGGGAGTAGTCCTCAGTAGGTTTAGTCTAATTTTTATGGGTATATATTTGTATATTTGATATTTGTTTATATATTGTTTATGTGATATATTTTGTTTGTTGTGCTTGGTGATCTCTTTGTGGTGAGATAAGTTCTAACCCGAACCTGAGTGCAATTAAGATAGGAGGATGGAGTAGTCCTTAACAAGTTGGCTTGAGACCCATCTACTCAGTGGAGACCTTTTTAGAGTTACTGATGTCACACAAATAATTTATGGATAGGCATTACTTTCTCTAATTTAGGGGTCCGAGAAGCTGAGGACCGTAGAAAATTTAACCCAACTTGGCCTATTTAGGACGTAGTGCGGAGGCTGTTCAAGTGTAGACTTGATAACAGTTGTTACGCGATACTACATTTATACGAGTTTCTCTTGAGAATATTATGGGTTGATGAGTCAGTCATCCTAACCTATAATATCTGATAGATGGGATCAAGACTCTGGGAACTTTTTAGAACATGATATATAGGTTTTTACCCTTAGTACACTCCTTTGGGATAGTTCTTAACCCGACTCCATGCCCGTGACTCGCAACAAACCCTTTGATTCTCGGTTGATTTGATAAAGTCTTGTCAATATCAATGGAATTTGGATGTTGATAAGGTGAAAACCATAATCCACCAAAATGGATGATTGATCTTGATGATGACTTGATCCATCCCTTGACCTTTATTTGTGTTTGCCTTGTGTGTGATCCCTTGTGTGTGATTGTTGCATTCATGCATTCATGTGCATCATAACATTCATCATAGAAAAATAAATTTCAAGGAAACTAAGGTCTTATTTGCAAATATTTTCAGACCATGGATTATGGACGAAGGAACACTAAGAAGTCCAGTTTCAGGTGTCCTGATTTTAAAGAGCTAAGGAAGTTGTCATCCTTTGTACTAGATCCCTTGGACTTCAAGCAACGTCATGGGAAGCTTTTGTCTGTATTATCTACTAATGTAATTGAAGGACTTATGAGTGTTGTGGTTCAGTTCTATGATCCTCTTTACCAGTGCTTTACTTTTCTAGATTATCAGCTTGTGTCGTATTGGAGTAGTATGCCCATCTCTTGGTGAAGAAATGAGGAATTCTCGGGTTGACTTCTGAGTTTCTCATTGGTAGAGCTATTATTTTTGCTCAAGCCGGTAGCATGGATGCTTTTGAAGATATCTTTGTATTGCTCATCTATGATTTGGTTTTGTTCCCTAACATTGACGGTTTTATTGATGTTAACGCCATTAGAATTTTCTTGATTGGGAATCCTGTTCCGACTCTGTTGGGTGAAATGTATTTCTCTTTGCATTTGAGGAATTCAAAAGGTGGTGAGACTATTGTGTGATGTGTTCCTCTTCTGTACACATGGTTTATTTTGCACTTGCCTTAGACGCCTGCTTTCTTAGAGAACTGACAATGTCTACGATGGTCTCAAAGACTTATGTCTCTCACTAATGATGATATTATTTGGTATGATTCTACATTGGGTAGTTTGGATATCATTGATAGTTGTGGAGAGTTCTCTAATGTGCCTCTCATTAGTACATAAAGAGGAATCAACTATAACCCTGCATTGGCTCATCGTCAACTTGGGTTCCCCTTGAGAGATAAGCCTAATAGCATCCAGCCAGAGGGTTTATTTTATCAAAAGGGTAAAGATCCCCAACATTTGAAGAAAAGGATGTTACATGCTTGGCATAATATGCATAGGAAGGGGAGATCCGAGTTTGGTCCATGCAACTGTGTAGCTTTGGAAGCTTACACCATTTGGGTGAAGAAGAGAGCTTTGGAGCTCAAGATGTCGTACTCTTGTGAAAGACCTATGTATGTGGTTATGGATGAGCCATCAACTCTCCCTAACCAAGATGTAGAGGAGTTGGAAGAGACACTTGCCAAGATGAAGCAAGAGAGAGACATGTGGGAAGAGAGGTTCCATGCTTTGAGTCGAAAGCATGAGGAGTTGCAGCTTGAGTCTAAAGACAAGGATGCGCTTATTAAGATTCTTGAAGACCGTGCGGTGAAGAGATAGAGAGGGCTTTAGGATTTGTCTTCCTCTAGCATGCCTCAACCTTCCGGTGCTTGGAAGAAGATTGTTGATCAGCTAGTACTTGAGAAGGCTCGGATGAAGATATCCTTTGAGTCTGAGATTCGATGCATTTGAAGGAAGTATGCACTATAGCCATATCATCTGACGCAATTTCTAGGGATCCTTAGGATGATAGTTTCCTTTTCTCTTGGATTTGTATTTTGGTTTCTGAAATTGTACTTAGTGTAATCCTTCCAATTTTATGAATAAAAAGAGATTTTATGATCAATCGAATTGTTATTATTAATTATTATTATTTGAATATATATATTTGCAAATAAGACTTCATATATTCCTTGAAATTAAAAACCATCAAAACATTGCATTATATGCATCATTTGCATGACAGGTTTCTTCCTCTAGATGACTTATCAGTTCTTCTTTTGTGCATCATCCAAGTTGAATCACCGCTATAATACTCGTGCTAATCAACCAAAGACAATGGAGCATCTAGAGCAAGAGAACAAAGAGCTGAAGGATGAATTATCCAGACTTACGGCGCTAATGGAATCCGTGATTGCTGCTCAGAATCAGCTGTCACCGTCTCCTGCAACTCCTCCTCCTCAGAGGATTGTCATTTCTGAGATTGCTTCATCAACTTTTCCCATTGTTGTTGCCAGCTAACCTATTCTTGTTATGCCTGCTGGTTTCCCTTGGGGAATTCCACCAATCTTCATGCCAGAGGGGTATGCACCCACATTTGTTTCTCTATCGGCATCTAGCCCGGTCATGTCAGTGCCACCTCATGTTGTCCAAACTCTGCCTCGTGTCGAGGACACCATTTATCACTCTGAGTCGTCCGAAGGTCCATCTTGTTATGTATTCCAGGAAAATGTCTACTCAAACTAATAATGATCAGCTATTGATTCACTATTTCCAAGACAGTTTAATTGGGGCTGCCCTGAGATGGTATATGGGTCTGGACAGAGTAGCATTCGTACTTTCAATGACTTAGGTGAGGCCTTTGTCAAGCAGTATAAGTACAACATTAATATGGCGCCTGATAGAGACCAGTTGAGGTCTATGTCTTATAACGATAAAGAGACATTTAAAGAATATGCCCAGAGATGGAGAGAATTAGCTGCTCAGATCAGTCTAACTCTTGAAGAGAAGGAGATGACTAAGATCTTCTTGAAAATGCTGAGTTCATTTTACTACGAAAGCATGATTGAAAGTGCCCCTAATGATTTTACCGAAATGGTAAACATGGGGATGAGGCTAGAAGAAGAAGTCCGAGAAGGATGTTTGACTAAAGAAGAGGCGTCAGCTAGCAAGAAATATGGTAGAAGTTTCTCTAAGAGGAAGGAAGGAGAAACTAATTCAGTATCAGTAGGGAGGTAGAGGAAGCCTCATGTCAGGAAAAGTTCTCAACCCCGTCAACATCAGCACCAAGTTTCTTTAGTAATTCTAGATTTTTCCAACAATTCCAACAATCAATCACTTCCAATTCAGAAACAACAACATCAACAACAATCGCAACAAAAAACCAACTACATTAACAACAATAATCATCAGTAAAATTTTGAGAGGAAGAAGGTCTCCTTTGACCCTCTTCCTATGACATACACAAAGTTGTACCCGTCCTTGGTACTCAAAAATCTTATTCAGCCGAGAAACCCTCCGCAAATTCCTAAGCCACTTCCATGGTGGTTCAAGCCTGGTCTTCATTGTGCTTTTAACCAGGGATCCCCTGGTCATGATACCGAGAACTGTTATCCGCTGAGGCACGAAGTTCAGAAGATTGTGAAGAGTGGTATGGTGTTCTTTTAGGACAGAGAGCCGAACGTGAAAGCAAATTAGTTGCCTCCTCATGGTAACACATCAGTGAACATGGTGGACGGTTGTCCAGGAAATTTCAGAGTTTTTGATGTGAGGCGTATCCGGAGATCTCTGGTGGAAATGCATAGATCTCTCTGTTTAATCAGTGATTGTGAACACGACCATGATGGTTATGTCATTTGCAGTGTGAACCCCCAGGGTGTATGATTGTCAAGAGAGATATCCAGAAGTTGATGGATGAGAATTTAATCTAGATTCAACAATCGAGGGATATGGGAGATGATGTGAATGTCATTGTACCGGTATTCAATACCCCTAAGCGGGTAGTCATTCAGTTTGATAGCAGCAATAACAGTAATGTCAATAGATCGATATCGTTGTTGGTTATCCGGTTAGCGGGCCCTATTCCCCATACATCCAACAAAGTTGTGCCATACCAGTATAAAGCCACTATGATAAATAACGGTCAAGATGTTCCTCTCAGACTCAGTGGTAAATATTGCAGACATTGCGAAGGTGGCCCGTAGTGGTCGTGTGTTCAGTCCCTTGTTTCTAAAGATTGTAGAAGATGTTTCTGAAGTTAAGAAGGCAGAAGTTCATGTAGTGAATCCATATAGTGCTCCAATGTGTTAGTCTGGTGAATCCATCAAATTGAAGACTAACGACGATGATGAGGTGTTAAGATTAATCAAAAGAAGTGAACTCAATGTTGTAGAGCATATGCTCTAGACGTCGTCAAAAATCTATGTGTTGTCATTGCTAATGAATTCTGAAGCATAGAGAGAAGCATTATAGAGAGTGTTGGAACAAGCTTATGTTGAGCATGATGTTATTGTGGATCAGTTTGACCACATAGTTTCCAACATCACTTCTTGTAATAATCTGAGTTTTTTTGATGAAGAGCTTCCCGAGGAAGGCAGAAATCACAATTTGGCACTACACATTTCGATGAATTGCAAGAATCACACTCTGTCCAATGTGTTGGTTGACACTGGGTCATCGCTGAACGTGTTACCAAAGTCAACTTTGTCAAGACTTTCCTATCAAGGCGCCCCGATGAGGTACATCGGCATAGTTGTTAAAGCGTTTGACAGTTCTCGTAAAACTGTCATTGGAGAAGTGGACCTTCCAGTGAAGATAGGTCTGAGTGATTTCCAAATTACTTTTCAGGTAATGGATATCCACCCGGCCTATAGCTATTTGTTGGGAAGGCCACGGATTCATGAAGCTGGAGCTGTGACATCTACTATACACCAGACGTTGAAATTCGTAAAGAACGGCAAGCTTGTCGTTGTTGGTGGAGAGAAGGCATTATTGGTGATCCATTTGTCAACTTTCACTTATGTTGATTCTAAGGAGGAAGTTGGAATGTTGTTCCAAGCTTTGTCTATTGTTGATGATTTGAAAAAGACTAGGGCACCCATGTCTTCTTTGAAAGATGAACAAGAGGCTATTCAGGTTGGCAACATTGATAAGTGGGAGAAGTAAACATTGTTAGGCATTTTTCCTGATTATCATCAATGAAATACAATTTTATTCATCCACATCTATGATGTTTTATTTTTACTTTTTGCTTTTTCTGAAAATGGTAATCACAAAAATCATAAACAAATAATAACTTTCCATTTGCATAATATTTGTTTGCACTCCACTTCTCTAAAATCAAAATATCAAATCATTATGCAGGTTGGTTCTCAAACCCATTGAATATAATGATCTTACTCCCTCTCCAAACTTTGATTTCCCTGTGTTTGAAGCCGAGGAAGAGAATGATGATGAAGAAGTATCTAATGAGTTATCCCGTTTGCTTGAGCACGAGGAGAAAGCCATTCATCCATTTGAAGATCAGATTGAATTAGTCAACTTGGGTTCCAAGGATGATGTGAAGGAAGTCAAGATTGGGTCTCAATTGTGTCCAGAGGCTAAGAAGGGGTTGGTTGATCTTCTTCGAGAGTATTCTGATGTGTTTGCCTGGTGTAATACCTCAAAATTTGCCCCCCTCATTCATGCATTCATTTTTAGGTCATTTGACATTTCATATTGCATTTCATCATGTCAATCGGAATTAGATCCAAGAAGCTTGAATATCATCCAAGACACTTTGTGGGTCATATCTGGGTGATCAGTCAACACAAGGGAATGGCTTGAGATACCTCTAACATGTTCAAATGGGGTCTATTCATCAGTCAAAACGTTAATCTTGAAGGAGCAAAAGTTTGTTCATGAGCTGTCATGCTCGCTAGGCGAGCAGAATAGGTCGCCTAGCGAGTCCCAAGAAAAGCCACCAGAATCACCTACGCTCAGAGGAATTTCTTGAACTGTCATGCTCGCTAGGCGAAGCCCACGCGTTTTGAAAATAAAATAAAATAAAATAAAAACGAAAAAAACAAAAATAAAATAAAAAATAAAATAAATAAATAAATAAATAAATAAATAAATAAATAAATAAATAAATAAAATATAACAGAAAAATCTTGGACTTGGACCTCTCTCATTTGAGCCCACAAAGCCACGAAAATCAGGTTATAAATTCTATAAAAAATTCAGTGGAAAAACCCTGGAGAGATTCTAACTAATTCAGAGCAACCTCCAGAGACTGAAGGGAACTCATCTGCAAAGAACCAATTCCCTCTCATATAAACCCTAAGATTGTTCTGCAAAGCCAACAGTGCAATTCAATTTCAATCGATCCTCCCCAATCAGGTATGCCCTATTTCCACTACTTTATACTTTCAACCTGACATTTCTGAATGTATGAGGTATTATGGGTGAATTTGGAAGAGTGGGTATCGTTAGGTTTTGCATGTGGGCACATGTTTTAGTATGTATGTCATGCCTTGATGTGTGGATCCTTGCCCCCTGACTTTGAATTTTGATACCCTTTTGATGCATGTGTTTGACAAGAGGTTTAGGCCTCCTACACTTGGTTGCTTTTTGTGAGCTCTTTTTGTGAATTTTAATGGCATGATTCATATGGTTACATTTTGATTTGGGGAAACTCTTGATTGCACCCCATCTTGTCACTCTAACCTGTTTGTTGAGTTTTTTGTGAGGGCTCACATGACTCCTGAAAGGATAGCTTGCTTGGCATTCCACTTTATTTGTGGGATACCATTTGGAGATTTATTCCGATTACCTGTATTGACTTGCTTTCTTTGATGGTGCCAGCTCGAGAGATCTCTGGATTTCTTATTTCTTTAGCTGTTATTACTTCAGATCTTTATCCGTGTGGTAGACCTCTTGATCCCTCTATCTTTCTCGCATTTTACTGCTTTCTTAGCTGGAAGACCTCGATAGGAGACAATGTTTTCTTTTGTTTGTTTACTTTTGTGCCCAAAGACCTCCAAAAGGAGGCACCAGTGCTAAAGACCTCCACGAAGAGGCAATTGACGGATAAAAGAGATTAGTAATCAATCCCCTGTTATTCAGTGTGTCGTTCTTTATGCTCGCACTACGTGCTGATGCTTCAGAACAAAAGCCCAAGATCTTTTGTCCGGTCAGTCAGTGGAGAGGGTTCCACCTTTCTGAATCCCCACTTTTTGTCATGAGCTCACCCTGTCCAGGGTTAAGAGCTATGAGGTCTTATCCTCATTACCCTTTTGATCTCCTCACCCTGACGTTCAATGTCAGTGGTTAAGAGCACATTTGATTACCTATTCCATGGCTTGTTTGTCGAGGTTGATATGACCCCTCTTGACTAAAGCCCTACCCATGTAGGTTTGAGCCCCCTTGATGACATTTTACTTTATGCATGTTTGTTTTGTATGGTGTGATCGTCTCCCCATAGGATTGCTAGGCTTCGTATAGTCTCTCGTTTGCATGTCAATTAAGGTAGCATTGTTCCTTCGTCTAGGACCTCCTTTTTTGCATGAGCACTCCTAAAACCCAAACAAACTCATTGATTTTTCTTCTCCTAAGAACACGTTAACTCCTTCTACTACAGGCGAGTAAGTCTCCAAAGGTCGAGCATCCGGTAGATTGCGTAGTAACGTCGTTCATCTAAAAAACACAACCCTTAACCCGTAGTTAGCCGAACTACGATTTGCTCTGATTCTCATTCCAGATGAGATACGTAGGCATAAGACGCGATGTCTTAGTGAGCACACTCCTCTTTAGCCCATAGGCAGCCGAGCTACGA
This sequence comes from Lathyrus oleraceus, assembly GCF_024323335.1. Taxonomy (NCBI): domain Eukaryota; kingdom Viridiplantae; phylum Streptophyta; class Magnoliopsida; order Fabales; family Fabaceae; genus Lathyrus; species Lathyrus oleraceus. The sequence continues at coordinate 306,631,009 of NC_066580.1, forward strand.
AGACTCTGATTCTCATATCCAGATGAGATACGTATGCAGTGGATGCGATATCCGTGCGATTCATTTTCTTTTGACCCCCTCTTTTAGCAAATAATACATTAGATAAACCCACACCTTTTAGACAAGAACAACAAAAGTGGATCCCGTAGAGTACTACGGATGCGTAGGGGTGCTAATACCTTCCCTTCGCATAATCGACTCCCGAACCCAAGATTTGGTTGCGAGACCTTGTCTTTTCCTTTCCTTTTTTCCAAGTTTACTTCGAGCGTTTCCTTTCCCTCCTTTGGGAGAAATAACGCACGGTGGTGACTCTTTTGTCATTTCTTTCTCGCCGGTTGTTTTTTCGCATCTCCTTTTTCAGGTTGCGACACCTGGCGACTCTGCTGGGGACCCTGGTTTCCCTGAGCGAGTCCCTCCTAGCTTTTGTAGGTTGTATGTTTATTGGGTGTTCATTCTTTTGTACAATTATTTATTTTCCGTCATTTACCTTCTTCATTTCATTGTGTACATATCATTGCTGTATCTGTTGGCTCTGCTGTTGGTTTGTTTGTTTGTTGGAATGGGGTGTTCTATGAGAGATAAGCCCATTACCCAGGCTTGAGTGTACACACAGGTTTTAGAGTGGATAGTCATGAGGCTTGCGTGGCGTGTTGCTACGTTAAGTCGTTCATGAAGACCCACATCCAGACGAGGTTTCTTTTGGATATATTATGTCCTATGGGTGTTCCATAACGGCAGATGTTCCTCTAGAAATCGTCGACTCTGGTGACCATTTCCCGAGAACTCAGTCGAGGCCTCTCCTCCGAGACGTGATTATGTTAGCTCTGGTGGGCGCATTCTCGCTGATCAATCTGAGGACCCCGAGACTGGGAACTTGCTATTAGGATGTCCTGTTGAGGGGAGTCAATGGAGGTCTTTTATCCCGTAATAATGCCAAACCTTCAGTGGTAAACGTATTATTCTCGACTGAAGGGCCGAAGCTGACAAACTTCTGTTCTTAGAACCTACCAGCGAGGGGCGGGCTAAATTCAGGAAACCTTAACCTCCAACTAACCCGGTTTTCTGGAGCAGAGTTCTGATCTTGTATTACATTCTTCAGTGGGTTTCTCTTTAGACAGTGCAACCCAACAAATATTCAAGCGGATCCAACAATCCTGATTCCCATGTCACTGCATTGCATCACATCGTTTTGCATTCACATCATTGCATCACATCGTTTTGCATTCACATCATTGCATCACATCATTTTGCATTCATATCATTTAACACATGTTTATCTATTCCCAGGGGTTTATATCTTCTTCTTGATTCTAGTCGGGGTTTTCTTCTTACTCCGTTTATCAAATGTGAGACTGGAATTAAGGGGTTAGAATACCCTTTGGAACTGATAAACATGTCATTGCATTGGCATATTCGTCAGTATCTCTTGCATAACAGGTACCGATGTGGTGTTCTCATATTATTTGGTGTTCCACTAGCAGGATAGCTGACTCAGGCATTCACCGGTACGGTACCCGCAGAAACCACCAGAGAGTAATGGAAAGCCTACAAGCAGAGCTCGCCGAGATGAAGATCCGCATGAACCAATTCATGGATGTGGTTCAAGGGGTGGCTCAGGGACAACAAGAGTTCAGGTAGATGATGCAGAGGAATCCCGCCACTACTCAACCAGAGACGTTGACAGATCCTCCAGCTGGAGAGGTTAACGGACCCAGTGGACCGGGGCCTACCTTGATCCTACATGTCACCTCCGGTCAACAACCCGTCCATGATGACCAGGAGGATCAGCTCCCCTTGCTTCAGGAAGACTTTGGAATGAGTCATGGTATGGACCCCATGTTTCGGAGACTGGAAGAGAGGTTGAAGGCAGTGGAAGGACAGAATCCTCTGGGAGTAGACGTTGCTGACTTGGGATTGGTCCCAGGCGTGAGGGTGCCACCGAAATTCAAGGTCCCGATATTCGACAAATACAGCGGCAACTCTTGCCCAAAGACCCATGTGCAAGCCTACTTCCGTAAAATGGTTGCATACTCTGATGATGAAAAGTTGCTTATGTACTTTTTCCAGGATAGCCTAGCTAGGGCATCCCTGGAATGGTATATGAGGCTGGACAGAGCCCACATCCGCTGCTGGAGGGATTTGGCTGAGGCTTTCGTGAAGCAGTATCAGTATAATGCAGACATGGCTCCGGACATAACTCAACTTTAGAATCTGTCTCTTAAAGGCAATGAGTGCTTCAGGGAATATGCTCAACGCTGGAGGGAGACAGCTTCCCGTGTTCAACCTCCTATGTTGGAGAAGGAAATGGCTAACATGTTCATGAACACTCTACCCGAACCTTATTTGGAGCGCCTGGTGGGTTGCAATGCCTCCAACTTTGCTGATGTAGTCTCTACCGGAGAGAGGGTGGAGAATTACCTGAAGACATACAAGACCCAAAGTGGAGGTGGATCTTCATCAGGGGTGAAGAAGCCGTTCATTCAGGGACAGAAGAGGAGAGAAGAGGATGCAAGTGCCATATCTTCTTATCAGAACAGGGATAACCGGAGGAATAACTTTCAGAACTATCATCAGCAACCGTATGTTGCGGCTGTGACCATTCCAGCTGCAGCACCACTACAACAACAACAACCGGGTAACAGACCCGCCTATCAACAGAGGCAGAGGATGATGGACCGGCGTTTCGACACTCTTCCAATGTCGTACGCTTAGCTACTTTCTAGTCTTCAACAACTACAACTTGTGCAGTTACGCACTCTGGCTCCTCCCGTTGGTAGACTTCCGATGGGTTACGACGCCAACGCTAGGTGTAGCTTCCACTCTGGGGCACCTGGCCACAATATTGAGAACTGCAAAGCTTTTAAGCACGTAGTTCAGGACCTCATAGATTCAAAGGCCATCGACCTTGCACCGACTCCGAATGTCGTCAACAATCCCATGCCCCAGCATGGTGGTGCAAATGTTAATATGATGGAAGGGGAAGCCAGATCCGTCAAAAATATGTTGAAGATGAAGACTCCGTTGTCGGATATCAAGGGATACTTGTTGAAGGCCGATGTTTTCCCCGGTTGTGGGAAGGGTTGTTTGGATTGTGCTACTCAGAGTGGAGGTTATTTGAAGCTACAACAGAGTATCCAGGTCTTGCTCGACAAAAGTATCCTCCAGGTTGAAGATTTGTCTGTCCAAGAGTCTGCGGAAGGGGTTGAGGAAGAAGTGTTTGAAGATGCTACTGATGAATTCGCAGATGTTGTTCCTACTGATTCTGTAACCCATGGTGATGTATTTAATTTTTCCAATGTGGTTGATTCTGATGTAATTGAACTTGATTCCGATGTTTCGGATGTGTGTACTTCAACACTTCAGACTCGTCAGGGGCCGATTACTTTCTCCAGCGCTGGCGTCATCCAATATGGCCAGGTCTCTGCGGTCAACGATGAAGATGGGGATAATGATTGCGACATCGATAACTGGGTGCGTCCGAGGATCCCGGGTGAAGTCATCAATAATTGGTCTTCTGAGGAGATTGTCCAAGTCACTTTTCTGGAGGAGTAATTTTCTTTGTTTGTTCATGCATATCCAAGTCTTACGTTCCGCCCAAGGCGTAATGACTCATTGTAGGGCTCATCTATGTGGATACTTGCATTTTTTTATCATAAATAAAGGACGTCTTTTTGCATTCAAATATTTTGTTCACTGTCTTTCAATTTTTGCAGTTTTCAAAAATCAAAAAAATATATTTGGCAATGTTTTATTTAGTTTTCATTCCTTGTTCACACTCATAAGCACATACCATCACTCATGCAGATGCACATCACCGGGTCCTATTGATAACAGTTCTTCTATGGCTCGCTTCGACTTTGAAAATCCAATCTTTCAAGCTGAAGAAGAGGGTGATGAAGACTGTGAACTCCCTGAAGAACTCGCCAGGTTATTAGAACAAGAGAAAAGGGTCATTCAACCGTATCAAGAGTCTACTGAAGTGATTAATCTTGGCACCGAGGACGTCAAGAGAGAAATCAAGATAGGGGTTGCTTTGGAAGATAATGTGAAGAAGGGGTTGATTGAATTGCTGCAAGAGTATGTTGACATCTTCGCCTGGTCTTATCAGGACATGCCAGGGCTTGACACAGATATTGTGGTACACCGTTTGCCTCTCAAAGAAGGTTGTCCTCCGGTCAAGCAGAAGCTCAGAAGAACAAGACCAGAGATGGCTGTCAAGATAAAGGAAGAAATGCAAAACAGTTGGATGCAGGGTTTCTAGCAGTCACAAATTATCCGCCATGGGTTGCAAATATCGTTCCAGTACCTAAGAAGGATGGAAAGGTACGGATGTGTGTTGCCTACCGGGATCTGAACAGAGCTAGTCCTAAAGATGATTTCCCATTACCTCACTGTAACACCTCAAAATTTACCCTCCTCTCTTGGGACTAGCTTAGCATATTGCATTTTATTTTGTAGGTCCTTAGTCGTTGCATCTTTGCATATCATGTGGAAACAATAAGCAAGTCATCCTCCTAAGTCTTGCTCAGAAGATAAAGAGGTTAAAAGATTCAAGCTTGAGGGTCTCATGAATTGATCACTAGCCACCTGAGGGTTTGTGCTTTAATTAGGGTTTCTTGGTTCCTCAAGGAGATTGGGAATTATCTTGGTTGAAATGGTACATCATCATCATCATGGTCTTATCATCACCAGGAGGTTCATTGTGCCTGATCATGTTCCTTGGGATTAGGGTTTTGACCTCTGGTCAACCCTAATCAGTTGAATTGTGCCAATCAGGGTTTTGCAAGGAGATGGGGTCTTTGTGGAGATGGGGATCATCATATGTGTTTTATTGAGCTTGTGTAAGCTAGGGTTTCATTTTGGAGCCATTTCATCAGGAGATTGAGGCTCAAATTCATCTGTGCATGACCAAGTCAACAGAAGTCAACAGAAGTCAACCACAAGTCAACTGTTGGATTTGGAGGTGGGAAGTGGTTAGAAATACTTCATTCATGTTCAAACAAGTCTCATTTGACATTTCAAACATCAACATGGAAGAAAATAAAGTCAGGACAAAACTTTCCAAAAATGGAAAGTGACTTGTAATTTGAAATTGCCAAAAATGGAAAGGTTTTCTCCTCAAGATTACATCATCAAAAATGCTTCAAATGAAATTTTGTTGAACATGAAAGTTGTAGATCTTGTTCTCCCATTTCCAAAAAGTCCAAGATCATGAATTTCTCATGTGTGGTTGAAGAGATATGGACCAAACATGGCCAAGTGAATTTGAACTTCAAGAATGCATAACTTTCACACCAAATGCCCAAATGAAGTGGTTCTTTTTGCAACATTTCTCTCTTGACAGGCACTATCCAAAACATGCATCATAAACCATGCATTTCCATTGCAAAAATATTTGACTTTTCATTTGAATTTTGGAGGGAAAGTGGTAATTTGAAAATTAAGCATTGCTTTCACATGGCACCATTTGCATTTGGTTCAAAATAGCATTTCCAAGTGGATTAAAACAGAATTTCGTGCACTGTTCCATTGCTTTTCTACACATGAGGTGCATTGGCCAATTTGCATAAACACTTGGTTTTCACTAATTACACTTGCTTTGCTTAATTGTGATTAACAAACATGATTAGTACATCATATATATAGCTAAGCATAACAGAAAAACAGATTAACACTTCATAATTCTCAGATCTGAAAAATCTCTTCAAACTTTCTCTCTCAATTTTCATCAAAATTTTGCAAAAGCATTGCCTTGTTCTTGGTTGATTCATCACATAGGAGCATAGTGGAGCATTGTTAGAGCAAGATCCAGAGGAATTCATCAAGATTCGAAGCTGTTGAAGCTCACACTCATCCATGGCAGTTGGAGATTCAAGCAAGATCAAGCTCGATTAACTTCCAATTCTTCATCCATTCATTCATATGAGCATTGAGGAGCATCTGTTTGAGCTTAGCATGGCCTGATTCGAGCAATTTCACTTCTGCATCTTCATTAAGGTCAGAATTCGATTCTCATAATTCATGAAATTGTTATATGCATGTTGTAGATCCTTCATCACTGAGTATACTGAGCTTTAGATCATTGAATTCCATGGAGAAATGAGTTAGTTATGCTAGATGTAAGTTTCATGTGTGAAAATGTATGGCTTCAAATCTTTGAACATAGGATGAATTAGAACAAACCAAGCCTTGATCCTTAATGTATGATGAAAGACGAACACGATGATATAATTGTTTTGCATTTCTGTGCACATGTGTTCTTGAGCGTATGAACATGATGAACTGTATGAAGGAGCTAGGGTTTTGCATTTCCAGAACCAGTTTGATCCACTCCTAGCGCGTTTTGCATGTATTTTTATGTTATTGGACATGTATTGGTCCAACTCAGCTTGGCGTGGCATAATGATTGGCTGATAGCGCATGACCTTGCCACATCAGTTAAGTGAAACGGTGCGTTTCACTAACTGGGCGCGCTCAATTCAAATTTGTGGCCAGTTCGATTCTGGCCGAGGACATTTCAAATTAGGCCTTTAGCATTTTATTTCACTTCTTCATTCATTCATGCCATGCTTCATTCATGTTTTTTTATTTTTCCATTCACTTCAAAAATTCATAAATAAATAAATATACATCCAAATGACATGAGATTTTTGCATCTTGTTCCTAATTGTGTCTACTATTTTTTGATTATTTTTCCACAATTTGTGCCTGGATGTAATTTAATTTGGCCTAGGGTTTGTGTATGCATGTCCAATTTGTACCTTGCTTGCCATATGCTTTGTGAAATGATGAGATTTAATCCAATGCTTTTGAAATTTGGTATGCTTAAACTAGACATCTTGCTGGTCACTTTGGTGTTGAGTTTGCATTTTTAGCATTTGTGGTTGCTGAGTTATGATCCTTTGAATGTAGGTGTGACAATGTGTGTCACACCTTTGCTTGTCCAATTTGATTAATTTCTTTGCCATGCCAAATAAATGCCAAACTATGTGATTTTTTGCATGATGCTTCTTCTGGATGTTAGGATTGCTCATGAATGTTTGTGGAATTTTTGGATTCATTTCTGATTTGTTTGAGATTTTCCTTTCTGGATTGCCATTTGTGCACTTTTGAATAGTCATGAACTTCAATGATTTGTGAAATGCTGGTTGTGTATCCTATGAATGTGAAATTTTGCACATTGATTCTAGACATATTGAAGTTTATTATGGCTTTGGTTTGAGGTCTTTATCATTTGTCAATTCTGTTTTAGGCTTGTGTTAAGTTGATGTAGCAAATTGTGTCCTATTTGAGCTTGTTTGTGCTTACCTTGCCTTATGGAATTTCTTTACCCTGCTTAAACTTGTCCAAATGCCTTGATTTTTGGTGTGATGATCATGTGGTGTGTGCTGTTTAGCCCTGATTTTTCTTGGGATTTATTGAATCATTTTGGAATTAATGTGGATTTGTTCATTCTGTTGCTTCAATGTGCTTCAAACTTACATGCCTTGCCTTATTTGTTTTGTGAAATGAAGTTGGTGAATGATATTGACATGAGACCTTTTGGATTATGTTCTCATTGGATTGTAGTTGATTCATGTCAATTTTCATGTTCTGTTTTGAATTATTTCTTCCTCTTTGACCCTAGGCCTTGTCCTAGTGGTTTGTGCTTATGTTTGAGCTTTGTTTTCAGGATAAGAAGCATATGGCCATGAGGAGATTGATTCACATTGCTTGAGTTGGATTATTTGGTTGATGTTGACTAACCTTGACTTGTTTTGTAGGTTGCTTTTAGCTCATTTGAGTTGAGCTTATGCCTTGCACATTGTAGCATTGCTTGTTTGACTGTATACTGTTGACTGCTGACTATTAACTGTCTGTTTGACTTTTTGAGTTGTATACTGATTGAGTTAGATTGTTTTTAGGTACATTAGTTGCTTAAGTTCTTTGAACTTGCTTTTGCTGTTGCTTGGTTGCTTAACCATTTGAGGTATAACTCTCTGACTTCATGTAGTCTGGAAGACCTGTCCTGTTACTTGGGCAGGCACCTGTCTGAAGCCCTCCTTAAGAGGAAATGCTTGTGAATGTTTATCTTTGTGCCAAGCAGGGAAAGTCCTTTGACAAGGCAATTGGCAGATAAAAGAGATGTGTAATCCATCTCCTGCTATTCAGTGTGTCATCCACTTTGCTCACACACCTTGTGTTGATGCATTGTGGATATTAACCCAAGATCTATGTTGTGTCAGTCATATGTGGAGAAGAGTTCCTACTTTCTGAACTCCCACACTTTCATCTGTTTAAAAGCTCTCCCAGGCCAGGGATAAGAGCTGTGAGGCACACCCCCCACTTCCCATTTCATCTGCTTCACCCTAACTCTCAATGTTAGGGTTAAGAGCTAACATCACCCTGATATAGTGGCTTGTTTGTCGAGGTTGACATGACCCCTTGACTAAAGCCTAACCTTGTGTGAGCCCACTTTGTTTGTATATAGTGTGTGCTAATTGTGTGTATGTTTGCTTTGCCTGTGCTGTTTAGGATAGCTTGGTGCCTGTGCAAGTTAGATAGAAACCTCAACCTAGGACCATTGTGGAATACATGATAACTATTAGGCTCGAGTCAGTCTCCCTTCTAGTTTGTCATTTCCCAGTCTCTGGTTAGGAGAAAGTTTCTTCCCTGTTAAGGGGAACTACGTTGCCCTGATCCTCATACCAGATGAGGTACGTAGGCAGGAGGTCGTATGAGATCTCTCCGGGCACCCTTTTTCTTTTTGTGTGTGTTTGCTTGACAGTAACTAGGCTCGAGTGCCAGACTCCTTAGTAACTTGTTTTGTTGGTTAACCTTCTCGTGTGTGTTAGGATATGGATGTAAGACCAGCGATTGACAGTCCGTATCCTATTGGTGTTTGTTTGTGTGGAGTCTGACGTAAGTCCAGCGATTGGCAGTTGGTTTCCTGTGTGTGTTTGTTGGTTCGGAGTCTGATGTAAGTCCAGCGATTGGCATTCGGTTTCCATGTTTGCCTGTTTGTGTGAGTTTTGTTTCGGCGTGCGTGAGCCGAACTACGGTAGCTCTGATTCTCATTCCAGATGAGATACGTAGGCATAGGATGCGATATCCTAGCGAGCCCTTTCCCCTCTTCTCCCACCTGTGTTGTTTCCAGTGTGTGTGTGTGCATTCTTTTGAGCAGTTTTAGCAACCTTATTCTTTCCTTTTGAGCGTGGATCCCGTCGAGTACGACGGATGCGTAGGGGTGCTAATACCTTCCCTTCGCATAACCGACTCCCGATCCCATCTCTCTTTGGTCGCGAGACCATGTCTTTTCCAGGTTTACTTCGAGTGTTTCCTTTCCCTCTTTGGGATAAATAACGCACTGGTGGCGGCTCTGTTTGTTTTGTTTTATCCCGCCGGTTGTTTTTCGCGGATGCGACACTCACATCGACATTTTGGTGGATAAAACAGCTCAGTTCTCGGTATTCTCCTTCATGGATGGCTTTTCTGGCTATAATCAAATTAAGATGGCACCAGAAGACATGGAGAAGACAACATTCATAACCCCATGGGGCACCTTCTACTACAAGGTGATGCCGTTTGGTCTGAAAAATGCCGGAGCAACATATCAACGAGCGATGGTGACTCTTTTCCATGATATGATTCATCATGAAATCGAGGTTTATGTTGATGATATGATTGCCAAATCTCAGACAGAAGAAGAACATTTGGTGAATTTGCAGAAATTGTTTGAGCGTTTGAGAAAATTCAAGCTGAGGCTTAATCCGAACAAGTGTACTTTTGGGGTGAGATCTGGAAAATTACTGGGTTTTATTGTTAGTGAAAAAGGGATTGAGGTGGATCCGGCCAAAGTGAAAGCGATGCAGGAAATGCCTGAGCCAAGAACAGAGAAACAAATCCGTGGTTTCTTAGGGAGGTTGAACTACATTGCAAGGTTCATCTCTCACCTAACAGCCACATGCGAGCCAATATTCAAATTACTGAGAAAAGATCAGGCTATCAGGTGGAATGATGATTGCCAAAGGGCTTTCGAGAAGATAAAAGAGTATTTGTAGAATCCTCCTATCCTTATGCCTCCGGTCCCAAGGAGACCGCTGATTATGTATTTGACAGTACTAGACAATTCCATGGGTTGTGTTCTCGGTCAACACGACGAGACAGGTAGGAAAGAGCATGCCATCTACTACCTGAGTAAGAAATTCACAGACTGCGAGTCGAGATACTCAACGCTTGAAAAGACATGTTGTGCACTTGCATGGGCTGCTAAGCGTTTGAGACAATACATGCTGACTCACACAACCTTATTGATCTCCAAGATGGATCCAGTCAAGTACATATTCGAGAAGCCAGCTCTCACCGGAAGGGTTGCTCGTTGGTAAATGGTAATGACAGAGTACGATATCCAGCATACATCCCAGAAAGCCATCAAAGGGAGTATTCTGTCAGACTATCTTGCTCAGCAGCCGATTGATGATTATGAGCCGATGAAGTTTGATTTTCCAGATGAAGACATCATGTTCCTCAAGATGAAAGCCTGTGAAGAGCCAGTTGTTGAGGAGGGACCTGATCCAGACGAAAAGTGGACTTTGTTGTTTGATGGGGCTGTCAATGCCAGAGGAAGTGGAATTGGCGTTGTCATTACTACTCCGAAAGATGCCCATATGCCTTTCACCGCTCGTCTGACTTTTGAGTGCACCAATAATAAAGCTGAGTATGAAGCCTGTATCTTGGGTATTGAGCAAGCCATTGATTTGAGAATCAAGACTCTGGACATTTTCGGAGATTCAGCTCTAGTGGTAAATCAAGTGAATGGTGATTGGAACACCCTCCAGCCCAATCTGGTCCCTTACAGAGATTACACGAGAAGATTGTTGACTTTCTTCACAACAGTGAAGCTGTATCACATACCTCGTGATGAGAACCAGATGGCAGATGCTCTTGCCACTCTATCCTCCATGATCAACGTGATTCGGTGGAACCACGCTCCCAGGATCGATGTGATGCGCCTCGACAGGGCCGCGTATGTGTTTGCTGCTGAACTGGTAGTTGACGACAAGCCCTGGTATCACGACATCAAGTGCTTTCTGAAGAATCAAGAGTACCCTGCAGGGGCATCCAACAATGATAGAAAGACTTTGAGAAGAATGACAGGCAGTTTCTTCTTGAACAAAGACGACGTGCTGTATAAGAGGAACTTCGACATGGTTTTGCTCAGATGCGTGGATAGACACGAAGCAGACATGTTAATGCAGGAAGTTCATGAAGGCTCCTTCGGTACTAATGCCGGCGGACATGCAATGGCTAAGAAATTATTGAGAGCGGGATATTACTGGATGACCATGGAATCTGATTGTTTCAAATATGCTCGGAAGTGTCATAAATTCCAGATTTATGCTGATAAGGTACACGTGCCGCCAAATCCTTTGAATGTGATGTCTTCGCCGTGGCCTTTTGCTATGTGGGGCATCGATATGATTGGAAAGATTGAGCCGACCGCCTCCAATGGGCATCGCTTCATCCTTGTTGCCATCGACTATTTCACCAAGTGGGTCGAAGCAGCATCGTTCGCGAATGTCACCAGACATGTGGTTGCCCGTTTCATCAAGAAAGAAATCATTTGTCGCTATGGGATTCCCGAAAGAATCATTACTGGTAATGGTTCTAATCTCAACAACAAAATGATGAAGGAGTTGTGCCAGAACTTCAACATTCAGCATCACAATTCTTCCCCTTAGCGCCCTAAGATGAACGGTGTTGTTGAGGCGGCAAATAAGAACATAAAGAAGATTGTGCAGAAGATGGTCGTCACGTACAGAGATTGGCATGAGATGCTACCCTTCGCCTTGCATGGGTACCGTACTTCAGTACGTACATCGACCGGGGCAACCCCTTACTCCCTTGTGTATGGTATGGAAGCAGTCCTACCTGTTGAAGTGGAGATTCCTTCTCTAAGAGTCCTGTTGGATGTCAAGTTAGACGAAGCTGAATGGATTCGGACAAGGTTGAATGAGTTGAGTCTTATCGAAGAGAAGCGAATGGCAGCCATTTGTCATGGGCAGTTGTATCAGAGTCGGATGAAGAAAGCCTTTGATCAGAAAGTGCGTCCTCGATGCTTCCAGGTCGGAGATTTGGTGTTGAAAAGGATCCTTCCTCCTCAGACAGATCACAGGGGCAAGTGGACTCCTAACTATGATGGACCGTATATTGTCACCAAGGTTTTTGATGGTGGGGCCTTAATGCTTGCAACTATGGATGGTGAAAACTTCACTTCCCCTGTGAACTCAGACGCAGTTAAAAAATACTTCGCATAAAATAGACCCGCTGGACAGTAAAAAGAATAGTCCAGGCAAAAATGGGCATCCCGACGAACCAAGAAAATGAAAAGGTTCGGGAAAAAATTAGGGATTAAAAATGAAAAGATCGTACACCCGGTAAGTTGAAAACCTGAAAAGGCAACTTAGGCAAAAATGGGTATCCCGGTGGATTGAAAACCCGAAAAGGGCGATCCAGGCAAAAGTTAGGGATTAAACGAATGACTGCGTTCTGAGTAGTTCTGAATCTCATCTCGTGTCAATGACTGGAAACTTTTGAAGGATAGGAAACAGTCCAATCACTCTTTTCAGAAAGTTGATCATCTGGAGGATCTTGAAGACGATCGAGTCATAGAAGAATTGGAACCCAATAGAAATCCATTTCACATTGCCATTAGATTAATTTCTGTTTTTATCTTTTGTGCGATTACCTCTTTCCAGGGATTGCTTCCTGATGTAAATGCCTATTCAGAGGCCATTCAATCAATAAAATCATGTTATTCAATATATCTCTGTTTTCATTTTCATTTTACTGTTTTGTTTGCAAAAATGACGTCCGAATTTTTGATAAACATTGCATCATGAAACATAAGAGCTTTACAGGTACATGCTTAATAAACATTTAAAATTGCTGTAAATGTTAAGTGCTTTAGATCGTCTATTCAGAACAGGTACCCTCGGCGCATTTCCTTAAGGTTCCCAGCCGATGATCGCGAATGTTTTCCCCCAACAGTCGAAGTTGGTATCTTACCCCTGCAGAGCTGATCAGAGCATTAGATTCTTCTATCCCCAGAAGGCTCTCACTGCTGTACCTCCCCCAAGCGGTTGTTTCAGAATATACACTCCCCAGTAAAGTTGACAGTGCCAGACTATATATCCCCAGCGGAGTTGACAGTGCTAGACTGTATCTTCCCAGCAGAAGCGGCTGCTCCTCAGGGTTCGATGCCAGATCGATGATTTTGACGCCATATCCATGGTCTTTTTCCTTGAAGCAGAATCTCGGTACCGTATCGGTGTTTGCTTCCCCTGCTAAGTCGTCTCTCTCGCAGATTATGGTTGCCAGAACCACTATCGCTTTCCCCAACAGCAGGTTTTCAGTGCCGTTCTCTCCCCAGTCAGAGTCTCGGTATTTCGTCATTGCTAGAACACCGTGTGGCGGGTCATTTCCCCACAGAGTTCTTTACGCTGTGCATCTCCAACAACCTTGCCAGGGTCCAGAAGATGGTGATCATTTCCCCAGCAAATTCCCTTGCCTCGACTTGGCATTCTACCCAGCATTTCGCATCCCTGCATGTAGAATCATATTGCATTGCATCCTCCTAAATCGCGTAGCATTTCCATTTTCATGGAGCATTACGCCATTGAAAAATTCAAACATATGCATGTAAGCATAAAACATTCTCGGTATCCCAAGTGATAAGCCAGAAGTTGTTTCTAGTACTCAGACTGAAGATTGTTCATGACTTACCTTTATTATCCCCAACAAGTGTCATTGGCCCATGCGCCACCTCTATTATCTTTCCCTATTTCTGCCGATGCTGACAGGCATGAAGTTTTTCCGGTATTCAGATCGAAGTGGCATTCAGGCCAATTTTCTGATGTTCAGATCGAAGAAGTTTCCGACATTCAGGTCGATGCAACTTGTGGCCTTCAGGCCAGTTTCCGGTATTCAGACCAAAGTGGCATTTAGGCCAGTTTCCCGTATTCAGACCGAAGTGGCGTTCAGGCCAGTTTTCCGATGTTTAGATCGAAGAAGTTTCCGACGTTCAGGTCGATGCAACTTGCGGCATTCAGGCCAGTTTCCGGTTATCAGACCGAAGTGGCATTCAGGCCAATTTCCGGTATTCAGACCGAAGTGGCGTTCAGGCCAGTTTTCCGATGTTCAGATCGAAGAAGTTTCTGACGTTCAGGTCGATGCAACTTGCGGCATTCAGGCCAGTTTCTGGTATCAGACCGAAGTGGCATTCAGGCCAGTTTCCGGTATTCAGACCGAAGTGGCGTTCAGGCCAGTTTTCCGATGTTCAGATCGAAGAAGTTTCCGACGTTCAGGTCGATGCAACTTGCGGCATTCAGGCCAGTTTTCCGATGTTCAGATCGAAGAAGTTTCCGACATTCAGGTCGATGCAACTTGTGGCATTCAGGCCAGTTTCCGGTATTCAGACCGAAGTGGCATTCAGGCCAATTTCCGGTATTCAGATCGAAGTGGCGTTCAGGCCAGTTTTCGGATGTTCATATCAAAGAAGTTTCCGACATTCAGGTCGACACAACTTGTGGCATTCAGGCCAGCCTCTCGGTGTTCAGACCAATATTAATAATCTCATATCTTCCGATGTTCAGATCGAAGTCATTTCCAGTATTCAGACTGATGAGCGGCATTCAGGCCATGGTTATTTTTGTGTTACCATTTATTTTGGTATCCAGGTTAACATTCTTTTTCGGTATTCAGATTGACTCTCACCGTACCAGACAGATTCTTCTTTCAAGACCACCTCTTTGCCGATTCTGACAGGCATTGTTACTTCACTTCACTTCAGTGCAAATTTTCGGGCTTTTATTGTATTCAATCCCTTGATACCTCGAAAGTGCGAAAGCCGCTGCTATCTTCCTTTCGGGTCTCCAGTTGATTGAATAGGGGCAGCTGTAATACCTTAAAATTTGCCGCTCTCATTCATGCATTCATTTTTAGGTCATTTAACATTTCATATTGCATTTCATCATGTCAATCGGAATTAGATCTGAGAAGCTTGAATATCATCCAAGACACTTTGTGGGTCCTATCTGGGTGATCAGTCAACACAAGGGAATGGCTTGAGATACCTCCAACATGTTCAAATGGGGTCTATTCATCAGTCAAAACGTTAATCTTGAAGGAGCAAAAGTTTGTTCATGAGCTGTCATGCTCGCTAGGCGAACAGAATAGGTTGCCTAACGAGTCCCAAGAAAAGCCACCAGAATCACCTACGCTCAGAGGAATTTCTTGAACTGTCATGCTCGCTAGGCGAAGCCCACGCGTTTTGAAAATAAAAAAAATAAAAAAGAAATAAAAAAAATGAAAAAAAATAAAAAATAAAATAAAAAAATAAAGTAAAATAAATAAATAAAAATAAATAAAAAATAAAAAATAAAAAAACGAAAAAAAATAAAAAAAAATAAAAAAAAAATATAACAGAAAAATCTTGGACTTGGACCTCTCTCATTTGAGCCCACAAAGCCACGAAAATCAGGTTATAAATTCAAAAAAAAATTCAGTGGAAAAACCCTGGAGAGATTCTAACTAATTCAGAGCAACCTACAGAGACTGAAGGGAACTCATCTGCAAAGAACCAATTCCCTCTCATATAAACCCTAAGATTGTTCTGCAAAGCCAACAGTGCAATTCAATTTCAATCGATCCTCCCCAATCAGGTATGCCCTATTTCCACTACTTTATACTTTCAACCTGAAATTTCTGAATGTATGAGGTATTATGGGTGAATTTGGAAGAGTGGGTATCGTTAGGTTTTGCATGTGGGCACATGTTTTAGTATGTATGTCATGCCTTGATGTGTGGATCCTTGCCCCCTGACTTTGAATTTTGATACCCTTTTGATGCATGTGTTTGACAAGAGGTTTAGGCCTCCTACACTTGGTTGCTTTTTGTGAGCTCTTTTTGTGAATTTTAATGGCATGATTCATGTGGTTACATTTTGATTTGGGGCAACTCTTGATTGCACCCCATCTTGTCACTCTAACCTGTTTGTTGAGTTTTTTGTGAGGGCTCAAATGACTCCTGAAAGGATAGCTTGCTTGGCATTCCACTTTATTTGTGGGATACCATTTGGAGATTTATTCCGATTACCTGTATTGACTTGCTTTCTTTGATGGTGCCAGCTCGAGAGATCTCTGGATTTCTTATTTCTTTAGCTGTTATTACTTCAGATCTTTATCTGTGTGGTAGACCTCTTGATCCCTTTATCTTTCCCGCATTTTACTGCTTTCTTAGCTGGAAGACCTCGATAGGAGGCAATGTTTTCTTTTGTTTGTTTACTTTTGTGCCCAAAGACCTCCAAAAGGAGGCACCAGTGCTAAAGACCTCCACGAAGAGGCAATTGACGGATAAAAGGGATTAGTAATCAATCCCCCGTTATTCAGTGTGTCGTTCTTTATGCTCGCACTACGTGCTTATGCTTCAGAACAAAAGCCCAAGATCTTTTGTCCGGTCAGTCAGTGGAGAGGGTTCCACCTTTCTGAATCCCCACTTTTTGTCATGAGCTCACCCTGTCCAGGATTAAGAGCTATGAGGTCTTATCCTCATTACCCTTTTGATCTCCTCACCCTGACGTTCAATGTCAGTGGTTAAGAGCCCATTTGATTACCTATTCCATGGCTTATTTGTCGAGGTTGATATGACCCCTCTTGACTAAAGCCCTACCCATGTAGGTTTGAGCCCCCTTGGTGGCATTTTACTTTATGCATGTTTGTTTTGTATGGTGTGATCGTCTCCCCATAGGATTGCTAGGCTTCGTATAGTCTCTCGTTTGCATGTCAATTAAGGTAGCACTGTTCCTTCGTCTAGGACCTCCTTCTTTGCATGAGCATTCCTAAAACCCAAACAAACTCATTGATTTTTCTTCTCCAAAGAACACGTCAACTCCTTCTACTACAGGCGAGTAAGTCTCCAAAGGTCGAGCATCCGGTAGATTGCGTAGTAATGTCGTTCATCTAAAAAACACAACCCTTAACCCGTAGTTAGCCGAACTATGGTTTGCTCTGATTCTCATTCCAGATGAGATACTTAGGCATAAGACGCGATGTCTTAGCGAGCACACTCCTCTTTAGCCCATAGGCAGCCGAGCTACGAAGACTCCGATTCTCATATCAAGATGAGATACGTATGCAGTGGATGCGATATCTGTGCAAGTCATTTTCTTTTGACCCCCTCTTTTAGCAAATAGTACATTAGATAAACCCACACCTTTTAGACAAGAACAACAAAAGTGGATCCCGTAGAGTACTACGGATGCGTAGGGGTGCTAATACCTTCCCTTCGCATAATCGACTCCCGAACCCAAGATTTGGTTGCGAGACCTTGTCTTTTCCTTTCCTTTTTTCCAGGTTTACTTCGAGCGTTTCCTTTCCCTCCTTTGGGATAAATAACGTACGGTGGCGACTCTTCTGTCATTTCTTTCTCGCCGATTGTTTTTTTGCATCTCCTTTTTCAGGTTGCGACACCTGGTCCTATCAAGATATGCTTAGTTTGGATTATGAGATTGTGGAGCATAGATTTTCGTTAAAGCCAAAATGCTCGTCGGTCAAGAAGAAGTTAAGAATAACTCATCCTGATATAGCAGTGAAAATTAAGGAGGAAGTGCAGAAGAAGATTGATGCTGGTTTTCTTGTTACCTCTGAGTATCCGCAGTGGGTAGCCAATATCGTGTCTGTTCCAAAGAAAGATGGAAAAGTCTACATGTGTGTTGATTAAAGAGATTTAATAAAGCCAGCCCGAAAGATGATTTCCCTCTGCCACATATTGATATGTTGGTAGACAATACAGCTAAATTCAAAGTCTTCTTATTTATGAATGGATTTTCCGGTTATAATTATATCAAGATGGCACCTGAAGATATGGAGAAGACCATGTTCATTAAACCCTGGGAACATTCTGTTATAGAGTGATGCTTTTCGTTTTAAAGAATTTTGGTGCGACGTACCAGAGAGTTATGACCACTCTTTTTCATGATATGATGCATAAAGAAATTGAAGTATATGTTGATGATATGATTGCTAAATCAAGTGATGAAGAAGAACATGTTGAGCATTTATTGAAGTTATTCCAGCGTTTGAGGAAGTACAAACTCTTCTTGAATCCCAATAAGTGTACTTTTGGTGTTCGTTCTGGTAAGTTGTTGGGATTTATTGTCAACGAGAAGGGTATTGAGGTTGATCTTGCCAAGGTCAAAGCAATACAAGAGATGCATGAGCCCAAAACTGAGAAGCAAGTCAGGGGTTTTCTCGGCCGCTTGAATTATATCTCAAGATTTATATTGGATATGACTGCGACATGTGCGCGAATATTCAAGCTTCTTCGGAATGATCAAAGAGTATCTTCTTGAGCCTCCGATTTTGTCTCCGCCTGTTGAAGGAAGACCATTGATCATGTATTTGACTATGCTAGAAGAAATTATGGGTTATGTCCTTGGTCAGCAAGATGAATCAAGAAAGAAAGAGTATGCAATTTACTACCTCAGTAAGAAATTCACCGACTGTGAGATTCGATATTCTATGCTTGAAAAGACATGTTGTGCATTGGCTTGGGTTGCTAAGCGTCTGCGCCAGTATATGTTAAATCATTCTACTTGGTTGATATCCAAAGTGGATCCAATCAAATACATTTTTGAGAAGCCTGCTTTAACTGGGAGGATTTCCCGATGGCAGATGTTGTTATCTGAGTATGATATTAAATATCGATCTCAGAAAGCTAGTAAAGGTAGTGTATTGGCTGACCATTTGGCTCACCAACCTATTGAAGATTATCAATCAGTGCGGTATGATTTTGCTGATGAAGAGATTTTGTACTTGAAGATGAAAGATTATGATGAACCATTGCTTGAAGAAGGACCAGAACATGGTTCCCGTTGGGGCATGGTATTTGATGGAGCTGTTAATTCGTATGGTAATGGCATTGGGGAAGTGATTATTACTCCTCACGGAACTCATTTTCCATTTACACCTAGATTGACCTTCAAGGGTACAAACAATATGGCTGAGTATGAAACTTGCATTATGGGGCTTGAAGAGGCCATTGATCTCATAATCAAATATCCTGACATCTATGGAGATTCAACTTTGGTGGTGAATCAGATCAAAGGTGAATGGGAGATGAATCAACCCGATTTGATACCATATAGAGACTATGCGAGGAGAATTTCACCTTTCTTTACAAAGTTTGAGTTTCATCATATCCCTCGAGATGAAAACCGGATGACAGACGCTCTTGCAACGTTGGCTTCTATGATTGTGGTGAATTTTTGGAATCAAGTTCCTAATTTGACTGTGATGCGTCTTGATAGGCCAGCTCATGTGTTTGCTATTGAAGAAATCAAAGATGAAAAGCCATGGTATGATGATATCAAATGTTTCCTCGAAAGTCAGATTTACCCGCCTGGGGCATCTTTGAAAGATAAGAAGACTTTTAGAAGATTAGTTGACAACTTCTACTTGAATGGTGATGTGCTTTACAAGAGAAATTTTGATATGGTTTTGCTCATATGCATGGATAGACACGAAGCAGACCTATTGATGACTGAAGTCCATGAATGTTCCTTTGGTACTCATTCCAATGGACATGATATGGCAAAGAAGATGTTGAGAGCAAGTTACTATTGGCTGACAAAGGAATCTGATTATTTCATGTTTGTGAAGAAATTCCACAAGTGTCAAATTTATGCAGATAATATTCATGTTCCTCCGACACTGTTGAACATCATTTCCTCTCCATGTGGGGAATTGATATGATTTGTGTGGTTGAGCCTAAAGCTTCGAACGAACATCGTTTCATTCTGGTGGCTATCGACTACTTCATAAAGTGGGTTGAAGCGGCATCATATGTGAATGTGACCAAGCAAGTTGTTATAAGGTTTATCAAGAATCATATTATATGTCGTTATTGTGTGCCAAGTAAGATCATTATTGATAATGGATCTAACTTGAACAATAATATGGTGGAAGCCCTTTGCAAAGACTTCAAGATCGCACATTATAATTCTTCTCCCTACATACCTAAGATGAATGGGGTTGTTAAAGCTGCGAATAAGAACATTAAGAAGATTATCCAGAAGATGGTTGTGACATACAAAGATTGGCATGAGATACTCTCATTTTCTTTGCATGGATACCGTACATCCATCCGCACTTCAACAGGGGAAACCCCTTTCTCTCTAGTTTATGGCATGAAAGTTATGCTCCTCATGGAGGTTGAGATCCCATAATTGCGTGTGTTGATGAAAGCCAAGTTGACTGAGGCTGAATAGTGTCAGACCATATATGATCAGTTGAATTTGATTGAAGAGAAGAGATTGACTTCCACGTGTCATTGTCAGTTATATCAGCAGAGAATAAAGAAAGATTTTGATAAGAAGGTCAAGCCTTGTGTGTTCAGAGAAGGTGACCTCGTGCTGAAGAAGATTCTATCTTTCAAACCTGATGCTTGGGGCAAATGGACTCCTAACTATGAAAGCCCATATGTTGTTAAGAGAGCCTTTTTAGGTGGTGCTTTGATTATTACAACTATGGATGGTGAAGAGTTCATTCGTCTTGTGAATGCCGATGCAGTCAAGAAATACTTCTCCTAAAAATAAAAGAACAACTCGCTAAGTTGAAAACCCGAAAGGGCGACTTAGGAAAAAATGAGCGTCTCTGTGGATTGAAAACCCGAAAGGGAAATCCAGGCAAAATTTAGAGATATAAAACAGAAAATTTATCCCGGTAGATTGAGTACTCCACCTTGGGGAAATATAGGCAAAAATTAGGGATTATGGCAAGTAACTGCATTCGACTGATCCTAATCTTTGAGGCAGTTTTGAGCTGTCATTTGGTTCTGGTTCATCATTCTCAACCAAAGACAAGAGCACATTGGACTTCAAAGTTGGTAGGGAGAGTAGTGATTATTATATTTAATGTAGCCCTTTTCCATGTAAATTACCATTCTCAAACTTTGTAAGGATCCATGGAGTCCCACCATTCGCAGACTACCATTCTATTAAATAAAGTTAAGCTTTTATCCAATTATCTCTATTCTTATTTACTTTTGCTAACTAAAATTTAATTTTTATGATGATAATTTTGAAAAAAATTAATGAATAATTATTTTTCTTAAAATAATAAAAGCATTCACTTTAAGGATAATCGATTACAGCAAGGAATGTCAACAACAATCTGAGAATAGGTAAGTCTTGAAGTATGAAGCATTGTTGGTCTTCCCCAAGAATTTGGTTTGGTAACTATTTTCCTCCCTAATAGTTTTCCATTTATCCCCAGCTTGGTCGATGAGTTTCTCCCCGAGTGATTTCTCATCCCTAATAAAATTGGTGGGTCTCATCTCCAGTTGAGCTGATGATTAGTCCACTTTGCAAACCCATATTTCCCATATGAGGTGCTTATGTTTTGTATCCCCCAGTTTTTGATTTGAATGATTGGACCCTGGATATCCGGAACCTCTATTTGGTTTCTAGATCCCCATTTACATTTGTTCGTGTTGCATAACTGCGGCAGTTTCTCCCATGTGTGAGTTAGTTTCGGTTATCTTTGCCTTGGAATTGGTTTATTTCGTAATTTCCAAGAAGAATTTAATGATTATTGAGAAATTTGATGGTCTTTGGTTTGTTCCAACAACTCACAACATCCCCAGCAATTTGCTCGATTCCTTATTCAGAATTTTATCTCTTGTATTCCCCATCGGAATTCATCTTCTGATAGAAGATCCCTCGTTCCCAACAGTATTGGATTCTGATCAGTATTTAATTTCGTCGTCTACAAGGTTGTCTCCCATTCGACATGGTGTTGACTTAAAATTCCCCACAGTGTTGACAATTTGGATCCTCAACAGATCCTTCTCTATCCTCGGCATGTTTGGTTGATCATCCTTCAGTAGTGCTCTCTCTCGCAGAGTTTGTCATGATTGATTGGAAGCATATTCTCCATGTATTTCCCCAGCCAAAGTTGATTTATTCAGAGCTAGATGATTTATTTTCATCCCTAGCAATTTCTCCAGTTGGTGCTTCCATCTTGTTAAGATTAGCCGAGTTTTGTAGTGATGGCTCAAATCATTGTTATTTATATCCTTTGTGCTGTTTTGTCAGCATAATCATAACCATATACATGCATATTCATGCATAAAACACATCAGCGGATATTTCATTGTGCATCTTATCGCATTGATTTTTTCTTTTGGTCCCCTACTTTGGTGATATTGTTTTCCCATGCAGATTCAGTGTGTCTGTACTCCTTCAATTGTAGAGTGTCAGCCCCTTAAGCAAAAAGAGTTTAAACTTTCTCATTCCCCACTAGGTTATTTTCTCGTGGATGACTATTATTTCAGTTTCCTCCCTAGTTTATTATCTGGATGGAACCACTCCCCATGAGTTATATCCTTATTGGGTTGAGTCTTTGATTGACCATTTTTTCTAGTTCCTACCGAGATAGATCTTTTGGTCTCCAAGAGTCTACTACCCAATAACTGATAATATTGGCCTTGATGTTGAATACATTACTGTAAGACCCCAATTTTGACCCTAAGATCCCTCATGCTATCTCATCATATGCATTAGCATTGGGATCACACCTTGGCATCCTCCTTACCCCTTATTCATTAGGTTTGCATTGGGAGAGATCACCAAGTACATTTGATTGTATCATACTTCATTTTTTCTTTGTTTACTAAAAAAATACCAAAAATAAGCCAATGTATAGTTTGTTGCTTTTGTAGGTAGTGCGTATGCTCACCTATGCTCTATCAAGCTCATATTTAGGGTTTAAGACCCTTAATGCAAGGAGCACAATAAAGAAGTGGTTCACCTTGGCTCTAAGCATCATATATGGACCCCCATGATCTTTATATCATCTCACACATATATATGATCCCCCATGAGTCACAAAGATCAAGAGAATGTAAAGCTAGCAAGTTGGTTCATGGTGGTTGACCAGAGAAAGTCAACTAGTCAAAAATGGGGTTCCCTAGACCCTATCTCCTACAATTGTTTGTCATATGATAATGATTCCCAGAGAAACGTTACTCAAAATGACATTCCAAACAACTTTCATGCTGAAGTCAAGAGGTAGTTTTACTTGGAAAATCATTTTTTATGGTGAAAGATTAGAGGTCATTTTGTCTGAACCCTAGTTTGGAGGTCAACTTCCCAAGACCATAACTTGCTCAATTTTCATGATATGAAATCCATTCAAATTTCATGATCAAATTCAAGATGTCTAATTCAATTTTCATGTTTGGAGGAAGTTCAAATTCAACTTGCAAATGCATGTTCCAAGAGGAAGCATTATAGGTCATTTTTGGGCATTACCATTGAAGAAGTGATTTTCCTCAACTTCTAAAATGCATAACTCCTTCATTACAATTCAAAATGAGGTTAAATTTGTGACCAAATTTAATAGGTTTGAAATAGATACAACTTTGATGAAGAAACCTTTCTCATTTGAAGTCCATAGAAAACGTTATTCAAGGTGGAAGAAGTGAACATTTGACTTGGGACTTAGAAAATTTTCAAATATGTTTGATTTCCCAAACTTCCACCTCAAAATTCATCATCATCCAAGCTTCAAATGAAAAGTTATTCAACATGAAAGTTGTTCCCCTTTATCTCACCTTCCCAAAAAGTCCAAGATAATCTCATTTGGATCAAAATTGAGGGACATGCACATGGCTCCATTATGGGGAGTTTTTTTTGGCATGTTTTGAACTCAAATGATCATTCTTCTTTGCATGCTTCCACATGATTAATTCAGTACACTTTGCACAAAAATTGGAAGTGGATTAAATCATTCCTTAGGCCCAAACCATTTCCCATGCACCCATGCAAGAAGGTTTCCAAATTCAAGTGGTGAAAAAATCAAATGCATTGCCTATTTAAACAAGCTCAAGGCTTCAGAATCAAAGAGAACACCTTGCCCAAGCTTTGCTAGACTGATTCAAGCCCCCACTGCCATAGAATTTCTTAAGATTTCTCTTGAAATCGAGCTTGAACTTCATCTTCTGTTTGGAAGTTCAAACTCCAGAAATTCACTTCCCTTTTCATCTCAATTGGCTTCTGCAAGCAAGAGGAAGAGAAAGAAATCAAATCCAGATCAAGATCAAGTGGAATTGGATAAACTCGAAGGTGATTTTTCAGAAACTTCATATCTATGATTCTCTCTCAATTCTTCACCATTCTTTGTGATTTTTGGTTGTTTGAAGTCCTATCAATGTAGGCAAGAAGATTGAGTTGCTTTGAGGTTAAATCGATGCAACTCAGTTCATGATCCTCAAAATTCAAATCCCTGTATCTTTTTATATACTTGGAATTGGAGAAAATTGAGGTCAGATTCGTGCTCCTGAGCATTTTTCCTTCATACTACTACTGTACTCACTTTTCATTTTCCATAAGGTTTTGGTTGGACCAGTCTGGTGGTCCTCACCGAAGAAGATGACCAGAGCCAGGGCTCCGGTGGTGCGCTGGATCAATCCAGGCCATCTGATCCA
Source organism: Lathyrus oleraceus (assembly GCF_024323335.1). NCBI lineage: Eukaryota > Viridiplantae > Streptophyta > Magnoliopsida > Fabales > Fabaceae > Lathyrus > Lathyrus oleraceus. The sequence continues at coordinate 306,655,534 of NC_066580.1, forward strand.
TTTGAAATGTTTTAATCCCACGCGTCCAAACTGATTACCATGCCTGCATCGCATTTGACTAGTGACCATATGGAACGCGCGCTCTTGGCCATCTGATCTGCCACCTCAATTAATGACGGAGATTAGATGGCCCTTGTTTTTTTGTTTTTCTGATTTTTCATTTAATCCTTTTATTTTGATTAATTCATATTAATTTCAAATATTTTCCTCTTTCATTTTCTGAATTAAAATTATTTTTTAGATTAATTTTGATATTTTTCATGATTTTATTATTTTTGTGCATATTTTTAATTGTTTAAAAATACTTTTGACTTTTCAAAAATTATGAAATTTTTTGTCTAAGGTCCTTTGGCCTTGTTTGACCTAGGATAAATCTCTTGGCCATTTATTTGGTGTTTTGAAGAGATTTTAGGTTTTTGATCAAACATAATCCAATTTAATGCATTTTTAATTGATTAATTGTGTAGAAATTATGTTGAGCTATTTTTATTGACTTGTGAAGTTTGACTATGTGTTTGGGCCTCGGTCAAGGTTGATTTGGCATTTGTTGGATTAAAATCATTGGATTTAGGGGATTGATGAAATGTACATTTCATCTCCCAAAATGAATGAATGATTTTCATTTGATAAAACTCCTCCCATGACCAATTTGTGTTTGTCTCATCTGCCTTCCCTCTTCATCTTCAATCCCATTCTATCCCATCCCTTTCATTTACCAATGAAGTCTCAATATCCTAAGGCTAATTGGTTTATCAATAACTTTGTGTTAGATGAACCAATACAAGTATGGATGAGATTAGGTCCATCCTTTGATCATTTTCTTTTTGAGTGTGGTATGTTTTAGGAGTATGGTTCATTATGCCATATCTCTAACATGCATTAACACCAAAAAAATTATTTCCCGATCTCAGATAGTTGTGACTTCTAAATAAGTCTAATTACGATTGTTTAACATAGCGCTAAATTTTGACCCAAAGGCATGGCATTCTAGTAAGTGAGATTGTAAGTCTCCCCCCTTTCATGGTATTATGTAGAAACTTGGCCTTTTTTCCTTCCTTTGGAAGATGTCTTGGTTCAAGAATCCATGCTTGTGAATAGAGGGTTGAGTGTTCTCCAAAGAATGACTTAATCAATTGAAAAGTAAAACTTCACTAACATCTAATCAACTAACATTTAACTAACTTTTATTATTCTTACTTTTAATTTCAATTCATTTACTGTATGCCATTTAAGTTCAAGCCATTTACCACTTCATTTGTCATTTTACATATAATTTAACTTGTTTATGTTTATGTCATTTTCACTTTGCTCACTTGAGCCATATATTGTGATTGTCTTTATTAGTTTGTGTATCTTGTTCGTGTTGTGGTCTTAGGACCTTAAAATACTTAATAAACAACAAAAAAATCATAAAAAAAATATTTGTGTGGACTGTTATATTTGATCTGGGCTTTGGACTTAGAATTAGGCAACATCCCCTATGCAAAAGGACTTGGCCAATGCCAACATTTCTGAAACCAAGTTATTGTGATTTGAGCTTTCATCTGATGCAAGTATTGGGATCCACATGAATTCATCTGCTACATGGTCTTGATGCAAATGTTACTTTGAACCTATGTCTAATGCCTTATTTTGAGCCATTCAAGGAGTATGTCATCTGATACATTGGAAGATTAAGAAGAAGATTGTGAAGTTGCTTACTTGGATGTGACTATATTTATTGTATGCCTTGCTCTTCATATTGCTACTTGCTTATTGATATTGCTTGATTTAAAGTCCAAAGGAAAAGTGGGTTTCTATATGACATTCTTGTCTGTTGGATTGCGTCCTATTGGCCAGATCTTCTCAACTCTTAACTTTTAATTTTTGCTTAGGATTAGTCTCTTCATCTCCTCCCATTCTCCTAAATTTCAAATCTCTCACCCCTTTCAAAAAACTTCTTTGCTTGTGATTTCTAAACTTAGACTTCTTTTGCAAATTAGAAACTTTGGCCTTATGCCATTGCATTTTTAAAAAACTCTTTTCTTAAATCAAACTTGTAAATGAATCTAACCATATTGACTTAAAATTTTAAAAGACAAAAAGAACTAACACTCATTCAAACCCTTTCAAGCCCCTTTGTTCCTCTTTTAAATTAAAAATTTGATTAAAAGCAAATCCATTCACTTTGAAATTGTTACCACGAACTACGAGGTTTTGATCCCTCATTTTTATGTTGGTACGTAGACACAAGTCCGAAGGTCTTGTCAAACACAAAAATATAATTAATGAATTCTCTTCTCATCCCACACTCTATTTATTGCAAACATCTTTTATACCAAAACACATACACACATAAAAAAGGGCTCCCTAGGAGTACCTAGGACACTTTGGGTGCTAACACCTTCCCTTTGTGTAACCAACCCATATACCTGTAATCTCTGGCATTTTATTAGTTTTCATTTGAAAACTTCTTATCTTTGGGTTTTGTTTGTACTTTCCCTTTTCCTTTGGAAACAATAAAAGCGCGGTGGCGACTCTGCTGGGGAATAGTCCTTAGTGGGTTTAGCCTATTTTTTTATATGTATATAATTGTATATTTGATGTTTTTGATATTTGTTTTGTGTGATATAATCTGCTTGTTGTGCTTGGTGATCTTTGAGTGGTGAGATAAGTTCTAACCCGAACTTGAGTGCAATTAAGATAGGAGGATAGTATAGTCATGTTCGACTTGTATGGAGTTGTCCTTAACAAGTTGGATTGAGACACATCTACTCAGTGGAGACCCTTTTGGAGCTATTAATGTCACACAAGTTATTTGTGGTTAGGCATTACTTTCTCTGATTTGGGGTCCGAGAAGATGAGGACCATAGAACATTTAACCCGACTTGGCCTATTTAGGACGTAACACAGAGACTGTTTAGGTGTAGACTTGATAACAGTTGTTACACGATACTACACTCGGACAAGTTTCTCTTGAGAATATTATGAGTTGATGAGTCAGTCATCCTAACCTGTAATGTTCGGTAGGTGGAATTAAGACTCTGGGAACCTTTTAGAACATGATCTATAGGTTTTTATCCTCAGTACACTCCTTTAGGATGGTTCTTAACCTGACTCCGTGCTCGTGACTCATAACAAACCCTTGATTCTTGGTTGATCCAATCAAGTCTTGTCAATATTAATGGAACTTGGGTGTTGATACGGTGAAAACCATAATCCACCAAAACGGATGATTGATCTTGGCAATGACTTGATTCATCCCTTGACATTTGTTTGTTTTCCTTGTGTGTGATCCCTTATTTGTGATTATTGAATTCATGCATTCATGAGCATCATGACATTCATCACACGAAAAATAACTTCAAGGAACTGAGGTTTTATATGCAAATATTTTTAGACCATGGATTATGGACGAAGGAACACTAAGAAGCATAGTTTCAGATGTCCTAATTTGAAAGAGCTAAGGAAGTTATCATCCTTTTTATTAGACCCCTTGGACTTCAAACAACGCCATGAGAATCTTTTATCTATGTTAGCTGCTGATGTGGTTGAAGGACTCTTGAGTGTGTTGGTTCAGTTATATGATCCTCTCTACCGTTTATTCACTTTTCCCGATTATCAGCTTATGCCTACGTTAGAGGAGTATGCCCATCTCTTGGGTAATACGTGTTTCTGACAAAGTGCCCTTTAATGGATTGAAGGAGATTCCCATATCTCATATCATAGCTGAAGCTCTTCATCTGAAAAAGTCTAAGATTGAGGCTCATTAGGTTAAGAAATGAGGAATGTTTGGGTTGACTTCTGAGTTCCTCTATGGTTTGGCTTTGTTCCCTAACATTGACGGTTTTGTTGATGTTAACGCCATTAGAATCTTCTTGATTGGGAATCATGTGCCTACTCTGTTGGGTGATATGCACTTCTCTTTGAATTTGAGGAATTCTAAAGGTGGTGGGACTATTGTGTGTTGTGTTCCTCTTCTGTACAAGTGGTTTATTTCGCACTTTCCTCAGACGCCTGCTTTTGTGAAGAACAAGCAATGTCTACGGTGGTCTCAAAGACTTATGTCTATCATTAATGATGCTATTGTTTGGTATGACTTCGCATTGAGTGGCTTGGATATTATTGACAGTTATGGTGAATTCTCTAAAGTACCTCTCCTTGGTACACAAAGAGGAATTAACTACAACCCTTATTTGGCTAGTCGTTAACTTGGGATCCCCTTGAGAGACAAACCTAATAAAACTCAGTTAGAAGGTCTTTTCTATCAAGAGGGTAAAGATACCAACATTTGAAGCAGAAGATGATACATGCTTGGCATAATGTGCATAGGAAAGGAAGATCCAAGCTTGGTCCATGCAACTGTGTAGCTTCGCAAACTTACCCTACTTGGGTGAAGAAGAGAGCTTTGGAGTTGAAGATGTCGTATGCTTGTGAAAGACCTACGTATATGGTTGTGGTTGATCCATTAACTCTCCCTAACCAAGATGTAGAGGAGTTGGAAGACGCACTCGCCAAGATGAAGCAAGAGAAGGATATGTAGGAAGAGCGGATCCATGCTTTGAGCTGAAAGCATGAGGAGTTGCAGGTTGAGTTGAAAGACAAAGACGCGATTATTGATATTTACATCATCTCACATATATATATGATCCCCCATGAGTCCCAAAGATCAAGAGAATGTAAAGCTAGCAAGTTGGTTCATGGTGGTTGACCAGAGAAAGTCAACTAGTCAAAACTGGGGTTCCCTAAACCCTATCTCCTACAATTTTTTGTCACATGAAAATTATTCCAAGAGAAAATTTACTCAAAATGACATTCCAGACAACTTTCATGTTGAAGTTAAGATGTAGTTTTGCTTGGAAAAATATTTTTTATGGTGAAAGATTATAGGTCATTTTGTCTGAACCCTAGTTTGGAGGCCAACTTCCCAAGACCATAACTTGCTCAATTTTCATGAGATGAAATCCATTCAAATTTCATGATCAAATTCAACATGTCTAATTTAATTTTTATGTTTGGAGGAAGTTCAAATTCAACTTGCAAATGCATGTTCCAAGAGGAAACATTATAGGTCATTTTTGGCCAATATCATTGAACAGGTGATTTTCCTCAACTTTTAAAATGAATAACTCCTTCATTACAAATTGAAGAGGTTTGAAAGAGATACAAATTTTATGAAGAAACGTTTCTCATTTGAATTCCATAGAAAAAAGTTATTCAAGGTGGAAGAAGTGAACATTTGACTTAGGACTTAGAAAATTTTCAAATATGTTTGATTTCCCAAACATCCACCTCAAAATTCATCATGATACAAGATTCAAATGAAAAGTTGTTCAACATGAAAGTTGTTTCCCTTTATCTCACCTTTCCAAAAAGTCCAAGATCATCTCATTTGGATCAAAATTGAGGGACATGCGCATGGCTCCATTATGGGAAGTGTTTTTGCTTGTTTTGAACTCAAATGATCATTCTTCTTTGCATGCATCCACATGATGAATTCATTAGACTTTGCACACGAATTGGAAGTGGATTACATAATTCCTTAGGCCCAAACCATTTCCCATGCACCCATGCAAGAAGGTTTCCAAATTTGGCCAAAATTCAAGTGGTGCAAAAATCAAATGCATTGCCTATGTAAACAAGCTCAAGGCTTCAGAAACAAATAAAACACCTTGCCCAAGCTTTGCTAGACTGATTCAAACCCCCACTTCCATATAATTTCTTAAGATTTCTCTTAAAATTGAGCTTGAACTTCATCTTCTGTTTGGAAGTTTAAACTCCAGAAATTCACTTCCCTTTTCATCTCAATTGGCTTCTGCAAGCAAGAGGAAGAGAAAGAAATCAAATCCAGATCAAGATCAAGTGGAATTGGATCAACTCGAAGGTGATTTTTCAGAAACTTCGTCTCTTCGATTTTCTCTCAATTCTTCACCATTCTTTGTGATTTTTGGTAACAGTTATTACGCGATACTACACTCACACGAGTTTCTCTTGAGAATATTATGGGTTGATGATTCAGCCATCCTAACCTGTAATATTCGATAGATGGAATTAAGACTCTGGGAACCTTTTAGAACATGATCTATATGTTTTTATCCTCAATACACTCCTTTGGGATGGTTCTTAACCTGACTCCATGCTTGTGACTCATAATAAACCTTTGATTCTTGGTTGATCCAATCAAGTCATGTCAATATCAATGGAACTTGGGTGTTGATAAGGTGAAAACCATAATCCACCAAAATGGATGATTGATCTTGGCAATGACTTGATTCATCCCTTGACCTTTGTTTGTTTGCCTTGCGTGTGATCCCTTATTTATTATTGTTGCATTCATGCATTCATGTGCATCATTACATTCATCATACAAAAAATAACTTCAAGGAACTGAGGGTTTACTTGCAAATATTTTCAGACCATGGATTATGGACGAAGGAACACTAAGAAGCATAGTTTTAGATGTCCTAATTTGAAAGAGCTAAGGAAGTTATCATCCTTTGTATTAGATCCCTTAAACTTCAAAAAACGCCATGGGAAGCTTTTATCTGTGTTATCTGCTGATGTGGTTGAAGGACTCTTGAGTGTGTTGGTTCAGTTTTATGATACTCTCTACCATTGCTTCATTTTTCCCGATTATCAGCTTATGCCTACGTTAGAGGAGTATACCCATCTCTTGGGTAATACCTGTTTCTGACAAAATGCCCTTTAATGGATTGGAGGAGATTCCTATATCTCATATCATAGTTGAAGCTCTTCATCTGAAGAATCCTGAGATTGAGGCTCATTGGGTTAAGAAAGGAGGAATGTTTGGGTTGACTATTGAGTTCCTCATAGGGAAAGCCACTACCTTTGCTCAAGCCGATAGTGTGGACACTTTTTAAGCCATCTTTGTGTTGCTCGTCTATGGTTTGGCTTTGTTCCCTAACATTGACAGTTTTGTTGATGTTAACGCCATTAGAATCTTCTTGATTGGGAATCATGTGCCTACTCTGTTGGGTGATATGTACTTCTCTTTGAATTTGAGGAATTCTTAGGGTGGTGGGACTATTGTGTGTTGTGTTCCTCTTCTGTACAAGTGGTTTATTTCGCACTTGCCTCAGAGCCTTGCTTTTGTGAAGAACAAGCAATGTCTACGGTGGTCTCAAAGCCTTATGTCTATCATTAATGATGATATTGTTTGGTATGAATTCGCATTGAGTGGCTTGGATATTATTGACAGTTATGGTGAATTCTCTAATGTACCTCTCATTGGTACACAAAGAGGAATTAACTACAACCCTTATTTGGTTCGTCGTTCACTTGGGATCCCCTTGAGAGACAAACCTAATAAAACTCAGTTAGAAGGCCTTTTCTATCAAGAGGGTAAAGATACCAACATTTGAAGCAGAAGATGATACATGCTTGGCATAATGTGCATAGGAAAGGAAGATCCAAGCTTGGTCCATGCAACTGTGTAGCTTCGCAAACTTACCCCACTTGGGTGAAGAAGAGAGCTTTGGAGTTGAAGATGTCGTATGCTTGTGAAAGACCTACGTATATGGTTGTGGTTGATCCATTAACTCTCCCTAACCAAGATGTAGAGGAGTTGGAAGACGCACTCGCCAAGATGAAGCAAGAGAAGGATATGTAGGAAGAGCGGATCCATGCTTTGAGCTGAAAGCATGAGGAGTTGCAGGTTGAGTTGAAAGACAAAGACGCGATTATTGATATTTACATCATCTCACATATATATATGATCCCCCATGAGTCCCAAAGATCAAGAGAATGTAAAGCTAGCAAGTTGGTTCATGGTGGTTGACCAGAGAAAGTCAACTAGTCAAAACTGGGGTTCCCTAAACCCTATCTCCTACAATTTTTTGTCACATGAAAATTATTCCAAGAGAAAATTTACTCAAAATGACATTCCAGACAACTTTCATGTTGAAGTTAAGATGTATTTTTGCTTGGAAAAATATTTTTATGGTGAAAGATTATAGGTCATTTTGTCTGAACCCTAGTTTGGAGGCCAACTTCCCAAGACCATAACTTGCTCAATTTTCATGAGATGAAATCCATTCAAATTTCATGATCAAATTCAACATGTCTAATTTAATTTTATGTTTGGAGGAAGTTCAAATTCAACTTGCAAATGCATGTTCCAAGAGGAAACATTATAGGTCATTTTTGGCCAATATCATTGAACAGGTGATTTTCCTCAACTTTTAAAATGAATAACTCCTTCATTACAAATTGAAGAGGTTTGAAAGAGATACAAATTTTATGAAGAAACGTTTCTCATTTGAATTCCATAGAAAAAAGTTATTCAAGGTGGAAGAAGTGAACATTTGACTTAGGACTTAGAAAATTTTCAAATATGTTTGATTTCCCAAACATCCACCTCAAAATTCATCATGATACAAGATTCAAATGAAAAGTTGTTCAACATGAAAGTTGTTTCCCTTTATCTCACCTTTCCAAAAAGTCCAAGATCATCTCATTTGGATCAAAATTGAGGGACATGCGCATGGCTCCATTATGGGAAGTGTTTTTGCATGTTTTGAACTCAAATGATCATTCTTCTTTGCATGCATCCACATGATGAATTCATTAGACTTTGCACACGAATTGGAAGTGGATTACATAATTCCTTAGGCCCAAACCATTTCCCATGCACCCATGCAAGAAGGTTTCCATTTTTGGCCAAAATTCAAGTGGTGCAAAAATCAAATGCATTGCCTATGTAAACAAGCTCAAGGCTTCAGAAACAAATAGAACACCTTACCCAAGCTTTGCTAGACTGATTCAAACCCCCACTTCCATATAATTTCTTAAGATTTCTCTTAAAATCGAGCTTGAACTTCATCTTCTGTTTAGAAGTTCAAACTCCATAAATTCACTTCCCTTTTCATCTCAATTGGCTTCTGCAAGCAAGAGGAAGAGAAAGAAATCAAATCCAGATCAAGATCAAGTGGAATTGGATCAACTCGAAGGTGATTTTTCAGAAACTTCGTCTCTTCGATTTTCTCTCAATTCTTCACCATTCTTTGTGATTTTGGTAACAGTTATTACGCGATACTACACTCACACGAGTTTCTCTTGAGAATATTATGGGTTGATGATTCAGCCATCCTAACCTGTAATATTCGATAGATGGAATTAAGACTCTGGGAACCTTTTAGAACATGATCTATATGTTTTTATCCTCAATACACTCCTTTGGGGTGGTTCTTAACCTGACTCCATGCTTGTGACTCATAATAAACCTTTGATTCTTGGTTGATCCAATCAAGTCATGTCAATATCAATGGAACTTGGGTGTTGATAAGGTGAAAACCATAATCCACCAAAATGGATGATTGATCTTGGCAACGACTTGATTCATCCCTTGACCTTTGTTTGTTTGCCTTGCGTGTGATCCCTTATTTATTATTGTTGCATTCATGCATTCATGTGCATCATTACATTCATCATACAAAAAATAACTTCAAGGAACTGAGGGTTTACTTGCAAATATTTTCAGACCATGGATTATGGACGAAGGAACACTAAGAAGCATAGTTTTAGATGTCCTAATTTGAAAGAGCTAAGGAAGTTATCATCCTTTGTATTAGATCCCTTAAACTTCAAAAAACGCCATGGGAAGCTTTTATCTGTGTTATCTGCTGATGTGGTTGAAGGACTCTTGAGTGTGTTGGTTCAGTTTTATGATACTCTCTACCATTGCTTCATTTTTCCCGATTATCAGCTTATGCCTACGTTAGAGGAGTATACCCATCTCTTGGGTAATACCTGTTTCTGACAAAATGCCCTTTAATGGATTGGAGGAGATTCCTATATCTCATATCATAGTTGAAGCTCTTCATCTGAAGAATCCTGAGATTGAGGCTCATTGGGTTAAGAAAGGAGGAATGTTTGGGTTGACTATTGAGTTCCTCATAGGGAAAGCCACTACCTTTGCTCAAGCCGATAGTGTGGACACTTTTTAAGCCATCTTTGTGTTGCTCGTCTATGGTTTGGCTTTGTTCCCTAAAATTGACGGTTTTGTTGATGTTAACGCCATTAGAATCTTCTTGATTGGGAATCATGTGCCTACTCTGTTGGGTGATATGTACTTCTCTTTGAATTTGAGGAATTCTTAGGGTGGTGGGACTATTGTGTGTTGTGTTCCTCTTCTGTACAAGTGGTTTATTTCGCACTTGCCTCAGAGGCTTGCTTTTGTGAAGAACAAGCAATGTCTACGGTGGTCTCAAAGCCTTATGTCTATCATTAATGATGATATTGTTTGGTATGAATTCGCATTGAGTGGCTTGGATATTATTGACAGTTATGGTGAATTCTCTAATGTACCTCTCATTGGTACACAAAGAGGAATTAACTACAACCCTTATTTGGTTCGTCGTTAACTTGGGATCCCCTTGAGAGACAAACCTAATAAAACTCAGTTAGAAGGCCTTTTCTATCAAGAGGGTAAAGATACCAACATTTGAAGCAGAAGATGATACATGCTTGGCATAATGTGCATAGGAAAGGAAGATCCAAGCTTGGTCCATGCACCTGTGTAGCTTTGCAAACTTACACTACTTGGGTGAAGAAGAGAGCTTTGGAGTTGAAGATGTCGTATACTTGTGAAATACCTACGTATATGGTTGTGGTTGATCCATTAACTCTCCCTAACCAAGATGTAGAGGAGTTGGAAGATGCACTTGCCAAGATGAAGCAAGAGAAGGATATGTGGGAAGAGCGGATCCATGCTTTGAGCTGAAAGCATGAGGAGTTGCAGGTTGAGTTGAAAGACAAAGACGCGATTATTGATATTTACATCATCTCACATATATATATGATCCCCCATGAGTCCCAAATATGAAGAGAATGTAAAGCTAGCAAGTTGGTTCATGGTGGTTGACCAGAGAAAGTCAACTAGTCAAAACTAGGGTTCCCTAGACCCTATCTCCTACAATTTTTTGTCACATTAAAATTATTCCAAGAGAAAATTTACTCAAAATGACATTCCAGACAACTTTCATGTTGAATTCAAGATGTAGTTTTGCTTGGAAAAATATTTTTTATGGTGAAAGATTATAGGTCATTTTGTCTGAACCCTAGTTTGGAGGTCAACTTCCCAAGACCATAACTTGCTCAATTTTCATGAGATGAAATCCATTCAAATTTCATGATCAAATTCAAGATGTCTAATTTAATTTTTATGTTTGGAGGAAGTTCAAATTCAACTTGCAAATTCATGTTCCAAAAGGAAACATTATAGGTCATTTTTGGCCAATATCATTGAACAGGTGATTTTCCTGAACTTTTAAAATGAATAACTCCTTCATTACAAATTGAAGAGGTTTGAAAGAGATAAAAGTTTTATGAAGAAACTTTTCTCATTTTAATTCCATAGAAAAAAGTTATTCAAGGTGGAAGAAGTGAACATTTGACTTAGGACTTAGAAAATTTTCAAATATGTTTGATTTCCCAAACATCCACCTCCAAATTCATTATGATACAAGATTCAAATGAAACGTTGTTCAACATGAAAGTTGTTTCCCTTTATCTCACCTTTCCAAAAAGTCCAAGATCATCTCATTTGGATCAAAATTGAGGGACATGCGCATGGCTCCATTATGGGAAGTGTTTTGGCATGTTTTGAACTCAAATGATCATTCTTCTTTGCATGCTTCCACATGATGAATTCAATACACTTTGCACACGAATTGGAAGTGGATTACATAATTCCTTAGGCCCAAACCATTTCCCATGCACCCATGCAAGAAGGTTTCCATTTTTGGCCAAAATTCAAGTGGTGCAAAAATCAAATGCATTGCCTATGTAAACAAGCTCAAGGCTTCAGAAACAAATAGAACACCTTACCCAAGCTTTGCTAGACTGATTCAAACCCCCACTTCCATATAATTTCTTAAGATTTCTCTTAAAATCGAGCTTGAACTTCATCTTCTGTTTAGAAGTTCAAACTCCATAAATTCACTTCCCTTTTCATCTCAATTGGCTTCTGCAAGCAAGAGGAAGAGAAAGAAATCAAATCCAGATCAAGATCAAGTGGAATTGGATCAACTCGAAGGTGATTTTTCAGAAACTTCGTCTCTTCGATTTTCTCTCAATTCTTCACCATTCTTTGTGATTTTTGGTAACAGTTATTACGCGATACTACACTCACACGAGTTTCTCTTGAGAATATTATGGGTTGATGATTCAGCCATCCTAACCTGTAATATTCGATAGATGGAATTAAGACTCTGGGAACCTTTTAGAACATGATCTATATGTTTTTATCCTCAATACACTCCTTTGGGGTGGTTCTTAACCTGACTCCATGCTTGTGACTCATAATAAACCTTTGATTCTTGGTTGATCCAATCAAGTCATGTCAATATCAATGGAACTTGGGTGTTGATAAGGTGAAAACCATAATCCACCAAAATGGATGATTGATCTTGGCAACGACTTGATTCATCCCTTGACCTTTGTTTGTTTGCCTTGCGTGTGATCCCTTATTTATTATTGTTGCATTCATGCATTCATGTGCATCATTACATTCATCATACAAAAAATAACTTCAAGGAACTGAGGGTTTACTTGCAAATATTTTCAGACCATGGATTATGGACGAAGGAACACTAAGAAGCATAGTTTTAGATGTCCTAATTTGAAAGAGCTAAGGAAGTTATCATCCTTTGTATTAGATCCCTTAAACTTCAAAAAACGCCATGGGAAGCTTTTATCTGTGTTATCTGCTGATGTGGTTGAAGGACTCTTGAGTGTGTTGGTTCAGTTTTATGATACTCTCTACCATTGCTTCATTTTTCCCGATTATCAGCTTATGCCTACGTTAGAGGAGTATACCCATCTCTTGGGTAATACCTGTTTCTGACAAAATGCCCTTTAATGGATTGGAGGAGATTCCTATATCTCATATCATAGTTGAAGCTCTTCATCTGAAGAATCCTGAGATTGAGGCTCATTGGGTTAAGAAAGGAGGAATGTTTGGGTTGACTATTGAGTTCCTCATAGGGAAAGCCACTACCTTTGCTCAAGCCGATAGTGTGGACACTTTTTAAGCCATCTTTGTGTTGCTCGTCTATGGTTTGGCTTTGTTCCCTAAAATTGACGGTTTTGTTGATGTTAACGCCATTAGAATCTTCTTGATTGGGAATCATGTGCCTACTCTGTTGGGTGATATGTACTTCTCTTTGAATTTGAGGAATTCTTAGGGTGGTGGGACTATTGTGTGTTGTGTTCCTCTTCTGTACAAGTGGTTTATTTCGCACTTGCCTCAGAGGCTTGCTTTTGTGAAGAACAAGCAATGTCTACGGTGGTCTCAAAGCCTTATGTCTATCATTAATGATGATATTGTTTGGTATGAATTCGCATTGAGTGGCTTGGATATTATTGACAGTTATGGTGAATTCTCTAATGTACCTCTCATTGGTACACAAAGAGGAATTAACTACAACCCTTATTTGGTTCGTCGTTAACTTGGGATCCCCTTGAGAGACAAACCTAATAAAACTCAGTTAGAAGGCCTTTTCTATCAAGAGGGTAAAGATACCAACATTTGAAGCAGAAGATGATACATGCTTGGCATAATGTGCATAGGAAAGGAAGATCCAAGCTTGGTCCATGCACCTGTGTAGCTTTGCAAACTTACACTACTTGGGTGAAGAAGAGAGCTTTGGAGTTGAAGATGTCGTATACTTGTGAAATACCTACGTATATGGTTGTGGTTGATCCATTAACTCTCCCTAACCAAGATGTAGAGGAGTTGGAAGATGCACTTGCCAAGATGAAGCAAGAGAAGGATATGTGGGAAGAGCGGATCCATGCTTTGAGCTGAAAGCATGAGGAGTTGCAGGTTGAGTTGAAAGACAAAGACGCGATTATTGATATTTACATCATCTCACATATATATATGATCCCCCATGAGTCCCAAATATGAAGAGAATGTAAAGCTAGCAAGTTGGTTCATGGTGGTTGACCAGAGAAAGTCAACTAGTCAAAACTAGGGTTCCCTAGACCCTATCTCCTACAATTTTTTGTCACATTAAAATTATTCCAAGAGAAAATTTACTCAAAATGACATTCCAGACAACTTTCATGTTGAATTCAAGATGTAGTTTTGCTTGGAAAAATATTTTTTATGGTGAAAGATTATAGGTCATTTTGTCTGAACCCTAGTTTGGAGGTCAACTTCCCAAGACCATAACTTGCTCAATTTTCATGAGATGAAATCCATTCAAATTTCATGATCAAATTCAAGATGTCTAATTTAATTTTTATGTTTGGAGGAAGTTCAAATTCAACTTGCAAATTCATGTTCCAAAAGGAAACATTATAGGTCATTTTTGGCCAATATCATTGAACAGGTGATTTTCCTGAACTTTTAAAATGAATAACTCCTTCATTACAAATTGAAGAGGTTTGAAAGAGATAAAAGTTTTATGAAGAAACTTTTCTCATTTTAATTCCATAGAAAAAAGTTATTCAAGGTGGAAGAAGTGAACATTTGACTTAGGACTTAGAAAATTTTCAAATATGTTTGATTTCCCAAACATCCACCTCCAAATTCATTATGATACAAGATTCAAATGAAACGTTGTTCAACATGAAAGTTGTTTCCCTTTATCTCACCTTTCCAAAAAGTCCAAGATCATCTCATTTGGATCAAAATTGAGGGACATGCGCATGGCTCCATTATGGGAAGTGTTTTGGCATGTTTTGAACTCAAATGATCATTCTTCTTTGCATGCTTCCACATGATGAATTCAATACACTTTGCACACGAATTGGAAGTGGATTACATAATTCCTTAGGCCCAAACCATTTCCCATGCACCCATGCAAGAAGGTTTCCAAATTTGGCCAAAATTCAAGTGGTGCAAAAATCAAATGCATTGCCTATGTAAACAAGCTCAAGGCTTCAGAAACAAATAAAACACCTTGCCCAAGCTTTGCTAGATTGATTCAAACCCCCACTTCCATATAATTTCTTAAGATTTCTCTTAAAATCGAGCTTGAACTTCATCTTCTGTTTGGATGTTCAAACTCCAGAAATTCACTTCCCTTTTCATCTCAATTGGCTTCTGCAAGCAAGAGGAAGAGAAAGAAATCAAATCTTGATCAAGATCAAGTGGAATTGGATCAACTCGAAGGTGATTTTTCAGAAACTTCATCTCTTCGATTTTCTCTCAATTCTTCACCATTCTTTGTGATTTTTGGTAACAGTTATTACGCGATACTACACTCACACGAGTTTCTCTTGAGAATATTATGGGTTGATGATTAAGCCATCCTAACCTGTAATATTCGATAGATGGAATTAAGACTCTGGGAACCTTTTAGAACATGACCTATATGTTTTTATCCTCAGTACACTCCTTTGGGGTGGTTCTTAACCTTACTCCATGCTTGCGACTCATAATAAACCCTTGATTCTTGGTTGATCCAATCAAGTCATGTCAATATCAATGGAACTTGGGTGTTGATAAGGTGAAAACCATAATCCACCAAAATGGATGATTGATCTTGGCAATGACTTGATTCATCCCTTGACCTTTGTTTGTTTGCCTTGCGTGTGATCCCTTATTTCTTATTGTTGCATTCATGCATTCATGTGCATCATTACATTCATCATACAAAAAATAACTTCAAGGAACTGAGGGTTTACATGCAAATATTTTCAGACCATGGATTATGGATGAAGGAACACTAAGAAGCATAGTTTCAGATGTCCTAATTTGAAAGAGCTAAGGAAGCTATCATCCTTTGTATTAGATCCCTTAAACTTCAAAAAACTCCATGGGAAGCTTTTATCTGTGTTATCTGCTGATGTGGTTGAAGGACTCTTGAGTGTGTTGGTTCAGTTTTATGATCCTCTCTACCATTGCTTCACTTTTCCCGATTATCAGCTTATGCCTACGTTAGAGGAGTATACCCATCTCTTGGATAATACCTGTTTCTGAGATAAATGCCCTTTAATGGATTGGAGGAGATTCCTATATCTCATATCATAGTTGAAGCTCTTCATCTGAAGAATCCTGAGATTGAGGCTCATTGGGTTAAGAAAGGAGGAATGTTTGGGTTGACTTTTGAGTTCCTCATAGGGAAAGCCACTACCTTTGCTCAAGCTGATAGTGTGGACACTTTTTAAGCCATCTTTGTGTTGCTCGTCTATGGTTTTGCTTTGTTCCCTAACATTGACGGTTTTGTTGATGTTAACGCCATTAGAATCTTCTTGATTGGGAATCATGTGCCTACTCGATTGGGTGATATGTACTTGTCTTTGAATTTGAGGAATTCTAAAGGTGGTGGGACTATTGTGTGTTGTGTTCCTCTTCTGTACAAGTGGTTTATTTCGCACTTGCCTCAGACGCTTGGTTTTTGTGAAGAACACGCAATGTCTACGGTGGTCTCAAAGACTTATGTCTATCATTAATGATGATATTGTTTGGTATGACTTCGCATTGAGTGGCTTGGATATTATTGACAGTTATGGTGAATTCTCTAATGTACCTCTCATTGGTACACAAAAAGGAATTAACTACAACCCTTATTTGGCTCGTCGTTAACTTGGGATCCCCTTGAGAGACAAACCTAATAAAACTCAGTTAGAAGGTCTTTTCTATCAAGAGGGTAAAGATACCAACATTTGAAGCATAAGATGATACATGCTTGGCATAATGTGCATAGGAAAGGAAGATCCAAGCTTGGTCCATGCAACTGTCTAGCTTTGCAAACTTACACTACTTGGGTGAAGAAGAGAGCTTTGGAATTGAAGATGTCGTATGCTTGTGAAAGACCTACGTATATGGTTGTGGTTGATCCATTAACTCTCCCTAACCAAGATGTAGAGGAGTTGGAAGACGCACTCGCCAAGATGAAGCAAGAGAAGGATATGTAGGAAGAGTGGATCCATGCTTTGAGCTGAAAGCATGAGGAGTTGCAGGTTGAGTTGAAAGACAAAGACGCGATTATTGATATTTACATCATCTCACATATATATATGATCCCCCATGAGTCCCAAAGATCAAGAGAATGTAAAGCTAGCAAGTTGGTTCATGGTGGTTGACCAGAGAAAGTCAACTAGTCAAAACTGGGGTTCCCTAGACTCTATCTCCTACAATTTTTTGTCACATGAAAATTATTCCAAGAGAAAATTTACTCAAAATGACATTCCAGACAACTTTCATGTTGAAGTCAAGATGTAGTTTTGCTTGGAAAAATATTTTTTATGGTGAAAGATTATAGGTCATTTTTTCTGAATCCTAGTTTGGAGGTCAAGTTCCCAAGACCATAACTTGCTCAATTTTCATGAGATGAAATCCATTCAAATTTCATGATCAAATTCAAGATGTCTAATTTAATTTTTATGTTTGGAGGAAGTTCAAATTCAACTTGCAAATGCATGTTCCAAGAGGAAACATTATAGGTCATTTTTGGCCAATATCATTGAACAGGTGATTTTCCTCAACTTTTAAAATGAATAACTCCTTCATTACAAATTGAAGAGGTTTGAAAGAGATACAAATTTTATGAAGAAACTTTTCTCATTTGAATTCCATAGAAAAAAGTTATTCAAGGTGGAAGAAGTGAACATTTGACTTAGGACTTAGAAAATTTTCAAATATATTTGATTTCCCAAACATCCACCTCAAAATTCATCAT
The DNA here is from genome assembly GCF_024323335.1 of Lathyrus oleraceus. NCBI lineage: Eukaryota > Viridiplantae > Streptophyta > Magnoliopsida > Fabales > Fabaceae > Lathyrus > Lathyrus oleraceus. The sequence goes on from NC_066580.1 coordinate 306,673,167, forward strand.
GATACAAGATTCAAATGAAACGTTGTTCAACATGAAAGTTGTTTCCCTTTATCTCACCTTTCCAAAAAGTCCAAGATCATCTCATTTGGATCAAAATTGAGGGACATGCGCATGGCTCCATTATGGGAAGTGTTTTGGCATGTTTTGAACTCAAATGATCATTCTTCTTTGCATGCTTCCACATGATGAATTCAATACACTTTGCACACGAATTGGAAGTGGATTAAATAATTCCTTAGGCCCAAACCATTTCCCATGCACCCATGCAAGAAGATTTCCAAATTTGGCCAAAATTCAAGTGGTGCAAAAATCAAATGCATTGCCTATGTAAACAAGCTCAAGGCTTCAGAAACAAATAAAACACCTTGCCCAAGCTTTGCTAGACTGATTCAAACCCCCACTTCCATATAATTTCTTAAGATTTCTCTTAAAATTGAGCTTGAACTTCATCTTCTGTTTGGAAGTTTAAACTCCAGAAATTCACTTCCCTTTTCATCTCAATTGGCTTCTGCAAGCAAGAGGAAGAGAAAGAAATCAAATCTAGATCAAGATCAAGTGGAATTGGATCAACTCGAAGGTGATTTTTCAGAAACTTCATCTCTTCGATTTTCTCTCAATTCTTCACCATTCTTTGTGATTTTTGGTAACAGTTATTACGCGATACTACACTCACACGAGTTTCTCTTGAGAATATTATGGGTTGATGATTCAGCCATCCTAACCTGTAATATTCGATAGATGGAATTAAGACTCTGGGAACCTTTTAGAACATGATCTATATGTTTTTATCCTCAATACACTCCTTTGGGGTGGTTCTTAACCTGACTCCATGCTTGTGACTCATAATAAACCTTTGATTCTTGGTTGATCCAATCAAGTCATGTCAATATCAATGGAACTTGGGTGTTGATAAGGTGAAAACCATAATCCACCAAAATGGATGATTGATCTTGGCAATGACTTGATTCATCCCTTGACCTTTGTTTGTTTGCCTTGCGTGTGATCCCTTATTTCTTATTGTTGCATTCATGCACTCATGTGCATCATTACATTCATCATACAAAAAATAACTTCAAGAAACTGAGGGTTTACTTGCAAATATTTTCAGACCATGGATTATGGACGAAGGAACACTAAGAAGCATAGTTTCAGATGTCCTAATTTGAAAGAGCTAAGGAAGTTATCATCCTTTTTATTAGATCCCTTAAACTTCAAAAAACGCCATGGGAAGCTTTTATCTGTGTTATCTGCTGATGTGGTTGAAGGACTCTTGAGTGTGTTGGTTCAGTTTTATGATCCTCTCTACCATTGCTTCACTTTTCCCGATTATCAGCTTATGCCTACGTTAGAGGAGTATACCCATCTCTTGGGTAATACCTGTTTCTGACAAAATGCCCTTTAATGGATTGGAGGAGATTCCCGTATCTCATATCATAGTTGAAGCTCTTCATCTGAAGAATCCTGAGATTGAGGCTCATTGGGTTAAGAAAGGAGGAATTTTTGGGTTGACTTTTGAGTTCCTCATAGGGAAAGCCACTACCTTTGCTCAAGTCGATAGTGTGGACACTTTTGAAGCCATCTTTGTGTTGCTCGTCTATGGTTTGGCTTTGTTCCCTAACATAGACGGTTTTGTTGATGTTAACGCCATTAGAATCTTCTTGATTGGGAATCATGTCCCTATTCTGTTGGGTGATATGTACTTCTCTTTGAATTTGAGGAATTCTAAAGGTGGTGTGACTATTGTGTGTTGTGTTCCTCTTCTGTACAAGTGGTTTATTTCGCACTTGCCTCAGACGCCTGCTTTTGTGAAGAACAAGCAATGTCTACGGTGGTCTCAAAGACTTATGTCTATCATTAATGATGATATTGTTTGGTATGACTTCGCATTGAGTGGCTTGGATATTATTGACAGTTATGGTGAATTCTCTAATGTATCTCTCATTGGTACACAAGGAGGAATTAACTACAACCCTTCTTTGGCTCATCGTTAACTTGGGATCCCCTTGAGAGACAAACCTAATAACACTCAGTTAGAAGGTCTTTTCTATCAAGAGGGTAAAGATTCCAACATTTGAAGCAGAAGATGATACATGCTTGGCATAATGTGCATAGGAAAGGAATATCTAAGCTTGGTCCATGCAACTGTGTAGCTTTGCAAACTTACACTACTTGGGTGAAGAAGAGAGCTTTGGAGTTGAAGATGTCGTATGCTTGTGAAAGACCTACGTATATTGTTGTAGTTGAGCCATTAACTCTCCCTAACCAAGATGTAGAGGAGTTGGAATACGCACTCGCCAAGATGAAGCAAGAGAAGGATATGTGGGAAGAGTGGTTCCATGCTTTGAGCCAAAAGCATGAGGAGTTGCAGCTTGAGTCGAAAGACAAAGACGCGCTTATTGAACTTCTTGAAGACCGAGTAGTGAAGAGACATAGAGAGCCAGAGGGTCCATCTTCCTCTAGTATGCCTTAATCTTCTGGTGCTTGGAAGAAGATTGTTGATCAGCTTGTCCTCGAAAGGGTCAGATGAAGACCTCTTTCGAGACCGAGGTCTGAGGCATCCGAAGGAAGTACGCGCCAGCGGCCAGATCATCTGACACTGTTGTTAGGGGATCTTTAGGATGATTAGTTTCCTCTTTCTCTTGTATTTGTACTTTGGTTTCTGAAATTGTACTCAGTGTAATCCTTCCAATTTATATGAATAAAAGAGACTTTTATGGTCAATCAAATTTTTATTATTATATATTTGCAAATAAAATTGTATGTTCCTTGAAAATAAAAACAAACAAAAATATTGCATTTCATGCATCATTTTCATAAAGAGGTTTTCTTCCTCTAGATGTCTTATCGGTTATTCTTCTGTGCTTCAGCCAAACTGGCTCACCGATACAACACTCGCGTCAATCAACCCAAGATCATGGAGCACTTAGAGAAAGAGAACCGAGAACTGAAGGATAAGATTGCTCGTCTAACTGCTATGATGGAGTTTGTTCTAGCTGCTCAGAACCAGTCTTCTCCGATTCTTGCAACTCCTCCTCCTCAGAGGATTGTCATCTCAGAGGTTGCTACCTCAACTGTTCCTATTGCTGCTACTCAACCTGGCCCATCTATGCCTGCTGGATTCCCGTGGGGGATGCCACCGAATTTCATTCCTGAAAGGTTTGCACCCACATTTGCTTCTATGTCGACATCTAGCCTGGTCATGTCTGTGTCGCCTCTAGTTGTTCATACCTTGCCTCATGTTGAGGACACCATCTACCATTCTGAGCTGTCTGAGGGCCCTGATGTTTATGAGAAGATGGATGAAATGAAGGATCAGTTCCTTGAGCTGTGAAAGGAATTAAAGACATTGAGAGGAAAAGACCTGTTTGGAAAGAGTGTTGTTGAACTCTGCTTAGTACCAAACGTTAAGATCCCGATGAAGTTCAAAGTCCCTGACTTTGAAAAGTATAAGGGAAATACCTGTCCGCTTAGTCACCTTGTTATGTATGCCAGGAAAATGTCAACTCAAACTGATAATGATCAGTTTTTGATTCACTACTTCCAAAACAGTCTGACTGGTGCCGCTTTGAGATGGTACATGGGGCTAGACAGTGCAAGTATTCGCATGTTCAACAATTTGGGTGAAGCTTTTGTGAAGCAGTATAAGTACAATGTGGACATGGCGCCTGATAGAGACCAGCTGAGGTCTATGTTTTAGAAGGATAAAGAGACATTCAAAGAGTACGCCCAAAGGTGGAGAGAGCTTGCCGCTCAAATTATTCCTCTGTTGGAAGAGAAAGAGATGACCAAGATTTTCCTTAAGACCCTGAGTTTGTTTTATCATGAGCGCATGATTGCCAGTGCCCCCAGTGACTTTACCGAGATGGTAAACATGGGGATGAGATTATAGGAAGGAGTCCAAGAGGGACGGTTGTCTAAAGAAGAGGTGTCATCTAGTAAGAAGTATGGAAGTGGTTTTTCCAGAAAGAAGGAAGGAGAAACCAATGCAGTATTTGTAGGGAGCTGTAGCACCTCAAATTTGCACCCCCCATTTGTACATTCATTTCATTTTTAGGTCATTAACATTGCATTAACATTGCATTCACACTGCATAGTGCATTGCATTTCATCAGTCAGAGACTGGCATCAAGAGAATTCGTCTATGCAAAGGAGCCAAGAATTTCCATGAGATAAAGGCCCTATGAGCATTCTAGAGAGCTTATGTGAACCCAAGATTCATTTTGAAGCCATGGTACCAGGTGTTAGAGGCTCAAAGCCCACAGTGCAGTTTCAGGTCATCTGGGACCCATAAAACTCAACTGCAAAGTCAACTGAGGGCTAGGAGGTGGAGAAATGGTTTGAGACACTTCATTCATGTCCCAAATAGGTTTATTCAACATGTCAAACATCTAACTTGAAGATTTTGAAGCCAGATCAAAAGTTTCCCAAAATGGAAAGTGACCTGTAATTTCAAGTTTCCAAAAATGGCAAGTTTTTGGACCAAATTCAACTTAACTTTCCAACATCAAAGAAGCTTCAAATGAAATTTTGTCCAACATGAAAGTTGAATATCTTTCTCTCCCATTTCCAAAAAGTCCAAGATCATGAGCATCTGATGAATGGTTGAGGAGATATGATCAAATCATTTCCAAGTGTGCATGGAACTTCAAAAGACCATAACTTTTGACTCATAACTCCAAAATGAGTGGCTCTTTTTGCAAAATTCTTCTCATGACATGAACTTCCCAAATCAATCATCACATTGCATGAAAATTCATCATATGATCATATGCATACTCATGTCCATTTTGGAGGGAAAATCATGAATTCAAAATTGGTGCATCATATGGACTTTTTAACCATTCCAACATGTTCATAACATGGTTTTAAGTGAAAATGCATGGCTATTTGCTACTGTTCACGTAGGATTGCATGCATGGGGTGAAAAAACCAAATTTTGCCTAACACCTTTTTTCTCATCAAAACTTAATTAGCCAAGCTTAAGCATGATTAGGAAATGGATTAACATGTCATATAAATAACTAATTGTAACAGAATTTTCACAATCACCATTTCTAGATCTAGAACTTTTTTTCCTCCAAAATTTTCTCCCAATCCAAAATCAAAATTCTTCCACATAACATTGAGTTTTTCTTCCATATTCTGGTTCTATGATCTTGATTTAGTGCAGATCCAGCTTTGTTTTGAAGGATTCGTGTGGAAATCAAGCATGGCAAGTTCATGAAGGTGAAGATGGAGTTTCAAATTTGAGCAAGATCTAAACATCTACAGGCCTCAATTTCAACTTTAGGATTCATAACAAGTGTTCAGGAGTGGATCTACACAAGTGCCAAGCCTTGAATCTGCTACTGCCATTGTTGGAGCTTCAAGAGGTCAAAATTTCGCATCTCTTAATTCCTGTTTTTATGCACATAGTCTTGTAGTTCGTTGCTTGCTGATTCCGCTGATATAAAGAACATGAAATTTGGTGCAATATTCATGGAGTTATGGCAAATTAAAGTTTGTAGATCCAATACTTCTTCTCTTCGATTCTTGAAATATATGATGAATTAGAGTAAAATAATGGTAGATTTGGATTCCTCATGTTGCAAGCTTTCCATTGGTGTATGAATTTTAAAATTCTGGAAAAAAAAGTTCGTCGTGAACAGTAACAACCATCGTCTTCATGAAGAAGACGGTGGTTTCCGCCACTAGCGTCCACCTAGCGTCAGCATAGCGTCCGTTCCTGCGTTTTGGCTAGGGCACTAATGAAACGACGTCGTTTCATCAGCGAGCCTTCCCTCGCTTCGATTCCGGCTGGGCGCGTTTCCACAATTTCTTCATTTCATTTTATTTTCATGTTTTTTTTCAGTTTTTATTTCATTTTTTCCATGATTTTCAAAAAATCATAACTAATTGTAGAATGATCCAAATAATTCCAGGTTTTTTCCTACATGATCCTTGAAATGTCTAGAAATTTATGGTTTTAATTTTGTGATTTTATCATTTTTGGAAATTAAAATGTGCTAGACTAATTGAACATGTATGCTTTGTGACATTGCCTCATTCATCCTATCATAAAATGCTCATACATGATCCAAATGCCATGAAATTTTGCATGATGTTTGTCAACATGATGATGGATTTGTGTGATTTTATTTGGCATTTTTTGATATTGTCTTCACTGTTTGGGACACATGTACTTTAGGTGTGACAACTTGTGTCACACAGTGGGATGTCTTGCCTATGCATTTTCATTTCCATATCAATTGAACTTTGATGATGCTGATTTTTGGTATGATGATTATGTTTGACCTTTAGTATGCTCATGAAAATTTCCAGAATTATTTCAGTCATTTCTGTTTTGATATGGAATTTTGATTCATGATGATCATTTGTGTGCTTTGAAATTGTCTTTGTCTTCCTTTGCTCATATCATGACCTTGCTTAATGATTTTGATTTGGCACTTTTTATGACATGTTCATGACTGATTAAAGTTGCTTCATGTTGAATATCCATTGTTGTTTTAACTTTTTACTCCATCTTTGACCTTAGGCTTTGTCCTAGGGGTTTGAACTCACATTTGAGTTGTGTATTTCAGGATCAAGCATCTAATCTCCATGGTTGATGTTGCCTCCTCACTTGAGCTTTGATATTTGCTTTGCTTGCTAACATTTGATTGTGTTGTAGGTCCTTGGGTGGACTCACTTGAGTTGCATTTGATTTGCATTGTGTATATTGGTTGTTTGACTATTGTTTGTCTGTTGATAGTTTGTCTGAATACCATACTGATTGATTTGTTGTTTACACAGGTACTTTAGCCGCTTTAACTCATTATTTGAGTTGCTTTGCTTTGCTTGTGGTTGGCATACCACTTAGGTAACTTCCTTAACTACATGTAGTCTGGAAGACCTGTCATGTTACTTTGGCAGGCACCTGTCTGAAGCCCTCCTTAAGAGGCAATGTTTGTGGTTGTTTATCTTTGTGCCTTGTACATTCAAAGACCTCCTAAGTTAAAAGGCATTGGCAGATAAAAGGGATGTGAAATCCATCCCCTGCTATTCAGTTGTGTCTTTCATCTTGCTCACACCATGTGTTGATGCACTTTGAATAAAAACCCAAAATCTTGTTGTGTCAGTCATTGTGGAGTAGAGTTCCTGATTCTGGACTCCCACACTTTCATTGTTTCAAGCTCTCCCAAGCCAGGGATAAGAGCTGTGAGGTCTTACCCTCACTTCCCATTTCATCTGCTTCACCCTAACTCTACATGTTAGGGTTAAGAGCTAACAACACCCTTTTCCAGTTGGCTTGTTTGTCGAGGTTGATTTGACCCCTTGACTAAAGCCCAACCTTGTATGAGCCACTTGGTTGCATATAGTGTGTGTGCTTGCTCTCTTGTGCTTGTGTTTGCTTATGTGCTGTTTAGGATAGCTTGCTCCCTGTGCAAGTTAGGTTAGGTAGAGACCTCAACATAGGGATCGTATGCATGACAACTTCTAGGCTCGAGTCGTAGTCTCCCTAGTAGCTTGTTATCTCCCTAGTCTCTAGTTAGGATAGAAGTTCTTTCCCTGTTAAGGGGAACTACGTCGCCCTGATCCTCATACCAGATGAGGTACGTAGGCAGGAGATGAGCAGATCTCTCCGAGCGCCTTTTTTCTTTTTCAACCCTCTTGTTTGCTTGTTGGAGTCTGACATAAGTCCAGCGATTGGCAGTCGGTTTCCTGTGTGTGTTTGTTTGTGCGGAGTCTGACGTAAGTCCAGCGATTGGCAGTCAGTTTCCTGTGTGTGGTTGTTTGTGCGGAGTCTAACGTAAGTCCAGCGATTGGCAGTCGGTTTCCTGTGTGTGTTTGTTTATGCGGAGTCTGACGTAAGTCCAGCGATTGGCAGTCGGTTTCCTCTGTGTGTTTGTTTGTGCGGAGTCTGACGTAAGTCCAGCGATTGGCAGTCGGTTTCCTGTGTGTGGTTGTTTGTGCGGAGTCTGACGTAAGTCCAGCGATTGGCAGTCGGTTTCCTGTGTGTGGTTGTTTGTGCGGAGTCTGACGTAAGTCCAGCGATTGGCAGTCGGTTTCCTGTTTGTGTTTTGTTTGGCGTGGGTTAGCCGAGCTACGAGTGCTCTGATTCTTTCTCTGGTCAGAGAAGATACGTATGCATAGGACGCGACATCCTAGCGACACGTTTCCCATATCCCCGAACTACGTCGACTCTGATGTTTGTGTCTAAAAAACTACGTAGGCCAAGGCTGCGATATCCTGCCGAGTCACCTTCCTCCGTCCTCTTTCATTTGTGTTTCGTTCCAGTTTGTGCAGTTTTGAGCATTTATTTAGTACCATTTCTTCTATTCTATCTGAGCATGGATCCCGTCGAGTACGATGGATGCGTAGGGGTGCTAATACCTTCCCTTCGCATAACCGACTCCCGATCCTTGCATCTCTGGTCGCGAGACCATTTCCTTTCCAGGTTTACTTTGAGCGTTTCCTTTCCCTCCTTTTGGGATAAATAACGCACGATGGCGGTTCTGTGTCTTTTCCCGCCGGTTTTTCGCGTAATGCGACAGCTGGCGACTCTGCTGGGGATAAAAGAGAAGTTGACCTCTTGCTGGTCCATCTTCCCTAAGCAAGTCAATCCTAGCGCTCTTTAGGATAGTGTTTGTTGCTTTTACTACTTTATTTATTGCATTTATGATTATGATGTGATTGTATATATGTGCATATATGTTTGCATGCATCAGTTATCATTGTATTGGTTGTGTCTCTGTTTCTCTGTGGGGTGGGAATCACAAGAGGTAAAAGGCCCAATACCCAGGCTATGAGTGAACTTTAGGAAACCTAGGAATAGAGTGATTCATGGGAAGCGGGTGGTGTGGCGCCACTTAGCGGAACATGATATCACGAGCAGTTCAGATTCTGATGGGGTATTATCGTTGCATACATCTGCTGTGTACATGATGATATTCTTGAAAGGGTTGTTTATCCTGCGTTTCTCTTATCCTTACCCTGGCCTAGATGACACCCGTGAGTGGGGCGGGATTGAATCATTTGCAGGTACTGATGGTGACTATGGTTCAGTTGGACTTATGGATATCTATCTCTGATACGTCAGAGGTCTGTCCGTGATATCTATCAGCGGGTTCCGTTTATTTCGGATCCCCGGGTTGAATTTGAGGATACTTGTTCAGAGGAGTTGGTTGTCGTCCGTTCAGTGGATTTCCTTGATGATAGTGATATATCCCCCCGGTTCCGTTTATTTCGGAACTCCCCCAAGTTGGATTTATGGTTACTCGGGCCCTCAGATGATTGTAATCAGTTCAGAGACCGGTCCAGTACAGTTGATCCTCAGATGACTTGGAAGATGGCGCAGTGACCTGCCTGTATGCATTTTGCATCATTCCCATTTCGCATTCATCTGCATTCCACCCATGTCTATCCGTACTCAGGGTCCATTTTGATTGAGATTCTGGTCGAGAGACATCCTGATGTCAGAATGTTATTGATGAAATATTATCCGTCTCGATGAAGCCAGAATCAAAGGACAGAATATTCCTAGTACGGCTAGACATTGCATGTGTGAGTCATATTAACCTATTTTCTGTTTTGTAGGTGTCAGTATCTAACCGGTGCGCATAGCTCTTCCGTTCAGATATATCCTACCAGACTCAGCAAATCCAGGCTGATGGATCCACCCAACGCCGACATGCTCAAATTGAAAGAGATGATGAGAGAGTTGTTCAAAGTCGTGCAAGGGCTCGCCTTGGGGCAGAAAGTAGTTGCTGAGAGGTTGGAGAGAATTGAAAACTGAATGATAAAGGAGAATGTTCAGGGAAAGGCTCCGTCGGCTGGAGTAAAGAAGCCCTCTGGCAGTGGTCAGCTCAAGAAGGAGGTTGAATCAAGGGGTGCGCAGGCCAAAAAGGGGCATGGTAAGGATCGTTACCATCTGTATGCTGCTACAGTGACTATCTCTGCTGGTAATCCACCTGTACAACAGCAACAACCGCCACCTCAACAGAAAGCACAAAAAGCTAAGGGCCAAGTGAAGAAGGGGACGATGGACCGTCAGTTTGATAAGCCACCCGTGACTTATACCCTTCTGTTCAAGAGGTTGAGGGATCTTGGGTTAGTTCAGCCAAGGATATTGGTTCCTGTAGAACTGCATCGGAGGCCTGCAAACTACGATGAGAATGCCAAGTGCGAGTTCCATTCTGGGGCACCCGGACATAACATTGAGGGTTGTAGAGCTTTTAAGCACGCCGTCCAAGATATGGTGGATTCTAAGGCCATCAGTTTGGCACCTATACTGAATGATAATGCTAACCCCGTGCCAATGCATGGTCCTGTAGAGGTGAAGGTGATGTCAAAGGACAAGAGAGGAATAAAGGTGACTGATGGGGATCAGTTAAAAACTCCAATGTCTGTGGTCCAGAAGCATTTGATGAAGAGTGGAGCTTTCCCTAGTGGCGATAATTGTTGTGCGGCCGTCGCCACAAATGGGTGTATAGTGATGGGAGAAACGATCCAGAGAATGATGGAAGTAGAAATGGACGGTGAAAATTTTGAAACACCAAGTCAGGCAGTTGAAACCGTTAAAGTGGAGAACGCCATTCTTGCTGAGAAAGAGAAGAAGCTGTCCATTTCTTCTTACAAACAGGCCATGGAAGTGGTGAAGAACGGAGAAGCCCTAGGCTGGGGAAATATCATAGACATTGTAGTGAAAGCAGATATGTTTGGAGTTGGCTATCAGCCAGACCAAGACTCGTCTGGGAAAAATAGAGGACGTCGTCAACCATTCACATTCGTCAGTGCAGGAATGCTGGATCCAGGTCACGCCTGTACAGTGGGTGAAGAGATTGACCGTGACCGCGAGCTTGAGTCGTGGATAAAATCGTGCGTACCAGGGAACTGGAAGGCCTCAAAGATCATCACCGTCACTCATCACGAAGAGTAGTATTTCTGTTTTTCAATTCTGTTTGCATTAAAGCCATACGTGTTGCCCGAAACGTATTGGTCCATTGTAAGGGCCACCTCATGTGTTTCATTTTGCAACATTTTGCATCATTAATAAATGGATGTTTTTTTTTGTAATAAAAGCGGTGTTCCCTATTTTTCATTTATTTTTGCAGTTAAAAAAAAATGGCAATGTTTGTTTTCATTTTCTCTCCTTTTGATTTGTCTTGTTCCGACCTCAAAAGTGACTATCTTCCTGATCTCATTGATAACAATTCGGTTACACCTCTGTATGACTTCGACAATCCGATCTATCATGCCGAAGAAGAAGGCAAAGAAGATTGTTATCTGCTAGAAGATTAGCCAGGTTGTTGAATCCAGAGGAGAAGGTGATTCAACCGCACGAGGAGCGAGTTGAAATCGGTAATCTGGGGACCGACGAGGTCAGTAAAGAAGTAAAGGTTGGGGCCGCCTTGGAGGCGAGTGCCAAGAGCGGAGGTGATGCCATTCGGTCTCAAGAACACCGGTGCCACGTATCAGAGAGTTGCAGTGACTTTGTTTCATGATATGATTCATCATGAACTTGAATGCTATGTTGATGACATGATAGCAAAGTCCCAAACAGGAGAGGGGCATCCGGTAGACCGGGGCAAGTTGATGTACCGGTTGAAACAATTCAAACGGAGGTTGAATCCGAATAAGTGCACTTTCAGGGTGCGGTCCGGTAAGTTGCTGAGGCTTATTGTGAATGAAAGAGGAATCGAGTTTGATCCTGCTAAAAAAAAAAAAAAAAAAAAACAATACAAGAAATGCCTGAACCGAAAACAGAAAAAGAGGTTCGTGGTTTTTTAGATAGATTGAACTGCATTTCACGGTTCATATCTCATCTAACAGCCACGTGTAAACCCATATTCAAACGGTTGAAAAAAAAGGGGATCAAACGGTCAGGTGGAATGATGATTGCCAAGGGGCATTTGAAAAAAATAAAAGAATAAGTTGCAGGAGCTTCCGATTCTATTGCCTCCCGTGGAGAGACGGTCGTTAATTCTGTACTTGACAGCCCTCGAGGGGTCTATGAGGTGTGTACTAGGTCAGCATGACGAGTCTGGTCGAAAAGAGCATGCAATTTACCTTAGCAAAAAGTTTACCGACTGTGAAACAATACATTCACTGCTCGAGAAAACTTGTTGTACTTTGGAATAGGCTGCTCGCCGACTGAGACGGTATATGCTGGTTCATACCACTTTGTGGATTTCCAAGATAGACCCGATCAAGTAGTTTTTTGAGAGGCCAACATTCACCGGACGGGTTGCGAGATGATGAAGGATTTTAATAGAATACGGTATTCAGTATACCTCTCAGAAAGCAATAAATGGGAGTGTACTGTCTGATTACCTCGCCCAGCAACCCATTGAGGATTATCAACCGATGAAGTTTGAGTTCCCTGATGAGGACATCGAGGTGCTCAAATCGAAAGATTGTGAGGAACCGATCCCGGAGGAGGGGCCTGACCCTGAATCCGAACGGATTCTGATGTCTGATGGGGTGGTTAATGTGAATGGTTTAGTGCTGCTTTGGTTACGCCAAAGGGATCCCACATTCCTTTTGCTGCCCGGATAACATTTGAATGCACCAAAGACATGATGGCTGAGTACGAAGCTTGTATCCTGGGCATCGACCTTCGATGCGTACGTCTACTGGGGCAACGCCGTCCTCGCTCGTGTATGGGATAGAGGTGGTATTACCTATTGAGGTCCAGATCCAATCGTGCAAAGTCTTGAGGGACGTGAGATTGAAAGAGGCTGAGGGGATAGAGGACTCGGTATGGAGAGTTGAGCCTAATTGAAAAAAAGGGCTGGCAGTTATTTGTCGTGGGCAGTTGTATCCAGTGAACGAAACGTGCTCGTGACCAAAAGGTGCGGCCTCGTGCGTGCCACGTGAGAGGTGGTGTTGAAAAGGATCCTTCCTCCTCAGAACGATTGCAGGGGCAAGTAGCCACACGATTATGCAAGTCCATTCGTGGTCAAGAAGGTTTTCTCTGGCAGAGCCTTGTTGTTGATGATCACGACTGACGAAGATTTTCCATCCCCTATGAATGTGGACGCAGTTAAAAAAATAATTCGTAAAAGAGACCCGCTGGACGAAAAGAATAAAAGAGTCCAGGCAAAAATGGGCATCCCGGCGAACCAAAAGAAAAAAAATGGAGAAGGTTCGGGCAAAAATTAGGGATAAAAAGAAAAAACTGTACACCTGGCAAGTCGAAAACCCCGCAAGGGCGGCTTGGGCAAAAAAGGGTATCCTGGTGGACTAAAAACCCGAAAGGGCAGTCCAGGCAAAAGAGGGATTGAAACGAACAACTGCGTCCAGCATGATCGTTGTACTTTGGTTAAGACGCCATGGATAATCACCGGTAGAGAGCGATCGGAAGCGTCCTGTTCAGAAAGAAAAAAGTGCGGTAAGTCTTGAGGACATATGGGGTGTAACTAAGTTGGAACTCGATGAGATCACGATTTCACATTGCCATTAGGATAGATTTTTCCTTTTGTGCGCAATCACCTCTTTTCAGGGATTGCTTCCTGTGTTGCTTGGTTTCGAGCCACCTTTTGTTCCGTCAATAAAATGCATGTTCAGTCAAATAATTTTGTTTTGTTTTCATTACCGCTTTGATTGCAAAAATATCCGTTTGTTTTTTATAAGAATATTTGCATTTTGAGACATAGAGGTCCCTTCCGATGCATGTTTACGAGATTGAAGACGTGAAATCTTATTCAGAAGCTTGAGTGACCTAGGTGTTGAAATTTTGGCACGCCTGGGGCACGGTGTTATTTGACGATCTCTTTTTGCAGGTGCTGTTAGATATTCTCACTCGCTTGCAGGTTGTGATGTGAAGCATTTTGACAAAAGATCCCTGCAGAGTCCAATCAGGGGCAAGGGATAGAAGAACGGTGGAAAGACGGTGGAAGAATTGCGACGACGATCCTAGAGGGTAATCAAGAAGACTCTTCAAAATCTGAAGATTAGGGAGTTAGCCCGGATCTGAGGAGATCAATTGTCTCGAAGCAAAGAAAAGACGAGAATACTAGGTGATGAATCAGAAGAGACCAAATGAGGCTGGGAGCTCCCAAAAGTGGAAAGTTGACGCTGTGGTTGGATGGGAAATGCCAGGGTTAGACGAATCGATGGGCGTTCCATGTCATATAGGTCGTATCCCCCCAGCGGGTTCGAGGTTGTTATCTCCTCAGCGGATTCGAGATCAGTGTTCCCTCAGCGGTGAGCCTGAAGGTTGCCTCTTCCCCAGCAAGTCTGAGTACTGTTAGTCCCCACTGAGTCTGAAGGTTGCTATTTCCCCAACGGAGGTGTCTGGGGGTAGCTTGTTTCTTGGCAGCCAGGTTTGAAGTGCTGCAATCCCCCAGTAGGGTTATGAATGCCTTTCCCCAGCAGGGTTGGGAATGTTTTCCCCAGCAAGTCTGAAGTGGGTAGTCTTCCCAACGGAAGTCTGTGTTGATGGTTTTCCCTAGCAAAGTCCCCAAGCGGATCAGGTTCGGTGAAAATTATCCCTGGTAGGGTTAATCCTGCCCGTGGGTTGGTAGTTATCCCCAGTGGAGGTGAGCATTGATTGTTTCTCCCAGCGGAGTCCCCAAGTGGATCGGGTTCGGTGGAGGTCATCCCCAGCAAGGATCATCCTTTCCCCTGCAGCAATGCTGTTCCCCAGCAGGGAGGAAATTGGAGCGGTATCAAGCTCCTCAGCAGAGTTCCTCAAGCTCCCTAGTGTTGTCCCCGGAGGGAACATGTTTTTATGCATTCATCATTTAGATAAGCATAGCATATTGCATCATTAAGTGCGTAGCATTTCCATGATTATGGAGCATTACACTGAAAAAAAAACTCATGCATCAGCATTGCAAGCATAGACTAGCCCTAAGCCGTGGTGACCATCCGAGCATGGGTTCAAGCGGTAGGTGAAGATGTTATTCAGAAGGGTTTAGCATCGCAACGATTGGGTCACTTGGATTGATTTCAGAGTTGGTTTCCCCAGCATGATTGAGAGGTTGGTGTTTTCCCAACAGATGACTCCCCAGTTGAGTTGGTTCCTCTATCATTCCCAGAGTGTCTGATCAGCAAGCATCCGCAGCAGCGGTGTTCTTCCCCACAGAGTTGGAAGATCGAACCAGAATCGTGTGCTCAACAGGCAGTAGTGGATCATTGCATCTTGCAAAGTTGGGTTCCCCAGCAGAAGTGGATCATTGTTCAACATCTGTACGGCACATTTGCTACAGTTGCTCTTGACAGACAGCATTCAAGATTGATAATCCCCCAGAGAGGTTTATTTCTTCATTCGTCAGTGGAAGGAAAGCTTGACTCCCCAGAGTAGTCCCCGGCAAGTGGTTGGCCTTGTCCCTGACATATGTAGATGTCATCCTTGCGGCACCAGTAGGTGTCATGTTGATCCCCGTGTGGGTCCTTCTTTTTCTTGGTGTCTGTAGACATCATCTTTCGATGTCCGTAACATCAGCCTCTTTCTCCCATTCATCCGTTGATGTCTGGTTGAGTCCTTCCTATTCGTCCGTTGGCGTCTAGTCGTGGTTTCTTTCTCCCATTCATCCGTTGATGTCTGGTTGAGTCCTTCCTATTCGTCCGTTGGCATCTAGTCGTGGTTTCTTTCTCCCATTCATCCGTTGATGTCTGGTTGAGTCTTTCCTATTCGTCCGTTGGCGTCTAGTCGTGGTTTCTTTCTCCCATTCATCCGTGGATGTCTGGTTGAGTCTTCCTATTCGTCCGTTGGCGTCTAGTCGTGGTTTCTTTCTCTCATTCGTCCGTTGACGTCTGGTTGAGTCTTCCTATTCCTCCGTTGGCGTCTAGTCGTGGTTTCTTTCTCCCATTCATCCGTTGATGTCTGGTCGAGCCCTTCCTATTCGTCCGTTGGCGTCTAGTCGTGGTTTCTTTCTTCCATTCATCCGTTGATGTCTGGTTGAGTCCTTCCTATTCCTCCGTTGGCGTCTAGTCGTGGTTTCTTTCTCCCATTCATCCGTTGATGTTTGGTTGAGTCTTTCCTATTCGTCCGTTGGTGTCTAGTCGTGGTTTCTTTCTCCCATTCATTCGTTGATGTCTGGTTGAGTCTTTCCTATTCGTCCATTGGCGTCTAGTCGTGGTTTCTTTCTCCCATTCATCCGTTGATGTCTGGTCGAGTCCTTCCTATTCGTCCGTTGGCGTCTAGTCGTGGTTTCTTTCTCCCATTCATCCGTTGATGTCTGGTTGAGTCCTTCCTATTCGTCCGTTGGCGTCTAGTCGTGGTTTCTTTCTCCCATTCATCCGTTGATGTCTGGTTGAGTCTTTCCTATTCGTCCGTTGGCGTCTAGTCGTGGTTTCTTTCTCCCATTCATCCGTTGATGTCTGGTTGAGTCCTTCCTATTCGTCTGTTGGCGTCTAGTCGTGGTTTCTTTCTCCCATTCATCCGTTGATGTCTGGTTGAGTCCTTCCTATTCGTCCGTTGGCGTCTAGTCGTGGTTTCTTTCTCTCATTCATCCGTTGATGTCTGGTTGAGTCCTTCCTATTCGTCCGTTGGCGTCTAGTCGTGGTTTCTTTCTCCCATTCATCCGTTGATGTCTTGTTGAGTCCTTCATATTCGTCCGTTGGAGTCTAGTCGTGGTTTCTTTCTCCCATTCATCCGTTGATGTCTGGTTGAGTCCTTCCTATTCGTCCGTTGGCGTCTAGTCGTGGTTTCTTTCTCCCATTCATCCGTTGATGTCTGGTTGAGTTTTTTCCCCTTCGTCCGCTGACGTCTGGTTGAGTATGTTTTTCCAGTCATCCGTAAATGTCTGGTCATCCTTTTGTTGGTGTCGGTAAACATCATCTTTCGATGTCAGTAAACGTCGAGTTTTTCCCATTCGTCCGTTGACGTCTGGTTGTATATCCTTTTTCCGGTCATCGGTCAATGTATGGTCCTGTATCCCTTTTCTGGTACATATCAAATCCACAGTAGAGTCATCGGTAAACGTCTTGTCTGGTTCCAGTTGTAAACATCTTGTTCCTCTCCAGTCGAAGCCGCCATCGATAAATGGCCTCGCTTTCCTTGATGTCAGTGTACATCAAGTCGACTGTTCAAGCCGCCATCGGTAAATGACCTCGCTTTCCTTGATATCAGTGTACATCAAGTCAACTGTTCAAGCCGCCATCGGTAAATGGCCTCGCTTTCCTTGATGTCAGTGTACATCAAGTCGACTGTTCAAGCCGCCATCGGTAAATGGCCTCGCTTTCCTTGATGTTAGTGTACATCAAGTCGACTGTTCAAGCCGCCATCGGTAAATGGCCTCGCTTTCCTTGATGTCAGTGTACATCAAGTCGACTGTTCAAGCCGCCATCGGTAAATGGCCTCGCTTTCCTGGATGTTAGTGTACACCAAGACGACTGTCTGTTTTCATTCATCTCCCGCAAAGTGCAAATTCTACGGTTCTTTTGGTATTCAATCCCTGTGTACCCTGAAAGCATGATAGTCGTTGCTCTCATCCGTTCAGGTTCCCAGTTGATTGAATAGGGGAAGTTGTAGCACCTCAAATTTGCACCCCCCATTTGTACATTCATTTCATTTTTAGGTCATTAACATTGCATTAACATTGCATTCACACTGCATAGTGCATTGCATTTCATCAGTCAGAGACTAGCATTAGGAGAATTCATCTGTGCAAAGGAGCCAAGCATTTCCATGAGATAAAGGCCCTATGAGCATTCTAGAGAGCTTATGTGAACCCAAGACTCATTTTGAAGCCATGGTACCAGGTGTTAGAGGCTCAAAGCCCACAGTGCAGTTTCAGGTCATCTGGGACCCATAAAAATCAACTGCAAAGTCAACTGAGGGCTAGGAGGTGGAGAAATGGTTTGAGACACTTCATTCATGTCCCAAAGAGGTTTATTCAACATGTCAAACATCTACCTTGAAGATTTTGAAGCCAGATCAAAAGTTTCCCAAAATGGAAAGTGACCTGTAATTTCAAGTTTCCAAAAATGGAAAGTTTTTGGACCAAATTCAACTTGACTTTCCAACATCAAAGAAGCTTCAAATGAAATTTTGTCCAACATGAAAGTTGAAGATCTTTCTCTCCCATTTCCAAAAAGTCCAAGATCATGAGCATCTGATGAATGGTTGAGGAGATATGATCAAATCATTGCCAAGTGTGCATGGAACTTCAAAAGACCATAACTTTTGACTCATAACTCCAAAATGAGTGGCTCTTTTTGCAAAGTTCTTCTCATGACATGAACTTCCCAAATCAATCATCACATTGCATGAAAATTCATCATATGATCATATGCATACTCATGTCCATTTTGGAGGGAAAATCATGAATTCAAAATTGGTGCATCATATGGACTTTTTAACCATTCCAACATGTTCATAACATGGTTTTAAGTGAAACTGCATGGCTATTTGCTACTGTTCACGTAGGATTGCATGCATGGGGTGAAAAAACCAAATTTTGTCTAACACCTTTTTTCTCATCAAAACTTAATTAGACAAGCTTAAGCATGATTAGGAAATGGATTAACATGTCATATAAATAACTAATTGTAACAGAATTTTCACAATCACCATTTCTAGATCTAGAACTTTTTTCCCTCCAAAATTTTCTCCCAATCCAAAATCAAAATTCTTCCACATAACATTGAGTTTTTCTTCCATATTCTGGTTCTATGATCTTGATTTAGTGCAGATCCAGCTTTGTTTTGAAGGATTCGTATGGAAATCAAGCATGGGAAGTTCATGAAGGTGAAGATGGAGTTTCAAATTTGAGCAAGATCTAAACATCTCCAGGCCTCAATTTCAACTTTAGGATTCATAACAAGTGTTCAGGAGTGGATCTACACAAGTGCCAAGCCTTGAATCTGCTATTGCCATTGTTGGAGCTTCAAGAAGTCAAAATTTCGCATCTCTTAATTCCTGTTTTTATGCACATAATCTTGTAGTTTGTTGCTTGCTGATTCCGCTGATATAAAGAACATGAAATTTGGTGCAATATTCATGGAGTTATGGCAAATTAAAGTTTGTAGATCCAATACTTCTTCTCTTCGATTCTTGAAATATATGATGAATTAGAGTAAAATAATGGTAGATTTGGATTCCTCATGTTGCAAGCTTTCCATTGGTGTATGAATTTTAAAATTCTGGAAGAAAAAATTCGTCGTGAACAGTAACAACCACCGTCTTCATGAAGAAGACGGTGGTTTCCGCCACTAGCGTCCACCTAGCGTCAGCATAGCGTCCGTTCCTGCGTTTTGGCTAGGGCACTAATGAAACGACGTCGTTTCATCAGCGAGCCTTCCCTCGCTTCGATTCCGGCTGGGCGCGTTTCCACAATTTCTTCATTTCATTTTATTTTCATGTTTTTTTCAATTTTTATTTCATTTTTTCCATGATTTTCAAAAAATCATAACTAATTGTAGAATGATCCAAATAATTCCAGGTTTTTTCCTACATGATCCTTGAAATGTCTAGAATTTTATGGTTTTGATTTTGTGATTTTATCATTTCTGGAAATTAAAATGTGCTAGACTAATTGAACATGTATGCTTTGTGACGTTGCCTCATTCATCCTATCATAAAATGCTCATACATGATCCAAATGCCATGAAATTTTGCATGATGTTTGTCAACATGATGATGGATTTATGTGATATTATTTGGCATTTTTTGATATTGTCTTCACTGTTTGGGACACATGTACTTTAGGTGTGACAACTTGTGTCACACAGTGGGATGTCTTGCCTATGCATTTTCATTTCCATATCAATTGAACTTTGATGATGCTGATTTTTGGTATGATGATTATGTTTGACCTTTTGTATGCTCATGAAAATTTCCAGAATTATTTGAGTCATTTCTGTTTTGATATGGAATTTTGATTCATGATGATCATTTGTGTGCTTTGAAATTGTCTTTGTCTTCCTTTGCTCATATCATGACCTTGCTTAATGATTTTGATTTGGCACTTTTTATGACATGTTCATGACTGATTAAAGTTGCTTCGTGTTGAATATCCATTGTTGTTTTAACTTTTTACTCCATCTTTGACCTTAGGCTTTGTCCTAGGGGTTTGAACTCACATTTGAGTTGTGTATTTCAGGATCAAGCATCTAATCTCCATGGTTGATGTTGCCTCCTCACTTGAGCTTTGATATTTGCTTTGCTTGCTAACATTTGATTATGTTGTAGGTCCTTGGGTGGACTCACTTGAGTTTCATTTGATTTGCATTGTGTATATTGGTTGTCTGACTGTTGTTTGTCTGTTGATAGTTTGTCTGAATACCATACTGATTGATTGGTTGTTTACACAGGTACTTTAGCCGCTTTAACTCATTATTTGAGTTGCTTTGCTTTGCTTGTGGTTGGCATACCACTTAGGTAACTTCCTTAACTACATGTAGTCTGGAAGACCTGTCATGTTACTTTGGCAGGCACCTGTCTGAAGCCCTCCTTAAGAGGCAATGTTTGTGGTTGTTTATCTTTGTGCCTTGTACATTCAAAGACCTCCTAAGTGAAGAGGCATTGGCAGATAAAAGGGATGTGCAATCCATCCCCTGCTATTCAGTTGTGTCTTTCATCTTGCTCACACCATGTGTTGATGCACTTTGAATAAAAACCCAAAATCTTGTTGTGTCAGTCATTGTGGAGTAGAGTTCCTGATTCTGGACTCCCACACTTTCATTGTTTCAAGCTCTCCCAGGCCAGGGATAAGAGCTGTGAGGTCTTACCCTCACTTCCCATTTCATCTGCTTCACCCTAACTCTCAATGTTAGGGTTAAGAGCTAACAACACCCTTTTCCAGTTGGCTTGTTTGTCGAGGTTGATTTGACCCCTTGACTAAAGCCCAACCTTGTATGAGCCACTTGGTTGCATATAGTGTGTGCTTGCTCTCTTGTGCTTGTGTTTGCTTATGTGCTGTTTAGGATAGCTTGCTCCCTGTGCAAGTTAGGTTAGGTAGAGACCTCAACATAGGGATCGTATGCATGACAACTTCTAGGCTCGAGTCGTAGTCTCCCTAGTAGCTTGTTATCTCCCTAGTCTCTGGTTAGGATAGAAGTTCTTTCCCTGTTAAGGGGAACTACGTCGCCCTGATCCTCATACCAGATGAGGTACGTAGGCAGGAGATGAGAAGATCTCTCCGGGCGCCTTTTTTCTTTTTTAACCCTCTTGTTTGCTTGTTGGAGTCTGACATAAGTCCAGCGATTGGCAGTCGGTTTCCTGTGTGTGTTTGTTTGTGCGGAGTCTGACGTAAGTCCAGCGATTGGCAGTCGGTTTCCTGTGTGTGTTTGTTTGTGCGGAGTCTGACGTAATTCCAACGATTGGCAGTCGGTTTCCTGTGTGTGGTTGTTTGTGCGGAGTCTGACGTAAGTCCAGCGATTGGCAGTCGGTTTCCTGTGTGTGTTTGTTTGTGCGGAGTCTGGCGTAAGTCCAGCGATTGGCAGTCGGTTTCCTGTGTGTGTTTGTTTGTGCGGAGTCTGACGTAAGTCCAATGATTGGCAGTCGGTTTCCTGTGTGTGGTTGTTTGTGCGGAGTCTGACGTAAGTCCAGCGATTGGCAGTCGGTTTCCTGTTTGTGTTTTGTTTGGCGTGGGTTAGCCGAGCTACGAGTGCTCTGATTCTTTCTCTGGTCAGAGAAGATACGTATGCATAGGATGCGACATCCTAGCGAGCAAGTTTCCCATATCCCCGAACTACGTCGACTTTGATGTTTGTGTCTAACAAACTACGTAGGCCCAGGCTGCGATATCCTGCCGAGTCACCTTCCTCCGTCCTCTTTCATCTGTGTTTTCTTCCAGTTTGTGCAGTTTTGAGCAGTTATTTAGCACCCTTTCTTCTATTCTATCTGAGCGTGGATCCCGTCGAGTACGACGGATGCGTAGGGGTGCTAATACCTTCCCTTCGCATAACCGACTCCCAATCCTTGCATCTCTGGTCGCGAGACCATTTCCTTTCCAGGTTTACTTCGAGCGTTTCCTTTCCCTCCTTTTGGGATAAATAACGCACAATGGCGGCTCTGTGTCTTTTCCCGCCGGTTTTTCGCGTAATGCGACAGGAGGCAAATGAGGCCTCATGTCAAAAGAAATATGCAACCGCGTCAGCATCAACGTCAAGTTTCGTCAGTTATTCCAGTATTTTTAAACAATCAATCAATGCCAGTTCAACGACAACATCAACAACAGCTGCAACAAAGAACCAACAACTACAACAACACCAACAATAATCAACAACAACAAAATTTCGAAAGGAAGATAGTCTCTTTTGACCATATTCCTACGTCATACGCTGAACTCTACCCGTCTTTGGTTCTCAAGAACCTACTCCATCCAAGAAATCCGCCTCAAATTCCAGAACCACTTCCGTGGTGGTATAATCCTGAACTCCGATGTGCCTTTCATGAAGGAGCTCCCCGCCATGATATTGAGAACTGTTACCCGTTGAAGTACGAGGTCCAGAAGCTTGTATAAAGTTAGATGGTGTCCTTTTAGGACCGTGCACCAAATGTGAAAGCCAACCCATTGCCCGCTCATGGTATTTCCTCTATTAATATGATAGATGGTTGTCCAGGAAATTTTTGAGTCTTCGACGTGCAACATATTCGTAGGTCCTTGGTAGAGATGCATAGGACCTTGTGTACCATTAGTAACTGTGAGCATGACCATGATGGTTGTGCAATTTGCAGTATAAACCCCCGTGGATGTTGGATCGTCAAGCGGGATATCTAAAAGTTGATGGATGAGAATGCAATCCAGATTCAATAGTCGATGGATATAGATGATGTCTATGTGATTGTTCCAGTGTTTAAGACCCCTGAGTGGGAGGTAATAAAGTTTGATAGCAGCAGCATTAACAACGTCAAGAGATCGATATCGTCGTTAGTGATACGGTTAGCGGGCTCCGTCCCGCATGCATTCAATAGAGTTGTTCCTTATCAGTATAATTCCACGATGGTGGAGAATGGTCAAGAGGTTACATTTCCTACGACCAATTCTGTTGTGAATATTGCAGATATTGCGAAGGTGACCCGTAGCGGTCGTGTTTTCGATCATGTTTTCCCGAAAGAAGTGATAGAAGATGTTTCAGTTGGTAAGTGTAGCGTGGTATTCGTTACCATTAGAGATATTGACTAAATCCAAGGTAAACCATACAAGTCGAGTCGCCACCGCACTTCTATTTATCCAAAGGAATGGTTAGAAAGCGAACAAAAACCTAAAAGTTTTATCGAATCAAAAACTAGTAAAAATGTCAGAGATCTGGGTAAGGGGGTTGGTTATGCAATGGGAAGGTTTTAAGCACCCAAAACATCCTAGGTACTCCTACGGAGCCCTTTTCATATTTGTTGTAAGGTTGGTATTTTGTGAAAATTTATTTGTGCAAACATGATTGAAGAGATGAGAAGAGAATATACAAGTTTATTTACATTTTATGTTTGGATGGATAAACCCATTGCCTACGTACCATCTTAAAAAAGATTAGGATCAAAACCTTGTAGTTCGGGGTAAAAGTCTCAAAAATGAGTTGGTGAATTGATTGGTCCGAAAGCCTTAAGGTCTTTTGTTATCCAAGGGAGAAAACTCAACCTAAAACCACAAATCCACCATATGAGGATAACTTCAACATGCTAGTGAGGGGTTAACCCTATAATAAGTATGGAAGACTCATTGTCCATCACTAAGGATATAGGTGAGTATTACATCTACCTCAAGGATAACTCAAACCTAATAGCTAAAGGTTATGAAAAATTTGATTAAGAAAGTGGCCATTGAAACCACAAAAAAAAGCATTTGAATGGGTTGTATTTACCAATGAAAAGTATGTACAAAGTATGTGTTATGAAAAGAAAATTTGAAAATCAAAAGTGTAAGGCTTAGGTTTCTAATGTTTGAAAACAAAGGTTAAATGTTTGCATAAAAGTTTTGGCTTGGGTTAGAGTGGGGGGAAGAAGAAGAAAGGCAAAATCCTAAACATACAAGAGAGAAGGGATAAGAAACAAGACCACAAATGGATTTCCTCTCTTAAGATCATATTGATGATCCAAGTAGCTCCCATCCTTTGGAATAAGCAAGATAAACAAATACTCAAGCAAGCAAGCACACAATCACAACAAGCTCCTAGGAATCTTCCAATGGCTCTTAGATCTCTCTCTCTTAGAAGCTCATGGTAATGGTTCCTCAATTTGGCTCAATGTTGGAATCCCTAGCACAAGAACACACACATTAAAAAGTTCCATAATGCAATCAAAGAATGGACGAGAGAGAGTTTAGAATTTAGTCCTTTCAAAGTTCATCTTCAAGTTTTAAGCATTCTAAAGGCATGAGGCCTAGTTGCTCTTTGACATTTTAAGCACTCTAAAGGCATGAGGCCTAGTTTCTCTTCAAACTCCATTAGCTTGGGGAAGGTCCAAAAGTCTAAGTCCATTTGTCCATTTTTGCATTTGGTCCACAACAATCAAAACAACACACAAGCATAATAGTATATATACACAATTATGTGCTCAAGTGAGCAAAAGGCAAATTGCATTAACATAAACATGTGCTCAGGTGAGCAAAGGAAAAAGCAAATGAATAATATGTACAAGAATAATAAATTGCATAAATGTAAAGAGCAAGAAGTAAATGTTAATAGTCAATGTTCAATGTTAATAGTTAGTGTGCCATAAGGCAAATTTAGCGCTATGTTAAGCAATCGTAATTGGACTTATGTAGAAGTCACAACTATCTGAGTCCGGTCAATAATAATATAGGCAACAACACAAGTTAGAAGTCTTGATTAGTGAACCAAGTTCCAACAACTTGCCATACCAAAAAGATGAAGAGAAATGATCTTGTATTGGTTTAAGTCCTTTGCATGATTTAGGAAGCAATCTATCCTTAATGCAAAGCCATTCACTTGATCAATTGATCAAGATGAATTAGATTTGCATCAAGGAAGATTAAACCTCCCTAATCAATGCTAACTTATCAACCTTTAACTCATTGATCAAAAAGAAAAGAAGAAGAAGGAAGAGATGAATAATGGAAATGAAAAGAATAAAGTGCATTAAATGAAATGGAATATACCAATCAACAAATGTTGACCAATGACATTGAGGATCATGGTCAAACTATCAAAAACAGAAGTGGGATGAAGATTGGAGGTCAAGAAATAAACAACATATTTTTGACATTTTTAATATTTAAAAATAAACTTGAATTCAAATATTAAAGAAAGGTCAAACTTCAAAATCACTTCAAATCAACTTTGAAAAGTCCAAGTGAATTATCCCAAGTTCAACAAGATCAAACAAAGCTTGACAATTTTTTTTAGCATTTTTAAAAGTCAGAAACTATTTTTAATCAATTAAAAATGAATAAAAATAACCTAATTGAACTAAAATCTCAAATCAATTAAAAAATTGATGAGAGTATTTTTCATAGATCTATCATTATTCAAAGAGGTTGAGAAAATATTTTTGTATTTTTTGAATATCAAAAACTATTTAAAATGAATTAAAAATAACCAGAAAAGAGAAAATTCACAAAAAATATCAAATTATAAAATAAAAAATATTAAAAATCATTTTTAGAAACTAGAATTAAAAAGAGAAATAATGCAATTGGTCCCATATTTTTTGGATTTAAAATGAAAGAGTTATGAATTTTTGAAATAAAATGGAATTAAAGAAAATAAAACAGAAATTAAGAAAATATAAAAAATGAGAGGCGTTAGATCTAAGCTCATTAATTGAGCTGGCACATCCAGAGGTGGAGAGATGCGCGCGCACGATGGTCCCAAGTCAATGAGTAACACAATGAATTAAAATAAGTCATATCATCCAAGGGCCACGATTCAAACTGGAAACATGATCTGGCAACAGGGACGGTGGCCAGCGCCACCGTCTTCTCCGGTGAGCTCCGGCGAGGGCAAAAAAACACAGAGGTTCAAATGCTCACCAAAATGGACGATCTAAGCATCAATCGAAAGAGGAAGTGATGTACATCACTCCTATACCACTCACTTCCACTCTAGATTCCTATTAAGAGAGAAATCAGAGATGGAAGCTTGATGGTGTTCATCATGAACTTGCTTGATTTTAAAAATCGAGCATACAGCAATGATGCCTCTATAGAGAGGACTTCAGACAACACAATATCAAGGCCAACAGATCAAAGAATAAGGAGTTTCGAAGAAAAAACCAGTTGATGCACACCTTTGAATTGTGAAGCTTTGAGTCCCTTTCCTTGGTTCCTTTTGCAAAACAGAACTTCAATGGATCAGATGATGAAGGTTTAGGAACTTTAGATCTGAAGATTCAACCAAATTCAATTGAATTTTAGATCTGAATTTTTTTTTGAAGAAAATGGATTTAGTTCCTTTGGTATGGTTGGGAATTCACTCTTGCAGCAATTCAGGCGCCCTTAGGTTGGTTTATTATGAAGCATAGCACATGTATTTATAGCTGGAATTGGCTGAACAAGTGAGTTTACTCGTGTGCATGGCAAATGGATTTTCCTTGCATGGGCTTGTATGATCATGTGGAAGGCCCAAAGAGGAATGGAATGACCTGCTGAGCTCATATGAATTGCAAATGAACGTGTACATTGAGTATAAACAGCTCATGCATGGCAATTTGAATTGAATTTCACAAAATGCATTAAATCTTCATGCCTTCGAAAATGGTGCTTCCAAACTCCAAATGCTACCTCATGAGTAATGGTTAGAAAGCTTGTTGCATAAGGAATAAATAATATGTTGACCAAAATTTCAATTGGGCCTTGGAAATTAGGTAATTTTGAGTTTAAAGTGTAAGGTGCAAAACATGCAAAAGTGAAGTTTCCAAATTTGGCCAATGTTCAAGCCCTTCTGTTTCAATGATGCAAGCTCCAAATGATAAAACCCTCAACATGAAAGTTGTAGATCTCTTCAAGAAAATAAATTTGAACTTACAGTTTGCATCATTTGGATTTTTCATGAAGAAGTTATGGGCACTTGAAGTTGGACTTTTTTCCATTTTAATGCATTTGGCCCAAAGTGACCTATAATGTTTTGCATTATCACATGTATTTCTTTCTAGATTTTGAAATTTTGTTCAACATAACATTTGAAGTAGACACAATAATATTTCCAATTCATTTGGTTCCACCCAAAAATCATAAAAAATGAATGAGTTATGTTCTTGGGAATTTGACCTAAAATTAGGGTTTCAATCAAAATGACCTATAATGTCTTGGAATGGATGATGATCTTCCAAGCTTCAAATCTAATTTTGATGAACATGAAAGTTGTTCATATTGTCCTTAAGAACATAGTTTCTCTTGGGATCATCTCCATTTGACCAACACACAAAAAGTTAGGTCTCAATGCATTTCAAAATAGTCAGATGAATTGACTGATCAACTTCTCAAGTCCACAACTCATATCTTGATGAATTGATGATTGAGGACACTCAAATAAGTTCAAATATGTATGAAATGATGAATTAAAGAAATTCCCTTGATTGTATTTGATCATGGGCTAAGGTTGCTTCATGAGCAAGTCATTGTTGGTGATCAGATGAATTAGGGTTTCCTTGGGAAACAAACCTCAAACCCTTTGACTTGCTTTGATCAAAATGATGCATTGAGATGCTAGGGAGGCATATTTGATGTGTGAGAGCTTTGGGAACCATTGCCATGCTTGCCTTCATCTTCTCTTGGCCATATCATTTCCCAAAGGATCACCTAGAAGCTTTTAGATCTTGTGACTGCTCAAGCTACAAACGAAAGATGTTAGTGACATATTTTTGTGCTTTTGGTTAGTAAACAAAATGAGGAAAGCAATAATATACAATTTAAACATGCTTGGTGATCTCAAACCACTCACAAGATATCCCACCCAAAGGCAAAGGGAACCAAGATGCTTATGATCCTTGAGGCTTTGCAAATGCAATGTTATGATGCCATGAGGGATCTTAGGGCCAAAATTGGGGTCTTACAGTAAGAAGGTTGATGTGCCTGCAGTAAACCCTGTTAGCGCTCCAATGTGTCAGTCTGGTGAATCCAGCCAATTGAAGCCTAATTTTGATGATGAGGTATTGAGATTAATCAAGAAAAGTGAATTTAATATGGTGGAGATGCTGCTCCAAACTCCTTCGAAGATTTCAGTGTTGTCTCTATTGATGAATTTTCAAGAGCACATAGAAGCATTGCAAAGAATGTTGGAGCAAGCCTACATCGAGCACGATGTAACTATGGATCAATTTGACCACATTGTGAATAACATTACTTCCTGCAGCAACTTGAAATTTTGTGATGAAGAACTTTTCGAGGAAGGCAGAAATCACAACATGGCGCTGCATATATCGATGAATTGCAAGGAAGATGCATTGTCAAATGTGTTGGTTGATACCAGTTCCTCATTGAATGTACTCCCCAAATCAACTCTATCAAGTTTATCCTATCAAGGTGCCCCTATGAGGTACAATAGCATGATTGTGAAAGCTTTTGATGGTTCTCGCAAAACTATCATTGGAGAAGTGGACCTTCCAATGAAGATAGGTCCGAGTGATTTTCAAATTACTTTTCAAGTAATGGATATCCACCTGGCCTATAGCTGCTTGTTGGGAAGGCCATGGATCCATGAAGCTGGAGTTGTAACATCCACTCTACACCAGAAATTGAAATTTGTGAAGAATGGCAAGCTTGTCATTGTGGGTTGAGAGAAAGCGCTGTTGGTGAGCCATCTATCGTCCTTTTCATAGGTGGAAGCTGAGGACGAGGTTGGAACTCCATTCCAAGCCTTATCTATTGCTAAGGTAAAGAAAATTGGGGCACCCATGTTGTCTTTCAAGGATGCTTAGAAAGCTATTGAAAATGGAAGTACAGATCAGTGGAGCCGTATGGTAGAAGTATGTGAGAACAAGAATGCATTAAATCTTTATGCCTTCGAAAATGGTGCTTCCAAACTCCAAATGCCACCTCATGAGTAATGGTTAGAAAGCTTGTTGCATAAGGAATAAATAATATGTTGACCAAAATTTCAATTGGGCCTTGGAAATTAGGGAATTTTGAGTTTAAAGTGTAAGGTGCAAAACATGCAAAAGTGAAGTTTCCAAATTTGGCCAATGTTCAAGCCCTTCTGTTCAATGATGCAAGCTCCAAATGATAAAACCCTCAACATGAAAGTTGTATATCTCTTCAAGAAAATAAATTTGGACTTAAATTTTGCATCATTTGGATTTTTGATGAAGAAGTTATGGGCACTTGAAATTGGACTTTTTTCCATTTTAATGCATTTGGCCCAAAGTGACCTATAATGTTTTGCATTATCACATATATTTCTTTTTAGATTTTGAAATTTTGTTCAACATAGCATTTGATTCCACCCCAAAATCATAAAAAAGGAATGAGTTATGTTCTTGGGAAGTTGACCCAAAATTAGGGTTTTAGTCAAAATGACCTATAATGTCTTGAAATGGATTATGATCTTCCAAGCTTCAAATCCAATTTTGATGAACATGAAAGTTGTTCATATTGTCCTTAAGAACATTGTTTCTCTTGGGATCATCTCCATTTGACCAACACACAAAAAGTTAGGTCTCAGTGCATTTCAAAATAGTCAGATGAATTGACTGATCAACTTCTCAAGTCCACAACTCATATCTTGATGAATTGATGATTGAGGACACTCAAATAAGTTCAAATATGTATGAAATGATGAATTAAATAACTTCCCTTGATTGTATTTGATCATGGGCTGAGGTTTCTTCATGAGCAAGGCATTGTTGGTGATCAAATGAATTAGGGTTTCCTTGGGAAACAAACCTCAA
Organism: Lathyrus oleraceus; assembly: GCF_024323335.1. Taxonomy (NCBI): domain Eukaryota; kingdom Viridiplantae; phylum Streptophyta; class Magnoliopsida; order Fabales; family Fabaceae; genus Lathyrus; species Lathyrus oleraceus. The sequence continues at coordinate 306,702,883 of NC_066580.1, forward strand.
ACCCTTTGACTTGCTTTGATCAAAATGATGCATTGAGATGCTAGGGAGGCATATTTGATGGATGAGAGCTTTGGGAACCATTTCCATGCTTGCCTTCATCTTCTCTTGGCCATATCATTGCACAAAGGATCACCTAGAAGCTTTTAGATCTTGTGACTGCTCAAGCTACAAACAAAAGATGTTAGTGACATATTTGTGTGCTTTTGGTTAGTAAACAAAATGAGGAAAGCAATAATATACAATTCAAGCATGCTTGGTGATCTCAAACCACTCACAAGAGATCCCACCCAAAGGCAAAGGGAACCAAGATGCTTATGATCCTTGAGGCTTTGCAAATGCAATGTTATGATGCCATGAGGGATCTTAGGGACAAAATTGGGGTCTTTCAGATGCCCCTATTTAAGGTCATTCTAGCCGGAGAAGTGAAGGTTAAAATCTTCGTCTCGACGAGGTAGAATGGGCTTAAATAATAACAAAGAGACGAATTTTGGTCCCTAAGAGACCTCATGATGCAAATGTATGTATGCAAATGGTAACACTCTGTGGGGATACGTATCCACAAAGAAAGAAAGAGAATCAGGAATAACTGAAAATCCACTGGAGTAACATGCTCATAAATGGGACAGAGACTCTAGGGACTTTACTGGGTGTAATACCCCAAAATTTACCCTTCATTTTTCCTGGAAGCATACGCTTTACACCTCATGCATGCATTCAGTTTTAGGTCATTTAACATTAGATACATTGCATTTCATCATGTCAATCAGAATTAGATCCAAAAAAAAAAAAACGAAAAAAAAAAAACGAAAAAAGAAAAAAAATAAAATTAAAAAAAAAACGAAAAAAAAATAAATAAAGAAATAAATAAATAAATAAATAAAATTAATTAAATAAATAAATAAAATATAACAATTTTTTTTTGGACTTGGGTCTCCCTCATTTGAGCCCACTACCCACGAAAATCAGTCTATAAATACTGAAGTTTCAGTAGAGGAAAACACACTTGGAGTTACACTGGGAGATTCACTGGAGAAAGATTTTGAGAGAAGGAAACCTAGGAACTACTCTGCAGCGACCTTCAGGCAGCCTTGAGAAGTTCACTCCGCCTCACACAAACCCTAGTATTACTTTGCAGATCCGGCCGTACCATTCAATCTTAATCAATCTCTCCAATCAGGTTTGCCATATATCCATCATCTTTATGCCTTTAATTTGAATGCTCTAAATGTATGAGGTATTATGGGTGAATTTGATACCCTTTTGATGCATGTGTTTGACAAGAGGTTTAGGCCTCCTACCCTTGATTGCTTTTTGTGAGCTTTTTGTGAATTTTGATGGAATTATTCATGTGGTTACATTTTGATTTAGGGGCAACTCTTGGTTACCCTATTTTGTTTCTCTAACTTGTCTTTGTGTTGCCATGGCATTGTTTTCCCTGGATTTCACCTTGTTTGTCTAACCTTTCTGTTGAGTTTTCGTGAGGGCTCACATACTCTTGCAGGGATACCATCCGGAGGTTTATCCTGATTAATCGTATTGACTGATTTTCTTTGATGGTCTAGCTGGAGAGATCTCAGGGTTGCTAATCCTTTAATTGCTGTAACTTCGGATCTTTATCCGTGTGGTAATTTTTTCCTTTTCTCGTACTTTATCGCTTTCTTAGCTGGAAGACCTCGATAGGAGGCAATGTTTGAGCCCCTTGGTGGCATTTTACTTTGAGATACATGTTTTGTGTTTTGTATTCATATCCCCACATGTAGCGCGGTTCCTTCGTCAAGGACTGCCTGTTTGCCCTCGAGCATCCCAAACCCTAAAACCCAAAGCAACACGTTTACTCCGTCTACTATAGGTGAGTAAGTCTCCAAAGGTTGAGCATCCGGTAGATTGCGTAGTGACGTCGTTCGTCCAAAACCCAATCCACAACCCCGTAGTTAGCCGAACTACGGCTTGCTCTGATTCTCATTCCAGATGAGATACGTAGGCATAAGACGCGATGTCTTAGCGAGCACACATCCCCCAACCCATAGGTCAGCCGAGCTACGAAGACTCTAATTCTCATATTCATATGAGATACGTATGCAGTGGATGCGACATCCGCGCGAGTCATTTCTCTTAACCTTTTTAGTAAATAAACACATTAGGTAAACCCACACCCTTTAGACGAAAACCACAAAAGTGGATCCCGTAGGGTACTACGGATGCGTAGGGGTGCTAATACCTTCCCTTCGCATAACCGACTCCCGAACCCAAGATTTGGTTGCGAGACCCCGTCTTGTCCTTTCCTTTTTCAGGTTTACTTCGAGCGTTTCCTTTCCCTCCTTTGGGATGAATAACGCACGGTGGCGACTCTCCTGTCTTTTTCTTTCGCCGGTTGTTTTTTCGCGCACTGTATTTTTCAGGTTGTGACACTGGGGAGTAAAGGGATAAAATGCATGAGCAGGTCACGACTTGAAACTTGCTGAGAGACACGAAGGAAATCCATGAAATAAATCAATGGAAAGACTCGAGCTGACTCAAAGATGCATGTATTGGGGAATATGCCAATACAACAAAAATTATCCATAACGGATACTTCGGATAAAAATCCGGACACGGGATGGGAGAATCCACTAAGGGACCTTGCTAGGGAAACACCCAAACAAGACTCCTCTGGGGAAGCAACGGAATGAGGTATTACCGGTTACTGGGTAATAAGCTTAAAGAGTCATGTGATCTGAACACCGGTATAAGGGTGAGGGAACACCATGCTCGGGAAGAATGAATATCTAAGACCGGTATAAAGGTGAGAGATATCAAACATCCGAAATCATCTGAGGAAGACCTAGAAAGGTATACTTCAGCTCAGGAAAGTCCGACTCCGCAAGGGACAGAAAGTCATAATAGGGAGCAGGGAGGAAGGAACACCAGGGATACCGGTTACTGGGCATATAATAGGTGACCAACCAAGGCGTGAATTGGGGAATATTACCAAGACACTCATCATCCAAAAGAGGGCTAAAAGTAAACTCGATTATAGGATGGACATCCGAATCCACGAAAGGGATACGAATCTTACTCGATTGGGGAAGAGAAAAAGACTTCGACCAAAGAGTGCATGAGATATATTATCTATTACCGTCAGAACGTAGATAACATACTCGCATGGAAGATTATCCACAACCGGCTACTCGGTTAATAAAGGATAAATCAACCGGAAAGAAAAGACATTGGGATACCGAATACTAGGTATATAGTGATGACCAATCCAGGGGGAGAAACAATCATTACCAACAAAGGGTAAATGAGAGATGACTCACTGGGAATACATTGACAAAGGCAACGATCCAGGAGACATATCACCGGTTACTAGGAGATATGCTCAAAGAGAACACGGTGAAGGAATATCAATACCGAATATTGGATAAAGATAACCGTCAAGGAAGGGATTACATCTACCGGATACTGGGTAGAAAACCACGGAAAAGTAACCGTCATCGGTTAGGATGAACAAAAAGGTTAACTCTGCCAGGGGATAAAAACAGGGTTTACAACTACCGGTATGAGGGTAGAAAACCACAGACTCCGCAGGGGAAAAGATGGATAGATACTGGTTAATGAGCAACTATTCATCTAAACCACGGGGAAGTGCAGGAAGCAGACACAAGAGGCCAATCTAGGATCAAACTAGAGAGGCACGATGGAATAAGACTTGTCCCTATGAGGATATAACTCAATGGGGAATTCCATCCCAATATATGTGTTGGGAGGCAACAGAAACAACCATCATCCACGAGGACATAACTCGGTGGGGACTATGGAGGAAAGGATAAACACTTTCTGCGTATGGGGCTGACTCTATATGGAGAGATCAATCACCAACACCTGTTTGGGGAAATATAATACCCTTAAGCAAGAGAATAACAACCAAAGATGTATGGAAAATAATGCGACATGAATATTATAATGTTATCACTATGCATATATGCATGGTTTATGTATGATGAATGCTGACAAACAGACATTTCTAACACAAACAGGTCCAACGACCAAACACAAACGTCCGGTACTACATCTCAAGAGAAAAAGCCAGAACAACAAAGATCTCTTCAGGGGAATGAGCATTAGCCATTCCTGTTGAGAACATGATCACGGCGATTTCACTGGGGTAACCATTGAAGGAGATGATGGATCCTTGTGGGGATAAAACACCAACTAGAAACTTCCAAGGGTCATCCAAATATTATCCCTACCCAAGATCTCATCTGCTGAGGAGGCGAGGGAGCTGCATATCTGCTCTGGAGAGGAATCCACAAAAGATTTCGGAGGAAGAGGATACAAACATGCCAGGAATATGAACAATCGTCTCACCCTGTCGAGAATATTACCATCCTTGGGAGAGCACTGAAGACATCCCCAGTATCCCTTCATCATTGTGAATGTTTGCTTTGTTTAAAAACAAATTATGAAAGATTTGATTAAAACAATGATATTTTTCAATTAAAACATGCAAAACATTTGTTGAATAGAAACAAATAAGATTGTAAATAATTGGATAAAGGCTCAAAATTTATTTGATGGAATGGTAGTCTGCAAATGGCAAGACTCCATGGATCTTTACAAATTTGAAATTGGTGATATATATTGGAAAGGGCTACATTGAAAATAATGACCATTTCTCCACCAATTCTGAATCCGATGTATTTGAAGCTTCGGTTGACGATGACTGAGTGAGAACCTCTGACAGATGACAGTTTGTAGAACAAAGTCTTGTCAGGACGCAGTTACTTGCCAAATCCCTATTTTTTGCCTAGATTGCCCCAGGGTGAGGTGCTCAACCTAGCGGGATACATATATTCATCATTTTTTATATGTCTCTAACTTTTGCCTGGATCGCCCTTTCGGGTTTTCAATCCACCGAGACGCTCATTTTTGCCTAAGCTACCCTTTCAGGTTTTCAACTTAGCGAGCTATTTTTTTATTTTTAGGCGAAGTATTTCTTGACTGCATCTGAATTCACAGGACGAGTGAAATCCTCCCCATGCATAGTTGTAAGTATCAATGCACCGCCCGAAAAGGCTCTCTTGACAACATACGGACCTTCATAGTTTGGAGTCCACTTGCCCCTGGAATCGGGCGCGAAAGACAAAACTTTCTTCAGCACAAGGTCACCCTCTCGGAACACCCGAGGCTTGACCTTCTTATCAAAGGCTTTCGTCATCCTTTGTTGATATAACTGGCCGTGGCACATGGCAGTCAATCTCTTCTTTTCTATCAAATTCAGCTGGTCATAACAACTCTGAACCCATTCAGCATCAGTCAACTTGGCTTCCATCAAAACTCTCATTTATGGGATCTCCACCTCTACTGGGAGCACGACCTCCATGCCATAAACAAGCGAGAAAGGGGTTGCCCCTGTTGAAGTGCGGACAGACGTACGATATCCATGTAAGGCAAATGACAGCATCTCATGCCAATCTTTGTACGTAACCACCATCTTCTGTATAATCTTCTTGATGTTCTTATTAGCAGCTTCAACAGCCCCATTCATCTTGGGTCTGTAAGGAGAAGAATTATGATGTGCTATCTTGAACTCACTACACAACTCTTTCATCATCTTGTTGTTCAAGTTAGATCCATTATCAGTAATGATCTTATCTGGTACACCATACCGGCAGATGAGTTGATTCTTGATAAATTTCACGACTACTTGCCTGGTCACGTTTGCGTATGGTGCCCCTTCAACCCACTTGGTAAAGTAATCAATTGCTACGAGAATAAATCTGTGACCATTGGACGCTTTTGGCTCTATCATGTCAATTCCCCACACAGAGAAAGGCCATGGTGATGAAATCACATTCAGAAGTGTCAGAGGAATATGAATCTTGTCTGCGTAAATCTGACACTTATGGCATTTCTTCACATATTTACAGCAGTCAGACTCCATTGTCAGCCAATAGTAGCCTGCTCTCAACATCTTTCTAGCCATGGTATGTCCATTGGAATGTGTACCAAATGAACCCTCATGGACCTCAGTCATTAACAGGTCTGCTTCGTGTCTATCCACGCATCTGAGCAGCATCATGTCAAAATTTCTCTTATAAAGCACATCACCATTGAGGTAGAAACTGCCTGACAATCTCCTCAAAGTCTTCCTATCTTTCACATATGCCCCAAGCGGGTAAATCTGGCTCTGAAGGAAACACTTGATATCATAATACCATGGCTTATCATCTTGTACCTCCTCTACTGCAAATACATGAGCTGGTCTGTCCAAGCGCATCACAGTGATATTGGGGACTTCATTCCAAAGTCTGACCACAATCATCGAAGCAAGTGTAGCGAGAGCGTCTGCCATCCGATTCTCATCTCTAGGAATTTGATGGAAGTCAACCTCAGTAAAGAACGTTGAAATCCTCCTCGCATAATCCCTATATGGAATAAGGCCAGGGTGATTCGTTTCCCATTCACCCTTAATCTGATTAACAACGAGGGCCGAATCACCATAAACATCAAGATGTTTGATCCTAAGATCAATACATTCTTCCAATCCCATGATACAGGCCTCGTATTCAGCCATATTATTCGTGCATTTGAAAGTTAGCCTTGCTGTAAAAGGAAAATGTGTGTCCTGAGGAGTAATAATCACTGCCCCAATACCATTTCCGTATTAATTTACAACGCCATCAAACACCATGCTCCATCGGGAACCAGGCTCTGGCCCTTCATCGAGCGTAGGCTCATCGCAATCTTTCATTTTCAAATATAGAATCTCTTCGTCTGGGAAGTCATACTGAACTGACTGATAATCTTCGATCGGTTGATGTGCCAAGTGGTCTGCCAAAATACTACCTTTAATAGCCGTCTGAGCCCGATACTCAATATCATACTCAGATAACAACATCTGCCAACGGGAAATCCTCTCTGTTAAAGAAGGCTTCTCAAAGATATATTTGATTGGATCCATTTTGGATATCAACCAAGTCGTATGATTCAACATATACTGGCGTAAGCGTTTAGCAACCCAAGCCAAAGCACAGCATGCCTTCTCAAGCATTGAGTATCGAGACTCACAATCAGTGAACTTCTTACTCAGGTAGTAAATGGCATACTCTTTCTTTCCTGATTCGTCCTGCTGACCAAGGACACAACCCATCGAGTCTTCAAGAACAGTCAGATACATAATCAATGGTCTCCCTTCCACAGGTGGAGATAGAATCGGAGGCTCAGACAAATACTCTTTAATACTGTCAAAAGCCTTTTGGCAATCCTCGGTCCAATCATGAGACTGATCTTTCCGGAGGAGCTTGAATATCGGTGCACATGTGGCAGTCATGTGGGAAATGAATCTGGAAATGTAATTCAAGCGGCCAAGAAAACATCGGACTTGCTTCTCAGTTTTGGGCGCAGGCATCTCTTGTATTGCTTTGACCTTGGCAGGATCAACCTCAATACCTCTTTCACTAACGATAAAGCCCAAAAGCTTGCCGGAACGGACTCCAAATGTACACTTGTTGGGATTCAGACGAAGCTTGTACTTCCTCAAACGCCGAAAAAGCTTCAAGAAGTGCTCTACATGTTCAACATCTGTTCTTGACTTAGCGATCATATCATCAACATATACCTCGATCTCCTTATGCATCATATCATGAAACAAGGTAGTCATAGCTCGTTGATACGTGGCTCCGGCGTTCTTCAAACCAAAGGGCATCACTCGATAACAGAATGTTCCCCAAGGTGTGATGAATGTTGTCTTCTCCATATCCTCGGGTGCCATTTTGATTTGATTATATCCAAAAAATCCATCCATAAATGAGAAGACATTGAATTTAGTTGTATTGTCTACCAACATATCAATATGTGGTAGAGGGAAATCATCTTTCGGACTAGCTTTATTCAAGTCTCTATAGTCCACACACATCCGAACTTTTCCATCTTTCTTAGGCACAGGCACGATATTGGCCACGCATTGAGGATATGTAGAAGTCACCAGAAACCCCGCATTAATTTGCTTCTGAACTTCCTCCTTGATTTTTACTGCCATGTCGGAATGAGTTCTTCTGAGCTTCTGCTTCACAGGCACGCACTCAGGCTTCAAAGGTAGGAAATGTTGCACAATATCTGTATCTAGACCAGGCATGTCTTCATATGACCAGGCAAAGATGTCGACATACTCTCGTAGCAACTCAATCAACCCCTTCTTAACAGATTCTTCAAGGAGTGCCCCAATCTTCACTTCTCGCACACAATCCTCAGACCCCAAGTTGACTGTTTCCAAGTTTTCAAGATGTGGCTGAATAATCTTCTCTTCATGTTCAAGTAGATGGGTAATCTCATCAGGAATCTCTTCAACATCATCTTCTTCCGCCTCAAATACAGGGAACTCAAAGTTGGGAGATGGTGTTGGATCATTATGTTCAATGGGTTTGATTAACCTGCATAATGATTTTTGATATAAAAGAAACTTTAGAATTCAACCAAGGCAAATCATTATGCAGATGAAAAGACTGATTTTATTCTTATCTTTTTAGGGTTTTATGTGATCACCAATTTCATGCAAAAACAAAAAGGGAAAATAATTGGAAAAACAAACATTTAACATGAATTTATTGAATGAAAACATCATTGTATTTATGTGCCAACAATGTCATCACTTCTCCTTTTGGCATGGGAGAAGGGTTTTTAAACACAATGAACATTACGTTGACTTATGGATAACTGTTGGAATATCCACAGCGACCCAATTATTGCAGACCCCTCCAGGGATGATGAAATTGCCAGAATCCTCTTCCTCTTCTTCCAAAATGGCAGCAACCTCTTCGTTTTGACCAGTGTGGATGAAACCTCCACTCCTGAATAATCCTTGCTTGTTGAAGACCCCAGAAGAATAGCTTATGCCAGCCCGGGACTTGTTGTCTTCCAACTGGATCATTTTCCCCAAACCGGCAGTTGCACCATGCTCAATGGCCAACTTTGCATCTTTGTAGGAAGCAAACGAAGGAGTTCTCTTCTCAACAGGTTCAGCAATGGATAAAGCTTGGAAGGGAGTTCCAACTTCATCCTCAGCATCTATATAAGAGAAGGAAGACAAATGGCTTACCAAAAGAGCCTTCTCTCCCCCTACCACCACAAGCTTCTTATTCTTTACAAATTTCAGTTTCTGGTGTAGGGTGGATGTTACGGCGCAAGCCTCGTGAATCCATGGTTTGCCTAGGAGACAGCTATACGATGGGTGAATGTCCATAACCTGGAAGGTAATCTGGAAATCACTCGGTCCGATTTTGACTGGGAGGTCAACCTCACCAATCACAGTTTTGCAAGACCCATCGAAAGCCTTCACAACTACTCCACTCTGCCTCATGGGAGGCCCCTGATATGACAACTTTGTAAGAGTGGACATCGGCAATACATTCAATAATGACCCAGTGTCCACCAACACATTGGACATGGCATCATCTTTGCAGCTCACCGATATGTGTAATGCCAAGTTGTAGTCTCTTCCCTCACCAGGGAGATCAGCGTCACAAAAACTCAAATTGTTGCAAGCGGTGATGTTTGCAACAATGCTGTCAAATTGTTCTATCGTAACATCATGATCCACATACGCCACATCCAACACCTTCTGTAGAGTTTCTCGGTGTGATTCTGAATTTAATAGCAATGATAACACAGATATTTTGGATGGCGTTTGTAGAAGCTGATCTACAACGTTGTACTCGCTCCTTTTGATGAGCCTCAGCATCTCATCACAATCTTCTCTCGTATTGCCACTCGGGCCAGCAGAAGCAGGAATTCTCAACGTAGAGGAGGGCTTAACAACAAGTGCCGGATTCGGAGTGCTCACAACATTCCCAATTGGGCGTTCAACAAAACCATTATCAATACTTCCTTGAGCATTAGCTTGAGGCTTCAACGGAGCCGAAAAAACACGACCGCTACGGGTCAAACCGCTGACGTCGGCAATATTAACGACAGATGAAGAGGGCAGGGACACCTCTTTCCCATTTTCCACTACTACAACATTATAGCGATAAGGAACCACCTTCTCAGAACAGTACGGTATAGGGCCGGCTGGCTTGATGGTCAGAGCAGGAGAAACCTTCTGCTTGCTACCATCATACTTGATGACAACAAGCTCAGGTATCTGGAATACCGGAGAAATTACGTTGACTTCAACCGCATCTTCGTCAACATTTCTGTTTTGAAGGATTTCAATGACTCCCTCATCTAGCATTTCTTGAACATCTTTGCGCACCTGGCGACAACCTCTCTAATTAACAGAACAGACTCGACATCTATCATGGTCATGCTCATAATGGCTATAGTCACACAGCAAGCGATGCATCTCAACCAGTGATTGTCGAATATGACTAACATATTTGACTTTGTATTTGCCAGGGCAGCTTTGGACCATATTGACAGATTTCCCATGCTCGGGCAATGGGTTCTTCTTCACATTCGGACCTACGTCCTCGAAAAATAAAATCCCACTTCTCACAAGGTCTTGCACCTTGGTCTTCAAGGGATAACAATTCTCTACGTCATGTCCGGGAGCACCGGAATGATACACACAATGAAGCTCGGGCTTGTACCACCACTGGGGGTTAGCAGGTACAGCGGGAGGGTCTCGCGAAGTGATTAACTTTCTATCGATCAAAGATGGATAGAGTTCAACATAATTCATCGGAACTGGATCGAAGGTGACCCTCTTCCTCTCGTAGCTGGTGTTGGCATTGTTATTATTGTTTCGAGGCTGGTAGGCCTGTTGTTGCGGACGCTGCTGTTGTTGCTGATATTGCTGAGATGGTTGTTGTTGATAATGCTGAGCTTCCCTGAAAATAGGTGCTATATGAGCCACCTGATGTTGATTGTTGACTGGGCGAGCAATCTTCCTCTTTACAGAGGGTCTTCTCTTGACATGGGAAGACACAGCATGTGCCTCTCCCTCTTTCTTCTTTGCAAAGCTTCCATATCTCTTTGCTGAAGAGCCTTCCTCTCGAGTCAAACGTCCTTCACGGACCCCCTCTTCCAGTCTCATTCCCATATTCACCATCTCGGTGAAGTCTGAGGGAGCACTGGCTATCATTCTCTCGTAGTAAAACGAGCTCAAGGTCTTCAAGAAGATCTTGGTCATCTCTTTCTCATCAAGGGGAGGCACTATCTGAGCTGCCAATTCGCGCCATCTCTGGGCGTATTCTTTGAAGGTCTCTTTCTCTTTCTGGGACATCGCCCTCAACTGGTCCCTATCAGGAGCCATATCTATATTGTATTTATATTGTTTGACGAAGGCCTCGCCAAGATCGTTGAAAGAGCGGATGTTCGAACTTTCCAGACCCATGTACCACCGGAGAGCGGCACCGGACAGACTGTCCTGGAAATAGTGGATGAGCAGTTGATCATTATCAGTTTGTGTCGACATCTTGCGAGCATACATCACAAGATGAATGAGAGGGCATGTGTTCCCCTTATACTTCTCAAAGTCAGGTACTTTGAATTTAATAGGGATCTTCACGTTGGGCACAAGGCACAACTCAGCAGCACTTTTACCAAAGAGGTCCTTCCCCCTCAAAGTCTTCAGTTCCTTGCGAAGATCAAGGAATTGATCTTTCATGTCATCCATCTTCTCATAAACGTCTGGGCCCTCAGATGGCTCAGAATGATAGATGGTATCTTCAACTCTTGGTAGTGTGTGCTCGATGGGAGGTGGCACTGAAAGGACCGGGCTAGAGGCCGGCAGAAAAGCAAGAGTAGGAGCAAAACCCTATGGCACAAAATTGGCGGGCATTCCCCAAGGGAACCCGGTTGGCATAGACGGCGCAAAGTGGGATGTTGCAGCAGGCACAGTAGAAGTCGCAATCTCAGAAATGACCGTCCTCTGGGGAGGAGTTGCAGGTGTTGAAGAAGACTGACTCTGAGCGGCCAAGAATGACTCCATCAGGGCAGTCAATCTGGCGACCTCTTCTTTCAGCTCGCGGTTCTCTTGTTCCAAATGATCCATCAGTCTCAAAGAGTTGGCTCTGGTGTAGTACCGGTGAGTCAGCTTGTCTTTGAAATAAATGAAGAACACAGAGTTAGACCAAAGGACAAGAAGCCGGGAACAAAACCTGCTTGTGCACATGATGCATGCAATGCTTGTGCATATGATTTGTTTTTTACATCAGAGGAACTTTAGAGTTCTATTTGCAAATTTGGGAAATATTATACTTTTATCATATATGGAAACATCTCATTAATAATATCTGGAAAATATATTTTTTTTACACCAAAGAAGTACAACATTGGTAATCAAATACAAGGGAAAAGGAAAATGATCATCCTATGGATCCCTAGAAACAATCATCTAAGCTCGGGACACGGGAAGATAAGATGCACGAAGCCTCTTCACCTCCTCCTCATAGGCTGCCTCCATATTTGCCTTCTCCTTGGCGAGTCGATCGTACTTCCTCTTTCAAAACTTGGAAGACTGAGGAAGTAGAGAAGTCCATGCATCATTGGGATCATCAATAACCTGATGCTCGAGGAACTCAATCAAGGCATCCTTCTCCTTAATCTGCTGAAGCAACTCTTCTGTTCACGGATCCAAGCACGTGAGCGGTCTTCATCTCTCAACTCCTTTACTCCTTGGTCAGGGAGGGTTGAAGGCCCAACCTCAACCAAAGGTGTAGGTTTCGGATACTCGTAAGGCATGAGGTACTCAGAAGCTTTCCTCCTAACCCAAGCAGTGTAAGGCTCCAAAGCGACACAGTTCTTTGGACCTAGCTCCTTCCTTCCTTTCCTATGAATCTTGCGCCAAGCGCGGACCATCCTGTCCTTCAAGCCTTGGGGATCTTTACCCTCCTGGAAGAGCACTCCCTCTAACAGAATGTTATTGGGTTTATCCTTTAGGGGGAACCCAAGCTGACGACGTGCCAAAACGGGGTTGTAGCTAATCCCACCACATGTACCAAGAAGAGGTACATTGGAAAATTCACCACAAGAGTCAATAATCTGCACACCGTCGTACACGCGATTATACCAAGAGATATCATCATTAGTGAGAGACATAAGTCTTGTGGACCACCGTAGACATCCCTTGTTCTCCTTGAAGGCGATCGTCTGCGGTAAGTGAGAAATAAACCACTTATACAACAGAGGCAAACATCACACAATGGCACCACCACCCTTTGCGTTCCTCATATGCAAAGAAAAGTAAGTGTCAGCCAACAGAGTCGGAACGGGATTAAGAGTAGAGAAAATCCTAATGGCGTTCACATCCACAAACTTGTCGATGTTGGGGAATAATACTAACCCATAGACGAGAAGTACAAATATGGCCTCAAAGTCGTCCTCACTCATGGCCTTCCCATACACGGTAGCTTGAGCAATAAGGAACTCATAAGGAAGACCTTGAATTCCACCTTTGGTAGTCATATGAGTACCAACGAGAGATTCATCTATATGCAACATATCGGCTATCTCTTGAGAAGTAGGAATACTCTCCAAGCCACTGAACGACAACTGGTCTAGAATAGGTATACCCACAAGGTAGGCATACTCTTCAAGCGTGGGTAAGAGCTGGAAATCCGGAAATGTGAAGCAATGGTACAAAGGATCATAAAACTGCACCAACACACTCATCAACCCTTTGTCCACCTGAGTAGTCAGAAGAGGAAGAAGCTTCCCAAAATGAGCCTTGAAACCCAAAGGATCTAATACATAGGATGTCAATTTTCTTTGCTCTTTCAAGTCTGGTTGTCTGACACTGTACTTCTTTGTATTCCTTCTTTGTCTTTCCATGTTTGAAAATTTGCAAATAGACCTTTTAAGTTCCTTGAAAATTTTCTTATTATTTTGATGATATGGATGCAAATGGGTGCATGAATGCCTGAATGCAACAACCACACTCAAGGATCAAGCAAAGCACACCAAACAAAGGTCATGGGATGGATCATATTATCCTTAATATCAATCATCCATTTTGGTGGATTATGGTTTACACCTTATCAACACCCAAGTTCCATTGATATTAAGGATACATGAACGGATCAACCATGAATCAAGGGTTTGTTGCAAGTCACGAGCATGGAGTCTCAGTTAAGAACCACCCAAAGGGAGTGTACTAGGGTTTAACCTGCCAAACATGTTCTACAAGAGGTTCCCACAGTCATCATCCCATCTTTCGGATATTATCGGAGAAACGACTACTCGTATTCCAAAAATATTCTCAAGAGAGACTCTTATGAGTGTAGTATCGCGTAACAATCGTATCAAATCTTACACTTGAACTACTTTCGCACTACATCCTAAGAATAGGCCAAGATGGGCTTGGTAAACTAAGGTCCTTGGCTTCTAAGGTCTATATTGGAAAGAGTAATGTCTAACCACAACTACTCGTGTGACATTATTGATCCCAACATGACCTCCACCAAGTGAATGGACTCGCAAGTCAACTTGCTAAGGAATAACTCCACACAAGTCAACAAGACTATGTCATTCTCCTATCCTAAGTGCACTCGAGTTCGGGTATAGAACTCATCTCACAAAGATCACCAAGCAAACAAGGAATTAATATTTCAAGCAATTCAATCATTACATACAATACAGTAATCCCAAATTGCACAAAAATATGTCACAAAATAATATACACAACAATACAACAAATATGAAAAGTAGGCAAAACCCACTAGGCAAGTCTCCCCAGCAGAGTCGCCACTTTTCTGTAGCGGGGTATTCCTTACCATTAGAGATATTGACTAAATCCAAGGTAAACCATACAAGTCGAGTCGCCACCGCACTTCTATTTATCCAAAGGAATGGTTAGAAAGCGAACAAAAACCTAAAAGTTTTATCGAATCAAAAACTAGTAAAAATGTCAAAGATCTGGGTAAGGGGGTTGGTTATGCAATGGGAAGGTTTTAAGCACCCAAAACATCCTAGGTACTCCTACGGAGCCCTTTTCACATTTGTTGTAAGGTTGGTATTTTGTGAAATTTTATTTGTGCAAACATGATTGAAGAGATGAGAAGAGAATATACAAGTTTATTTACATTTTGTGTCTGGATGGATAAACCCATTGCCTACGTACCATCTTAAAAAAGATTAGGATCAAAACCTCGTAGTTCGGGGTAAAAGTCTCAAAAATGAGTTGGTGAATTGATTGGTCCAAAAGCCTTAAGATCTTTTGTTATCCAAGGGAGAAAACTCAACCTAAAACCACAAATCCACCATATGAGGATAGCTTCAACATGCTAGTGAGGGGTTAACCCTATAATAAGCATGGAAGACTCATTGTCCATCACTAAGGATATAGGTGAGTATTACATCTACCTCAAGGATAACTCAAACCTAATAGCTAAAGGTTATGAAAAATTTGATTAAGAAAGTGGCCATTGAAACCACAAAAAAAAAGCATTTGAATGGGTTGTATTTACCAATGAAAAGTATGTACAAAATATGGTCAAAGTTGACTTAGAAGTTCAATTCAAAATAAGTGTTATGAAAAGAAAATTTGAAAATCAAAAGCGTAAGGCTTAGGTTTCTAATGTTTGAAAACAAAGGTTAAATGTTTGCACAAAAGTTTTGGCTTGGGTTAGAGTGGAGGGAAGAAGAAGAAAGGCTAAATCCTAAACATACAAGAGAGAAGGGATAAGAAACAAGACCACAAATGTAGTTCCTCTCTTGAGATCCTATTGATGATCCAAGTAGCTCCCATCCTTTGGAATAAGCAAGATAAACAAATACTCAAGCAAGCAAGCACACAATCACAACAAGCTCCTAGGAATCTTCCAATGGCTCTTAGATCTCTCTCTCTCTCTTAGAAGCTCATGGCAATGGTTCCTCAATTTGGCTCAATGTTGGAATCCCTAGCACAAGAACACACACATTAAAAAGTTCCACAATGCAATCAAAGAATGGACGAGAGGGAGTTTAGAATTTAGTCTTTTCAAAGTTCATCTTCAAGTTTTAAGCATTCTAAAGGCATGAGGCCTAGTTGCTCTTTGACATTTTAAGCACTCTAAAGGCATGAGGCCTAGTTGCTCTTCAAACTCCATTAGCTTGGGGAAGGTCCTAAAGTCTAAGTCCATTTGTCCATTTTTGCATTTGGTCCACAACAATCAAAACAACACACAAGCACAATAGTATATATACACAATTATGTGCTCAAGTGAGCAAAAGGCAAATTGCATTAACATAAACATGTGCTCAAGTGAGCAAAGGAAAAAGCAAATGAATAATATGTACAAGAATAATAAATTGCATAAATGTAAAGAGCAAGAAGTAAATGTTAATAGTCAATGGTCAATGTTAATAGTTAGTGTGCCATAAGGCAAATTTAGCGCTATGTTAAGCAATCGTAATTGGACTTATGTAGAAGTCACAACTATCTGAGGTCGGTCAATAATAATATCGGCAACAACACAAGTTTGAAGTCTTGATTAGTGAACCAAGTTCCAACAACTTGCCATGCCAAAAAGATGAAGAGAAATGATCTTGTATTGGTTTAAGTCCTTTGCATGATTTAGGAAGCAATCTATCCTTAATGCAAAGCCATTCACTTGATCAATTGATCAAGATGAATTAGATTTGCATCAAGGAAGATTAAACCTCCCTAATCAATGCTAACTTATCATCCTTTAACTCATTGATCAAAAAGAAAAGAAGAAGAAGAAGAAGAAGGAAGAGATGAATAATGGAAATGAAAAGAATAAAGTGCATTAAATGAAATGGAATATACCAATCAACAAATGTTGACCAATGACATTGAGGATCATGGTCAAACTATCAAAAACAGAAGTGGGATGAAGATTGGAGGTCAAGAAATAAACAACATATTTTTTACATTTTTAATATTTAAAAATAAACTTGAATTCAAATATTAAAGAAAGGTCAAACTTCAAAATCACTTCAAATCAACTTTGAAAAGTCCAAGTGAATTATCCCAAGTTCAACAAGGTCAAACAAAGCTTGACAAATTTTTTTAGCATTTTTAAAAGTCAGAAACTATTTTTAATCAATTAAAAATGAATAAAAATAACCTAATTGAACTAAAATCTCAAATCAATTAAAAAATTGATGAGAGTATTTTTCATAGATCTATCATTATTCAAAGAGGTTGAGAAAATATTTTTGTATTTTTTAAATATCAAAAACTATTTAAAATGAATTAAAAATAACCAGAAAAGAGAAAATTCACAAAAAATATCAAATGATAAAATAAAAAATATGAAAAATCATTTTTAGAAACTAGAATTAAAAAGAGAAATAATGCAATTGGTCCCATATTTTTTGGATTTAAAATGAAAGAGTTATGAATTTTTGAAATAAAATGGAATTAAAGAAAATAAAACAGAAATTAAGAAAATAGAAAAAATGAGAGGCGTTAGATCTAAGCTCATTAATTGAGCGTGCGCACGATGGTCCCAAGTCAATGAGTAACACAATGAATTAAAATAAGTCATATCATCCAAGGGCCACGATTCAAACTGGAAACATGATCAGACGGTCCATATGTGATCTGGCAATAGGGACGGTGGCCAGCGCCACCGTCTTCTCCGGTGAGCTCCGGTGAGGGCAAAAAAACACAGAGGTTCAAATGCTCACCAAAATGGACGATCTAGGCATCAATCGAAAGAGGAAGTGATGTACATCACTCCTATACCACTCATTTCCACTCTAGATTCCTATTAAGAGAGAAATCAGAGATGGAAGCTTGATGGTGTTCATCATAAACTTGCTTGATTTTAAAAATTGAGCATACAGCAATGATGCCTCTATAGAGAGGACTTCAGACAACACAATATCAAGGCCAACAGATCAAAGAATGAGTTTCGAAGAAAAAACCAGTTGATGCACACCTTTGAATTGTGAAGCTTTGAGTCCCTTTCCTTTGTTCCTTTTGCAAAACAGAACTTCAATGGATCAGATGATGAAGGTTTAGGAACTTTAGATCTGAAGATTCAACCAACTTCAATTGAATTTCAGATCTGAATTTTTTTTGAAGAAAACGGATTTAGTTCCTTTGGTATGGTTGGGAATTCACTCTTGCAGCATTTCAGGCGCCCTTAGGTTGGTTTATTATGAAGCATAACACATGTAGTTATAGCTGGAATTGGCTGAACAAGTGAGTTTACTCGTGTGCATGGCAAATGGATTTTCCTTGCATGGGCTTGTATGATCATGTGGAAGGCCCAATGAGGAATGGAATGACCTGCTGAGCTCATATGAATTGCAAATGAACGTGTACATTGAGTATAAACAGCTCATGCATGGCAATTTGAATTGAATTTCACAAAATGCATTAAATCTTCATGCCTTCGAAAATGGTGCTTCCAAACTCCAAATGCTACCTCATGAGTAATGGTTAGAAAGCTTGTTGCATAAGGAATAAATAATATGTTGACCAAAATTTCAATTGGGCCTTGGAAATTAGGGAATTTTGAGTTTAAAGTGTAAGGTGCAAAACATGCAAAAGTGAAGTTTCCAAATTTGGCCAATGTTCAAGCCCTTCTGTTTCAATGATGCAAGCTCCAAATGATAAAACTTTCAACATGAAAGTTGTAGATATCTTAAAGAAAATAAATTTGAACTTATATTTTGCATCGTTTGGATTTTTGATGAAGAAGTTATGGGCACTTGAAGTTGGACTTTTTCCATTTTAATGCATTTGACCCAAAGTGACCTATAATGTTTTGCATTATCACATGTATTTATTTTGAGATTTTAAAATTTTGTTCAAAAAACATTTGAAGTAGACACAATAATATTTCCAATGCATTTGGTTCCACCCCAAAATCATAAAAAATGAATGAGTTATGTTCTTGGGAAGTTGACATAAAATTAGGGTTTCAGTCAAAATGACCTATAATGTCTTGGAATGGATGATGATCTTCCAAGCTTCAAATCCAAATTTGATGAGCATGAAAGTTGTTCATATTGTCCTTAAGAACATAGTTTCTCTTGGGATCATCTCCATTTGACCAACACACAAAAAGTTAGGTCTCAATGCATTTCAAAATAGTCAGATGAATTGACTGGTCAACTTCTCAAGTCCACAACTCATATCTTGATGAATTGATGATTGAGGACACTCAAATAAGTTCAAATATGTATGAAATGATGAATTAAAGAACTTCCCTTGATTGTATTTAATCATGGGCTGAGGTTGCTTCATGAGCAAGTCATTGTTGGTGATCAGATGAATTAGGGTTTCCTTGGGAAACAAACCTCAAACCCTTTGACTTGCTTTGATAAAAATGATGCATTGAGATTCTAGGAAGGCATATTTGATGGATGAGAGCTTTGGGAACCATTGCCATGCTTGCCTTCATCTTCTCTTGGCCATATCATTGCCCAAAGGATCACCTAGAAGCTTTTAGATCTTGTGACTGCTCAAGCTACAAACAAAAGATGTTAATGACATATTTTTGTGCTTTTGGTTAGTAAACAAAATGAGGAAAGCAATAATATACAATTTAAGCATGCTTGGTGATCTCAAACCACTCACAATATATCCCACCCAAAGGCAAAGGGAACCAAGATGCTTATGATCCTTGAGGCTTTGCAAATGCAATGTTATGATGCCATGAGGGATCTTAGGGCCAAAATTGGGGTCTTACAATAAGAAGGTTGATGTGCCTGCAGTAAACCCTGTTAGCGCTCCAATGTGTCAGTCTGGTGAATCCATCCAATTGAAGCCTAATTTTGATGATGAGGTATTGAGATTAATCAAGAAAAGTGAATTTAATATGGTGGAGCAGCTGCTCCAAACTCCTTCGAAGATTTCAGTGTTGTCTCTATTGATGAATTTTGAAGAGCACATAGAAGCATTGCAAAGAATGTTGGAGCAATCCTACATCGAGCACGATGTAACTGTTGATCAATTTGACCACATTGTCGATAAAATTACTTCCTGCAGCAACTTGAACTTTTGTGATGAAGAACTTCCCGAGGAAGGCAGAAATCACAACATGGCGCTGCATATATTGATGAATTGCAAGGAAGATGCACTGTCAAATGTGTTGGTTGATACCGGTTCCTCATTGAATGTACTCCCCAAATCAACTTTGTCAAGGTTATCCTATCAAGGTGCCCCTATGAGGTACAATAGCATGATTGTCAAAGCTTTTGATGGTTCTCGCAAAACTATCATTGGAGAAGTGGACCTTCCAATGAAGATAGGTCCGAGTGATTTTCAAATTACTTTTCAAGTAATGGATATCCACCTGGCCTATAGCTTCTTGTTGGGAAGGCCATGGATCCATGAAGCTGGAGTTGTAACATCCACTCTACACCAGAAATTGAAATTTGTGAAGAATGGCAAGCTTGTCATTGTGGGTGGAGAGAAAGCGCTGTTGGTGAGCCATCTATCGTCCTTTTCATAGGTGGAAGCTGAGGACGAGGTTGGAACTCCATTCCAAGCCTTATCTATTGCTAAGGTAAAGAAAATTGGGGCACCCATGTTGTCTTTCAAGGATGCTTAGAAAGCTATTGAAAATGGAAGTACAAATCAGTGGAGCCGTATGGTAGAAGTATGTGAGAACAAGAATAAAGCCGAATTGGGATTCCAACGAGGGTCGTCTAACGTCAAAGCTGAAGAAGTGCAACTGAGTTTCCGTAGCGGAGGGTTCATCCATGGTAATGAACAACACTCAGCTACTGTGATCAAAGGCGGTGAAGATGAAGACTGCACCAACTTTGTGACGCATGGCAAGACCTGCTACAATTGGGTTGCTGTTGATATTCCTGTTATTGTCCATCTCTCTAAGAAATGTTTTTTTCATTATTTTAATAAAAAATCCTTCTCCTATGCCTAAGGGAGAAGTGAGCATTGTTGGGCATTTTCAAATTATCATCAATAAAATGCAATTTTATTCATCCACATCTATGATGTTTTATTTTTACTTTTTGCTTTTCTAAAAATGGTAATCACAAAGAACATAAATAACTAAATAATAATTGTCCATCTGCATAATATTTGATCACAATTCACTTCTCTAAAATCAAAGTATCAAATCATTATGCAGGTTGGTTTCTAAACCCATTGAATACAATGATCCTACTCCCTCTCCAAACTTTGAGTTCCCTGTGTTTGAGGCTGAGGAAGAGAATAATGGAGAAATATCTGATGCACTATCTCGTCTACTTGAGCATGAGGAAAAAGCTATTCATCCGTTCGAAGAGCAGATTGAGCTAGTCAACTTGGGTTCCGAAGATGATGTGAAGGAAGTCAAGATTGGATATCAATTGTGTCTAGAGGTTAAAAAGGGGTTGATTGATCTTCTCTGAGAGTATTCAGATGTGTTTGCTTGATCCTATCAAGACATGTCTGGTTTGGATTCTGAGATTGTGGAGCATGGATTGCCGTTGAATCTAGAATGCCCTCCAGTCAAGCAGAAGTTGAGGAGGACTCATCCTGATATGGCAGTAAAGATTAAAGAGGAAGTGAAAAAACATATTGATGTCGGTTTCCTTGTTACCGCTTAATATCCGCAATGGGTGGCCAATATTGTGCCTGTTCTGAAGAGGATGGAAAAGACCGCATGTATGTTTATTATGGAGATATGAACAAAGCCAGTCTGAAAGATGACTTTCCTCAGCCACACATTGACATATTGGTAGACAATACAACTAAATTCAAAGTCTTTTCGTTTATGGACAGATTTTCCAATTATAATCAGATCAAGATGGCAGCCGAAGATATGGAGAAGACCATATTCATTACACCCTGGGGAACATTCTGTTATAGAGTGATGCCTTTTGGTTTAAAGAATGCTGGTGCAACATACCAGAGAGACATGATCACTCTTTTTCATGATATGATGCATAAAGAGATCGAAGTCTATGTTGATGATATGATTTCTAAATCGAGTAATGAAGAAGAGCATGTTGAACATTTGTTGAAGTTATTCCAGCGTTTGAGGAAGTACAAACTCCACTTGAATCCCAATAAATGTACATTTGGTGTTCGTTCTGTTAAGTTGTTGGGCTTTATCGTCAGCGAGAAGGGTATTGAAGTTGATCCTGCCAAGGTCAAAGCAATACAAGAAATGCCTACTCCCAAAACTGAGAAGCAGGTCCGAGGATTTCTTGGCCTCTTGAATTATATCTCAAGATTCATATCACATATGACTGCCACGTGTGCACCTATATTCAAGCTTCTTCGGAAAGATCATTCTTGTGATTGGACCGAGGATTGCCAGAAATCTTTTGACAGTATCAAAGAGTATCTGCTTGAGCCTCCGATTCTGTCTCCGCTTGTTAAAGGAAGGTCGTTGATCGTGTATTTGATTATTCTTGAAGAAAGTATGGGTAGTGTTTTAGGTCAGTAAGACGAAACTGGAAAGAGGGAATATGATATTTACTACCTCAGTAAGAAGTTCACCGACTGTGAGACTCGGTATTCTATGCTTGAAAAGACTTATTGCACATTGGTTTGGACTGCTGAGCGTCTGCGTCAGTATATGTTGAATCGTACTACTTGGTTGATATCCAAAATGGATCCAATCAAGTATATTTTTGAGAAGCCTGCTTTAACTGGGAGGATTGCCCGTTGGCAGATGTTGCTATCCGAGTACGATATCGAATACGGATCTCAAAAAGCTATCAAAGGTAGTGTCTTGGCTGACCATTTGGCTCACCAATCGATTGAAGACTATCAGTTAGTACAGTATGATTTTCCTGACGAAGAGATCCTGTACCTAAAAATTAAAGATTGTGATGAACCATTGCTTGAAGAAGGGCCAGAACCTGGTTCCCGTTGGGGAATGGTATTTGATGGAGTTGTTAATCAATATGGTAATGGTATTGGGGCAATGATTATTACTCCTCAAGGCACGCATTTTCTGTTTACAGCTAGATTGACTTTCAAGTGTACAAATAATATGGCTGAGTATGAAGCTTGCATTATGGGGCTTGAAGAGGCTATTGATCTCAGAATCAAGCATTTTGACGTCTATGGAGATTCAACTTTGGTTGTGAATTAGATCAAAGGTGAATGGGAGATGAATCAACCCAGTTTGATACCATATAGAGATTATGTGAGGAGGATTTCAACTTTCTTTACAAAGGTTGAGTTTCATCATATCCCTCGAGATAAAAACCGGATGGCAGATGCTCTTGCAACGTTGGCTTCAATGATTATGGTGAAGTTTTGGAATGAAGTTCCTAATTTAACTTTGATGCGTCTTGATAGGCCAACTCATGTGTTGGATGTTGAAGAAGTCAAAGATGAGAAGTCGTGGTATTTTGACATCAAGAGTTTCCTCCAAAGTCAGGTTTACCCGCCTAGGGCATCTTTGAAAGATAAGAAGACTTTGAGAAGATTAGCTGGAAACTTCTACTTGAACGTTGACATGCTTTATAAGAGAAACTTCGATATGGTTTCGCTCAGATACGCGAATAGACACGAAGCAGACCTGTTGATGACTGAAGTCCATGAAGGTTCCTTTGGTACTCATTCCAATGGACATGTTATGGCTAAGAAGATGTTGAGAGAAGGTTACTATTGGCTGACAATGGAATATGACTGTTGCAAGTTTGTGAAGAAATGCCACAAATGTCAAATTTATGCAGATAAGATTCATGTTCCTCCGACACTGTTGAACGTCATTTCCTCTCCATGGCCCTTCTCCATGTGGGGAATTGATATGATTGGTATGATTGAGCACAAAGCTTCAAACGGACATCGTTCCATTCTAGTGGCTATTGATTACTTCACAAAGTGGGTTAAAGCGGCATCGTATGAGAATGTAACCAAGCAAGTTGTTGTAAGGTTTATCAAGAATCAGTTTATATGCCGTTATGGTGTGCCAAGTAAGATCATTACTAATAATGGATCTAACTTGAACAATAATATGGTGGAAGCTCTTTGCAAAGACTTCAAGATTGCACATCATAAGTCTTCTCCCTACAGACCTAAGATGAATGGGGTTGTTGAAGCTGCGAATAAGAACATTAAGAAGATCATTCAGAAAATGGTTGTGACATATAAAGATTAGCATGAGATGCTCCCATTTGCTTTGCATGGGTACCGTACATCCATCCGCACTTCAACAGGGGTAACCCCTTTCTCACTTGTTTATGGCATGGAAAATGTGCTTCTAGTGGAGGTTGAGATCCCATCATTGTGTGTCTTGATGGAAGCCAAGTTGACTGAGGCTGAATGGTGTCAGACCAGGTATGATCAGTTGAATTTGATTGAAGAGAAGAGATTAACTGCAATGTGTCATGGTCAGTTATATCAGCAAAGAATGAAGAAAGCTTTTGATAAGAAGGTCAGGCCTCGTGTATTAAGAGAAGGTGACCTAGTCCTCAACAAGATTCTATCTTTTAAACCAGATGCTAGGGGAAAATGGAATCCTAATTATGAAGGCCTATATGTTGTTAAAAGAGCCTTTTCAGGCGGTGCTTTGATTCTTACAACTATTGATGGTGAAGAGTTCACTCGTCCTGTGAATGTCGATGCAGTCAAGAAATACTTCGCCTAAAAAGAAAATAACAGCTCGCTAAGTTGAAAACCCGAAAGGGAGACTTAGGAAAAAATGAGCGTCTCGGTGGATTGAATACCCGAAAGGGCGATCCAGGCAAAAGTTAGAGACATAAAACAGAAAATTTATCTTGATAGATTGAGTACCCCACCTTGGGGAAATTTATGCAAAAATTAGGGAATATGGCAAGTAACTGCACTCGGTTGATCTCCAGTCTTGAGAAAGTCAGTCAACTTGGATTCAGCATTCTCAACCGAAGCCAAGAGCACAGTGGATATTGAAATCGGCGAAAGGATTAGTGATCATTGTATTCAATGTAGCCCTTTTCCATATAAATTACCATTTTTTTAAATTTTGTAAAGATCTATGGAGTCTTGTCATTTACAGACTACCATTCTATTAAATAAAGTTAAGCTTTTTTATCCAATTGTTTTTACTCTTATTTATCTTTCAGCCAAATAGAATTAAATTTTATGATGATCATTTTGAAATTAAATTTAAAAATCAAAATCATTTTTCTTAAAATAATAAAATCAATTACTTTTAAAAAAGGAGCGATCGATTTCATTTAGGAATATGAACAGGAGTCTAAGAACAGGTAAGTCTTAGAAGTGCAAAACATTGTTGGTCTTTCCCCAAGCAATTGGTTTCAGCAACTCAGTTTCCCCAACCGAGTTTTGAGATCGCTTCCTTAGCTTCTTTGTAGGCGCGTATTCTCAATGGTTTCCATAGATTCAGTACAGATTTTTGTTTCCCCTCAGATCGCCAGCGGAGTTATCCCTTTTCCCCATCAACCCTGATTCTTGAGCAGTGTTTTTGATCCTCGGCAAGGTTGTCTCCCATTTGGTATGGTGTTGACCTAAAATTCTCCGCAGGGTTGATGATGCAGATCCTCATCAGATCCTCTTGCTTTCCCCGGCCAGGGTTAAGCCTTTGAGATGGATGGTTTATGTCCATCCCCAACTCTTTTTCTCTAGTCGATGCCTCCATCCTGTCGAGATTTGCCGAGTGTTGTATCAATGATTCATATCATTGACATTTGTATCCTTCGTAATTGTTTTGTCAGCATAATCATCATATATACATATACATTCATATATGTCATTATTGCATTATTATTGCACTTTGTGATTTTTCTTATCCTCTACTATGGTGATATCATTTCCCCACGCAGATTTGGTGTGTCCTCCCTCCCTCAATTGTAGAGTGTCAGTCCCTTAAGCAGAAAGAATTTAACCTTTCTCATTCCCCACTGAGTTATTTCCTCGTGGATAATTATTATTTCAATTTCCACCCCCAGTCGATTATCTGGATGGAACCACTCCCCGTGAGTTATATCATCACCGGGTCGAGTCTTTGATTGACCGTTTCTTTCTAGCTCTTACCTAGATCGATGCTTTTGGTCCCCTGAGAGTCTATTGCCCAGTAACTGGTAATATTCTTCTCAATTTATGAGTGCTTTACTTCTACCCAATACCCGGTAACAGTGATCTACTTCCTCTTGTTTTTCCCCTGCGGATTCGTTTTATGTTTCCCCTGGTAGTATATCCTTGATATGTTCATCTTAACCGGTGACAGATATTCTCTTTGCGGTTTTCTACCCAGTAAAAAGGTAGTCGTAATCCCTATTTTATTCCTCAGAGGGTTAATCCTTGATATGTTCATCTTAACCGATGTTTGGTTTCCTCCTCTTTCCGGGCTTCTGCCCAGTAACTGGTAGTTATAAATCCTACTTTCCCTTGCGGAGTCTATCCTTGATATGTTCATCCTGACCGATGACGGATATTCTCTTTCTGGTATTCTATCCAGTAACTGATAGATGTAATTCCTATTTCTTCCCTTGCAGAGTCTATCCTTGATATGTTCATCATAACCGGTGACAGATATTCTCTTTTTGGTATTATATCCAGTAACTGATAGATGTAATTCCTATTTCTCCCCTCGGAGTCTATCCTTGATATGTTCATCCTAACCGGTGACGGATATTCTCTCTTTCTGGTATTCTATCCAGTAACTGATAGATGTAACTCCTACTTTTTTCCCCGACAGTCTATCCTTGATATGTTCATCTTAGTCGATGACAGATATTCTTCCTTTTGAGTTTATCCATGGTATCTTCACTTTAACCAGTGACGGATATTCTCTTTTTTTGGTCTTCTGCCCAGTAATCGGTAGTTTTAAATCCCATTTGGTTGTTCTCCAGCAGGTTATTATTACCTAGTAACTGGTAATGAATACACCTCATGTTGCCCTCGGCGAGTCATCCTTGATATGTTTACCCTGACCGGTAACGGATGTCCTCTCTGTCAAATTATGTTATCTCCTTACCCTATAACCGGTAATTGATAATATATTTTTGTTACTCCTGTGTTGAAGTTCGTCTTCTTCCCATTTGAGTTTGAGTGCGTATTTCCTCTACGAAATCACCTCTTTCCTGTTTGGTCCGAGTATTTCGATTTTGTCCTATAGACTTTCAGTCTCTCTGGATTCTTTTCCTTTGTGGCAACATTTTCCCCCGCAGAGATTATTTTTAACATCTTATATCATATGCATCATGAGGTCTCTTAGGGACCAAAATTTGTTTCTATTGTTGTTATTTAAGTCCATTCTACTGAGTCGATACGAAGATTTTGACCTTCATCTCCTCAGCTAGAACGTCCTTAAATAGGGGAAGCTGTAAGACCCCAATTTTGACCCTAAGATCCTTCATGCTATCTCATCATATGCATTAGCATTGGGATCACACCTTGGCATCCTCCTTACCCCTTATTCATTGGGTTTGAATTGGGAGAGATCACCAAGCACATTTGTTTGTATCATACTTCATTTTTTCTTTGTTTACTAAACAAAATACCAAAAATATGCCAATGTATAGTTTGTTGCTTTTGTAGGTAGTGTGTATGCTCACCTATGCTCTATCAAGCTCATATCTAGGGTTTAACACCCTTAATGCAAGGAGCACAATCAATAAATGGTTCATCTTGGCTCTAAGCATCATATATGGACCCCCATGATCTTCACATGTTATTTTTATCAAGAAATCATCAAGAGTTTGGAGTTGGTTTGCCTTGGAAACCCTAATTCATCTGGGTATCTTGTGTGACTTCTTCATCAAGTCTCTTCAACAATTGATCAAATATTTCAATGGATACTTCACATTATATGACACATATATATGATCCCTCATTAGTCCCAAAGATCAATAGAATGTCAAGCTAGCAAGTTGGTTCATGGTGGTTTACCTGAGAAAGTCAACTAGTCAAAACTGGGGTACCCTAGACCATATCTCCTACAATTTTTGTCATATGAAAATTATTCCAAGAGAAACTTTACTAAAAATTACATTCCAAACAACTTTCATGTTTAAGTTAAGAGGTAGTTTTGCTTGGAAAATCATTTTTTTATGGTGAAATATTATAGTTCATTTTGTCTGAACCCTAGTTTGGAGGTCAAATTTCCAAGACCATAACGTGCTCAAATTTCATGATATAAAATCCATTAAAATTTTATGATCAAATTAAAGATGTCTAATTCAATTTTGATGTTTGGAGTAAGTTCAAATTCAACTTGCAAATGCATGTGCCAAGAGGAAACGTTATAGGTCATTTTGGGCCAATACCATTGAACAAGTGATTTTCCTCAACTTCTAAAATGTATAACTCCTTCATTCCAAATCCAAATGAGGTTAAATTTGTGACCAAATTTATTAGGTTTGAAATATCTCCAACTTTGATGAAGAAACTTTTCTCATTTGAAGTCCATAGAAAAAGTTATTCAAGATGGAAGAAGTGAACATTTGACTTGGTACTTAGAAAATTTTCAAATATGTTGGATTTCCCAAACTTCCACCTCAAAATTCATCATTATCCAAGCTTAAAATGAAAAGGTGTTCAACATGAAAGTTGTTCCCCTTTATCTCACCTTTCCAAAAATTCCAAGATCATCTGATTTGGATCAAAATTGAGGGACATGTGCATGGCTCCATTGTGGGAAGTGTTTTGGAAAGTTTTAAACTCAAATGATCATTCTTCTTTGCATGCTTCCACATGATGAATTCTGTACACTTTGAACACGAATTGGAAGTGGATTAGATCATTCCTTATGCCCAAACTATTGCACATGCACCTATGCAAGAAGGTTTCCAAATTTGTCCAAAATTCAAGTGGTGCAAAAATCAAATGCATTGCCTATTTAAATAAGCTCAAGGCTTCAGAATCAAAGAGAACACTTTGCCCAAGCTTTGCTAGACTGATTCAAACCCCCACTGCCATAGAATTTCTAAAGATTTCTCTTGAAATCGAGCTTGAACTTCATCTTCTGTTTGTGTAAGACCCTAATTTTGACCTTAAGATCCCTCATGGCATCATATCATTGCACATTGCATTTGCCTCAAGGATCATAGCATCTTGGCTCCTTAACCCTAGAGTTGGGATTTGTGTGAGTTGGTTTGAGACCACCAAGCAGGCTTGAATTGTATATTATTACTCTTCTTATCTTGTTTACTAACCAAAAGCACAAAAATATGTCACTAACTTTGTTTGTTTTGTAGCTTGAGCAATCATGAGATCCAAGGCTCCTAGGAGTCCCCATACCTATTGAAGTGGCCAGATGAAGATGAAAGCAAGCATGGAAATGGTTCACAAAGCTCCCAATCATCATGTATGCCTCCCAAGTATCTCAATTTGTCAATTTGATCAAGATAAACTAAAGGGTTTGAGGATTGTTTCACAAGGAAACCCTAATTCAATTGTGCATCAACTGTGCCTTGCTCATGAAGCAACCTCAACCCATGATCAAATACAACCAAGGTAGGTTCTTTCATTCACCATTTCATGAATATATGAGACTATGTGAGTGTCCTCAATCATCATTTCATCAAGATTTGAAGTTTGGACTTAAGAAGTTGATCAGTCAATTCATCTGAGTATTTTGAAATCCACTGAGACCTAACTTTTGATGTTTTTGTCAAAAGATGATGACCCAAAGAGAAAAAATGTTATTAAGAACCATATTAAAAACTTTCATGTTTATCAAAAATTTATTTGAAGCTTGGAAGATCATCATCCATTTCAAAACATTATAGGTCATTTTGACTGAAACCCTAATTTTGGGTCAATTTTCCAAGGCCCTAACTCACTCATTTTTCATGATTTTGAGGTGGGATCAAATGAATTGGAAATTTTAAGATGTCTACTTAATTTTTTATGTTGGACAAATTTTCATAATCCTAAAATAAGTACATGTGATAATACAAAACATTATAGGTCACTTTGGACCAAAGTCATTGAAATGTGAAAAAGTCCAACTTCAAGGGCCCATAACTTTCTCATCAAAAATCCAAATGATGAAAAATTTAAGTCCAAATTTATTGTCGTGAAATGATCTAAAACTTTTATGTTGAAGGTTTTGTCATTTGAGGCTTTAATCGTTGAAACTTAAGGGCTTGAAGTTGGTCCATTTTGGCAAAATTCACATACACATGTTTTGCACCTTGAACTTCATGACCAGTTTTCATTAATTTCCAAACTCCGAATGGATTTTTGTTTAACATAACAATTGTTCCTCATGTCAAGACCTTTCCAACCATTACCACAAGGCCATGTTTCATTTGGGCTAAGTGCATTTTCGAAGAGATGAAGATTTATGTTCATTTATGGAAACCATGTGAAAACTTATTGCACAAGCTAATTCCATCAAAGTTGCACGTCCAAACCTGATTAATTACACTTCAGCATGCTAAACCAATTGCATTTGGGCCTCCCATGCGCATGTACAGGCCCATGCATGGAGGCCCTCATTCCACATGCACATGAACTTTGCCTTGCTTGCATCATCTCATGCTATAAATACAGGTGCATAGCTTCATTCAATTCCAACCTAAAGGCGCCTAATACTCTGCAGAATTGGAATCCCACACCTCACCTAAAGGAATTTTGCATTTTCTCTTGAATTTTTCAGTTTCAATTTTCAACTTCCTTGGTTGATTATTGAACTCCAATTCCTTAGCCTAGCTTCATTTCCATCTCAAGATCAAGCTGCAACAAAGAATTGGAAGGGATCATGCCTTGAAGAGTTGCACTTCAAAGGTTGTTGTTCAAACTTTTTCAATTCAAAACTCACTGGATCTTGCTCATTTCTTGTGTTTGTTGGTTCCTCTGAAGTCCTCTCATAAGAGGCAATTGATTGGTGTACTTAATTTCATAAATTCATCAAGTTCAGATTGAACACCATAAACTTCCATCTCAGATTTCTCTTCATGTAGTGATCTTGAGGGGAAGCCAATGGCACAGGGGTGATGTACATCACCCCAGCTTTCCAATGATATGAGGATCGTGCATTTTCATTAAGTTTTCATAACCTGCAAATGTCACCGGAGCTGGCATGCTCGCCGGAGAAGACGGTGGTGTACACCACCGTCCACCACGCCAGATCACATCTAGGTCGTTGGTTGATATTTCCAGATCTAATCTATGTCATCCATTATTATGACCTTTTTAAATACATTGTGTTTCGCCTTTGACTCTGGATCACCATGAGCGTGCGCCTTACAGCCTTTGGATATGCCACCTTATTTAATGAGCTTGATCCAACGCGCCAGGCTTTTTGCAATTTCTGATTTATTTCATTTTATTTTCTTTATTTCCTTTTATTTCAAAAATTCATAACTCTTTCATTTTAAATCCAAAAAATATGGGACCAATTGCATTATTTCTTTTTTTAATTCTAGTTTCTGAAAATGTTTTTTAATATTTTTTTATTTTGTCATTTGATATTTTTTGTGAATTTTCTCTTTTCTGGTTATTTTTAATTCATTTAAATAGTTTCCAATATTCAAAAAATGCAAAAATATTTTCTTAACATCTTTGAGTGATGATGAATCTATGAAAAATATTCTCATCAATTTCCAAATTGATTTGAGATTTATTTGAGATTTTAGTTCAATTATGTTATTTTTTATTCATTTTTAATTGTTTAAAAATAGTTTCTGGTTTCCAAAAATGGTGAAAAAATTTGTCAAACTTTGTTTGACCTTGTTGAACTTAGGATGATCCATTTGGACTTTTTCATGTTGATTTGAAATGGATTTGAAGTTTGACCTTTGTTTGATTATTTTAATTCAAGTATTATTTTAATTCTCAAAAATACAAAAAATATTTTATTTGTTTCTTGACTTCTAAACTTCATCTTGCTTTTGTTTACCATTGATTGACTTTGATTCTATTCATGTTTGATCAATGTGTGTTGGATGTTTCATTTGAATTTCAATTCATGTACATTCTTATTCTTCTTCTTCATCTTTTTCTTTTTTTGATCAATGAGTTAGAGATTGGTGGTTAGCCTTGACATATGAGGGGCTTAACCTTGATCAAAGATCAAGTGAATGGCTTTGTATTAGAGATAGGTTGCTTCTTGGTCAAGAAAAAAAAAACCTAAATCAATACAAGATCATTCTTCTTTTCTTTTGGCATGGCAAGTTGTAGGAGCTTGGCTTACTAGTAATGGTCTCTAACTTGTGTTTGTTGCCTACAGTTTTATTTACCGGCCTCAGATAGGTGTGACTACTACATTAGTCCACTTATGATTGCTTAACATAGCGCTAAATTGCCTTATGGCACACTAACACTAACTACTAATGACTAACTTTTAATTCAAGTCTTTAATTCTTGCAATTTACTTTAATGCAATTTAATTTCTTGCACATTAATTCATTTGCTTTTTCCCTTTGCTCACTTGAGCTCATGTTTATGTTAACGCAATTTGCCTTTTGCTCACTTGAGCACATTATTGTGTATATACTATTGTGCTTGTTTTGTTGTGTTTGTGTGAATCCAATGCAAATGGACAAAGGACTTAGATTTTAGGACCTTACCTATGTTAATGGAGTTTGAAGAGCAACTAGGCCTCATTCCTTTAGAATGCTATAAAATGTCAAAGAGCAACTAGGTCTCATGCCTTTAGAGTGCTTAATGATGAAGATGAATCAAAAGGTCCTAATTCTAAACTCACTCTTGTCCATTCTTTATTTGTATTGTGGAACTTTTTGATTTGTGTGTTCTTGTGTGCTAGGGATCCAAACTTGCCAATTAGAAGAACCATTGTCATGAGCATCCAAAGTGAGAGATACAAAAGCCATTGGAAGATTCCTAGGAGCTTGATTGTTTGATTGATTGCTTGAGTTATTTGCTTATTGCTTGCTAATTCCAAAGGATGGAAGCAACTTGGATCATCTTTATGATCTCAAGAGTGGAACTCCAATGTGGTTTTATTTCTCTTCCTTCATCTTTGCATGTTTAGGACCTAGCCATTCTTCTTCTTCCCTCCACTCCAACCCAAGCCAAACTTTTTTGCAAACATTAACATTGTTTTCAAAATTAGAAACCTAAGCACTATGCTTTTGATTTTTCAAACTCTTTTCATAACACTTATTTTGAATTGAATCCTTAAGTTAACTTTGACCATACTTTGTGAATACTTTTCATTTGTAAATACAACCCACTCAATTGTTTTGTGGTTTCAATGGCCACTTTTGCCAAAGCTTTTCATAAACATTAGCTATTAGGTTTGAGTTATCCTAGAGGTTTATATAATACTCACCTATATCCTTAGTGATGGACTATAAGACTTCCATGCTTATTATAGGGTTAACCCCTCACTAGCATGTTGAAGCTCTCCTCACATGGTGGATTTGTGGTTTTAGGTTGAGTTTTCTCCCTTTGATAACAAAAGACCTTAAGGCTTTTGGACCAATCAATTCACCAACTTCTTTTGAGATTTTTACCCCGAACTATGAGGTTTTGATCCTAATCTTTTTTAAGATGGTACGTAGGCAATGGGTTTATCCATTTAAACACAAAATTGTAAATAAATTGTATATTCTCTCATATCCCCAATCATGTTTGCACAAATACATTTTCACAAATACCAACCTAGCTTACAACATTGGTGGAAAGGGCTCCCTTAGAGTACTAAGGATGTTTTGGGTGCTTAAAATCTTCCCATTGCATAACCAACCCCCTTAACCAGATCTCTGACATTTTTATTAGTTTTTGATTTGATAAAACTTCTCGGTTTTTGTTCGCTTTCTAACCTTTCCTTTGGATAAATAGAAGTGCGGTGGCGACTCGAATTGTATGATTTACTTTTGATTTAGTAAATAAATCTAAAGGTAACGAATACCCCGCTACAGTTTGGAAGTTCAAACTCTTGAAATTCACTTTCCTTTTCATCTCAATTGGCTTCTGCAAGCAAGAGGAAGAGAAAGCAATCAAATCCAGATCAAGATCAAGTGGAATTGGATCAACTCGAAGGTGATTTTTCAGAAACTTCATCTCTTCGATTCTCTATCAATTCTTCACCATTCTTTGTGATTTTTGGTTGTCTGAAGTCCTATCAATGTAGGAAAGAAGATTGAGTTGCTTTGAGGTCAAACCTAAGCAACTTAGTTCATGATCCTCAAAATTCAAATCCCTGTATCTTTTTATATACTTGGAATTGAAGAAAATTGAGGCCAGATTCGTGCTCCTGAGCATTTTTCCATCAAATTATTGTACTCACTTTTCATTTTCCATAAGGTTTTGGTTGGACCCGTCTGGTGATCCTCACCGGAGAAGATGACCGGAGTTAGGGCTCCGGTGGTGCGCTGGATCAATCCAGGCCATCTGATCCATTTGAAATGTTTTAATCTCGCGTGTCCAAAGTGATTACCATGCCTGCAGCGTGTTTGACTAGTGACCATGTAGAATGCGCGCTCTTGGCCATCTGATTTGCCACCTCAATAAATGAGGGAGATCAGATGGCCCTTGTTTTTTTGATTTTTTTGATTTTTCATTTAATCCTTTTAGTTTGATTAATTCATATTAATTTCATTTTTAATCCAAAAAATATGGGACTTTCACAAAATATTTTCAAATATTTTCCACTTTCATTTTCTAAATTAAAATTATTTTTTGGATTAATTTTGATCTTTTTCATGATTTAATTGTTTAAAAATACTTCTGACTTTTCAAAAATTATCAATTTTTTTGTCTAAAGTCCTTTGACCTTGTTTGACCTAGGATAAATCTCTTGGCCATTTATTTGGTGTTTAGAAGAGGTTTTAGGTTTTTGATCAAACATAATTCAATTTAAATGCATTTTAATTTGATTTTTAATTGATTAATTGTGTAGAAATTATGTTGAGCTATTTTTATTGACTTGTGAAGTTTTACTATGTGTTTGGGCCTTGGTCAAGGTTGATTTGACTTTTATTGGATTAAAATCATTGGATTTAGGGGATTGATGAAATATACATTTCATCTCCCAAATTGAATGAATGATTTTAATTTGATAAAATTCCTCCCATGACCAATTTATGTTTGTCTCATCTCCCCTCCCTCTTCATATTCAATCCCATTTTATCACATCCCTTTCATTGACCAATGAAGTCTCAATATCCTAAGGCTAATTGGTTCATCAATAACTTTGTGTTAGATGAACCAATACAAGTATGGATGAGATTAGGTCCATACTTTGATCATTTTCTTTTTGAGTGTGGTATGTTTTAGGAGTATGATTCATTATACCATATCCCTAACATGCATTAACACCAAAAAATTTATTGTCCGGCCTCAGATAGTTGTGACTTCTACATAAGTCCAATTACGATTGCTTAACATAGCGCTAAATTTTGACCCAAAGGCATAGCATTCTAGTAAGTGTGATTGTAAGTCTCCCCCCTTTCATGGTATTGTGTGGAAACTTGACCATTTTCCCTTCCTTTGGAAGATGTCTTGGTTCAAGAATTCATGCTTGTGAATAGAGGGTTGAGTGTTCTCCAAAGAATGACTTATTCAATTGAAAAGCAAAACTTCACTAACATCTAATCAACTAACATTTAACTAACTTTTATTATTCTTTCTTTTAATTTCAAGTCATTTACTTTCTGCCATTTAAGTTTAAGCCATTTACCACTTCATTTATCATTTTACATATCATTTAACTTGTTTATGTTTATGTCATTTTCACTTGCTCACTTGAGCCATATATTATGATTGTATATATTAGTTTGTGTATCTTGTTTGCGTTGTGGTCTTAGGACCTTAAAATACTTAATAAACAACGAAAAATCATAAAAAAAATATTTGTGTGGACTGTTAAATTTGATCTGAGCTTGGGACTTAGAATTAGGCAACATTCCCTATGCAAAAGGACTTGGCCAATGCCAACATTTCTAAAACCAAGTTATTGTGATTTAAGCTTTCATCTGATGCAAGTATTGGGATTCACATGAGTTCATCTGCTACATGGTCTTGATGCAAATGTTACTTTGAACCTACGTCTAATGCTTTATTCTGAGCCATTCAAGGAGTATGTCATTTGATACATTGGAAGATTAAGAAGAAGACTGTGAAGTTGCTTGCTTGGATGTGGCTATCTTTATTTGATGTCTTCATCTTCATATTCCTACTTGCTTATTGATATTGCTTGATTTAAAGTCCAAAGGAAAAGTGAGTTTCTATATGACATTCTTGTCTGTTGGATTACATCCCATTGGTCAGATCTTTTCAACTCTTAACTTTTAATTTTTGCTTAGGATTAGTCTCTTCATCTCCTACCATTCTCTTAAATTTCAAATCTCTGCCCCCTTTCAAAAAACTTCTTTGCTTGTGATTTCTAAACTTAGACTTTTTTTGCAAATTAGAAACTTTGGTATTATGCCATTGCATTTTTAAAAAACTTTTTTCTTAAATCAAACTTGTAAATGAATCTAACCATATTGACTTAAAATTTTAAAAGACAAAAAGAACTAACACTCATTCAAACCCTTTCAGGCCTCTTTGTTCCTCTTTTAAATTAAAATTTTAATTAAAAGCAAATCCATTCACTTTGAAATTGTTACCATGAATTACGAGGTTTTGATCCCTCATTTTATGTTGGTACGTAGGCACAAGTCCGAAGGTCTTGTCAAACACAAAAATATAATTAATGAATTCTCTTCTCATCCCCACACTCTATTTGTTTCAAACATATTTTATACCAAAACACATACACACATAAAAAAGGGCTCCCTAGGAGTACCTTAGACACTTTGGGTGCTAACACCTTCCCTTTGTGTAACCAACCCCCTTACTTGTAATCTATTGCATTTTATTAGTTTTGATTTGAAAACTTATTATCTTTGGGTTTTGTTCGTACTTTTCCCTTTTCTTTTGGAAACAATAAAAGCGCGGTGGCGACTCTGGTTTTATTGATGTTAAGTTTATCCATAGCTTAATGGTCATGAATTTACCGCTACAATTACTTTTTCCCAATACCCGGTAAAATGTAATCTACTTCCTTTGTTTTCCCCAACGGATTTGTTTTCACGTTTCCCCGGTAGTTTATCCTTGATATGTTCACCCTAACCAGTGACAGATATTCTTCATTTTTAGTTTTTTATCCAGTAAAAAGGTAGTTGTAATCCCTACTTTTATTCCTCAGAGAGTTAATCCTTGATATGTTCACTTTAATCGATGACGAATTTTCTCCTCTTTGTGGTCTTCTGCCCAGTAAATGGTAGATATAATTTTTCCCCTAAGAGTTAATCTTTGATATGTTCACTCTAACCAGTGATGGATTCTCTCTATTGTTGTGGTCTTCTACCCAGTAATCGGAAGTTATAAATACCATTTTCTCTGTTGAGTTTATCCTTGATATGTTCATCCTAACCGATGACGGATATTCTGTATCTTTGGTCTTCTACCCAGTAACCGGTAGTTTCCTATTTCTTCCTGGAATTTAATCCTTGATATGTTTACCCTAACAGGTAACAGATATTCTTCGTCATTCCCTAGGTGGTCTATCATTGATATGTTCATCCTAACCAATGATGGATATTCTTCCTTTGAGGTTATCATTGATATGTTCACTTTAACCAATGACAGATACTCTCTTTTCGGTCTTCCGCCCAATAGCAGGTAGTTGTAAATCCTATTTGATCTTCTCTTCCCAGTAGGTTATTCATACCTAGTAACCGGTAATAGATACACCTATTTTTTCTCAGCAATTCATCCCTGATATGTTTACCCTAACCGGTAACGGATGTCCCTCTATCAGAGTACATTATCTTCTCACCCAGTAACTGGTAGTAGAGAATGCATCTCTTTTACTCCTGTGTTGAAGTTCGTTCTTCCTCAGTTGAGTATTGAACGCGTATTTCCTCAGTGAAATCGCCATCCCCTATTTGGTTTGGGTATTTCAAATTTATTCTGATCTATTCCTATCCCCTACAGATTTTCCTGGTTCCCCAACCGAGTCTTTCCATTGATTTACTTTCATGGAAAATCCCTCGCGCCTCCCAACAGTTTTTAAGTCATAGCCTGGCCTATTCACAACTATTATCCCCCAGAGTCTCTGTCTCCCCAGTGAGTTTTCCTTATGGAATGCATTATGCTCCTGTGGATTTTCGGTATCTCCGAATTCTTTTCCTTTATGGCAATATATTCCCCACAAAGATTATTTTAACATTCATATCATTTGCATCATGACGTCTCCTAGGGACTAAAATTTGTTTCTATATGTTGTTATTTAAGTCCCTTCTAATGAATTGATTTGAAGATTTTAACCTTCACGTCCTCATCCTGAATGTCCTTAAATAGGGGAAGCTATAAGACCCCAATTTTGACCCTAAGATCCCTCATGCTATCTCATCATTTGCATTGGCTTTGGAATCACACCTTGGCATCCTCCTTACCCCTCATTCATTGGGTTTGCATTGGGAGAGATCACCAAGCATATTTGATTATATCATACTTTGTTTTTCATTTTGTACTAACCAAAATACCAAAAATATGTCTATGTAAAGCTTTGTTTCTTTTGTAGGTAGTGTGTGCATCCACCTATGCCTCATCAAGCTCACAACTAGGGCTTGGGATCCTCGGTGCAAGATATCAACCAAGAGATGGTTCACGTGGGCTCTAGACATCATATATGGATCCACATGTTCTTCATTTATCATTTTGATTAAAAATTCATCAAGAGTTTGAAGCTTGTTTGCCTTTTAAGCCCTAATTCATCTAGGTATCTTGTATGACTTCCTCAACAAGTTTCTTCAACAATTGATCAAATATTTCAAGGTATACTTAATATTACATGATCTTACACATATATGATCCTCCATGAGTCCCAAAGATCAAGAGAACTTCAAGTTTGCAAGTAGGTTCAAGGTGGTTGACCAGAGAAAGTCAACTGGTCAAAACTGGGGTTCCCTAGACCCTATCTCCTACAATTTTTGTCATATGAAAATGATTCCAAGATAAAAATAACTCCTTATGACATTCCAAACAACTTTCATGTTGACATCAAGAGCTAATTTTGCTTGGAAAGTCACTGTTTATGGTGAAACATTATAGGTCATTTTGTTTGTGCCCTAGTCAGGAGGTCAACTTCCAAGGACCATAACTTGCTCAATTTTTTATGATATGAAGGCCATATAAGTTTCATTATCAATTTAAAGATGTCCTCTCCAACTTTTATTCTTTTAGAAGTGTCAAATTCAACTTTCAAGGGCATGTGCCAAGAGGAAACATTATAGGTCATTTTGGGCCATTACCATTGAACAAGAAATTTTCTTCAACTTCTAAAATACATAACCCCATCATGCCAAATCCAAATGAGGTCCAATTTGTGACCAAATTGTAGAGTTATGAAATAGACAAAACTTCGATGAAGGAACTCTTTCCATTTGAAGCTCATAGAAAAAGTTATTCAAGGTGGAAGAAGTGGTCATTTGACTTGGTACTTAGAAAATTTTCAAATATGTTTGATTTCTAAAACTTCCACCTCAAAATTCATCATGATCCAAGATTCAAATGGAAAAAATCTCAACATCAAAATTGTTCCCCTTTATGTCACTTTTCCAAAAAGTCCAAGATCACTTCATTTGGATAAGATTTGGAGGACTTGCGCATGGGTTCTTTACAAGGCTTCATTTGGTAAGATCTACGTTCAAAATTCATTTCCATAATGCATGACCATGTGATATCATTTCAGCTTGATTAACACAGAATGTTGGATCATTTGGCATCATGAATTGGGCCTTGTACACGCCCATGCATCCATGCAACCAAAGTTGCTAAAATTGGCACAAATCCAAAGTGTGTGAAAAGCAACTTGATACCTTATATATATATATATATATATATATATATCTATATATATATATATATATATATATATATATATACATGACCTTGGTGAATAGAATGAGGACCCTTGTTTGCCCAAGCTTTGAACCGTTGCCTCCCTAACCTCCATTAAAGGATAAACTTGAAGATTTCACTTGAAATCGAGTTCAAATTTCCTTCTGTTTTGAGATTGAAACTCCAAGAATCCAAGCCTCTCTTTGATCCATTTCACTTCCTGCAATCTTCTAGAGTAAAGCCAAGCTAAATTGGAAGCAAGATCAAGCTGAATCGAAGCTAATTGAAGGTGAAATTTCATAAACTTATCTTCTTTGATTATCTCTCATTTCTCAAATATTTTGATTAATTTTTGGTTTGCTGAAGTCCTACCAATGTAGGCAACAAGATTGAGTTACTTTGAGGTCAAATCGAAGCAACTCAGATCATGAACCTCAAATTTCAAATCCATGTTGAAGGAGAATTGCGACCCAAAGCGCAGCGGAAATTAAAATTTCTCCTTTAGAGATCCTTACGAATGGTCATGATCAGTGATAGAATATTTACCTCTTTTATGACGGTTGAAACCTTTGGTGAAGATCTCTTCTGACGATCAAAACCCTTTGATGCAGATCTCTTGTGACGATCAAACCCTTTGATGCAGATCCACTAAACGATCACGAACGTTGAACGATGACAACGTCTCTACTCAGTCCACACGAACGGGTTCCTTCAATCTCAGTGCTAGCTGGTACGAATGAAGGCTTTGAGTAAGAGAGAGAGAGAGAGAGAGAAAACGAAAAGAATGCAACCGCCAAAATTGCTTCTGCACAAGGGTTCTATTTATAGAACCACTTGTGTGGACTTCAAGCTAAAAGCCCACTTAAGTGTATTTTGGCCCATATCTTATAATATGCCCAAAATCACTTAAGCCCATGGTATCTTACCATATTTCGTATTCTACTCAAGTACACCGTACCTTACGATGTTCCATAACTCACTTAAGGGCACCGTACCTTACGGTATTCCTTAGTTACTCTATCTCTCATCAATCCGTCCTTTGTGTGTGACCCTGTAGGTTTTCGTGACGTTGGCAATTATATTAAATCACGTATTTAACATAATAAACAGTGAGAGGTATCTAGCAACACATCACTGCTACCCAAGACACGAAAATGTCATGTGATCTGACAAAACCTTCTGTGATAATACTTATGTGTATAATTACCCTTTTGCCCTTATGTCTATATTGAACACAAGGCATAGACCGTGTCATCCTTGTCCAGTTCAATATTGGGCCCATAGACATTTATCCTGTTATGCAGGATGGGCAAATTCCATCTAGGTCACTCATGTCCCTCAGCATGCTTCGTGGAGTACCCATCAACTGTCTTTATGGTTATCCAGTTACGGACAACGTTGGATCAGCAATAAAGCACTCGACTCTACACCTAGGATCCATAGTGGTTTCAGGTCGAAGAGTGGAATACACTATTATCACCATGAGAATAACTTATGACACTTTGCATAACGTTCTATATAGTATTCTCATAGCGGGTCAATCCGGTATAAATATTACTCCTAATATTCATACCTATGTTTAAGACTTGATAACTCTTTATCCATGATCCATGAGATGTGATCATCAGTCTACAAACATAATAGTCTTAATGCTTTAATGTTATCCCACTTCACACTAAAGCTCGACTACGGATACTTTAGGAATAGTGTCCTTATGTTTAATGTGTTCTCATGATTAAGTCACACTTAATACATTAAACGGACTATCTATTCCAGGGACTTTATTAATCAACCATAATAAAGAGAATGCCTTTTATTATTCGATACAAGTACCAAAATGTATTGGCCTCTAGGGCTTACACCAACAATCTCCCACTAGCACTAGAGCCAATCAGGCATACCCCGTATGCCCATTGATCTAGTATGGCCATCATGCTTCTGCTGCGCAAGAGGCTTTGTCAGTGGGTCAACTATATTGTCAAGTGTAGGTACTCTGCATATTCTCACACAACGTCTAAGTATGTGTTTGGATCGTCGGTGAGATCTAGGCTCCTTAGCTTGTGCGATAGCACCATTGTTATCATAATAGATACCAATGGGATCCACAATGCTAGGGACTATGCCAAGTTCACTAATGAACTTTTGATCCAAACAACTTCTTTTGCTGCACTTGAGGCAGCAATATACTCGGCCTCGGTTGTAGAATCAGCAACTGTATCTTGCTTTGAACTTTTCAAGCTCACAGCGCCACCATTTAAGCAAAATACATAACCATTGGAATCATTCATATTAAAGCGTCTCAGCACCTTGTCTATGTACTCTGGCTTAGGCCAAGCATTTTATGATCTATCTCTATAGATTCTGATTCCTAATATATAGGCTGCTTCACCTAGGTCCTTCATAGATAAGCATTTCCCCACCCAAGACTTTGCCTGTTGCAGGGTAGGGATATCGTTTCCAATAAGTAATATGTCATCTACATATAATACCAGGAATACGATCATGCTCCCACTAACCTTCTTGTAGACACAAGGCTCATCTTCGTTCTTAACAAATCCATACAGTTTCACTGTTTCATCAAAACGAAGATTCCATGAGTAGGTCACAAGTTCATCTTGATCCATGAGTAATACATCACCTAGACCAGATATCCATATATCTTAGTCAGGTGACGTATCCTGCCTGACCTACGCTGGTCTTGTTCTACTTGAGCAGATTGCTCTTACACAACTACTTGTGTTTCCTGCTCTAATTCCTCCATAGGTGTATCGATGCTTTGTGATTCTTGAATTTCTTCAAGCTCTACTTTCCTCCCACTGGTTCCTTTGGAAATAAAATCCCTTTCTAGGAAAACTCAAGTTCGAGCGACAAACACTTTGTCCTCTGAAGGATTGTAGAAGTAATACCCTCTTGTTTCTTTAGGATACCCCACAAATAAGCATTTGTCAGATTTGGGCTCAAGCTTAGTTGAAACTTGTTGTTTCACATAAACTTTGCAACCCCAAATATTTATGTAAGACATATGTGGTTTCTTACCAGTCCATATCTCATATGGTGTCTTATTTACCTTTTGGATGGAACATGGTTAAGTGTGTAAGCTGTTGTCAATAGCGCATGTCCGCAAATGGAGTTTGGAAGATCAACGTGACTCATCATGGATTTAACTCATTAGGTTTCATCCTTTTAGTATTAATGTTATAAGTTGGCATTATGAGATCAAGGACATATAGTCCATTGCTCATTTGTGCAGTAGCATAGAATATATCATTCAAATAAATTGAGCAACAATTGTTCTTTATTATAAATGAAAAACCAAACTTGTCCAAACAAGAAATGGAAACAATATTCCTGCTAATTGCAGATACATAATAACAGTTCTCTAACTGAATTATAAAACCACTAGGTAAAGTTAATAAGATCCTACGGCTAAAGTAGCAACCTTTGCTCCATTGCCAACTCGTAGGTCATTTCACCTTTTGCCAAATCTCTACTCCCTTTCAGCCCCTGCACATTTGTACAAGTGTGAGAACCGCATCCAGTATCTAATACTCATGATGCATAAGTAGATGAATTAATAACAAAAATACCTGAAGTTGAAGTCTCTACTCCATTCTTCTTATCTTCCAGGTACTTTGGGCAGTTTCTCTTCCAGTGTCCGGTCTTACCGCAATGGAAGCAGGTGCCTTCTTTTGCTATGCCTCCACTAGGCTTCAAAGCAGCAGTGGGTCTGGGATTTGCAACTTCCTTGCCCTTCCCCTTATCACTCTGCTTAGTGGGCCTTTTGTTCTGCCTCTTTCCATTTCCGATCATCAGAATGGACTTCCCTTTTGACTTCAGATTCTGCTCAGCAGTTCTTAACATGGCTAGCAGTTCAGGAAGAGATTTGTCCATATCATTCATATTGAAATTTAGGACAAATTGACTGAAACTATCTGGCAACGATTGCAAGATCAAATCAGTCGCAAGTTCCTTTTCGAGGGGAAAGCCCAATCTCTCAAGGTTTTCCACATACCCAATCATCTTGAGTACATGGGGACCTACAGGGGCTCCCTCTGCTAACTTGCTTTGGAAAAGGGCTTTTGAAACTTCAAACCTCTCATGCCTTGCTTGCTCTTGATAGAGCAACTTCAGGTGTTCGATCATATCGAATGCTGACATGTTCTCATGTTGCTTTTGCAATTCTGAGTTCATGGTAGCCAGCATGAGACAAGCAGTTTCATTGGCATCATCGACATGCTTCTTATAAGCATCTCTTTCTGCCTTAGGTGCAGAACTAGGAGGTTCCTCTTCAGGAACAGGTGTCTCCAAGACATACAGCTTTTTATCATGTTTGAGGACAATCCTCAGGTTTCGGTGCCAATCCAGAAAATTTGTCCCAGACAATTTTTCCTTGTCAAGGATTGATCGCAAGATGTTGTTAGAGGTGTTTGCTGTCATGGTTATCTACATAAGGATTAAGAAAATATAAGTATCATTGACATATTTAATTAGGCCTTTAATCAAATATGCTCCCACTATTTTACTCAAAACAAATGACCCTCATCATTTGATTCGGAAAATCCCGTTGGAAGATTTTCTAGTGGGTCGAGATCCATATTTCACTTCGTTCTAAGTCCGCGTAGGCGGATTACACAAAACTAGGTTATTTAGGTAGGAACTCCTTCCAGTTGTATCTCATACAACTCTCGAAAATTTCAGTTGGGTGAATAACTCCTTATTCCAATCCATCACATGGATCATTCCCAACTCTTGCTTCTAA
This sequence comes from Lathyrus oleraceus, assembly GCF_024323335.1. NCBI lineage: Eukaryota > Viridiplantae > Streptophyta > Magnoliopsida > Fabales > Fabaceae > Lathyrus > Lathyrus oleraceus. Next base: position 306,747,240 of record NC_066580.1, read on the forward strand.
AACATATATAAGAAAATTATAATTAAGTTTGACCCATTGTTTTAGCAGTTGGATATTACAATTATCCCATCGCACCTTACTAATATAGAACATGCACCTCGCTTTGGCGAAACCTACATTATTCGATACTAGTCTTGATGAGTGCTAAAACTTGGAAAGAAAACATATATAATATTCTCATAATTTGTTTAGTTAAGTTTGACCCATTGTTTTAGCAGTTGGATATTACAATTATCCCATCGCACCTTACCAATATAAAACATGCACCTCGCTTTGGCGAAACCTACATTATTCGATACTAGTCTTGATGAGTGCTAAAACTTGGAAAGCATAAACTTAATATTTTAGTTTGAGGGAATTGCAATTGTTATGATCTCACCGGCTTGTTTATCATATAAATCGTCTCTCACATGCATCAACATACATACACATGCATCAACATACATACACAATGAAACAGTTATGGCCCCTAGCGCAATTGTTCTCCCAAGCCAATGAGAGAACCTAAGCTAACCTAATAACGATCTAAGCTTCTCCAAGCAAGATCTTCAAGGTTGTCCTCCTTTAGTATTGAATTCTTCTCTAAGCTTCTCCAAGCAAGATCTTCAAGGTTGTCCTCCTTTGATCTTGAATTCTTCTCTTTCTTCATATCATTATTCTCCTTTGATATTGAATTCTTCTCTTTCTTCATATCATTACATTACAGAAGAAACTCGTTTTACATACGAGGGTTTGAGATGAGAAAAGAAGTTACATTAAGAGATCAAAAGGAGAGGCACGACACGCAGGTCGTATTTAAAAACCCAAAATAAAATAAAGAAAGACTAAGGCCATAACTGATCACAACAAGGCAATAATAACAAACACATTATTATTGTTAATTTTAATTCCTTTAATTAATTAAAACCAAATTAAATTTCGGCGACCGATCACACTACGCAGAGTTAGCCGGGGGTTCCGCTGCCCGGTCAGCGGACGGTGGTTCCGCTGACCGATCAGCGGACGGGGTCAAGGGGCAGCGCCCTTGCGGGGGTTTCAAAATTTTAATGAACAATTCATTTGAAATGGACATTGTTTTTGCATCAACACAACCCTTGCGTAGTCAAAAACAGAAACCCCAAAATTTTGACTCTGGGAGTGTGACGACCGTCACAGGCGTGTGACGAGCGTCACAGGCCATGTGAGTGTGACGAGCGTCACAGGGCACGTTACGACCGTCACTGGTCAAAAACAGAAAAGCCTAAAATTCTGTGATTGTGACGACCGTCATGGGTGTGTTACGACCGTCACACATCCAGTTTGTTACGCTTGTTACGCTCGTCACACGAGCCTCACGCAGCCAAAGTAACAAACTTTGAAACAGTCAACACGCTCGTCACACGAGCTTCACGCAGCCAAAATAATAGGACTTTGAAACAGTCTACGGACCTCTTCCAAAAAGCCCTAAATTCACAACTCCTTGACGGCACAACCCTTGCGCCGTCACCAACCCTAATGCGCCAATTTCAGACCGTCAAACACACCTCGATTGTTGATTCAGTATGATTGATCAACAGGTCATTGCTTCACCATACTAATGTCGGATTCCGAAGCAAATGACCATTGATCGCTCAAAGGAAAACAATCATTTAGTGTTCGAATGAACGAAACAGAAACAGTATATCACATATACCGTACTTTGCATTAGGATTACTTATATCATATATAAGTTGATCGGTCTCAATTGCGTAACCTATGGACGATCGATGTATCGCTGCTTCACCATACTAATGTCGGATTCCGAAGCATAGTCAACATCAATCATCCAACTTATACACTCATGATGCCAAATTTAATTGCCCGTTTAATTAATTGATTCTTTCTGTCTTTTAATCATATTAATACAGAAATTAAACACCTATCCGATTCATGGTTTCGTAAGTGGCTCTGATACCACTGAAGGAGAATTGCGACCCAAAGCGCAGCGGAAATTAAAATTTCTCCTTTAGAGATCCTTACGAATGGTCATGATCAGTGATAGAATATTTACCTCTTTTATGACGGTTGAAACCTTTGGTGAAGATCTCTTCTGACGATCAAAACCCTTTGATGCAGATCTCTTGTGACGATCAAACCCTTTGATGCAGATCCACTAAACGATCACGAACGTTGAACGATGACAACGTCTCTACTCAGTCCACACGAACGGGTTCCTTCAATCTCAGTGCTAGCTGGTACGAATGAAGGCTTTGAGTAAGAGAGAGAGAGAGAGAGAAAACGAAAAGAATGCAACCGCCAAAATTGCTTCTGCACAAGGGTTCTATTTATAGAACCACTTGTGTGGACTTCAAGCTAAAAGCCCACTTAAGTGTATTTTGGCCCATATCTTATAATATGCCCAAAATCACTTAAGCCCATGGTATCTTACCATATTTCGTATTCTACTCAAGTACACCGTACCTTACGATGTTCCATAACTCACTTAAGGGCACCGTACCTTACGGTATTCCTTAGTTACTCTATCTCTCATCAATCCGTCCTTTGTGTGTGACCCTGTAGGTTTTCGTGACGTTGGCAATTATATTAAATCACGTATTTAACATAATAAACAGTGAGAGGTATCTAGCAACACATCACTGCTACCCAAGACACGAAAATGTCATGTGATCTGACAAAACCTTCTGTGATAATACTTATGTGTATAATTACCCTTTTGCCCTTATGTCTATATTGAACACAAGGCATAGACCGTGTCATCCTTGTCCAGTTCAATATTGGGCCCATAGACATTTATCCTGTTATGCAGGATGGGCAAATTCCATCTAGGTCACTCATGTCCCTCAGCATGCTTCGTGGAGTACCCATCAACTGTCTTTATGGTTATCCAGTTACGGACAACGTTGGATCAGCAATAAAGCACTCGACTCTACACCTAGGATCCATAGTGGTTTCAGGTCGAAGAGTGGAATACACTATTATCACCATGAGAATAACTTATGACACTTTGCATAACGTTCTATATAGTATTCTCATAGCGGGTCAATCCGGTATAAATATTACTCCTAATATTCATACCTATGTTTAAGACTTGATAACTCTTTATCCATGATCCATGAGATGTGATCATCAGTCTACAAACATAATAGTCTTAATGCTTTAATGTTATCCCACTTCACACTAAAGCTCGACTACGGATACTTTAGGAATAGTGTCCTTATGTTTAATGTGTTCTCATGATTAAGTCACACTTAATACATTAAACGGACTATCTATTCCAGGGACTTTATTAATCAACCATAATAAAGAGAATGCCTTTTATTATTCGATACAAGTACCAAAATGTATTGGCCTCTAGGGCTTACACCAACACATGTATCTTTCAATATACTTGGAATTTGAAGAAATGGATGTCAGATTCGTGCTCCTAAGCATTTTTCCTTTAAAACCATGTCCTTACTTTTCATTTTTGTGGTGGTTTATGGTGGACCAGTCTGGTGAGGTCCACCGGAGAAGATGACCAGAGTTAGGGCTTCGGTGGTGCATTGCCATCTTCCAACCAATTAGATCCCTTTGAAATGTTTTAATCTTGGCCTTTCCTTTTGATTACCACGTGTGTGATGCTTTGACTGAGGTGTATCATGGATAGAGCACGCTTGGCCATCAGATCTGCCACCTCAATTAATGAGGGATATCTGATGCCCCTTGATTTTTGGTATTTTCTCATTTTTCATTTAATTGCCTTATTTTGTTTAATTCATAATAAATCCATTTTTAATCCAAAAAATATGGGACTTTCACCAAAAATATTTAAATATTTTTCTTTTCCATATTCTAAATTAAAATTATTTTTTGGATAAATTTTGGTATATTTCATGAATTAAATATTTTTGTGCATATTTTTAATTGTTTAAAAATACTTTTGACTTTCTAAAAATTGTGAATTTTTTTATCTAAGGTCCTTTGACCTTGTTTGACATAGGATAAATCCCTTAGCCATTTATTTGGTGTTTTGAAGGTATTTTAATTCATTTTTAATGTGATTTTTAATTGATTAAATGTTTAAAAATTATGTTGAGCCATTTTTATGGTCTTGTTATGTTTGAATTTCTGTTTGGGCCTTGGTCATGGTTGATTTGACTTTTGTTGGATCAAAACCATTGGATTTAGGGGATTAATGAAATGTACATTTTATCTCCCAAAATGAATGGATGGTTTTGATCAGATGAAATTCCTCTCATGATCAATTTGTGTTTCTATTTCCCTTTCCCTCTTCATCTTCAAACCTATTCTTTCCAAATCCCTCATTTGACCAATGAAATCCCTAATGTCTAAATGCTAATTGATTCATCAATGAACTTGTGTCAGATGAATCAATACATGTCTGAATGAGATAGGTCCCTCCCATTTTATTTTAGTGTGTGGTATGTTTTAGGAGTTTGGTTCTTTGTACCAAATCTCTAACATGCATTAACACCTATATTTCTATTGCTTGGCCTCAGATAGTTGTGACTTCTACATAAGTCCAATTATGATTGCTTAACATAGAGCTAAATTTGACCCTCAAGGCATAGCACTCTAGTAAGTGAGATTGTAAGTCTCCCATTCTTCATGGCATTGTGTGGAAACTTGACATTTTTTCCTTTCATGAGAGCTAGTGGCATACTTGTTGAATTATCCAAGTTGGAGCCCTTCTCATGAATATGTCTTGGTTTAAGGATTCATACTTGTGAATGAATGGTTGAGTGTTCTCCAAAGAATGACTTAATCAATTAAAATTCATCACTAACATTTGACTAACCATTGACTAACTCTTATTCATTTTTACTTTTACTTTTAAGTCATTTACTTTATACAATTTAAAATTCAGTACCTTTATCACTTATTACCATTTACATTTCATATAACTTGTTTATGTTTAAGTCCTTTTTCACTTTGCTCATTTGAGCCATATCTTGTGTTTGTATATATTTGTTTGTTTTCCTTTGTTTTATTTGTGGTCTTAGGACCTTAAAACACATAATAACAACAAAAACCCTAAAGACATTTGGTGGACTGTTGGGACTTGATTTGAGCTTTGGACTTAGAATTAGGCAACATTCCTTATGCTAAAGGACTTGGCCAATGCCAACATTTGAGACTAAGCTATATTTGACTATGCCTTCATCTGATGCAAGACTTGAAGACTTATTTGATTCATCTGTTACTTTGTCTCGGTGCTTAATTGTTATTTTGTTAGGTTTTGTGTTTGATGTTTTATTCTGAGTTGATCAAGGAATATTTCATCTGATACATTGGAAGACAATGAAGACTGCTAGCTATTGGAGTGATTGCTTGGATGTGGATATCTTTATTTTATGCCTTGGTCTTCATGATGTCTAGATATTGCTCATTGCTTATTTATTATTGCTTGTTTAAAGTCCAAAGGAAAATGAGTTTCTATATGACATTTTTGTCTGATGGATTGCATCCCATTGGTCATATCTTTTCGACTCTTAACTTTTAAGTTTATGCTTAGGATAGCCTCTTCATCTCCTCTCATTTCTTAAATTTCAAAATCTCTCCCTCTTTTCAAAATCTTTCTTTGCTTGTGATTTCAAACTTAGACATGTTTTAACAATTAGAAACTTTGGCCTTATGCCATTGAACTTTCAAACCTTTTCTTAAATCAAATTTGTAAATAAACTTAATTATATTGACTTAAATTTCAAAAATACAAAAAGAACTAACAACCTCATTTAAATGTTTGCCCTTTTTGTGCCCTCTTCTAAAACTTTTATTAAAATCAATTCATCAACTCATTTGAAATTTTTACCACGAACTACGGGGTTTTGATCCCTCATTTTTATGTTGGTATGTAGGCATAAGATCAAAGGTCTTGTCAAACACAAAAATATAATCAATGAATTCTTTTCTCATCCCCACACTCTGTATTTTATCAAACATCATCATTTATACCCAAAAACATATGCACAACAAAAAGGGCTCCCTGCGAGTACCTAGAACACTTTGGGTGCTAACACCTTCCCTCTGTGTAACCAACCCCCTTACCTGTAATCTCTGGCATTTTATTAGTTTTGATTTGAAAACTTTTTATCTTTGGGTTTTGTTCGTACTTTTATCTTTTCCTTTGGAAACAATAAAAGTGCGGTGGTGACTCTGGTTTTATTGACGTTAAGTTTATCCGTAACTTGATGGTCATGAATTTACCGCTACATACATACAAAACAAATGTTCAAAAATACATCCTAGAAACATCCATTGTTAAAATTTCACAAAATTATCAAAAGAAGTAAGTTATGCTATATGACTTACCAAGTCTTGGAATTGTGTGTCTGTTTGGATGATGAATCACAATAGGGTCAACAAAAGCTCTTGCAAAATAATACTTTAAGGCTTTAAGAAATCTGTCTCACCTTAATCATATTATAAGAAACAAGTATATTGATAACTAATGTGACTTGAATGATTGCAAAAAATAATTAGAAGTGATTGTTTCTTGAAACTATACCTATAATGTGAAGAGAGTGGCAATGAACTGGTTTTGAAAATGCATTGGAAGCTAGTTTAGATGTTCCATATTTCATTCCACCAAACATGGCTCCTGATATCAGAATTAGGAACTTGATCTTATTTATCTTCTCAAGTGTTACTCCCTAAAATCATTACCACCATAATCAATTCAATGCTAAATCAAAGCAATCATAACTTAATATCAACCTAGGATTTCAATCGGATAAACAACTTAATTAAAGATTTATAACATAACCACTTAACATGAAACACGTATACCCGACACGGACATCAGAATACGACACGATACAGACATTCAGATACTTATATGTATATATATATATATATATATATATATATATATATATATATATATATATATATATATATATATATATATATATATAGAGGACACCGACACAACTACATATCATATGATATATTGTTTGGGTTCTGCTTATCTATTTATTATTAAAAAATTTAAAAATATTCTAATCAAAATTAATATCTTTTATTTCTTCATCGATTGCATTGCATCAATACATGTTTAACATTTTAAAGGTTTTTCAAAAAAATGTATAAGATGTCTTGGAACAAAGAAAAAACATTTTCTTTTAAAACAATTGTCTGAATTGTATGACACATATTGTAAGAGTGTCATACGGGTATCGTGCACCAATTTAAAGAGCGTGGAAATAAAGGGAAAAAAACATTTTTATGAGAACATTTATCCGACTTTTCCAACATGTGTCGTACTGGTGTCATACAAATACAAGTGTAAGACACACAGACACCACAACATGACTATCATGTTATATCTTCCATATGCTATCTATTTGGAAAATCTCAAGACCCGCATTGGTTGGAGATAGAGAATTGAAAGAGTTTATATATAGTGACACTCTTTACCTTAAAATCTAGTTTTGTAAGGATGAGTTAGGTCAAACTCTAATATGGCATCAGAGCATATTGACCGGACCTTGGGCCGCCCACCGTTTAAATCCACGCACAAAGTGCAAAAAAATGTTGGGTATGAGGGGGTGTATTGGGAAAATCGCAAGTCCCATATTGGTTGGAGATAGAGCATTGAAAGAGTTTATGTATATTGACACCCCTTACCTTACAAACCGGTTTTGTAAGGATGATTTAAACCAAACTCTAATACTATCACTTTTCTTTGGACTTTATTCTACTTTTTCTTCTTCTTGATGTTGTCAAAAGGGGGAGAAATAGTAGGTATTATACTTTATCTTTTTCATAATATTTTCATGGGAGAAAGTCTTAAACTGCAAAAGAAATTGGGAAATATAAAAGATAGGGGGAGATTATGGTTGCTGCACAAAATTGCAAAAGTCATATATTTTGAATCAACCCTTTGACGAAAAAGGAAATTTCAAAAGATGTTTATCATCATCAAAAAAGGGGAGATTGTGAAGAAAAGTTCTCCTTTACCTTGGTTAAAATTTTGATGAAGACAAACACATAAACAAAAATAAGACAAAAGCTTGTGTAAGAAAATAAAGATTGAAGGCTAGCACAAATCAAAGAAAAGAATAAAGATGGTTAAAGTATGCATTACAAAATGTATGTTTTGGTTTTATAAGTTGACCATGACTAAAGAAAGAATGAATAAAAACAATATATATATATATATATATATATATATATATATATATATATATATATATAGAGAGAGAGAGAGAGAGAGAGAGAGAGACACACACACACACACACAGAGAGAGATTACCTCACAAAAAATTGCAAAGGTGAAGCTAATGAGATAGTTAGGAAATCACCAGAAACTTAGAAATAACGATGGAATGCGGAATCGAGGAAGAAGAGGCAGATGAATAGATCAAAATGTTGCTTGAACTAAACAAAAAATAGAACGAAACATGTGAGCAGAAGAGCGCTTCGGAAAGATAGGTGAAAAATTCAGTCATAGTAAGGGACCATCTCCATATAAGAAGACAAAGGTGAATAATATGTGGTTCAAAATAAAGGGAGGCTCAGAATATGAAATCAACGATGGAGATTGTAGCGGGGTATTCGTTACCATTAGAGATATTGACTAAATCCAAGGTAAATCATACAAGTCGAGTCGCCACCGCACTTCTATTTATCCAAAGGAATGGTTAGAAAGCGAACAAAAACCTAAAAGTTTTATCGAATCAAAAACTAGTAAATGAGAGTCAGAGATCTGGGTAAGGGGGTTGGTTATGTAATGGGAAGGTGTTAGGCACCCAAAACATCCTAGGTACTCCTAGGGAGCCCTTTTCATACTTGTTGTAAGGTTATTATTTTTGTGAAAAATTATTGTGCAAACATGATTGAAGAGATGAGAAGAGAATATACAAGTTTATTTACATTTTTTTGTGTTTGGATGGATAAACCCATTGCCTACGTACCATCTTAAAAAAACATTAGGATCAAAACCTTGTAGTTCGGGGTAAAAATCTCAAAATGAATTGGTGAATTGATTGGTCCAAAAGCCTTAAGGTCTTTTGTTATCCAAGGGAGAAAACTCAACCTAAAACCACAAATCCACCATGTGAGGATAGCTTCAACATGCTAGTGAGGGGTTAACCCTATAATAAGCATGGAAGACTCACTGTCCATCACTAAGGATATAGGTGAGTATTATATCTACCTCAAGGATAACTCAAACCTAATGGCTAAAGGTTATGAAAAAGTGATTTAAGAAAGTGGCCATTGAAACCACAAAAGCATTTGAATGGGTTATATTTACCAATGAAAAGTATTTGCAAAAATGGTCAAAGTTGACTTAGAAGCTCAATTCAAAATAAGTGTTATGAAAAGAAAGTTTGAAAATCAAAAGCATAAGGCTTAGGTTTCTAATGTTGGAAACAAGTATTAGATGTTTGCACAAAAGTTTGGCTTGGGTTAGAGTGGAGAGAAGAAGAAGAAGGGCTAAGGTCCTAAACATACAAGAGATGAGGGATAAGAAACAAAACCACAAAAAAAGGAGTTCCTCTCTTGAGATCATATGGATGATCCAAGTAGCTCCCATCCTTTGGAATAAGCAAACACATAAGCATAAACTCAAGCAATCAACAATCAAATGAACTCTTGGAAGGTTCCTTAATGTATCTTGAATCTCTCTCTCTTAGAAGCACATGGCAATGGTTCCCCAATTTGGATCAATTTGGAATCCCTATCACAAAGAAACACACACATCAAAAGGTTCTATTTATAAATCAAAGAATGGACAAGAGGGAGTTTAGAATATGGTCCTTTCAATGTTCATCTTCAAGCTTTAAGCACTCTAAAGGCATGAGGCCTAGTTGCTCTTTTACATTTAAGCACTCTAAAGGCATGAGGCCTAGTTGCTCTTCAAACTCCATTTGCTTGGGTAAAGTCCTAAAGTCTAAGTCCATTTTGTCCAATTCTTTGCATTTGGTTCACAACAAACAGACAAACACAAGCACAAAAGATATATACACAATTATATGCTCAAGTGAGCAAAAGGCAAATGACATTAGCATAAACATGTGCTAAAATGAGCAAAGGGAAAAACAAATGAATAATATGTGCAAGAATAGTAAATTGCATAAAAGTAAAGAGCAAAGAGTAAATATTAATGGTTAATGATTAGTGTTAGTAGTTAGTGTGCCATAAGGAAAATTTAGCGCTATGTTAAGCAATCGTAATTGGACTTATGTAGAAGTCACAACTATCTGAGGCCGGTCAATAATAATGTAGGCAACAACACAAGTTAGAAGTCTTGATTAGTGAACCATGTTCCAACAACTTGCCATGCCAAAAAGAAGAAGAGAATTGATCTTGTATTGGTTTAAGTCTTTTGCATGATTTAGGAAACAACCTATCCTTAATGCAAAGCCATTCACTTGGTCAATTGATCAAGATGAATTAGATTTGAATCAAGGAAGATTAAGTCTCCCTAATCAATGTTAACTTATCAACCTTCAACTCATTGATCAAAAAGAAAAAGAAAAAGAAGAAGAAAGAGATGAATAATGGAAAAGGAAATGGAAAGAATAAAGTGCATAAGGTGAAATAAAATGTACCAATCCATGTGTGTTGACCAAATGACATTGAAAGTCAAAGTCAAACAATGAGAAACCAGAAATGGGATGGAGATTGGAGGTCAAGCAATAAGCAAAATATTTTTGGCATTTTCAATATTAAAATAAACTTGAATTAAAAATAAAAGAAAGGTCAAACTTCAAAATCACTTCAAATCAACCTTGAAAGGTCCAAGTGATTTATCCCAAGTTCAACAAGGTCAAACAAGGTTTGACAAAAAAATTCAGCATTTTTAAAAGTCATAAACTATTTTTAATCAATTAAAAATGAATAAAAATAACCTAATTGAACTAAAAATCTCAAAAAAATCTCAAATCAATTAAAAAATTGATAAGAATATTTTTCATAGATCCATCATCATTCAAATAGGTTAGGAAAATATTTTTGTATTTTTTGAATATCAAAAACTATTTAAAATGAATTAAAAATAACCAGAAAAGAGAAAATTCACAAAAAATATCAAATGACAAAATAAAAAATATTAAAAATCAAATTTAGAAACTAGAAATTATTTGGAGAAGAATGCAATTGGTTCTATATTTTTTGGATTAAAAATGAAGAAGATAAGAATTTTTGAAAATAAAGGAAATAAAAGAAATTAAATCAGAAAATAGGAAAATCAAAAAAACCAGGAGCGTCTGATCAAGCCTCGTTAATTGACGTGGCTGATCAAACGCTCCAGACGCGCGCTTCCACCATACGCCTTGGTCAACTGAAACACACCAAGGCTTTAAATAAGTCATAACAATGGACGCGTGTGATTGAATCTAGAAACTCACATGGACGGATCAGATTGAATCTGGGAACCAAACGGTGGCCAGCGCCACCGTCTTCTCTGGCCAACCTCCGGCCACATCCAAAATTTGCAGAACTAAAAATGGAAACCAAAATGAACGATCTAGATATCATTCGAAAGCTGGGGTGATATACATCACCCCTGTACCACTCAATTCCACTCTAGATCTCTATATTGAGAGAAATCAGAGGTGGAAATTTTGTGGTGTTCATGTGAACTTCATGGATTTCAACAATTGAGCACTTAAAACAATTGCCTCTATGAAGAGGACTTCAGCCAACACAATATCCAAGCAAATAGATCAATAAATGGTGAGTTTCGAAGAAAAAACCAGTTGGAGAGAACCTTTGAATTGTGGTGGTCTGAGCTTGCTTCCTTGCTTCCTTTGGCCAAACATAGCTTCAATGGATTATGAGAGAGAGGTCTAGGAACTTTAGATCTAGAAATTCAACCAGATTTAGTTGAATTTCAGATCTGAGAAATTTGAGTGAAAATGAAATAGTTACTTTGGTGAGAGGTTTGGTTTTCAGTTCAGCAGCATTTCAGGTTGATTCATGGATGAAAATTGAATGGAATGATGCCTCTATTTATAGAAGGAGAGGCAAGGCAAGTGTGATCAAATCTGTGTGCATGGCAAATGGATATGCATTGCATGGGCTTGCATGATCATGTAGAAGGCCCAAATCCAATGCCAAATGCAATCTAAAGTATAATTGAGTTGAAATGGAGGTGTAATTGGCAATGCACAAGCTTATGTAATGAGTTCCAACATGTTATGCACAATTATGCCTAAAACTTCTCCTCTTCGAAGATGCCATTTGCCAAATTCAAACATGAGCATGTGATTAATGGTTGGAAAGGTCTTGATGTAAGTAACAAATGTTATGTTGGGCAAAAATCCATTTGAACTGTGGGAATTAGTGAATTTTGAGTTTAAAGTGTAAGGTGCAAAACATGCAAAGGTGAGGTTTCCAAATTTGGCCAATGTTCAAGCCCCTCTGCTTTGATGATGCGAGCCTCAAATGAAACAACCTCCAACATAAACGTTGTATATCTTTTCAAGAAAATCAAAATGGACTTAAAGTTTGCATCATTTGGATTTTTTATGAAAGAGTTATGGGCACTTGAAGTTGGCCTTTTTTGCCTTTCAATGCATTTGGTCCAAAGTGACCTATAATGTTTTGCATTATCACATGTATTTCCTTTGAGATTTTGAAATTTTGTTCAACATAACATTTGAAGTAGACATCTTAAGCTTTCCAATTCATTTGATCCCACCTCAAAATCATAAAAAAATGAATGAGTTATGTTCTTGGGAAGTTGACCCAAAACTAGGGTTTCAATCAAAATGACCTATAATGTATTGGAATGGGAGATGACCTTCCAAGCTTCAAATCAATTTTTGATTAACATGAAAGTTGTTCATATTGTCCTTAAGAACAGTTTTTATTTTGGGATCATCTCCATTTAACCAACACATACAAAGTTAGGTCTCAGTGTATTTCAAAATAATCAGATGAATTGACTGATCAACTTCTCAAGTCCATGACTCATATCTTGATGAATTGATGATTGAGGACACTCAAATAAGTTCAAATATGTATGGAATGATGAATTAGAGGACTTCCCTTGATGGTATTTGACCATGGGTTGAGGTTGCTTCAAGGGCAAGGCATTGTGGATGATCTGATGAACTAGGGTTTCCTTGGGGAACAAACCCTTTGACTTGCTTTGATCAAAATGATGAATTGAGATGCTAGGGAGGCATATTTGATGGATGAGAGCTTTGGGAACCATTGCCATGTTTGCTATCATCTTCACTTGGCCATACCTCTGCACAAAGGATCTCCTTGAAGCTCTTGACTTTGTGATTGCTCAAGCTACAAACAAGAAATGTTAGTGACATATTTTTGTGCTTTTGGTTAGTAAACAAAATAAGAAAAGCAATAATATACAATTCAAGCATGTTTGGTGATCTCAAACCACTCACAAGAGGTTCCACCCAAAGGTGAAGGGGAACCAAGATGCTTATGATCCTTGAGGCAATGCAAATGCAATGTTATGATACCATGAGGGATCTTAGGGACAAAATTGGGGTCTTACAGAGATCAACCTCAAGAACACAGCAACACTCAAGCACACTTGAGTACTGTAAACGTTGTTGCCACTCCCTACCCTAGGAACCTAAAGTCGTTTGTTGGCCTGAAGTTACAAAATGTTTCGATGACGAGACATGCATTTAATGTGTCTGTTCCCAAGGTCGCCTACTCCCACATATCATACTTTTCAACCTCCACCTTTGTATAATGAAGGCTTACAAAGAAAACACAATACAAAAGTAAAGTGTGGCCCGACAATCTAAATCCTTGCTTCAATAATTAACATCAAGGACTTGAGGGACATTGTTTTGGGTCGGCCAAAGGTCAAAAGCAGAAGAACCAATTACAAAGGCCTAATCCAGAGCTCCACCAAGTAGGACGGGTGATCAGGTGGAACCTCATTAGAAAGCCTAACATATAATCTTAATTACCCAATCATCACATGTCGTTAGGTGTGATCAAATAACTCATCGCATCAAATATCGGGATAGACAGAGGAAACTTCAACCTAATGTCTTATGTAAACCCTACCATGTCTTATTTCACTCTCACTCTCGAACTACATCTCTCTGACTTCAATAACTTGAACATTAGGCAACTAACCTTGTAGGTATTTTCTCGTTCCACCATGGAATATAATTTATTTAGAATATTTTATTGAGGTCATTCATTTTTATATATGAATTATTTATTAACATATATAAAACTATAGTTTAAATCGGTTTCCCAATCTATTTTAAAAAGTCTTTGTTTTCTTTTTTTTAATCAAAATACATATTTATTTCCAAAAACATACAATACAATTGATCCCATTGGAACCAGGTATAATGTTACTTCACCAGCCTCATAACAAAAACTCTTACTTACTCAATCCATAAAGTGTCACTATATATATGCATAGTTAATGCCCTATGTAAAGTGCACCTAGTATTTATAGTGTATTTGATATTGCCTGCCATCCTAGGATCAACACAAGTTTAGGAGAACACCTTAGCATTTATATCCTGCCAAATACTATAAATTGTTTATGCTATAGCCACTTTTAGAATTTGTCTTCCCCAAACTTTGCCTTTTGTTTCTTGAATGATCTAAATCCTCTCATGTCTCCAACTTGTGGGGTTTCTATGATAGCCTATCCATTTTAGGATCTCAATCCATATCCAATTTCTAAACATGCATTCAAAAAATATATGATCTAAATTTTCCTCTTATTGACAGAAGTTGCACAAATTATCAGTTAGGATTCCGAAAAACTTATTCTATCTTTTGTATTCAGTCTCCCCATTAGAGTTAACGACAATGTGAATATTGCATAAGGCTTAACATAGCTATTGAAGAAGATTTTCTTCCAATCCACTTGTTGTTTTTCTCCTCTCGGATCCTCATACATGTTTGTTGTCTTGTATTGTCCAATTTTAGGACTTCATTCCAATACCTGGTCTGCACCAATTTTTCTTTGCATTTCAGAATATTTTTCAATATCCATGAACACTTTGTGATAGGCTGCTAGTCAATAATGTTATGCGTCTTCAGGTAGTACACATTTATTCATTTCCCTAGAACACTTATTCGCCTTGCTTGCATATTCAACAGATGTTTACCTATAGTTACTTTGTTCCACTCTTAGAGTGAAATCATATTAAAGCCTCCTGAGTTCTTTAGGTTGGAGATTTTATCTCATGCCATAGGTGATTTTTTAGTTATCTCATTTGTACCATTCCACAAGAAACTTCTACAGATAGATTCAATATGTCTTATCACACATTTGGGAAGGGGTAAACTTGCATCTAATATGTTATGACAGAAAAGAGCACACTGTGAATTAATTGGTGTCTCCCTGCATAACTAAGAAGCTTGGAAGTCCAGTGTCTAATCTTACCCACTATTTTGTCAATTAAAGGTCTACATTGATGAACACTTAACTTTCTACTAGACAGAGGGACACCTAAATATTTAAAAGGTCAAGTTCCATCAGTAAAATCTGTAATACCTATCAATCCCTACTTCTCAGTACCTTGTACACCGTCAAAATAGACTATGGACTCACTAGTGCAAAAAGAGGAATTTACACCTGTTTTTTATACATTTTACAACGGTTATTAGAGAGCATAAATTCAAAGGGTGAGAAATGTCTGACGAATTTACACCCATTTTAAAATAGGTGTAAATAGAGGGTATATTACACCATTTTTAAAAATAAATTGGTGTAAATTGTTACATATATACATTTGAATCAAACGAATTTCACCCTATATGATAAAAATCGGGTGTAAAATGAATAATGCTTACGATGAATGTCAACAAATATACAACATATTTTCTTTAAATAAGGTGTAAAAATATAGTATATTACACTCAATTTTAGTTATCACGAGTGTAAAGTATTTGATAATTATATTATATTTAACTTCATTTACACCCTATTTCATTCAACCAAATATTTTTGTATACGGTTGGACATTCAATAAATAAATTATTATCATGCAGAGTACACCTTGAATTGTTGATGAAATGAGTCAAATCAGTAGCAGTTATATAACTTATCTTGACCCTTATAAATAGCGTCACATTCACACTTTGTCATTATAGATAAGAGTTATAGATCATCCACTAAAATGAAAATCGAGAACCTCAAATGCTGGCAATTAAAAATATAATCATTCAAATTAGGCATCACCCATATATTGTAATTGGTTTAATGTCACGCGCATATCTCCATTAACTCTTTTTTCTAATTCCTCAAGAGTAATCTAAAACAAACATGTGAATGATTCAAAAAAGTAGTTTATTTAATATGAATGATCCGCTGTCGCACACGTGTCAAAACGAGTAATTAAGAATGATAGTCTAGAAAAATGACACTCGAGTATCGTATCGCAAGGACTCTTGGAAAATTAACCAAATAAGTAAATGAAATATAGGGGACTTCAATTCAATTTAGAATAAGTGACTATAAAAAGTGATCATGAAAAGGGATTATGAAATAAGTTGATCTACTGTTCGGTCTCCTAACTTATCATCGATCAAAATAATTCCCAATTCATAAACGGTCTCTATTCCTTTTCTATAACAATATCAATCAAACAAGCGCAATTGACACCACAATATATATATATATATATATATATATATATATATATATATATATATATATATATATATATATATATATATATATATATATATTCCTAATTTTCTGAATTAAGCAGACGGGTTAAAACAATCACGAATTAAGCAAACACACGATAATACAAACGTGAATTAAGCAGACGAGATTTAAGGTAAAGGAACATACAATCATGAAAATAAATCAATCAACCTTAAGAGAAATCAAATTAAGCATTTGATTATCAAAGAGAAGAATTGAAAGGAAAATAGATTTAATTGGGAAATATGAAAACCTCAAAGTATGATGGAGGCGCAATTATAGTAGATTAACTCCGAGAGTGTTAGTTCTCCATAGGTTCTTACAAAGCGTATTATTTTTAGTGAATGCAGAATATGCCTACTGTAGCAGTGAAAATCCTTATAAAACAAAAGGGAATTTCAGACCCTTATGGAATCCGACCAGAAAATTACAAAAAACGGCATAAACTAACTATTTTAATTAAGTCCGGAACTTCAACGAATTATTCAATCTTCCTTCACTCCAAATCTGATTTTAACTTCAACATGGAACTTGTAGCTCTTTCTCTTAGATTTCCAACTCATATTAGAATGCGTCAATCCGACTCCTATATCTCAAGTTATGATCTGCATAATGACAAGGTATCAAATAATTGTTTATGCTGAAAATAAAGTACGAATATAAAATAAAGCCACAAATAAACTTAAATATAAAAACACCCTAAAATAGTACAAATAATAGAATAAATTATAGAGTTTCCTAAATAGAATAGCAGAAGAATATGCATCAAAATTCACTTTTCAAATTCCCCCACACTTGAACTTTTGCACTTCGAGCAAAATTATAAATTCAAAACTCAAAACAAAAAAAAAGCAAGAGAAAAATAAAACATGCAATTCCAAAGATTCTCAGAATACAAAGTGCATGCAAAATCCTAAGTATAAGCTTCAAGAAAATGGCATTAGTAAGCAACTCTTTTGTGACATTCAAAGAAAATATGTAAACAAATTACCAAAGAGTACATCAAAAGTAGCAAGATTCTCACAAGATAAAATTCACTCAACTCTCAAGTGTTTAGATTGACTATTTACACTCAAAGCACAACATGAAAATTAACACTGACATAAGCTTGAAAAGACTCTAACATCCACAATTGAATTACATCACACAAATATTAAAAGGACTTTTATTAGGTTGTAACTTGTCCAGGGTATGGGTGAGATAAATCCTAAGGGGTACTAGGTTAAGATTCAAAGGGAGAAAAGAGACATGAAAGAACTTGCGGGAGTTGAACTACATTCATCTACTTTCAAACAACAATTTTTCTGCTATTTTTCGTCTCTTTTATATTTTTATTCTCTTTTTTTCTTTTTCAGAAGGAAAATGTAATGACATCCTTCTTTGATTTTTTCACATTTTTTCTCATTTTCCACATATATATATTTTTCTTTTTTCTGCCAACATTTGAATGAAATATCACAACTATAGTTATTCAACCCCACATAACTCCAAATAATACTCTTTCAACCATATGAATGGGTGATAACATTGTTTTTCATTTTCAAGCTTGTAATGAGTTTAAACAAAGAATGGGATAATAGGCTCAAGGGTTTTTTAAACAAGAGATGATATTATTCAAGGTTGGCTTTTTGGCTAAGTGACTAAAAGTAAAACAAAACAAGTTTCCTTTATTATATCAGTGTGCACAAGTAATCAATAGTTTCAAAAGGAATAAATTTAAGTTCTAGAGACTAACAGACATGAGTGAAATCATACAAGAAAGAAAGATATGAATTTTTTAATGTTATCCATTAAAAGGCTCAAAATCTTACAAGGTTAATTGATCTACCACAAATGATGTACAATTTAGAGTTTAGTCCTACATATCATACTAAGAATGCACAAAAAGAATCAATCACATCACACCATAATTCTTTAATCAAGAGAACAAAGAAAAGACTCACAATTGTAACTCAAAAACCATAGAAAAAACATGCATTTTTTTCATGTAAGAAAACAAACAAAAACAAAGAAACTGAATGAAATAAAACAAAGTAAATGGTTCTCTCTCCCATATTTAAAACATACATTATCCTCAATAAAAAAACACAAATATAAAATAAGAGTGAGAGAAAGGAAAGAACACACATGAGGAGTTAAGGTGGATAAATGATCGCATAAGCAGTCTTCCCAAAGAGAGCTCTTCTACAGTCTCTCCTTCTTGCAGCTACCTGTTATCAACAAGTCATCTACATAGAGGAATAATATAAGCAATTCACTCTTGCTTCTTCTTACATATACTCCATGTTCATATTTGCATTTCACAAATTCCTTCTCCCTTAGAAATCCATATATCTTCTTGTTCTAAGCTCTTGGAGCTTGTTTAAGTCTGTATATGGCTTTGTGCAGCCTGTACACTTTTCTTTCTTCGCCATGTTTCACAAACCCAGCTGGTTGTGCAACATAAACTTCTTCTTTTAAGGGGTCATTAAGGAATGCATATTTCATATCCATCCGACACATCTGCCAGTTGTTCATGTTTGTTAGACCAACAACCAACCTGATTGTTTCGATCCTAGCAACAGGTGCAAAAAATTCATCGAAGTCAATTCCTTCTTTCTAAAGAAATCCTTTCGCCACAAGTCTCGCCTTGTGTCGAGTCACTTCTCCTTCAGGATTCATCTTCACCTTGTATACTCACTTCACATCGATTGCCTTCTTGTCTTGGGGAAATTCAACAAGTGACCAAGTGTTGTTGACTTTGATTGACTTCAGCTCTTCGCCCATTGCTTTCATCCACTTTGAATCTTTCAATGCCTCAGTTGCATTGACAGATTCGACATCTGCGTAGAAAGCGTAATGTACCATCTCATCTTCTTCATCGACCACATCATCTGATGTAATCACACATTCTTGCAATCTTGCAGGCACGTGTCTTGTTCTTTGAGGTTTGCTTGTACTTGCTTCACCTCTGACTTCTTCCTGGCGAACTTCTCTTTCGACTTCACTAGCTGGTTCATCATAAAAGATTCTCACTGAATCTTTCTTGACATTCTCAGTCCAATCCCACTCCTTAAGCTCATCTATGATCACGTCCCTGCTGATCACTACTTGCTTACTCACTGGGCCGAATAACTTGTATCCTCCAGTCGAATGATATCCTATCAGGATCATCTGACTGGACTTGTCATCAAGTTTTCTTCTCAACTGATATGGCACATGTTTATGTGCTATAGATCCAAACACCCTCAGATGACTCAAGCTAGGCTTGACATCAGACCAACATTATTTTGGCATGATTCCTTCTAGCTTCTTCGTCAGACATCTGTTCAGGATATATATCACAGTCGACACAGCTTCTCCCCATAATTCTTTGGGTAGATGCTTGCCTTTCAACATAATTCTAACCATATT
The DNA here is from genome assembly GCF_024323335.1 of Lathyrus oleraceus. NCBI lineage: Eukaryota > Viridiplantae > Streptophyta > Magnoliopsida > Fabales > Fabaceae > Lathyrus > Lathyrus oleraceus. The sequence goes on from NC_066580.1 coordinate 306,767,233, forward strand.
CATAATGGTTTTTTTCTTCCTTTCTGCGACTCCATTCTGGTGTGGAGTGTAGGGTGGCACCACCTCATGCACAATCCCTTCTTTCACACATAATGCATCGAAGTCTTTCGACACATATTCTCCACCACCATCAGTCCTCAAAATCTTAATCTTTCGACCGCTCCGTCTTTCGACCATATATTTAAACTTGGAAAATACCTTGATCACTTCACTTTTCTTATGGATCAAGTAAGACCATAATTTTTGACTGAAATCATCTATGTATGTAACAAAGTATTTGTTACCTTCAATCGAATCCACCTGGAGAGGGCCACATACATCAGAGTATATGACTTCAAGAATTGCCTTCGACCTGCTTCCTGCATCCTTACTGAAGTTATTCTTATGTTGCTTCGCTTACACACATTCTTCACAGACTTCGTTTGGAATGTTGATTTCTGGTAATCCTGAAATCATATTTCTCCTCTTCAAATCTCTGATGTCTTTGAAATTGAGATGGCCAAGTCTATAATTCCATATCCATTCATCTTTGTTGGCTGCTGTTGCAAGGCACTTATGCTCCATCATATTTAGTTCAATCTTGAAGGTTCTATTTTGAGACATTGGTGCCTTCAAGATCAACCTTCCATTTGAGTCGAGAACTCTCATCATCTTGTCTTTGATCGACACCTTGTAGTTATTTTCGACTAACTTCCCTATGCTGAGAAAATTATTCTTCATGCCTGGTATGTATAACACATTTGAAATTACTAACCTCTTGCCATCTTTCCTCATAATCAGAACATCACTAACACCTTCAGCTGCTAGAGTGTTGTCATTTGTGAATTTCACCATGTTCTTTATTGAGGGATTTATGTTTACAAACCAATCTTTTCTTCCAGACATGTGTGATGAGCATCCTGAGTCCAAGTACCATTGGTCCTTGAATGTCTCTTCTTCTCTTGTTGTAACCATCAGCAACGTCTCTTCTTCTTCATGTTTCACCAGGTTTGCATAAGTTTCGTGATTCTTCTTCTTTTCTGGACAATCACTAGAATAATGACCATACCTTTGACAATTGTAACACTGAATGTGACTCTTGTCTAGCTTTTGACCACCACATCTTCCTCTACCTGTAACACCACCTCTTTGGTTGCCTTGGTTCCAGGGTTTTCTCTGATTCGCCCAGTTTCCTTCTTGCTGATTTCGACCAGTCGAAGTGTTGTAACCTCCTCTGCCTTTGTTTCCATTCCAGCTTCCTTTGCCTTTTCTTTCTTTTGTTGATTGAGCCTACAAAGCCATATCACTCTTCGACTTTCCTGCAGCTCTTTCAGCCATTCTTTGTTCATGAGATTCAAGTGTCCCTTGAAGCTCTTCCTTTGTCAATTTTGGCAAATCTTTCGACTCTTCTATGGCTACTACCACGTGGTCGAACTTTGGAGCCAACGACCTCAAGATCTTTCCAACAACAGATCTTGATGTCAACATTTCTCCACATACCTTGATTTGATTCACCAGTTTCGTAACCTTGGTAAAGAAATCAGTTATGCTTTCACTGTCTTCCATCTGAAGCAATTCATACGTTCTTTTGTGAGTTTGTAACCTCACCTCTTTCACCTTCTCCGTGCCTCCAAATGATTTCTCCAGAATTTCCCATGCTTCTTTCGCTGACTCTGCATCACTAACCTTTTCAAAGTTATCTGCATCAACATATTGATGGATTATAAAGAGAGCTTTATAATCTTTCTTCTTCAATTCTTTATGTGCAACCTTTTCTTGATTTGTCGTGGCTTCTGCAAGCGTTGTTACTCCTTCCTTCACAAGATCCCAAAGATCTTGATAACAGAACATAACCTTTATCTGCTTGCACCAATTCTTATAATTATTGTTCTTGAGAAATAGAAGTTTTGCTGGAAAATGCCCGTTTGGATGATTCGTTGCCATGGTGATTTTCTTCCCACAAATCGATTAATCGGAGCTCTTGATACCAGATGTTGGAAATCCCCCAAAACCTATGGAGAATTTCAATCAATCTTGATAAACAAGATTGTTATTACCCACACAATAGCAATGAAAAGAAAGGAACAATGGAGAAAGAGAGAGTGTATAGAACAATGAAGGAGAAGAGTAATATAATTCTATAGAGTTTCTCTCTGCCCACAAACTGCGGAAAACTTCTTATTCACTTTGCAACTGCAAAATACTGTGAATACAATATTATGAATGTTATATTCACTTCTATATGAAAATAAGGGTTACTCCCTCTATTTACAGATTCATGTTAACTTGGACCTCAAGTCAAAGCCAAAAACTATAAAAATCCAAAATTATAAAAGCCCATCTGAATAGTTAACACTACTTAACACACTAGGTGGTTGGACACTTCCTTACTCTGTCGAACAACTTGCTTCGATACAAGGAATTACAATTCAACAAGATTAAGTTAATTTTATTAAGTTTACTAGTTTTGGAATCAATTTGCTTCTCTGGGCTTAGTTAGAGTTAACTTAGAATTTAGCATTTGATAAAGTAGATCTAGGTTTCATTAGCAGTCATGAACATGTATCTTATATATAATATTTTGTATGTTACCTTTTCGGTAATACCTTCGAAGTTTAGATTAGATGAAAAGCTATGGTCCGAGGGTGTGAGGTAGGGGTGTGCATGGATAACCATTTAATATGAACCAATCCATTTTTATGGTTATGGTTTATAAACCAAATCACTTCTCACAAAAACCAATTTAAAATTCAGAACCGGTTTCGAACCGATTTAAAACCGGTTTCGAGCCGATTTAAAACCAGTTTTAAATGAGTTTTGATTTTAATCAAAATTATTTAATTTAATTTAAATTTTATTTTTTTTAACTTAATACTAATTTTTAAATTTAAAAACATAAACAAATTTTATAAGGTTTTAAAATATTTTGCTTTTAAAATTTAAAAAACATACAAAAAACAAATTTTTTAGAAAAAAAAATAACAAATATTCAGAAAAAAAAATTTGAAAATAATAAAATTATTTTCTGAAAATGAAAAAAAAATTGAAAAAAAAAATATTTAAAAAAAATTATTCTAAAAAATAAAAATAACTGAAAAAAATTTATTTAGAAAAAAAAGAAAATAGGAAATAAAAAAATTCTTAAAATAAAAAATAATTTCTATTCTGAAATTATAAAAAATTATTACTATTTTTAAAAATTATTTATTTCTTAAAATAAAAGTTTTTTTTATTCTAAAAATTTGAAAAATAACCTTTTTGAAAACTTAATAAATTATCAAAAAAAAAATCTAAATTTTTTATTGAAAAAAATACAAAATATTTTTGATAAAAAATATATTTTTTTATTTAGAAGAAAATAATAATTTTATTTGAAAAAAATATCAAATATAATTTTTTCGAAAAAAAAATCCTTATATATTATTTTTTGTGAAAAGAAAAAAAATTCTGAATTATTTTTAAATAATTTTTTTATGAAATTTAGATAAAATTAAAATATAAAATTAATTTATAATGTGATAAAACATGAAAATAGACAAATATAACAATTTAACGCATACTAAAATTTGGACACCCAATAACAAAACCAAATTTTTATAATGGGTAACGATTTATATTTGAATAACAAAATGAATACCCAAATTTTTATTTTAAAATTTGGTTTGATTTTTTAAAAGTGGAACAATTTGGATACCAATTTGGTTATAATAATCGGGTTTTTTGCACACCCCTAATGTGAGATATCCATAACTAATAAACAAGATTTTGCATTCAAGTCATGAAATGATGGTATTTTTTTAGTGTTAGTGGTCATGAATTATACATTATCTCTAGATCTATGATTTTACTATATGATATTATAAAGCAATCTAAACTTATATATTATATATATATAATATAATATATATATATATATAATATATATATATATATATATATATAATATATATATATTATATATATATATATATATATATATATATTATAATATATATATTATTATATATATAATATATATATTGAAGAGTTTATATGCTATGAAACCACATCTATTATAAAGTCTTGTGTTTTTATGCTTATGAAATATTATTGGTTTAATTTGACGAGTTTATTTTCATTATGACTTTCATGTTATAGATCTATTTTAGATTTACAATGACAAGACTTCCTAAATTTTGCAAGGTACTGAAGTATGACTTTTATGTTATAGATCTATTTGAAATATACCGTTAGAACACACTTAATATTAAGACTTTTAATTACATGAGAAGTAAATGGAGTTTTATGGTTATGAAATTTTGAATTTTGATGAAAATATTTGAAAGAATTGTTTTCAATTAGGTTAAATTGTCTTTATATATGATTTTAACTCGCCACTAATAACATTGATCTAGATAGATCCTTATTTTGTGAATGCCTAAGAGAGTGAGGTTCATCATGTTCCTTTTCTACATATCATATGATAGAATCGCAGTGGAATTTAAAATTTCTCCTTTAGTGATCCTTACGAATAGGTATGATCAGTGATAGAATCGTTATCTCTTGTGATGATTGAAACCTTTGATGCAGATCTACGGAGCGATCACGAACGTTGAACGATGACAACGCCTCTACTCAGTCCACATGAACGGATTCCTTCAATCTCAGTGCTAGCTGCTACGAATGAAGGCTTTGAGTGAGAGAGAAAGAGAAATGAAAAATGCAACTGCTCTGAATGCTTCTGCACAAGGGTTCTATTTATAGAACCACTTGTGTGGGCTATAAGCTAAAAAGCCCACTTAAGTGTATGTGGCCCATATCTTATAATATGCCAAAATCACTTAAGCGCGTGGTACCTTACCATATTTCGTATTCTACTTAAGTACATTGTACCTTACGATGTTCTACAATTTACTTAAGTGCACCGTACCTTACGGTGTTCCTTAGTTACTTTATCTCTCATCAATCCTCCCTTTGTGTGTGACCCTGTAGGTTTTCGCGGCATTGACAATTATATTAAATCACGTATTTAACATAATAAACAGTGAGCGGTATCTAGCAACACATCACTGCTACCCAAGACACGAAAATGTCATGTGATTTGACAAATCCTTCTATGATAATACTTATGTGTATAATTACCCTTTTGCCCTTATGTTTATATTGAACACAAGACATAGACCGTGTCATCCTTGTCCAGTTCAATATTGGGCCCATAGACATTTATCCTGTTACGCAGGATGGGCAAATTCCATCTGGGTCACTCATGTCCCTTAGCATGCTTCGTGGAGTACCCATCAACTGTCTTTATGGTCATCCAGTTACAGACAACGTTTTATCAACAACAAGGCACTCGACTCTACATCTAGGGTCCATAGTGGTTTCAGGTCGAAGGGTGGTATACACCATTATCACCATGAGAATAACTTATGACACTTTGCATAACATTCTATATAGTATTCTCATAGCGGGTCAATTCAGTATAAATATTACTCTTAATATTCATACCTATGTTTAAGACTTGATAACTCCTTATCCATGATCCATGAGATGTGATCATTAGTCTATATACATAATAGTCTTCATGCTTTAATGTTATCTCACTTCACAATAAAGCTCGACTACGGATACTTTAAGAATAATGTCCTTATGTTTAATGTGATCTCATGATTAAGTCATACTTGATACATTAAACAGACTAGCTATTCTAGGGACTTTATTAAACAAACATAATAAAGAAAAAGCCTTTTATTATTAATAAATAATTCGATACAAGTACCAAAAATAATTGGCCTCTAGGGCTTACACCAACAGTTTTGTGGTTATGAAATTTTGAATTTTGATGAAAATATTTGAAAGAATTGTTTTCAATTAGGTTAAATTGTCTTTATATATGATTTTAACTCGCCATTAATAACATTGATCTAGATAGATCCTTATTTTGTGAATGCCTAAGAGAGTGAGGTTCATCATGTTCCCTTTCTACATATCATATGTTTCTATGTTTGCAATTAACATTATACATGGTTGTAATATCTTCATATTTAACATTATAATTGGTTAGTACAATGCAGATGTTGGCAAAACCCTTTTCTTGCAACTTTAAAGTTTGACCACAATAAAATATATAAGTTAAGCTAATGCATTTGATTGTTGATAATGTCTGTAATTGAATGCCACTATCTTTCTATGGAACAAAGAATGTCACTATCTATGCAGAATGTCACTATCAACGATGTCAGTTCTTTTTATTTTCCTCTCATTCAGTCTATGCAGAATAAGATATTGTTTCCCTTGCTTTCTAATTAGTACTATTATGGTTATGATGTACTATTTTTATTGCCAGACACATGTTTGATGAATTGCTAGCGTTTGATGAATTGCTAGCTCTTGTCTTACAATTTCAAGGACTAATATATTTTTTGGGGGGGTTATTTTTATGCTAATTTATTTCTTACCTTTTGAATGTAAATTCGCATTGTGCTCCAAAAGATAAAGGAACAATTCAATGCAAAATCAGTTTCGGTAAAGGATGCTTATGGTGATGGACAACATGTTAGGTGAGCATACTTTTAACCATTGAAATGGATTTCTATTTTATCATGCCAGTTGGCTATGGTATATGGTTATCCTTGTTCGTAAAACTCTGATATAGTTGCCTATGGTTATCCTTATTTGTAAAACTCTGATATAGGGGTTTGTGGTTATCCTATAATTGTGGCTATCCTATAACACCCCTGTCATTTGACATGTCTTGGCATGTAGCATGTCATATTTTCAATGTTCAAATTCATGGGTAGTATTTGTTGTTTCTGGGTATATGATTAGTAATTGGTTTTTTAGATTGGAATTAAGTGTTATGTATAAGTCACTTATAAGTTATATGTTTGTTGACACCGTTACTGGATTCTACATAAGTGTCATGATGTGTGGTCTAACTACATTGTTGGCATGTGGTGGCTGATGCAATGTGAAGTTTCTTTGAGTTAGTGGGGGTTTATTTGAGATTTTATTGAAATATCCAATTCTAAAAAATTGCTATTGTTTCTTTGTCAAGGTTTTTCTATTTATCTCCCTTTGTAGTTTATGGAAATTTCATCTTTCATTGGCATGTACGTTGGAATTAATATGAATAGGATTATCATGGATAAGACTCGTGTAATTATGGTAATTAAGATAACTATAAATTTGTCTGTTTCTAACTCATTGTATGTATAAATAAACGTTAGTGTTTATCTTTTAATTTGATTACATATGTCTTGCATTTTTGGTGTATTCCATGAAATAAACTATTCAATTTTTTTTATATCTTTAAGTGAGGAAGAATCTAGTTTAGAGAGACTCATCAATGTTCCGAAAAGGAACTCCGCGTATTCATCAACGGTGATGGACCATCTAAAGATTTCAATGATTTTTGCACAAAGCTAGCTGGATTGTGAGAAAAGAAAAGTTGGATAAAATTGTGATGTTTGAAAATGATATTAATATGCATAATATGAAGTTGTTTGATAAGTTGGTTGGATGACATACCTTTAATTTGTTAAGATATACTGGGAAGAGTGCGGTTTACATTGAGACGGAGCATGTGTTTTGCATAGAAAGCTTGAATGGTCTGGATTTGTGTTGAACTCAAGGTTACTTTGGAAGGATGTTGATGATGTAGGAGAATTGCGATCCAAAACGCAACGGAAATTAAAATTTTCTCCTTTAGAGATCCTTACGAATGGGCATGATCGGTGATAGAATATTTACCTCTTATGACGGTTGAAACCTTTGGTGCAGATCTCTTGTGACGATCATGAACGTTAAATGATGACAACGTCTCTACTCAGTCCACACGAATGGATTCCTTCTATCTCAGTGCTAGCTGGTACGAATGAAGGCTTTGAGTGAGAGAGAGAGAGAGAGAGAGAGAGAGAAAACGAAAATAATGCAACCGCAATTAATGCTTCTGCATAAGGGTTCTATTTATATAACCACTTGTGTGGGCTTTAAGCTAAAAGGCCCACTTAAGTGTATTTTGGCCCATATCTTATAATATGCCCAAAATCACTTAAGCCCATGGTACCTTACCATATTTCGTATTCACTTAAGGGCACCGTACCTTACGGTGTTCCTTAGTTACTCTATCTCTCATCAATCCGTCCTTTGTATGTGACCCTGTAGGTTTTCGCGACGTTGGCAATTATATTAAATCACGCATTTAACATAATAAACAGTAAGCGGTATCTAGAAACACATCACTGCTACCCAAGACACAAAAATGTCATGTGATCTGACAAATCCTTCTGTGATAATACTTATGTGCATAATTACCCTTTTGCCCTTATGTCTATATTGAACACAAGGCATAAACCGTGTCATCCTTGTCCAGTTCAATATTGGGCCCATAAACATTTATCCTGTTACGCAGGATAGGCAAATTCCATCTAGGTCACTCATGTCCCTTAGCATGCTTCGTGGAGTACCCATCAACCGTCTTTATGGTCATCCAGTTACAGACAACGTTTGATCAGCAATAAAGCACTCAACTCTACATCTAGGGTCCATAGTGGTTTCAGGTCGAAGAGTGGTATACACCATTATCACCATGAGAATAACTTATGACATTTTGCATAACTTTCTATATAGTATTCTCATAGCGGGTCAATCCGGTATAAATATTACTCTTAATATTCATACCTATGTTTAAGACTTGATAACTCCTTATCCATGATCCATGAGATATGATCATCAGACTATATACATAATAGTCTTAATGCTTTAACGTTATCCCACTTCACAATAAAGCTAGACTACGGATACTTTAAGAGTAGTGTCCTTATGTTTAATGTGATCTCATGATTAAGTCATACTTGATACATTAAACGGACTAGCTATTCTAGGGACTTTATTAAACAAACATAATAAAGAAAAAGCCTTTTATTATTAATAAATAATTCGATACAAGTACCAAAAGTATTGCCCTCTAGGGCTTACACCAACAGATGATATACCAGAGTGGATCAAGGATCTCATTTTTTTTGTAAGTTCATTGATCAGTGCATTTTGATGCATATTCTTCTACTATTCTACTTAGACAACTCTATAGTTTATTCTATTATTTTTACTATTTTAGTGTGTTTTTATATTTAAGTTTATTTTTTGGTTTTATTTTATTTTCGTACTTTATTTTCAGCATAAGCAGTTATTTGATATCTTGTCACTATATAGATCATAACTTTAGCTATAAGAGTCAGATTGATGCATTCTAATATGAGTTGGAAAGCTAAGAGAATAAGCTACAAGTTTCATGTTGAAGTCAAAAGAAGATTCAGAGTGAAGAAGGGACGAATAATTCGTTAGAGTTTCAGATTTAATTAAAATAGTTAGTTTGGATTTGTCTCGTAACTCTTTCCAAGAGTACGGGACTTTGAAGCCTGGTTTTTAATGAATTTTTTTACTATTTTCATAGTTTCAGAAAAATACAAAAAACTGCTTCCACCCTAACTCCTCAAATTCATAGTTTTTTTTATTTTTAATGAATATTTTACTGTTTCCATAGTTTCATAAAAATCCAAAAAAATCCTCAAAATTCTTAATTGGCTTCATTAGATCAAATTGCATGTTATTGTACTTTTTTTATATTTTATTTTAGTCGTTTTTTGAGTTTTCCAACAATCTTGCTCTATATGGACATTGTTGGCATTTTCACATTTGTTATTGCATTGTTGAATTAACTCTGTGTTTTCTCATTCTTTGTTGATTTTCTTTCTTCCTATTGAGTTTAACATGGCTGATCAAAGAACATTAACATAACTCATTGCTCCTGATGTTAATTATATGGTTTATGTATCGAATATACTGGTGTTGTTGTTCCGTTTGAACTGAAACTTGGTTTAATGGTTTTGCCGGTGAGGATCTGCATAAGCATCTAAAGGAATTCCAGGTTGTTTTCTCTACACCTTTGAGACCTAAAGGAATAACAGAAAATTATATCAAGCTTAAAGCCTTTCCATTCTCACTACAGGGTGCTGCAAAAGACCGAATGTACTATCTTGAGCCTAATTATGTTATAACATGGAATGATTTAAAGAAATTCTTCCTAGAAAGATATTTTCCTATCTCCAGAGTTGCATCAATTAGAAATGATATATGTGGTATTAGACAGGGCAATGAATCATTGGCAGAATACCGAAGAAGATTCAAATAATTAGTGTCCAGCTGTCCTCAACACCAGATTACCGAGCAGTTACTTATCCAATACTTTTATGAAGGGTTGCTATCAATGGACATAAGCATTTTAGATGCTGCTAGTGGTGGAGCACTTGTTGATAAGACTCCAACTGCTGGAAAATCCTTGATTGAGAACATGTCACTCAACTCCCAACAGTTTTCTACCAGAAGCAATTTTGTCTAAGCAAAAGGTGTGAATGAGATTCATGTTTCTTCTTCCAACAAGGCTCTAGAAACCCTTGATGAGCTTACCTCTTTAGTGAAACATATAACATTAGGTAAAACTCAAACAGCGAACACCCGACCGATACATGTCCTCTTCTGCAAGATGAGTCGATCACTGAGTTGCCTTAAGCATATGCAGTAGTCATTTACAATCAAGGGAACAATCAGAATAGGTACAACATTCTTGACCTGTCCACTGACAAATACCATCCCAACTGTAGAAATCACCCAAACCTTCGGTATGGGCATCCACAACCTAGCCAACAATAGTTGATGCTACCCCTGCCACCACCATATAACCCTTCCCAAGTAACCACCTTTGCACCTTCCAGAATTTCACTTGAGAATCTTGTCAAGCAAATGGCTGTGAATAATCTTCAGTTTCAACAACGAACAAATTCTAGTATTCATACTTTGCAAACACAAAATTGACAGCTTGCCCTTTAATGAATGCCATGCAACAAGCTCAAGGATCGAACCAACTACCTGCCTAAACAGTAGTGAATCCAAAAGTCCATAATGTGAGTGCAATTTCCTTAAGATCCAGAAAAGTTGCAGAACCAGTCCCAGAAAAAAATAAAAAATTTGTTAGTGCAACACCTGAACCTTCTATTGTTGTTAAGGCTGAAAAAGAGTATGTACCACCAATCCCTTTCCCACAAAGAGTTCTGAAAATAAGAAAATTGACGAGGAAGACATATATATATATAGAGAGATTTTGGATGTATTCAAAAAGGTGGCAGTGAATATTCCACTACTTGATGTGATTAAGCAGATTCCAAAATACGTAAAATTTATAAAAGATTTATGCACACACAAGAGGAAGCTTATCGGAAACGAGAGAGTGAATTTGAGACGAAATGTTTTGGCCCTTATTCATCCTAAACCTTCACCTACCAGTTTATCCCTCACTCAGGCCATGCCACAAAAGTGCAAGGATCCAGGAACTTTTGTTATTCCTTATACCATTGGGGATAGTAAATTCGAAAATTACATGCTTGATTTAGGAGCGAACATTAATGTTATGTCTACTTTTATTTTTAACAATCGTGATATTGGTTCTTTGCAACATACAGGTCTTACTATTCAGTTGGAAAACATGAGTAATGATCACCCTATTGGAGTAGTGGAAGATGTTCTTGTTCAAGTTATTGACTTGATTTTTCCTGCAGACTTGTACATTTTGGACATGTATGGAGAAACAAATTCAAGCATATCAACAATCATTTTGGGCAGACCGTTCATGAAAATAGCTAAAACAAAAGTTCATATTGACGATGGAACCACGTCCATGGAATTTGGTGACATTGTTGTTAAATTCAACATTTTTGATGCTATGAGACATCCCTTGGAAGAGCATTCTATTTTTCAAATAAAGTTGCTTTTTGAAGTTGTTGATGAAGTTTATTCTGATTTGTTTTTAGCCAATTTTCCATCTTTTTCTGGTTTTGATGATATTTACTCATGTGATGATTGTACTAACACTAACCTTTATGATGTTTGTGCTGAGATTGATATTTACTCATGTGCTTGGAAGAGCATTCTATTTTTCAAATAAAGTTGCTTTTTGAAGTTGTTGATGAAGTTTATTCTGATTTGTTTTTAGCCAATTTTCCAACTTTTTCTGGTTTTGATGATATTTACTCATGTGATGATTGTACTAACACTAACCTTTATGATGTTTGTGCTGAGATTGATGTTGTCTTGCAGGGTGATAGTGTAAGTGAAACTTCTTATGTAGCTGAAGCTCTTGACATCCCGACTACCCCAAACATACCGTCCATTGAACAACCACCTTCTTTAGAGCCTAAAACACATCCTGAGGACTTATATTATTCATCAAAGCTTCAACTTGAGCAGGAACATAAGAAGGGAATTGAATGGACCTTAGCTGACACTCGTGATATTATTCGACCAATATGTATGCGTAGGATCTCACTTAAAGATGGAACAAAAGTAGTGAGGTAGCCCCATAATCCTTAGCTTCTTGATGTTTTGAAAAAGGACATCACTTTCACGTGCTCATTCAACACTTTTACTTATCGAAGATCCTTCTTTGATCCTGGAATACAAGGCGAAGGCACTCACCAAAATTTTAAGGTCAATGGACACTACCCGAAGCTACTCTATGAGATCTCCACTTTGGAAGAAGAGAAAGGTAGCTGCAAGAAGGAGATCGAAGACTTCAAAGGTGATCTCAACAAGGAATTCGAAATGTCAGATCTGGGTGACATTTCATATTTTCTTGGCATCGAATTCTACAAGAAGGTATGCAGGCGAAATTCTCAAGAGATTTGAGATGCAAGATTGCAACCCAACTTCAACTCCAGCTGAGCCCAGATTACAACTGTCGAAAGATTCAGATGAAGATGATGTCGGCCTAACCCAATATAGAAGACTTATTGGGTCACTTTGATACCTTTGTCACACAAGGTCTGACTTAGCATATAGTGTTGGTATGGTAAGTAGGTTCATGCAGAAGCCAAAGGTATCACATCTAGCCGCAGCGAAGAGGATACTAAGGTATATGAAAGGAACTCTCGACTATGGCATTTTGTTTCCTGCAGCTGATGAAGGAAAAGAATGCAAATTAGTAGGATACACCGACTCAAGTTGGTGTAGTGATGTTGATGATCGAAAATCCACAGTTGGCTATGTGTTTATGCTAGGTGGTGCACCAGTTGCTTGGAGTTCGAGAAAAGAACCAATAGTGGCATTATCGTTGTGCGAAGTAGAATACATAGCTACTTCTCTTTGTGCATGTCAATCAACATGGATGGTGAATCTGGTCGAAGAGATAACATTGAAGAGTCATGGAGCAATTACCATGAAGATCGACAGCATGTCAGCTATAAATCTAGCGAATAATCTGATAGCACATGGTCGAAGCAAGCATATTGAAATGAGGTTCCATTATCTTCGAGAAAAGGTAGCAGATAGGAAGATGATTGTGGAAAACTGCAGAACTGAGAATCAGATTGCAGACATCATGACAAAGGGAGTGCAAGTCGAAGTGTTCAGAAGGCTAGGAGATATGATGCATGTAGATAGCTTAGACACAATGAATTAAGTGGTGTGTTGAATTATAATTCCTTGTGTCGAAGCAGGTTGCTCGACAGAGCAAGGAAGTATCCAACCACCTAGTGTGTTAAGTAGTGTTAGCTATTTTGGGCTTTTATAATTTTGGGTTTTTATAGTTTTGGACTTTGACTTGAGGTCTAAGTTAACCTGGATCTATAAATAGGGGGAGTAACCCTTATTTTCATATAGAAGTGAATAGAGCATTCATAACATTGTATTCACAGTATTTTGCAGTTGCAAAGTGAATAAGAAGTTTTCCACAGTTTGTGGGCAGAGAGAAACTCTGCAGAATTATATTACTCTTCTCCTTCATCGTTCTAAACACTCTCTCTTTCTCCATTGCTCTTTTCTTTTCATTGTTATTGTGTGGGTAATAACAATCTTGTTCATCAAGATTGATTGAAATTCTCCATAGGTTTTGGGGGATTTCTAACAAATCTTACCTAATTAAAAGATGAGTTTGATATTAATACATTAACAAAAATAAAAATTTGTCATCAACCATACAATACGAAATTCAAGAATTTTAGAGGTTTGATATTTTGGCAAAATCATTAGATAAATTAGAAAAAAATAACAAGATCCAAGGATTATAATCAAGGAACTTACCAATTTGAAGGAAAAACACATGAAGATATTGAAGTAGGAGGTGGAGTTTGGACTGGTAACAACGCGGCCAGAAAAATCATAGCTTCCTTGAGTTTAACCCTTTTCTGGAAATAGTTGTTAAAAACATAATTAGAGTGAAATTTCATAGTATTGAGCTACAATAGATAAGCAGTAGTTTCAACAGTAGCAATTTTATTTGTTCCAACCTCATAGATCCTAACAATGAACTTGTCATTATTCTTATTGTTGCACCGTCTTGGTTGATGCCACATCCTGAACCGCACATGTCTTTGTGAAACGTGATCAGAAGTTGTCATTCTTCATTTTCGGCTCAATCATGCATGGATCTCTCTAGTAAATATCGTACCAACATAGAAGATACCGCCTGAATCAAATCATTCAACCACGTAGGATAGTGCAACCAGTATTTCCCCTTAGATAGGGAACTAGTTTCGGAAGCTCCATCGTGGTTTGGCTTCAATGTTCAGTATCAAATGAAAACTACACTCCCAATCAGGAATAAGGTTGAGTGGTTGCTCCCCCAATCCACTGTGTCGAGGTAGAGTGCTTTAGAAACGCGTGAAAGGAATTGATTATGACTCGGTGAGTTAACACCCAACCGGTTTAGTATAAGCATAGGAGAATAGGACTTTTCAGGTTTGGTATCGGGTGAAGACTATGCCACTCAAGAAGAGACATATGCTAGCAAACCACATTTAGTTTTCCGTAATTTTTCAGACGAGTTACTATTTTGGTGCTACAAATTAAAAATTAAATCAAATACTCAACTTAATATTTAAGTTAAAACTATTGACACAATAATGTAAAGACCAATGAAACAGAGATAACATAACCAAGGCCATTAAATCCCATTTGCATGTAAAAATTATCTGCTTGTTGGGGGTAGTGTTAACATCTTCCATGATCCTTGTTATTCGTATCGTCATTGTCGCAACTTATGTGGCTAGTGATGATGAAGTTTTGTTAGGTTATGAAAGAGGGATGAAGAATGAAAGATCGTGAGAGAGAGATAAGTTTTTCTTCACGAGAGAGATCACAAATTTTTTATGAGAGGGGCGTGCAATAACTAGAAATCTTTTGTTGTTTTTTTAATGGGTTGGCTTCCTGTATAAAGGGGAAAATGCATCAAACTGTTGCGGTTTTAAACTCCTCTAAAATAGGTTAATATTTATTTCATTAAAAAATATTACTTTTAATCCAATTTAAGGGGATTTTTGCAAATCTCCATACCGTGACGTTTATAATAGAAGAATTATCGCGACAAAACATATTTATATTTTTAGGTTTTCTTCAATTGAAAATAGGCATATTGTTTTAGCCAACATATATATTTTATTTACTTTTATTTTGATTAAGAAAGTGCTTTCAATGGACACGACCTATTTCGGAAAGGGTATTTTATTATTTTATCTGAATAATAAAAATATAAGTTCTTTTCATTTTTGATTTGATTAAAAAAATATTTTTATAAAAATCTAATATTTTTATTTCAATTCATCTAATCCTAATTATCTAATCATCGCATGTCATTAGGTGTGATCGAGCAACTCATCTCATCAAATATCGGGATAGACATAGGAGATTTCAACCTCGTATCTTATATAAATTCCATCCTATCTTATTTCACTCTCACTCTTAAAGTGTATCTCTTTAATTTTTTACTCCACCTTATCTAAAACTCTTATCTCCACATTGAAAGAATTCATGCTCCCTGCATTTCTTTTTTCTCGTTCCACCGTGAAATATAAATTATTTAAAATATTTTTTTTGAGGTCATTCATTTTCACATATGAATTATTTCTTAATATATAAAATATAGTTTAAATCGGTTTTGCAGTCTATTTAAAAAAGTCTTCATTTTATTTTTTTTTAAATCAAATAACTTATTTATTTCCAAAATCACACGATACGATCGATGACATTGGATCCAGGTATAATGTTACTTCATCGGCTTCATAACAAAAACACTTACTTACTCAATCCTAAAGTGTCACTCTATATGCATAGATAATACCACATGTAAAGTGCACCTAGTAGTTATAGCGTATTCGATATTGTCTGTCATCCTATGATCAATACAAGTTTAAGAGAAAACCTTAGCATTTCTAGCCTGTCAAATGCTATAAATTGTTTATGTTACAGCCACTTTTAGAATTTGTCTTCTCTAACCTTTGCATTTTGTTTCTTGAATGATCCAACTCCTCTCATGTCTCCATTTTATGGATTTCTATGATAGCCTATCCATTTTAGGAACTCAGTCTATATCTGATTTTTAAACATACATTCAAAAAACATATGATATACATTTTCCTCCTCTTGACAGAAGCTGCACAAATTTTCAGTCAGGATTCCAAAAAATTGTATTCTATCTTTTGTATTCAGTCTCCCCATTAGAGTTAACGACGGTGTGAATATTGCACGAGGCTTAGCATGGCTATTGAAGAAGATTTTCTTCTAATCCACTTGTTGTTTTTCTCCTCTCAGATCCTTATACATGTTTGTTGTCTTGTATTGTCTTGTTTGTAGGACTTCATTCCAATACCTTGTCTGCACCATTTTTCTCCGCATTTCAGAATATTTTTCAAGATCCATGAACACTCTGTGGTATGCGTCTTCAGGTAGTACACATTTATCCATGATGTTATGCAGATTCCCCAGAAGTTTACCTATGGTTTCTTGGTTCCAGTCCAAAAGTGAAATCATATTAAAGACTCATGAGTTCTTTGGGTTGAAGATTGTATCTCATGCCACAGGTGATTTTTTAGTTATCACATAAATACCACTCCACAAGAAACTTCTACATATAAATTCAATATGGTCTTATCACACATGTACTCCATAATCAGGAAAAATATCACAGGAGATATGGGATCTCCTAGCCTGAGCCCCTTTTTGCTTTCAAACATTCAATATGTTGTCCATTATATCTATATGACACGGTGTTTATAGAGACCGTTATCCAATTAAGGAATTTTGTTGGAAAATTTATTTCTCTCATGATATGAAATAAATTTTAAATTTTATTAATACATTAAATTTCCGATAATGTGTTTATGATTTTTGGTATATCAAAATTTTTGAAATTTACAAGATTACTGAAAATTATAAATATTTTATTTTATACCGAAAATTTCAACTAAAATAAATTTTTTGATAGTTCTCAATTTTAAGTATTATTTTAAAATTATCGAAAATTTTGATAGTTTAAAAAAATATAAAACTTTGGATTTTTTTTTAAATTCCAGTGTTCTTCATATTTTTTCTTTTAAATATTGAATTTTTTATCGAAAATTTTGAAATTTCCATTACATATTGCAAATTTCTGGTATTCTTCACATATTTTTTTCTGAAAATATTGATTTTTTTATCGGAATTTTCAGTAAAAAAATGGAAAATTCGAAAATTTCGAATACATATTATAAATTTATGGTAAAATTAAATAAATTTAAAAAAAAAATTGATTTTTACAAAAAGATATAATGGTAAAAATACTTTTAAGAGTCAGATTTGGCTGAGGTGTGTCAAGTTAAATATCCATTTCATATTTTCATAGGCTTTTTGTAAATTCATTTGAATTGCACATCTAGGTGAAATGTGCTTTCTACTATAACCCCTTAGCAATTCATGAGCACTAATAATGTTATCAGGTATCCGGGTATTTGGCTTTCATCCACCACTGCATTGATGACTCTACTTAGTCTTGTGGTAAGATTTTTGAGGTAATTTTGTAAAGAGTGGTGCAGCAAACAATAGGCCCTTCACTGTTTCTGCTCTAGGGGATTTAGGGATCAAGGTTACAAGAGCACAGTTGACTGCTCTGTACATTCTATTCTGAACAAAAATTCATATAAAGTATTCATTTTCAATATATATTGATTCATAAATTGTCTATACTTTTAATGATATACAGTTTTAAACCTAAAACTATATGAATTGATGGGCCACAATAGAACAAAAGAGAATGAAATATAAAATATGAAGTGAAAAGATCAGACTGAAAATTTTGAAAAGATAAAACTGAAATAAATTTTTTATTCTATTGTTTTAAGTTGCCTACATCCCAAATTGATCTGATTCTTATTAATAGCTTGTAGATATGAATGAGTGATCTGGTTCTTATTTATATATGAAAAATCATCTACTTATCAAGTTCATCTTCATAGCTTATCTAGACATATCAAACTTAGGTGGTTCAACATATGTATTAGTTATAACAGACAAAACACATTAATCTCCCACAAAATCATTATACATTTTGGATCAAGTTTCATAGAAAGGGAGCAAAAATTCTACATCAAGATTCAATTCTTGCTTTGACCATCTGATAGCATTCCCTGAATTGTGTTGATGAAACCAAGCATAGTTCCAAGACTCTTTTCATCTGGATAAAAAAATCACCAAACCAATTTTATACATACAAAACAAATGTTCAAAAATACATCCTAGAAACATCAATTGTTAAAAGTTCACAAAATTATCAAATGAAGTAAGTCATGTTATGTGACTTACCAAGTCTTGGGATTGTGTGTCCTTTTGGATGATGAATCACAACAGGGTCAACAAAAGCCTCTTGCAAAATAATGCTTTCTGGCTTCATGAAATCTGTCTCACCTTAATCATATTATAAGAAACAAGTATATTGATAAGTAATGTGACTTGAATGATTGCAAAAAATAATTACAAGTGATTGTTTCTTGAAACTATACCTATAATGTGAAGAGAGGGGCAATCAATGGGTTTTGAAAATGCATTGGAAGCTAGTTTAGGTGTTCCATATTTCATTCCACCAAACATGGCTCCTGATATCAGAATCAGAAACTTGATCTTGTTTATCTTCTCAAGTGCTACTCCCTAAAATCATCACTACCATAATCAATTCAATGCTAAATCAAAGCAATCATAATTCAATATCAACCTAGGATTTCATTCGGATAAACAACTTAATTAAGGGCTTATAACATAACCATTTAACATGAAATACGTATATCCGACACGAACCATTTATCATCACAGTGCTTATGTATAACCTAAATCTATCATGAAGAGTTTATAGAAATAAGTTGAAAAGAGTTTATGGAAATGTCAATGCATAAAGTAGTACCTGTTCCTGCATTCCTGGCAATGCAGCCGCTAAAAATGCACCCTGATTAACATAATTCGCGATAAGTCAAAACCAAAAGAAAGAAAAAAAAATGCATTTTCAGCTTTTTCCAAGCAATGAAAACCGTACTTGAGAAAATCCAAGTACACCATCAAAAGGACCATTTTCCAGCATATAATCTTCAACATATGTTAAACATTCTTCAAAGTTCCTATACTCAGTGAAATCCTGCACACAAATAAATAAAATATTATTTAATCACTAACACAATTAAATAAACAAGATTATGATTAACTGTTCCAATAAGTAACCTCATTGGCTTGGAACCATTCGTAATAAGGTGGATCGAAAATGCCTTCAACATCTGATTTTCCTTGTGCTGGAAATTGACCGTCGATGAAAACTAGGTCCAGTTTTTGGAGTACAGTTTCAGGCCAACGTGAGACTAGTTTCTTGAGGATTTGACCACTTGTTCTGAATCCATGGAAACAGAGGATTCTGGGTTTCATCTGGATTTGCTCTTCTATGATGTTGTCACTAACTAATGTTTCGGTGTTTTTATTTTAATGCCTCTACCAACACAATCATGACACGTCACACTCAATTGAGATAATTATATTTCATGTGACACGATTTATTTTCTTCATTGGGTTCTATTTACGATGGAAAGAATTTTTTAAATTTTTTAAATAATTAATGTATTAATCCCGTTCAAATAAATAACATAAAAAAATATTTTTGTTTTTATAAATAGGATTAGAAATGGTACTTGTTTTAGTCTTATTTATAAATAAAAAATTACTTTTTAAATTTATTAAATAAATAATATATATGAACGATCATATATATTAATTATTGAATAAATTAAAAAACATTTTTTTTGTTCTATAAATAAGATTAGAGATAGTATTATATTGGAAAATTCATGTTGTCAACTTTAATTTGAGTCAAACTTTTAGCTTGTGGACCATCTTATGGGCAGCCCACTTACAATTTTTTGGACAAATGTAACCCTAGAATAAAAAAAATTAAAAAAAGTTATCCTACATTCCCCACAATAGTAATTGTTCCACCTCTAGGATTTATGCTGATTTGACCAATTTATTTTTGTATATATAACTAAATATTTAAATATTTATTTTTTTCTAATTTCTTTTTCAATTGATCATATGCACAAGTGAGGGGAGAGAGAAAATCACTCATTCATTACATACCACAACCATCTAAACAAATAGATATGGTGAAAAGAATTTCCTAAAATACATTTAAATAAATGACTCTGTCCTTATTTTTAAATTTGGTCTTCACTAGATTACTTAAAATTGAGTAATTTAGAGTGTTTTCCTTTTTTTATCATCACAAGATTACATAAATTTTATTGATATGTAGGTTGTTAAACACCTCGTTAAATTACATAATATTGACACTACTACAAATTATATATTTCATAACAAAGTTTTCACCTCATCCAAATAAAAATTTAAAAGTTAGAAAAATTTAAAAGTTTTCACCTCGTTGTTTTTTCTTTTTCTTTCTTTAAAAACTCTTTAGTCAGATTCTAAACATAATGTTATAGAATCTGAGTTAGTTAGAGATAGGAACAGATATAAAAAGTGAAAGAAAGAATAAACGACACACATAGTTATACTAGTTCCTCTCACAAATCAAGAGTAATCCAGTCCCCTTGTGCTTACAAGGCATTTTCATTATAATCACACAAGATTACAATTTTCTTAAGAATACGAGCAAGAGACTTTTTTGCTTACGCACACAAGTATAAAACTACCTTGCTCAAACACAAAAGTTTGAGACTTCCTTGCTCACACACACAAGCATGAGACTTCCTTGCTCAAACACACAAGTCTGAGAGATTTCATTGTTCAAGGATACAAGCTCAAGACTTCCTTGCTTTAGCACACAAGCTAAATAATTCCTTGCTCAAGTACACAAGCTCAAGACTTCCTTTCTTTAACACACAAGCTAAAGAGGAGAGTTGACTAATGATAAAATCTTCTTCACCCGAGACAATGACGAGCTTGTCATCGACGACAAACTTCATTTTCTGATGCAAAGTAGAAGTCATTGCCCCAGCAGCATGTATCCACGGACGTCCCAAAAGGCAGCTATAAGCGGAATTTATGTCCATGACTTGGAAATTGATGAGGAATACATGTGGTCCGACTTGGATTGGTAGCTCTACCTCCCTAACTACTGCCCTCCGGGAACCGTCAAATGCTTTTACCACAAGTGCACTAGGTTTCATTTCCGAACCATGGTAAGATAATTTAGCAAGTGCCCTCTTTGGTAGAACATTGAGGGACGATCCAGTGTCAACTAAGACCCTGGCTAGAGCATCTTCTTGGCACTTTATGGATACATGTAAGGCGCGGTTGTGATTCTGTCCTTCCTTGGTTAGCTCTTCATTGTTGAAACTTAGAGTGTTGCAAGTTGTGATATTGGCGACCACCCCGTCGAATTGGCCAACCGTTATGTCCTGAGTAACATGAGCTTGAGCAAGCACTTTCAGTAGAGCCTCCATATGAGCTTGGGAATTCATAAGCAAGGACAAGATAGATATTTTTGACGATGTTTGATGTAACTGATCAACTATCTTGTAGTCGCTTTTCTTTATCATTTTTAGAAATTCAATCGCTTGATCTGATTGCACTGCCGGCGATACCCCTCCATACTTTGGGGCATGATTTGTAGTTGTAGCTTCCCTTGTTGGTTCTTAAGGGATTATATTGACATCGGGAGTATAAATCTGACCGCTACGGGTCATTCTGCTCGTCCCTGCGATGTTAGTGATATTGGTGTCAACATTCTCCAAGCTTTTCTCACCTTCAACATCTTTGGATTCTTCATCTATCACTCCATCTACCACAGTTACGTCATATTTCCAAGGCACCGCCTTGGTGCTTTCAAAGGGAAAGGGGATAGGCATACAAACTACCACGGGTGATGGATGAACAACATCTTTTCTTTGATAAGTTATCTCAACAGGCTCTGGAAGATTGAAAAAGGGTTCAATGACTGAAATTTCCTCATTTGTTGCAGGACCACAAACTTGTAAAACACCTTGATCCATTAATTTTTGAATATCAGTTCGCACCACTTTACATCCCCTTGGATAAACGGCACATTCTTCATAGTTGTCGTGACAGGTATCAATCAAACTAGCTCCCACCAATCTTGCATGGAGTGCTATCAACGGAGTTTTAACATCTTCAACATTTTTTATTATACAAACATCAGAAACATCCTCAATGGCATTAACATCACCATACGTCGGCAGAGGGTTACTTTTTACGTTGGGTCCAACATCTCGGAATGAAAGGATCTTCTTCTCAACCAACTCTCACACAATATGCTTCAAAGCATAACATCCCTCTAAATTATGCCCAGGGGCACCCTCATGGAAAGGACAATGAGCATCTTGATTGTACCATGGAGGTAAATGATTTGGTGGGGGATCCAAAGGTCTGGGAGTCACCAACCCTTTCTGCAGCAACGATGGGTATAACTCAGTGTACGTCATAGGGATTGAAGCGAAAGAAGGTCTACCTCTTTGTACCCTATTTTGATTTGGAAGGTTTTGTAGACGTGGAGCATGTGCCATTGGCTGTTGATAAGCGGGTGCCATGGGTGTTTGCTGGTATACTGGTACTTGTTGAACAGGTTGATAGACAATCTCTGGTTTTACAAATTTCTCACCTAATAATTATCCTTGGAATTTCTATCTAAGACTCTCCTAGATATGAGATCCCTATCGCTTCCCTTAAATCATACATCAGTGATAACAACTGAAAACAATCAATAAACAGAAGACACACTTCCAATGAAACAGAATGCACTATTGCTTAAAAGCTCATGAGTGATTCACAATTATAACTCAATAAACTCAATCCAATTCAAGTATCAAAGAGATACTAGAATGGCTCACAAACAACAACGACAACAAGACCCTAACAATAACAATTTCCAACACAACCTCATGTTTTTCTTAGGTTTAGAATCACTCTTTAAATAGCCTCAGAATAATATGGACTTCGGGACAAAAAAATTAGCATATCCAAAATAAATCAAATCAAATATGATCAAATCAAATCTGATGTCTCCTTAAATATTTTGACATCTGTTATGCATAATATCTGATCAAGTCAAATTTGATGTCTCCTTAAATATTTTGACGTTCATTCTACAGAATCAAATATGATGTCTCCTTAAATATTTTGACATCCATTCTACAAAATCAAATATGATGTCTCCTTAAATTTTTTGACATCCATTTTGCAAAATCAAATCTAATGTTTCCTTAAATGTTTCGACATCCCGCCTGCACAATCTTCTGCAGAATCAAATCAAATATTTTCTTATATGTTTTGACATCCATTTTGCATAATCTTCTACAGAATTAAATCAAATTTGATCTAAGGTTTTCTTAAAATGTCTCAACATCCCTTTTTATGAAACAAGGGCACAACTTGAAATGAAACAAGAGTTCTTAAAATAAACCTTCTTGGACAGTCAGATATGATAGTTGAATATTCTGAGAATCTTCAGATATCTCATAATAAAATAAGTCTTCCAAGAAGTAAAATAAAACATGCAAAGATATTTTATCAACATGTCACTTCATCTTGCTTAACATCTTACTGTGATATAAGTTTTAACAAAATTGTTTCCAATCATAAAAATACAGAACTAACACTAGTTTGATAAACCTTTGCTACAAAAGGAATTAGCAGTTGTATGCTAGCATATCTTGTGAAGAACCTAGAGCTTTAGGTTATCACGTAATAAAGTATGTTAAGAGATGAACATTGACCTATCAGTGTCACCTTGGTCCTTGCGCTTTGATTATCTTAGATTCTGATCACCAGAAACAGACTTCTCTAAAGTTTGTTCTTCAGAGGCTGGCTCCTTCAGAGTCTGATCTTTCAATGTAGAACTTTTTGGAAGATGACTTCTTTAGAGTTAGTTATTCAGCTTCTGATACATCAGAATATGATCTTCATGCTTCTCTTTGGATGTTCAGAGTCAGAACCAATTCTTGAATTTAATATGATTTTTTGTCTATGATCCTGCGCATTTGAACATACATTAGTATACCTTATTATTCTTAAATACTTTGTTATCATCAAAACTCAAAGGATACGGGACAAACCAATTTTGTTTCAAAAAATCGAGGTAAAATGTCAAGGCACGCCATGTTCTTTTTTAAAAATAAGTACCACATATCCCCTCGGTTTATAAATATAACTTAGGGGAAAAATAATCCAGGACATGTTTCAAATCTCAACAACGACAATTTATGTTTTTATTACTTTAAAAGTGGTGTCTTTCATTTTTTTATATTTTAAATTAATGATCTATACTTTCGGTTATATTTAATATCCAGGAGATTATATTCTCATATTTTACTATAAAACACTTGTTAATCATATTTTACCATAAACCTAAATTATACGTAGTCGCTCCAAAGTCTTACACATCATTCTTTGGGATGAATTGCAAGATAAAAAAAATCTTCAATGTTCTTCAATATTTAACAAAATAATTTTGTTCTACCCTTGCAATCTATCTCACATAATGATGTTAATGTTGTTGTTGTGTTTTTGTAATAACCTTCTTATGTTGTCAATCAAAGAAAAGATTGAGAAATTTATTACTTTCCTCGGTTGACAACATTGATAAATTTATTCATAAACACAATCATACATTTATGTTTTATGTTCTCTTTCATGTGAAAGCATTTACCACGAAACATTTTCTCAAGATAATGAAATCTGGTTGGGGTGGATTTTACAAGTACATAAAAAACAATTCTCTTAGTTGGAACAGATAACTTATTAGAATTTTGAAAAGATATGTTGTTCTCCAATAATCCATTGTTAAAATATTTATTTATTTAAATAATTTATTTTAATATTTTATGTAAATAATGTAAATATAAAAAAAAAGTTATTCACATCAGTTTTTAACAGAAACCGAGAGGTATGTGGCGCTTGGGATTGAACATATTATATTGTATTTTTTATCTAAAAAGAAACACATTTTACCTTGGTTTTGAGTAATAACTGAGGTAAAATATAAGCGTGTTTATTCAGTTTCTTCACCGTCCTTAAAAAATATTTATCGTTCATTTAATGAGTATCAACGCTCAAGATACTACCATTAGGGATCCTCGTGAAACCTAAAACCCTCATTATAAAAGCATTCTAAATATTAAAAATTGATAATGAAACATTTGACATGAAAACTGTGAAACTTAAAAAGGTGTTTATTATTTTTGGGAAAATTTATCAATGATGGATTGCAAGAGTAGAAAATTATTTGGGTTCAAGATTTGTATTCTTAAATAATCATATAAGTGAATACTTATTTTATTTATCTAACATTTTTTTTTGTTTTATATCATACATTTGATGTTCCTCAAGATAAATGAAACGAGAATCCCCAACATTTGCTCTTCTCCAAGATATCAAACATTTGTTCTTCACCGATAGTGACGACGATAAATCAGATTCAACATTTTTACTTTAATATCATGTGTAAACAATGTAATATTATGTGTAAAAAATATAGTTTGTAAACAAATTAATTTATTAATATTCTGTGTAAACAATGTAATGAGTATTTTAAAAAAAGAATATATATTTCCCCTCAATTTTGTTATTAAACCGAGAGTTATATGGTGTTAGTTTGGAAAATATAAAAAAAAACTATTATTGAGGATCGAACTCATGATCATTTCAACTAACCCCTCGAATATTCTTAAACTGAGGAGTAAAGTGGCAACTTTTCATGATGCCCTTCATTACCTAGTCACTTTAACTGAGGTTAAATCAACTTTATGTCCAAGGTTACACGTATTTTTTGTAGTAATGTGAGTGGTGAAGTATTTTGTTATTTGCTTCAGCGAGTTGCTTTTGTTTGTATTATCTGGTATTTTTTTAATTTATTTCTATTTATGTATTATTAATATATTTTTATTAGTGAAGCGTTGTCGAGGATGCAAAAGTAGGATCATTCTGCATGGTAGAGGACAAGAAGGTTTTCAAGCTTAGATCGCGATTAACACACAACAAGATAAGCAATGCACGATTGCGGAGCAACAACATCATTTTCAAGAGGATCGTATGACACATCTCTTTTAATATAGTACGAGCATCACATTGCTCCCTAATTATGGCATGGAGAGGTAGGTAATTTATTTTTATTTGTTTTAATAATATTTAATTTTTAATAATTTTATATATTTTATAATGGATAATTTAAATTATCTTCAAGAGAAAGGTCCGAAGAAAGAATTAAAGGTTACAACACATGGTAAAAAATTGACAGATTGAGTTCCACAATATCTTCAGCCCATGATACAAGATTGGTTAGATGACTCTAGTCTAGTTTCACTTCAAAGAGTAAATTTGAGAATGGTTGATCTCGTCCTTATTGTCATACCCCAAAATTTACCCTATCTTTCACAATGTTTATCTAGGTATATAACTCTGCAGAATTATATTACTCTTCTCCTTCATCGTTCTATACACTCTCTCTTTCTCCATTGCTCTTTTTTTTTCATTGCTATTGTGTGGGTAATAACAATCTTGTTCATCAAGATTGATTGAAATTCTCCATAGGTTTTGGGGGATTTCTAACAAAACTTACCTAATTAAAAGATGAGTTTGATATTAATACATTAACAAAAACAAAAATTTGTCATCAACCATACAATACGAAATTCAAGAATTTTAGAGGTTTGATATTTAGGCAAAATCATTAGATAGATTAGAAAAAAATAACAAGATCCAAGGATTATAATCAAGGAACTTACCAATTTGAAGGAAAAACACATGAAGATAATGAAGTAGGAGGTGGAGTTTGGACTGGTAACTGTTAGGGACCAATTAGTACTACTTTTTATATCATTTTATTGGTCCCTTTTACCAAGTTTTGATGTAATTACACACTTTTATTCTCACTATTTTGTATAAATGCAATTAGGTTTAATTTATTTTGTTTTGAATAGTTATTTCACATATTTGTTAGTTTTGTAGAATTTTTGGTTAAGAAGGCTTTGGATTGCAACACCACACTGTGGAGGAAGCTTGCCAAACAAGGAAGCTGGAGAAGCAACAGTTCGCGCCGCGAACTACCTTCGCGCCGCGAAGGCTGTGAATCCAGCAAGCTGACTGAGGGTCAAAAGTGCTGTCTTGCAGAAAAAGTTTATTGCCATTTTGATGTCTGCCTGGGAATTGCTTTCCTGCTTTAGATGATAATGGCCAATTAGGGAAATGTCAACCTTTTTTGTTAGGAAAATACATATTCTAGGGAATACACTATTATCATACACACATTGATATTGAGAGCTTTTTGTAAGAGAGAAAGAGAGTTTTTTTCTTCTTTAACTTTCTGCTTTGAACAATGATGATGAGGAGCTAAACTCCCCTTTGTCAAGATTGGAGGTAGTAGCTATTCTCATATGTTTATGTATTCCATTTGATTTATATGTATGATAAATATTGTTGATGTATTGAATACTGTTTTTGCCCTAAGTTGAAAACCAGATTTGAGTAGTTGTCGAGAGAGATTATTTGAGTCTTGACATAAAACAAATTTTCAAGTAGTGAATAAGTTGTAGAGATAGATTTACTCATTACTCTTCTTTGGTATTAAACATTAAAGATTGCTATATTGATAGTTAGGTGGAGAGATCGTCTAAGGATCAATATAGTGATTATCACAATATCATTTAGACATAAATGACTTTGAGAGGATACTTGAACATCATCAATAATCTTGAATCTATTTATTTATCATAAGGAATCATAAGCATTTGAAATAGTGAACTTCAATCTTGCCAAGCTTTTATATTTGATTAAAACCATTCTACTATTTTTAGTGACATTTACTCACAAGATAATTTTCCAAACAAAACAACCTTGTTACTTTCTAAACTTATAACATTTGGATTATAGAACGGCGGTAATATCAACCAATCTCTGTGGATACGATATAAAATATTTGCCGAAGATATACTTTTCAACAGTAACAGCGCGGCCAGAAAAATCATAGCTTCCTTGAGTTTAACCCTTTTCTGGAAATAGTTGTTAAAAACATAATTAGAGTGAAATTTCATAGTATTGAGCTACAATAGATAAGCAATAGTTTCAACAGTAGCAATTTTATTTGTTCCAACCTCATAGATCCTAACAATGAACTTGTCATTATTCTTATTGTTGCACCGTCTTGGTTGATGCCACATCCTGAACCGCACATGTCTTTGTGAAACGTGATCAGAAGTTGTCATTCTTCATTTCCGGCTCAATCATGCATGGATCTCTCTAGTAAATATCGTACCAACATAGAAGATACCGCCTGAATCGAATCATTCAACCACGTAGGATAGTGCGACCAGTATTTCCCCTTAGATAGGGAACTAGTTTCGGAAGCTCCATCGTGGTTTGGCTTCAATGTTCATTATCAAATGAAAACTACGCTCCCAATCTGGAATAAGGTTGAGCGGGTGCGCCCTCAATCAGGAATAAGGTTGAGCGTTTGCTCCTCCAATCCACTGTGTCGAGGTAGAGTGCTTTAGAAACGCGTGAAAGGAATTGATTATGACTCGGTGAGTTAACACCCAATCGGTTCAGTGTAAGCATAGAAGAATAAGACTTTTCAGGTTTGATATCGGGTGAAGACTATGCCACTCAAGAAGAGATATATGCTAGCAAACCACATCTAGTTTTCCGTAATTTTTCAAATGAGTTACTATTTTGGTGCTACAAATTAAAAATTAAATCAAATACTTAACTTAATATTTAAGTTAAAACTATTGACACAATAATGTAAAGACCAATGAAACAGTGATAACATAACCAAGGCCATTAAATCCCATTTGCATGTAAAAGTTATCTGCATGTAAAACTTAATTAAGGGCTTATAACATAACCATTTAACATGAAATACGTATATCCGACACGAACCATTTATCATCACAGTGCTTATGTATAACCTAAATCTATCATGAAGAGTTTATAGAAATAAGTTGAAAAGAGTTTATGGAAATGTCAATGCATAAAGTAGTACCTGTTCCTGCATTCCTGGCAAAGCAGCCGCTAAAAATGCACCCTGATTAACATAATTCACGATAAGTCAAAACCAAAAGAAAAAAAAAGCATTTTCAGCTTCTTCCAAGCAATGAAAACCGTACTTGAGAAAATCCAAGTACACCATCAAAAGGACCATTTTCCAGCATATAATCTTCAACATATGTTAAACATTCTTCAAAGTTCCTATACTCAGTGAAATCCTGCACACAAATAAATAAAATATTATTTAATCACTAACACAATTAAATAAACAAGATTATGATTAACTGTTCCAATAAGTAACCTCATTGGCTTGGAACCATTCGTAATAAGGTGGATCGAAAATGCCTTCAACATCTGATTTTCCTTGTGCTGGAAATTGACCGTCGATGAAAACTAGGTCCAGTTTTTGGAGTACAGTTTCAGGCCAACGTGAGACTAGTTTCTTGAGGATTTGACCACTTGTTCTGAATCCATGGAAACAGAGGATTCTGGGTTTCATCTGGATTTGCTCTTCTATGATGTTGTCACTAACTAATGTTTCGGTGTTTTTATTTTAATGCCTCTACCAACACAATCATGACACGTCACACTCAATTGAGATAATTATATTTCATGTGACACGATTTATTTTCTTGATTGGGTTCTATTTACAATGGAAAGAATTTTTTAAATTTATTAAATAATTAATGTATTAATCCCGTTCAAATAAATAACATAAAGAGAATATTTTTGTTTTTATAAATAGGATTAGAGATGGTACTTGTTTTAGTCTTATTTATAAATAAAAAATTACTTTTTAAATTCATTAAATCTGAGAGATTTCCTTGCTCAAGGATACAAGCTCAAGACTTCCTTACTTTAGCCCACAAGTTAAATAATTCCTTGCTCAAGTACACAAGCTCAAGATTTCCTTGCTTTAAAACACAAGCTAAATAATTCCTTGCTCAAGCACAGAAGCTAAGACTTCCTTACTTTAGCGCATAAGTAAGGACTTTCTTACTCAAGCACACAAGCTCAAGACTTCCTTGCTTTAGTACACAAGTTAAAAACTTCCTTGCTCAAGCACAAAAGCTCGAGACTTTCTTTCCCAAACACTTAGGAAGATACTTCTAGTAATCTACCTAACATATAACTGATTGTTGGTTGAATACACTTGATATACAATCAGAGGTGTATAAATAATACAACACAATATGACTCTTTTAGGACTTAAGGATTTCTAAGATTTACAAGGATAAGAAATCCTTCAGTTTAACTTGTGCAAAAACTTTGACATAGTAGCTTCTCTTTGATTGACAATCTTGGTGTATTACCATGTACAATAACTATCCTTGTTGTTGTTGTGTTCTATGTTGTTTCGAGCTTCAAGTTTTTTAGTTCCTTAAATAATGAGGAAAATTGTCGTTGAAGATGTAACCATTGAGTCCTTTGAGAAGCTTCAAAAGAGATGTTGGGAGGCGATGAAATGATTCACCAAATCGTCAGGTTAGGTGAAACCTAGTTGAAATTCTGGCACGCAGATATCAGATGTCGCATGCAATGTCACAACACTAATATCGGGACTTCATACAACAATAATAGTAAGCAGATAATAGATGTCGTATACGATGTCACAACACCAGGCTTAAGACATGTCACACCAAAAACAATTACAATGTAAAAAGCAGGAAGTAAATAACACAGGTCAATTGTTAACGCAGTTCGGTGCAAAGTCACCTACATCTGGGGGCATCCAAGTCAGGAAGGAAATCCACTATAATAGTATTAGTTTGAAGTTCTAAACAACCTTTGGTTTTAAGAACTTCTCATCTAATCACAACCCTTGGAGTTTCTGTCTAAGAATCTCCTAGATATGAGACCCCTCTCACTTCCCTTCAATCACACAGCAGTGATAACAACTGAAAACAATCAATGAACAGAAGACATATGTCGCACCTCAAAAAATGAGAACACGACTTGGCAAAGCGCAATCGCACGCTCGCATGATGGACTAAATAGAGTCTCCACCGAACTTTATTTATTCCTAAAAAGAAAGGGAAAATATCGATAAAATTCAAGAAAGAATGACAATAAGAACAGTTGCCACCGAACTTTATTTATTCCTAAAAAGGAAAGGGGAAATATCGATAAAACCCATAAACAAAAGGATAAGATATGGTTATCGCAACCAATGTCATGGTTCGGGATTCGATTACGCAAGGGGAAGGTATTAGCACTCCTAATGTTTATCTTTGAAAAAAAAATCCTATTGTTCTTCTGTCAATGTTATTGTTGTTGATTTGTTAGAACCAGTGGTTTTTATGAATATCACTGTTATTGGTATGAACTGGTATGCAGTGTTTTTAAAAAGATGGTTGATGGATTTTTCCAGATTGTTCTCCCAGAATTTTTTTTGCACCCCTCCTTTCTCTTATTGCTCACTTATGTTAGAACTTTTAGGATACAATTTATGTAAAACGAATAGAACTTCAATAACTTTCGATAAAACAAAAACTTTTTAACATCTTTGTGTGTAAACTGTGTGTGTATCATACTGATATTGATGTTGTGATATCCTGAAAAAAGTTTCTTTACCTTTCTGTTTTGACTCTTAGTCTTGTACTTTCTTCCTAAAACCATATTAATGTGTGTTGTTTCTTCTGCTCATACAGGACAAAAATTCTGCCAACAAACAGGGTTGCTGTTGTCCCCATGGAAAGAGTGTTCACGTGGGACCACCTTTGCAAGCTTGGGAGTTTATTATTATTTTTTTGAAATTGTATTTATTTTGTTATAAAGAAAAAAACAAAACTTGATGTAATAAGGGATTAAATGGTAAGGTTAAATTTGTAAAACAAAAATCCATGATATGTCTAATTTTTGAAATCTTGAATTGTTATTAAAAAAAAGTGTTATCCTAATATTTTATGAAAGACTCTTGTTAGAAATTAATTAATCAATAGTAATCAATTAGCACCTGACTTAAATTTTTTAAAATTTTTTTTCCTCTTTTTTTAAAAAAAACAAGTATAACTTCACTCGGTGAAACTAGAACTTCAATGCAAGTGCAAAGTGAATTTCTAAACATTGGTGTTCAAAGCGATGCAAGACAATTATCAATGTAATATATGCTAGATGGTGCATGAATGAATGATGATGTTGTGCCAACCAAACTAAGAATCTAATGATAATACATAGCAAAACTTAAATTATCAACTTAACAAAGGTTAAATGAAAGTCAAAACAATGTTGATTATGGATATGTAAGGGATAGAAAAATGCAAGATCGATCAAAAGAAATAAATGAAAATAAATAAGTCAAGCAAAATGACCATTAATCCTGAATAATGTACGGAATATGAAATCCTCATGACCCCGATGACCATCAATTCAGACAATGAGATATAAAATGAATGAATGTTTTATAGATGAATGACTTTAGGTGGGGCAAAATTTAGGATATGACAGTTGCCCCTATTTAAATATGTTTAGTTGATATCATGACTGACGACAATCCTCATGAAGTCAAAGTGAAGGGTATTTAAATACAGAAGACCTGAAATTTTGCCCCTGGATGCAAATGATGTGTTATGATATGAGTTGAACGACCTTTTTTGGTTTGTTGGGGATATGATGGACCACAGCGTGATTTTTATGATGGATGATGGACAAACCTTGTGGGGGAATCATGGGAAAACGGTAGCGGTATTTCATAGGAAATGTCAAAGGCAGTGGGTGGAGATTCATTGGGGATGACAATTTGCTAGGGAAAAGACACTGGGGAACATCCAAAGTACAATTTATAAATAGGTCCAGACATGACCGGACACTTTAGAATGTATTTGACAGTTTTTAAGATTTCTCATAAGAAATATCCACAGTATGTTTTATCAAATAAGTTCAGACATGACCTAACCCTTTAGAATACTTTTGACAATTCTGGGGATCTCTTATAAGAAATATATCCAATCAAAGACTTTGGATATTTCTAACATAAAAATTCAACCAAAACAAAAAATAGATGGGAATCTTCTCGCGAGAAGATTATCCACATAACACATTGGAGTTTTCTTACTAGAAAATCATCCACATAAACTAGATTATGAGTCTTCTTACGAGAAGATCATCCATGCAAAAGGGTACGATGATTCTTTACAAAGAAATCAATCAAAACCAAACATCATTGGAGTTTTCAATAAGAATAACACCCATGACTTTCTAGGAACCATCAGAAAAAAAAGGGGGATCAAACTCTTTGTATATGCCAATAATTGGACTTGGACCGTAACCAATGGATTACAACCAGCTTCTAACGGATTGGTGACAACTTCAACTGAACTTTAAATGATGTTGGCAACAATCAAATTTCAGGTACCAATTACAATTGGAATTTCAAATGGAGTTCGAGTTATAACTGGACTTTTTAGAGAAAACCAACAACAATTGGTTTTATAAGACCAGAGTGTCAGTTACTACTAGACTCAAACTAAACTCCAATGACCGTGGTATTTTGAAAAGGTACTAGTAACCACTGGATTTTTTATGATAATGCCAGTAACAAATGAATTTTGGAGATGCCAATGACAATTGAACTCTTGAAACGATACTAGTGACAACTAGATTTTAAGGTACCAAATAACAATTGGGTTTATGATAAGATATCAGTGACAACAGAACTTGATATACCAATGTCAATCGGATTGGAGATAACACCAGTGACAACTGGATCTTACGGGATGCCAATGATGATTGGACTTTGGATGAAGTGCTAGCGACAAATGGTCTTTGGGTCAAGGGATAACAATCAACGACGAGACCTAAAGGGCAACACAAATGAGTACAAAGTACATTTTGAACCATGCATGATTTTATTTTTTGTTTATTTTATGCATGATATATGAATGATCATGATATGCTTGCTGATATACTGGTGCTTGTTGAACAGGTTGATAGATAGGAGCTTGTGATTGGTTGAAAGTCGGTGTGACTGCTGCCAGATACGGTTGTTGAATATACTGCACTGGATGAGTTGGTTGTTGTTGAGCAAATTGATGTTGCTTCTTCCACAAGTGACTCCTTCTTTGACTGGTTGACACTATGTTTGTTTCACCCTCTTTCTTTCTTTGAAAACCTCCAGAAAACTTTTTGACATTATTACCAGATGTTTTAGAGGTGGTTATCATTTTTCCATTCTTCAATCCAAGCTCGACTTTTATGCCCACGACAACCAAGTCAGAGAAGCTTGCCGATACACTACTCACCATCCTTTCATAGAACATAGGTTTTCCATGAACCAATCTGCTAACTCCTTCTCAACAAGGGGTGGTTCGACTTGCGAGAAGGACTTCAACTTGGATGTATAATCAACAAGTATGCCACTTACATCACTTAAATGGAAAAAGTTTTGGTCCATAATAATAGAGGGACCTCTACTTGGATATTGAATCAACAAGTATGCCACTTACATCACTTAAATGGAAGAAAGTTTCAAAAGTGTTATTTATGTTGTGGGGGATAGAAGAGACATCTCTTCTATAGAGATGACTCATGCCTAATCTCTTGGGAAAAGTTTGAGTTTTAAATCCAAAGGTTGGCTAGAGTTTGATTGAAGTTAAAACTTCAAAGGGGAGATCCCAAAGTTTATGGGTCTAATTGGAGGTTGGTGAAAGGACTAGCTATATGTATGCAAATGGCATGGAGTCAACAAAATTCCTTTCCCTTGAGTTCTAATAACAATGAACACATAAACATGCACAAATTGATAAACAACAATAATAAGATATTTACATAGTTTTAGACTTTAGAAACATGATGAACATAAACAAGATATGACAAAGGTTTACATAACATCACAAGAAAGAATACAAGAATAAACATGAGGTAAGAGACATGCTTAACATTGTGGAAGTTCATGAAGGAAGTACTTGAGAACATGTTAATAACTTCCACATATTAACAAAGTAAACATATGACAAAGACATCAAGACATGGATTGGATCAAAGGTTAAAGAAACAAACTCAAGTGGAAGCCTTAATCATGGATCAAGATATTTCAAAAGATTAAGCAATACTAAACCCTAAAGTTCATTTAATCAAGCATATAATCAAAGTATTTTCAAGGAAAGACAACTTAATCATGATATAAGTCTTTAATACAAGATCACATTCAAGCAAACAAGTCAAGTTGTTATGGCATGGAGTCAAGCAATTAAGGATTTAAACATGGAAAATCAATGGAAAGAAACAAGGCAAAATGATTTTGAACAAACATGTATTTTGGACTTTTTAATTAATATGATGAAAATAAATCAAGACTTTAATTAAAAATATTTTTTGGTATTTTTTCATGGATTCATAAAATAGACAAGATAAATGACAAGTGTGCAAAAAATCAACCAAAAATAAATAAATTTGCATGTTGAAATTATTGAAGGTTAAAGAAACCAAACTCAAGTGGAAGCCTTAATCATGCATCAAGATGTTTCAAAAGACTAAGCAAGACTAAACCCTAAAGTTCATTTAATCAAGCATATAATCAAAGTGTTTTCAAGGAAAGACAACTTAATCATGATATAAGTCTTTAATACAAGATCACATTCAAGCAAACAAGTCAAGTTGTTATGGCATGGAGTCAAGCAATTAAGGATTTAAACATGGAAAATCAATGGAAAGAAACAAGGCAAAATGATTTTGAACAAACATGTATTTTGGACTTTTTAATTAATATGATGAAAATAAATCAAGACTTTAATTAAAAATATTTTTTGGTATTTTTTCATGGATTCATAAAATAGACAAGATAAATGACAAGTGTGCAAAAAATCAACCAAAAATAAATAAATTTGCATGTTGAAATTATTAAAGGAAAATGGAAAAGAAGTAAAATGAATTAGTGGTAAAAATAATGGAAATGTTGCCAAAAGGACTTGAACCCACGCACCCTTACTTGCAGCTTAAAACCTTAGTCATTAGGCCAAGCATCACATGGTGTCTATATTATGCATGCAATTAATTATAAGTCAAGTTTCAAGTGAAAAATATGCAAAATTAAAATAGCAAAAGGTCTGGGGCAAGGGAGATTCAAACCCCAAACCCTTCGCTCGCTAACACACACAAACCAAGGCCTTAACCATCATGGCGCAATGCCTATTCAAGAATTAATTTCCAAGGAAATTATAATATATGAAACTCAAACAATTAATTTGAAAATGGCGCCAGCTTCACCATCTTCTTCCTCGTGTTTCAACATCACCATTATCATTCAAACTCAACACTCTATCTCTCTCATTTCTCAATGAAATTCAAAGATGTGAACATCAAAGTGCTTAAAATTTAACAAGGAATTTAATGGTATAGTTTAATTAAAATGAAACTCAAAGAATAAGAAACACGGACCTAAAAACCAGAAACTAAACTTAGATGTTCAGTCATGCCAAACTTCACATACACACATGATAAGTTGCAATTGACCTAGGGTCCATAATCAACACATCAAATGCTACATTTTTTCTTCAGAAACCAAACATTAATGATATGTGTATGAATGACTTCCAAAACAAGAAAAGTTTACCTATTGGAGCAAGGCCCAATGCTTCTTTCACTAATTCCAGAAGCAAATAAATGATCCTTTTAGCACCTTTGATCCTTCCTGAAGTTGTAGGTGCCCTTGGTTTATTCTGAAATGGCTTGAACTGTTATATCCAAATCAAAATGCAAGTGATTGTTTTTTGAAATGGATGTGGTGTTTAGGGTGTTACAATTGTGTTTTAATGGTTTGAACAACTACTATTTGATGTTTAGAAGGTGTTTGGATGGTTGGTTTGAAGAATTTTCAACATAAATGGAATTTGGAAAGTTGCAACAATGGAGTTTTGGATGCAATTCTTGGTGTCTTAAGTTCTGAGGCTTGGCCCTCTATTTATAGAGGCTCTAAAGGGCTCAAGCAACTTGAAAAAATTAATATTAGTTTAATTTGAATGCTGGTTTGGGTGTTTAGTTTCATTTTGCACAAAAATGCATGTTGGCTTCATGATGAAAAGGTGGAGTGAATCAAGGATCTTGGCCATGCTTTTTTGAAGTCTAGGAGGTTGCTTATGGATTTAGAGGTTAAGTGTGATCATAGGAAACAATTTAGAGGCTAAATGCAAGAGTTGTTGGCAAAAGTGATCCTTTATGCAAATGGATATCAAGCTTTACGCAAAATATTCCAAAAATGGTATGGTGAAATAAAGGCTCAATTCTTTGTGTAATGCACCAAAGACTTATGTAAATTTATGATTATGGTGAGATTTAGAAGTTAAATGGCCTGAAAAGAGAGATTATGTAGCTTAGGCTTAGGTTTCGGCTATGAAGCTTAACATGTAATGACCTATAATTCAGTTTTGGGAGGCCAACTTCATCTCTTCGAAACTCATAGCTCAAGCATGATAATTTTATGCTCTTGGGCTCTTTGGAAGTATGAGAGGATGTACTACAACTTTCATGTTCAAAGTTTAGTTTGAAACAGTTTGGATCATTGAGAAAAATGTCCTTCAAAATTGAACTTTCCAACTAAAAAAACACTTACAAAAATTCTAAGTCTTAGGCAATTTTGATCATTAAGAATTTCCAACTTTAACACTCCATATCTCTCAATACTTAAGAGATCTTGGGTCAATTCCTTCTAAAATGAAGTGTGTCATGCCATATTTAAGATGAGCCCTTAGGAAAACTGAATGGATGCTTGAATCACAAGTTATGGTTTGAAAAAGTAGTGCACTTGAACATGAAATTTGTGGACTTAGAAAAATTTCAATTTCTTCATCTCTGCCCCTTTTGCAAGTTATCTTGATTTCTTGATTCAAACTTGATAAAATTAAATTATTGATCATATTTCTTTGAATAATGGCTCATGAGACTTAAATTTGACCAAAAGTCAAACTTTGACTTTGTGTATCAGTTGACTTTTCATAAGATGACTTCAAATTTCCAATCTTCAAATAATCGATCTTCTTGGACTATTTAGATCATTTTAATGGACTTCAAAGATGAATTAGAGGTCCTTGACTCATGTCTTTAAGTATAGGATCATGCTCACGTGAAAAAGTCAACCATAGGCCCCTTATTGGTCAAAAACCCTAATTTGGTTATCAGATGACTTTGAGGCTTGATGAACTTGTAATGATGTCATTTTGCACTTGACTATTGATGAAGGTATATTCTTAACCATCATGAATGAGTGATAGACTTTGAGATGTTGAGGATCATACCAATTCTTGGCCAGTCAATCCCTTAAGCTTCTTGATGCAAAACCCTAATTTGTGAACCAAGCAAAACAAACACATTCTTGATATCCACATGGTTAGTGATGCATAAAACACAAACACACATGTGATTCTACATGTTATGCAAATGATGTGGAATCTTAGGGGTGAAAAATTAGGGTATGACAACATGCATAATGAATGATAGTGAATTAGATGGAATTAGGGTTAGATGCACACACAATGATCAAAGATGCAAACACACTAGGGTTTGGCTTGGTTGAGCAACCTCAAGTTGCTAGGAAACCTTAGATTTCACTAGGTACACACAACTATATCTTGAATACATGATGTCTATCCTTTTTTCTTGTACAATGTCAATGTAAGTGAAATGATTGAGTATGAGTATATGCATATGAATTAGAGTTATAGACCTAGATAAACATTGTGAAAGGTAGGGTAAATTTTGGGGTATGACAATAAGGACGAGATCATTTAAATTCTTTCTTCAGACCTTTCTCTTGAAGATAATTTAAATTATCCGTTATAAAATATATAAAATTATTAAAAATTAAATATTATTAAAACAAATAAAAACAAATTACCTACCTCTCCATGCCATAATTAGGGAGCAATGTGATGCTCGTACTATATGAAAAGAGATGTGTCATACGATCCTCTTGAAAATGATGTTGTTGCTCCGCAATCGTGCATTGCTCATCTTGTTGTGTGTTAATCGCGATCTAAGCTTGAAAACCTTCTTGTCCTCTACCATGCAGAATGATCCTACTTTTGCATCCTCAACAACGCTTCACTAATAAAAATATATTAATAATACATAAATAGAAATAAATTAAAAAAATACCAGATAATACAAACAAAAGCAACTCGCTGAAGCAAATAACAAAATACTTTACCACTCACATTACTATAAAAAATACGTGTAACCTCGGACACAAAGTTGATTTAACCTCGGTTAAAGTGACGAGGTAATGAAGGGCACCATGAAAAGTTATCACTTTACTTCTCGGTTTAATAATATTCGAGGGGTTAGTTGAAATGATCATGAGTTCGATCCTCAATAATAGTTTTTTTTATATTTTCCAAACTAACACCATATAACTCTCGGTTTAATAACAAAACCGAGGGGAAATATATATATATTTTTAAAATACTCATTACATTGTTTACACAGAATATTAATAAATTAATTTGTTTACAAACTATATTTTTTACACATAATATTACATTGTTTACACATGATATTAAAGTAAATATGTTGAACCTGATTCATCGCCGCCGCTGTCGGTGAAGAATAAATGTTTGATATCTTGGAGAAGAGCAAATGTTGGGGATTCTTGTTTCATTTATCTTGAGGAAGATAAAATGTATGATATAAAACAAAACAAAAAATAGATAAATAAAATAAATATTCACTTATATGATTATTTAAGAACACAAATCTTGAACCCAAATAATTTTTTGCTCTTGCAATCCATCATTGATAAATTTTCCCAAACAAAATAAACACCTTTTTAAGTTTCAAAGTTTTCATGTCAAATGTTTCATTATCAATTTTTAATATTTAGAATTCTTTTATAATGAGGGTTTTAGGTTTCACGAGGATCACTAATGGTAGTATCTTGAGCGTTGATACTCATTAAATGAACGACAAATATTTTTTAAGGACGGTGAAGAAACTGAATAAACACGCTTATATTTTACCTCAGTTATTACTCAAAACCAAGGTAAAATGTGTTTCTTTTTAGATAAAAAATACAATATAATATGTTCAATCCCAAGCGCCACATACCTCTCGATTTCTGTTAAAAACCTATGTGAATAACTTTTTTTTTATATTTACATTGTTTACACAAAATATTAAAATAAATTATTTAAATAAATAAATATTTTAACAATGGATTATTGGAGAACAACATATCTTTTCGAAATTCTAATAAGTTATCTGTTCCAACTAAGAGAATTGTTTTTTATGTACTTGCAAAATCCACCCCAACCAGATTTCATTATCTTGAGCAAATGTTTCGTGGTAAATGCTTTCACATGAAAGTGAACATGAAAGATAAATGTATGATTGTGTTTAGGAATAAATTTATCAATGTTGTCAACCCAGGAAAACAATAAATTTCTCAATCTTTTCTTTGATTGAAGGTTATTGCAAAAACACAACATAAACATCAACATCATTATGTGAGATAGATTGCAAGGGTATAACAAAATTATTTTGTTAAATATTGGAGAACATTGAAGATTTTTTTTATCTTGCAATTCATCCTAAAGAATGATGTGTAAGACTTTGGAGCGGCTACGTATAATTTAGGTTTATGGTAAAATATGATTAACAAGTGTTTTATAGTAAAATATGAGAATATAATCTCCTAGATATTAAATATAACCGAAAGTATAGATCATTAATTTAAAATAAAATAAAAAGAAAGACCCCCCTTTTAAAGTAATAAAAATATAAACTGTCATTGTTGAGATTTGAAACATGTCCTGAGTTATTTTTTCCCTCAGTTATATTTATAAACCGAGGGGATATGTGGTATTTATTTTTAAAAAAGAACATAGCGTGCCTTGACATTTTACCTCGATTTGTTGGAACAAAATTGGTTTGTCCCATATTCTTTGAGTTTTGATGATAACAAAGTATTTAAGAATAATAAGGTATACTAATGTATGTTCAAATGCGCAGGATCATAGACAAAAAATCATATTAAGTTCAAGAATTGGTTTTGACTCTGAACATCCAAAGAGAAGCATGGAGATCATATTCTGATGTATCAGAAGATGAATAACTAACTCTAAAGAAGTCATCTTCCAAAAAAGTTCTACATTAAAAGATCGGACTCTGAAGGAGCCAGCCTCTGAAGAACAAACTTTGGAGAAGTTTGTTTCTGGTGATCAGAATCTAAGCTAATCAAAGCGCAAGGACCAAGGTGACACTGACGGGTCAATGTTCATCTCTTAACATACTTTATTATGTGATAACCTAAAGCTCTAGGTTCTTCACAAGGTATGCTAGGATACAACTACTAATTCCTTTTGTAGCAAAGGATTATCAAACTAGTGTTAGTTCTGTATTTTTATGATTGGAAACAATTTTGTTAAAACTTGTATCACAGTAAGATGTTAAGCAAGATGAAGTGACATGTTGGTCAAATATATTTGCATGTTTTGTTTTACTTCTTGGAAGACTTATTTTATTATGAGATATCTGAAGATTCTCAGAATATTCAACTATCATATCTGACTGTCCAAGAAGGTTTATTTTAAGAAGTCTTGTTTCGTTTCAAGTTGTGCCCTTGTTTCATAAAAAGGGATGTTGAGACATTTTAAGAAAACCTTAGATCAATTTTGATTTAATTCTGCAGAAGATTATGGAAAATGGATGTCAAAACATATAAGAAAATATATGATTTGATTTACAGAAGATTGTGCAGGCCGAATGTCGAAACATTTAAGGAAACATTAGATTTGATTTTGCAAAATGGATGTCAAAACATTTAAGGAGACATCATATTTGATTTTGCAGAATGGATGTCAAAACATTTAAGGAGACATCACATTTGATTCTGTAGAATGAACGTCAAAACATTTAAGGAGACATCAAATTTGACTTGATAAGATATTATGCATAACAGATGTGAAAACATTTAAGGAGGCATCAGATTTGATTTAATCATATTTGATTTGATTTATTTTGGATATGATAATTTTTTTGTCCCGAAGTCCATATTAATCTGAGGCTATTTAAAGGGTGATTCTAAACCTTAGAAAAGCATGAAGTTGTGCTGGAAATTGTCATTGTTAGGGTCTTGTTGTCGTTGTTGTTTCTGAGCCATTCTAGTATCTCTTTGATACTTGAATTGGACTGAGTTTATTGAGTTATAATTGTGAATCACTCATGAGCTTTTAAGCAATAGTGCATTCTGTTTCATTGGAAGTGTGTCTTCTGTTTATTGATTGTTTTCAGTTGTTATCACTGATGTATGATTTAAGGGAAGCAATAGGGGTCTCATATCTAGGAGAGTCTTAGATAGAAATTCCAAGGATAGTTATTAGGTGAGAAGTTTGTAAAACCAGAGATAGTTTAAAACTTCAAAGTAATACTATTATAGTGGATTTCCTTCTAGCTTGGATGCCCCCAGATGCAGGTCATGTTGCACCGAACTAGGTTAACAATTGACCTGTGTTATTTACTTCCTCCTTTTTACTTTATAGTTGTCTCTGGTGCGGCATGTCCTGAACCTGGTGTTGTGACATCGTATACGACATTTGTTATTTGCTTAATATTATTGTTGTGTGAAGTCCTGATATTAATGTCATGACATTGCATAAGACATATGATATCTGCATACCAGAATTTCAATTGTATCAGAGCAGGCATCTTGCTCTTTTCTGGGTGAGATCCGAGGAAGATACTTTCTGGTACCATGGAAGGACGATTTATTAACAAACCTCCCATCTTAGATGACACCAACTATGACTATTGGAAGGCACATATGGTGGAATTCCTAAAATCTATGGATAGCAAGACTTGGAAAGTTGTCATCAAGGGTTCATAACATCCTATTGTGAAGGACAAAGATGTGAACATTACTACTGACTTGAAGCTTGAAGAGGATTGGTATAAGGAAGAAGATAAACTGGCTCTTGGAAACTCCAAAGCTTTGAATTCTCTATTTAATGGAGTTGACAAAAACATATTTAGGTTAATAAACACATGTATTATAGGCAAAAATGTATGAGAAATTCTCAGAACCACCCATGAAGGCACATCTAAAGTGAAGGTGTCTAGACTTCATCTTCTTACTACCAGATTTGAGAATATAAAGCTGAAAGATGATGAGAGTATTCATGATTTTCACATGAATATTCTTGAAATAGCAAATTCATTTAGTACCTTGGGAGAAAAGATGTCAGAAGAAAGTTGGTTAGAAAAATCCTCAGGTCCCTACCTAAGACACTTGACATGAAGGTCATCAATCATTGAAAAAGCCCAAGACATCATCAACATGAGAGTAGATGAACTTGTTGGGTCACTCCAAACTTTTGAATTGGGTATTAGTGACAGATCTGAAAAGAAGAACAAAAGCATATCTTTTAAATCCAACACTGAAGATGAAAAGGACCAATATGACTTAGATACTGATCAGGGAATCTCTAATTCTGTTGTACTGCTTAGGAGACAATTCAACAAGGTGCTGAAGGGAATAGACAGTAATTCAAGACCAAATGTCAAGAACATCTCATATGAGATTAGCAAGAACAATGATTCTCAGAGAAAAGCAAGAACAGAAGAAAATCCCAAACAAGGAAAAGGTATTCAGTGTCATGAATGTGAGGGTTTTAGTCAAATTATATCAGAATGTTCCACGTATCTCAAGAAATAAAAGAAGGGCTTGTCTGTTTCTTGGTTTGATGATTCTGAAGGTGAAACTGATGATAGAACTGCTAAGCATGTTACAACTTTCACTGATAGATATGAATCTGATGAAAATTCTTCTGATGAGGATGTCTCTTATGAAGAATTGGATACTTCCTACAAAGAGCATTGTGTCAAAAGTGAAGAGGTGTGTAAGACAGGAGAAGGGAATAAGAGAATCATAACTCAACCACAAGATGAAAAAGAGAAACTTTTATCTACTATCACTGATCTTGAAAATGAGGTAACTTTATTGTTTTCTAAACTTGAAAACATGACCAAATCCATAAGAATATTGAACAATGGGTCTGATATGCTAGATGAAATTCTTCAAGTTGGAAAACGGACTGGAAAATTAAAAGGTATAAGTTTCAATTACCAAGAAGGTTTATTTTAGGAACTCTTGTTTCGTCCAAGAAGGTTTATTTTAGGAACTCTTGTTTCATTTCTAGCTTTGCATTTGTTTCATAAAAAGGGATGTTGAGACATTTTAAGGAAACATTAGATCATATTTGATTTAATTATGCAGAAGATTGTGCAGAATGAGTGTCAAAACATTTAAGAAAACATTTGATTTGATTCTGTAGAAGATTGTGCAGATTGAATTTCAAAATATTTAAGGAAACATTTGATTTGATTCTGTAGAAGAT
The DNA here is from genome assembly GCF_024323335.1 of Lathyrus oleraceus. Taxonomy (NCBI): domain Eukaryota; kingdom Viridiplantae; phylum Streptophyta; class Magnoliopsida; order Fabales; family Fabaceae; genus Lathyrus; species Lathyrus oleraceus. The sequence goes on from NC_066580.1 coordinate 306,811,857, forward strand.
TGTGCAGACTGGATGTCGAAATATTTAAGGAAACATTCTATTTGATTTTGCATAATGGATGTCAAAACATTTAAGTAGACATCAGATTTGATTTTGTAGAATGGATATCAAAACATTTAAGGATACATCAAATTTGATTCTTCATAATGGATGTCAAAACATTTAAGCAGACATTAGATCTGATTTGATTAGATATTATGCCAAACAGATGTCAAAACATTTAAGGAGACATCAAATTTGATTTGGATCTGCTAATTTTTTTGGCCCGAAGCCCATGCTATTCTTAGGCTATTTAAAGGGTGATTCTAAACCTAAGAAAAGCATGAAGTTGCGTTGGAAATTGTCATTGTTAAGGTTTCGTTTTCGTTGTTATTTGTGAGTCATTCAAGTATCTCTTTGATACTTGAATTGGACTGAGTTTATTGAGCTATAATTGTGAATCACTCACGAGCTTTTAAGCAAGAGTGCATTCTGTTTCATTGGAAGTGTGTTGTTATATCCTAAATTTTGCCCCACCTAAAGTCATTCATCTGTAAAACATTCATTCATTTTATATCTCATTGTCTGAATTGATGGTCATCGGGGTCATGAGGATTTCATATTCCATACATTATTCAGGATTAATGGTCATTTTGCTTGACTTATTTATTTTGATTTATTTCTTTTGATGGATCTTGCATTTTTCTATCCCTTACATATTCATAATCAACATTGGTTTGACTTTCATTTAACCTTTGTTAAGTTGATAATTTAAGTTTTTCTATGTATTCTCATTAGATTCTTATATTGGTTGGGACGACATCATCATTCATTCATGCACCATCTAGCATATATTACATTGATAATTATCTTGCATCGCTTTGAACACCGATGTTTAGAAATTCACTTTGCACTTGCATTGAAGTTCTAGTTTCACCAAGTGAACCTATACTTATTATTTTTTTTAAAAAAAAGGATTTTTTTTAAAAAAAAAATTTAAGTCAGGTGCTAATTGATTATTATTGATTAATTAATTTCTAACAAGAGTCTTTCATAAAATATTAGGATAACACTTTTTTTAATAACAATTCAAGATTTCAAAAATTAGACATAGTATGGATTTTTGTTTTACAAATTTAACCTTATCATTTAATCCCTTATTACATCAAGTTTTTCCTTTTTCTTTATAACAAAATAAATACAATTTCAAAAAAATAATAATAAACTCCCAAGCTTGCAAAGGTGGTCCCACGTGAACACTCTTTCCATGGGGACAACAGCAACCTTGTTTGTTGGCAGAATTTTTGTCCTGTATGAGCAGAAGAAACAACAGACATTAATATGGTTTTAGGAAGAAAGTACAAGGCTAAGAGTCAAAAGAGAAAGGTAAAGAATTTTTTTGAGGATATCACAACATCAATATCAGTATGACAGACACACAGTTTACACACAAAGATATTAAAAAGTTTATGTTTTATCGAAAGTTGTTGAAGCTCTATTCCTTTTACATAAAATGTATCCTAAAAGTTCTAACATAAGTGAGCAGTAAGAGAAAAGGGGAGGGGGGAGTTTTTTTAAAAAGAAAGGAGGGGCGAAAAAAACTTCTGGGAGAACAACCTAGAAAAAGCCATCAACCATCTTTTAAAAAACACTGCATACCAGTTCATACCAATAACAGTGATATTCATAAAAACCACCGGTTCTAACAAATCAACAACAATAACATTGACAGAAGAACAAGAGGAAAAAAATTTCAATGATAAAAATTACTTTCCTGGAATCAGATTTCTTGGACCAAAGAACTTGATTTTCTCCTCACCGCTCGTATCTATCCGGTAACTTCGCCTACCCTTTTTCAGATTTTTTTTGTTTGACTCACTTTCATTGCTACTGCTTGTTGATCGTTATACGGATACATCCTCGGTCGTCACGGTGCTCCTGGTGCGGGAAAGCTCCACTGTGGCTACCATTTTTTTTCATCGTGGTCGTTCGGCGCGCGATTTGTTTTGTGCGTTTTGACAACCCTCTTGCGTCGAAGGTGAGGGTTGTATTCTGAATCGAGATGGATGTCCTCTGGAATATGGAAGAGGTCACGCGGAGAACCCATGGGCGTTCTTCATTCTTTTCGTTTTTCCCTTGCGATTTCATGGCGTGTTCGTGTAGATGGTTGTTTTTAATTTTTGGTTTGGTCATTTGGAGATGTTCATTTGCTCAGTTATGGCAAATGGAAAACAGGGGAAGAAACATTTTCAACCGAATTCTAGGGTTTCCATGCAAAGGGCCGAACCCTTTTGTTTTAATGTTATTTCTGTCAGGTCGGTTGGGGTCCGACCCGGATCCTTGACCCGCGCCCCGGCCCAAACGTGGCCTTTCCCCATAAAATACTGGATCGATCCACTTATGGGCCCTCTTTTTTTATCCATGGCTCGTTTACCCTTTTTAAAAAAAAAAACTTCCATCCAAGTTTTGTGTCTTGTATTACTAAATGCGTTTTGTTTATAGCTGAATCTTCATGGCTTGGTGGTTGAGTTTTCTGTTGTTTCCCACCAGGTCGTAGGTTCAATCCTTGGCATCGACATTTTTGAATTCACTTGTTTTATTTTATATTATTGTCATTTTTATTTTATTTTATTTTCCTAACTTCTTGATTTAATAGCCATTTTTTAACCTCTATTTAATTCAAATTATCTTAAAACACTTGTTGATTTTATTTTCATTTTTTATTTTAAGTACGTCAAAAAAACTTATTTATTTACTTATATATTTATATTCGACTTATTTTGGGGTATTTTTACATCAAGTATTTGTGAGGGTATACATTCAACTTCTGTTGATTTCGAACTTCCATGCTTCGATAATTTTAACCTCAAACCTTCACATTAGCCTTTTATATTCAAATCATTTTCATAAGTGAGTATGAAGAAAAAGATTACCCTGGATGGAATATCCAGTCGTAATCCCGAATATTAGGTCCAAGTTGTAAGAGCTTGTAATTCATGAGTATTCGTCTTCTCTTCAAAACACTCCAATATTCAAATCATTTTCATAAGTAAATCTGAAGAAAAAGATTACCTTGGATGGAATATCCAGTCATAATCCTGAATATTAGGCCCAAGTTGTAAGAGCTTGTAAGCCATGAGTATTCTCTTCTCTTTAAACACTCCAATATTCAAATCATTTTCATAAGTGAATCTGAAGAAAAAGATTACCCTGGATGGAATATCCAGTCGTAATCCTGAATATTAGGCCCAAGTTGTAAGAGCTTGTAAGCCATATGTGTTCGTCTTCTCTTCAAAATATTTGTAAATATTCCAACGTCTTTTATCAATAAAATTGAAAGAAAAATATTACCTAGGTGAATGGTTCAGAGGTAGTCCCGAGTATTAGACCCAAGTTGTAAGAGCTTGCAAGTCATGAATACTCGTTTTTCAAGCCCAAAAATACACCCAACCAATCAAACTTTTTTCTTCGCCGCCGTGGGATTGATTCGGAAAACCTTTTCATAAACGAAAGACGCCTTGTCTTAAGGTCATGTAAAGCAATGCTTCGGCCATAATTGTTGAGTTGAGATAAGTGATATTTTTCCGAATGTTGATTTGTAAATCCATTCGATGTGTGGTATACGTCAGCTCCTTATCTGTTTTGGGTAAAACAATATTTTTCATCGATTAATACAATATAGTTTTCGCTAAAATCAACCAACAAAGAAACATTTTTCTACCTAGAACTACGTAAGCCTTGAGTTCTCTATTGAGATACGTAAGAGCAAGATTGCGAAATCTTGTCAGGCCCATTAATAAAAAACTTAGGTTTAGTCCCCTTCATTGCAAAAATCCAAAGACATTCTTCTCTCTTCTATTCTTTCTTTCCCACCTAATAACTCGAGAAGCCTAACATTTCTAAGCTAACACTAACGCACATAACTAACCTAATGGTTCCCGTTGAGTACAACAGACGTGAGGGGTGCTAATACCTCCCCCTTGCGTAATCGACTCCCGAACCCTGATATTGGTTGCGATGACCATATCTTATCCTTTTGTTTATGGGTTTTATCGATATTTCCCCTTTCCTTTTTAGAATAAATAAATTTTGGTGGAGACTGTTCTCATTGTCGTTCTTTCTTGGGTTTTATCAATATTTCCCCTTTCCTTTTAGGAATAAATAAAGTTCAGTGGCGACTTTGTTCAGTCCATCATGCGAGCGCGCGATTACGCTTTGCCAAGTCGTGTTCTCATTTTTTGAGGTGCGACAGATGGCGACTCTGCTGTGGAACTAACTCCCTAAGTTAGTCAAGCCTAGCTAGGTCGTTTGTGTGCCTTTGTTTGTTTACTTGTGAGGCTTTTCTTTCTTTCTTTTGCTATATTTATTGTCATATTGATATAAATCTGTTGTATTGGTTTCATTCTACTTTGGTACTTGGATACTATGATTTCAAACCTTATGGGAAAAACTTTGTACCCGAGTCTCGAGTAAAAACATAAGATAGGACGAGGTTGAGTAGTACGGGTCCGCGAGATGAATTTCTCGTTGGGTCAGTGTGAGAACCTTACTTAGAGTAGATCCTTGGGAGGATGTTGTCGCCCGACAAGTAAGTTGCCGTAAGCTTTGATATTTTCTTTAGGATCCATGACTCTGAGGACCATTTGTAGAAACTTAATCCTTTGTCCAACTAGGAAAGATGGTTGCGTAGCTTGGGTTTGCGAGATGAATTTCTTGTTGGATCGATGCGAGAACCTCACTTAGAGTAGATTCTTTGGATGGAGTTAATACCCGACAAGTAAGTTGCCGTAGGAAGCAAAGAGTCTAATGGATCCCTGACTCTAGGAACTTTTTTTGAAACCTTAGACCATACCTAGTGAGAACCCTGTTCTATATGAAGCAATCAGACTTATCTATGCCTTAAGCATATTAAAATTATACAAAAATGCATCATATTCATCCACATACATTGCATCCACATCACAAAAAGCAAACTCTTAGTTGTCTCTTATTTGTTTCAGGAATTGAGAACATGAAAATGACAACTCCAAGAAGAAACACTTTCACACTTAAGTACAAGGAACCTAAGCTTGACAGTTTGAAAGGTTTGATCTCTGATTTGACTCTCAGTAAGCGTGATGACTTCGGAAAAGACTATGGGAAAATTTTGAGCCTTATGACTAAGAAAGTTGACTATGGGGTTATCAGCTCTTTGGCACAATATTATGATCAACCTCTACGCTGTTTCACATTGGCTGATTTCCTACTAGCTCCTACCTTGGAAGAAGTTGAGAGAATTGTGGGTCTAAAGTTGAAAGATTTTAATCCATTTCCAAAGCTCGAAGAAGAAGTGGGCCCAAAGAAGATAGCTTTAGCCCTAAGTATCAATGTCCCAACGGTTCTAGGCAATTGGGTCGAGAAAGGGGGTTTCAAAGGTTTTGCCATGAGGTTCTTGGAAGAATTAGCTCTGAAGTTCAAGAAAGAAGGAAATTGGAACACATTCTATGCTGTGTTGGCTTTATTTATCCATGAGATTGTGCTCTTCCCAAACGTTGAAAAGTTTGTGGATCATGTAGCCATAAAAGTCTTTCTCTCTGGCAATTCTATACCATTTCTCTTAGCTGACATTTACCATGCCCTTCACGCTCGACATAAAAAGAGGGGTGGAACTTTGTTATGCTGTGATCCTTTGCTTTATACTTGGTTCATGCAACATATGCCCTAAAAAGGCCCGTTTGTGGCAAAGGAACTTAAATCTCCTCAAAGACTAGCTTCTCTCACTGCAAGTTCTATCAGATGGTATATCCGAGAGTGGGAAACCCTAGACATCATTGTCAGCTAAGGGGAATTTTCTAATGTGTTATTGTTAGGTACTAAGGCTTGCATCAATTATAACCCTATGTTATCTCGAATGCAACACGGCTACTCCATGGATGGTCCTTCTGAAGCAAAAGACTTACAACCATTTGTGCTCTTTAACATCCAAGCAAGTATCCTGATGTAAGAGTGATCCGAAAGGTTTAGTTGAAGATTGTTAGGAAGGGTAAAGAGTTTGGAAAAAGAAACACTCTTGTCAAAGAACCTTACACTCGATGGGTGAAAGAAAGAGTTGAAGAAATCCATTTGCCATTTATCTTTAATGCTTCAGCTTTTTCTAAAACTCCCGAGCCAAAGCCCATACTCCCTGAGGACATGGAGAAACTCGCTGCTAAAGTTAAGGAGCTCAAGTTGGAGAATACCGAATTACGGATTCAAATGAACCGAGCTATCTTGGAAAATCATAATTTGAAGGATGAACGTAAGGGGAAAGCCCAGGAACTTGAGGATAGTAACAAGAGAGCCAGGCTATTGGAAGACCAGAAGGATGATCTTGATTATATCCTTATAGGTTCCACATCAGTGATCTAGACCAGAAAGGAAGAGCTCAAGAAAGCTGAATATAGAATTTGTGAGTTAGGAAGGATGTTGGATAGGTCTCTTATGGAAAAGAAAGAAATTAAGCTCGACCTTGAGGCATATATCTGTGAACTGAAGGACACTCTGAAGAAATGCAAAGAAAAGTTGTCCCACGAGATACTCCAAAAGGAAGAAGCTGAAAGGAACTATCACCACCTCAAGTACCAGTTGGAAGAAGCTAGTAGGAGGTTTGCAGTTTTGGAGAGCCAAGAAGGTGATGTAGCCTACTTGCTCCTAAAGAATGATTGTGTGTATTGGAAAAGGCTGTATAGAGAGGCTAGGGCAACCTTAGATGAAGATCAGCAGATCATCAAGAAACTCCAAGAGCTCTATGTTGAATGGAATGGCAAATTCCTCAACTTAGCTAGATTCGTTAACCTCAACATGTTGGAACTCCCAGAAAAACTCCAAGAAGTCGATTGGTGTATGTGTCCAGAAAACACACCTCTTCAAGTTTTCAATTTTTTCAAGTTTTGCAAGAAAATGGTGAAGGAGCTCACCACAGATCTTTCAGAAATCATTTGTACTTGAATTTGAATTATTGGTGTTTGAATCTTTTGTATTTGAATTTGAATCATTTGTACTTTAAGTTAAATCATTTTGTATTCGAATTTGATTTTAATTAATGGAAGTTGTCATTTTGGGCCTCAATTATTATGTTTTATTCTTATTTAATATATTCTAACATTGCTGGAATAAATAATAAAGATAACTAAGAGCTTTGTACAAAATGAACCCATAACATACATTCATGTCATTCTTCAAACAAGAAAAAACTCATTGTTGTGTCTTCTCCAGTTCCACACTGAGTCCTCAACACCACTACAACACCAGAGCCAACGCTCGTCAAAGAATGGAAGATCAAGAACAAGAATTGGAGAGAGTAAGCTCAGAACTTGAAGACCTACGAGGAAACATGGGTCAAGTCATGGAGATACTACAAGTCATTAAGGCCAAGTTGGACACCCAAACAACGGTCGTTTCAGAAATCATTGGTCCTACGATTGAACCCCAACCTGCGAGGACAGTGCCTACCACTTGGCCAGTCTATGATTTACCTCCCGACTTCACACCTCCAGTTGAAGGCGCCCTTGGTTTTGTACAATCCACTCAGCAGACGGTTCCTCTACCAACTATCAAGGAAACTCATCCTGTGGTCCACACGTTTGCACCACCCCTTGTCCATGCACACGTGAAACCTTATTTTGAAGATCAACGACGTGCTCCATTTTTTCGGACGAAGATGATGAAAGGCATGAAGACATAAGAGGAATGAAAGATAATTTCCAGATTCTTGACAAAAGGTTAACGGCTATGGAAGGTGACCAAGTCTTTGGTGCTGCTGCCGGGGATATGTGCTTAGTGTCTGGTCTTGTGATCCCCGTAAAATTCAAGACCCCAGATTTCCATAAGTACGAGGGCCACTCGTGCCCTAAAAGTCACCTCATTATGTACTATCGAAAAATGGTTGCGCACGTAGAGGACGATAAACTTATGATAAATTGCTTCCAAGACAGCTTGAGGGTTGCTCCCTCTAAGTGGTACTTAAGCCTTGATCAAAGTAGAATTCGATATTTCCAAGACTTATCTGATGCTTCCATCCAGCATTATAATTATAACATGGATATGGTCCCAGATAAGAGGCAATTACTCAGCATGTCCCATAAAGATGATGAGTCTTTTAAGGAATACGCACAACGATGGAGAGAAGTGGCTCTTATTATGATTCAAATTTACTTTTATTAATGTTTGTGGTGGTATAGTTGAGCATTTCCCTCTTAAGATGATAACTTGTCTCTTCTCCTAAACCCAACCCTCAAATTTTCCTTCACCCGTAGTTCCCCGAACAACGATTGCTCTGACTTCCTATATAGGATACTTCGGCACAAGATTGTGAAGTCTTGGCGAGCTACCTTTTCCTTTTTCACCTTTTATTACCCCTTTTATTTCACACTACAAAACTAAACAAAAACTTTATCATTCTCATCATCACCCAATTGACCTTTCTCGATCAATAGAAAACAGTAAAAACATTTAATATAAATAAGAGGTTCCTGTAGAGTACTACAGATACTTAGGGTGCTAGTACCTTCCCTTAGTATAACCAACCCCCGAACCTTAGATCTCTTATTGCATTGTTTATATTGCATATTTATGGGTTGTTTTGATATTTTCCCATTGCCCTGGATAAATTAAAGTTCGATGCTGAAATTTGTTTTGCGAGCCAAGTTAATTGATAGCTTGATCTCTGATTCTCACCGCGACAGAAATGGAGAATTCACTGGGGACCGTTATTCCTCAAGTGGGTTCAACCTATCTTATTTTACTCTATTAATTGTTTATTACACTATTTTTTATACTTATCTAGGTTCTTGGTTGTCACATGAGTGGTGAGATAAGTCCGGACCCGAACTTGAATGTATAAATAGGATAGGATAATCGTATAATCAAAAGTTACATGCATGGAGTAATCTTACGCATGATTAACATATGATATAATCACACTCAGTGGAGGCCCCTTTGGAAATACTGATGTCGTTGCGAGTAGCCGTAATGTCATTACATTTTCCGACCTGGGAGCCCGAGAAACTAAGGACCTTAGTATCCCTTTACCCCACTTGTATTTTTTTAAAGATGTAGTGTGGTGATTATCCAGGTGTAGACCCGAGGTAGTTATCACGCGACACTAAACTCAGACGAGTCTCTCTTGAGAATATTATTAGCCCGCACAAGTAGTTGTGCAGACCAGTAATATCCGAAAGATGGATGAATGACTCTAAGAACCTTGTTAGAACCTAATATACAGGTACAATAAACCCATAGTACATACCTTTTGGGGTGGTTAGACCCATGGCTTCATGCTCGTGACATCAAGCCTTTTAACCCCCCCCCCCCCCAATGTTTGTGATATTGTGTGTGCGTGCATCATACATTCATTCATTCATTAACATCATTTTAAAATCAAGTATTCAAGGAAATTAAAACATTTGTTGCAAATATCATAGGTTTCACCATGGATTTTGGGGGAAAAAGTACAATTTCAAAGATCCTGATGTGACAGAATTGAGAAAGTTAAGTCATATGGTTTCCAGTCCTGAGGATTTCAGAAAGTGCTATGGAAGACTCGTGGGTATCATGAAGACTAAGGTTGAAGATGGAATTCTTGACACTCTTGTACATTTCTATGATCCTCTCTACCACTGCTCCATATTCCCAGATTATCAGCTTGCACTAACCTTAAATGAGTATTCATATTGGGTTGGTTTTCTAGTGTTAAACAAGGTTCCGTTAAGTGGCTTGGAGGATATTCCTAAGTACTCGGTCATTGAGAAAGCCCTTCATTTGGAGTTATCAGATATAAAGGATAATGTTACTTCCAAAGGAGGAATTCAAGGATTTAATTCCAAATTCTTGATATAAAAAGCTATTGTTTTGGCTAAAACCAAGAGTAGGGATGCCTTGGAAGTTATCTTTGCACTTCTCATCTATGGTCTCGTATTGTTCCCAAACATTAACCACTTTATTAATGTTAACGCCATCCAAATATTCTTGAGTGGTAATGTTGTACCCCAAAATTTACCCTCTTCTCTTCAAAACTAATTGGTTTATGGCTCATTATCATACATACTCATACATATCATTGGTTCTATGGCTATGGGATCAAGGTATCTTGTTCTATTGGTTTATTTCAAGCAAGAAAGAGAAAGGACTGGTATTCAAGTCAATGGTGAGGAGATGTCCTTAATCTCATGGTTCACTCAAGCCACAAGGGTTCCATATGCCTCAAGAGTTTTCAACATGTTCATTGTATCCTCAGATGATTGAGATTGACAAAGGATTTGAAGATGATCATATTTCTTCTATCTCCTGGATATCAATTAAGGTTTTGGTAAAAGTCAGTTTGTGACTAACTTTTTGAGAAAAACTTGTTTCCATGGTCCTATATATGTCTCAAATCATTTATGTGTGAAGTATTTATCATTGGATTTAATCAAAAAAGGCTCAATTGATCAAAAGAGAGGATGAATTGATTCTGTAGAACAAAAGTCAATTGTGCAACCAAAAAGTTAACTCCTGACTTTTTAAGGTCTAAATTGTGTCTCATGAGTGAAATATGGCAAATGGTTGACATTTCTCCAAGTGGAATCACAAGAATCAAGGAAATCAAGAGATTTCTCAAGATTGCCTAATTTGAGAATTAGGGGTTTATGAGAACTTACTACTTTTGGTAAGTTTTGTGTGCATGATCAGCTGTTTTCATGGCAAGTTTTCCCTATGTTCAAGGTTTCAAATCAAATTGGCCTTAACATGAAAGTTTCTCTCCTTTCTTCAATATTTAAGGAGATACCAAGTTTGTAGCATTTGGAGCATCATATTTCAAGTTATGAACATTTGAAGGTGGATGTTTCAAGTTCATCAAATGCTTAACACTTAGATTTTTTTTCTAAGTGTTTCAAGTAAAAAATTTGCAAGCAAGTTCATGGCAGTTTTAAGGTGTGTTAGAGGCTTCTTTTCAAAATACACTTGTAGCGGTGTATTCGTCACTTTATGATTTATTGACTAAATCAAAAGCAAAGCATACAAAGATAAAGTCGCCACCGCACTTCTATTTATCCAAAGGAATGGCTAGAAAGCGAACAAAAGCCTAAGAAGTTTTACACAGAGAAAACTAATAAAAGGTTAGAGATCTGGGTAAGGGGGTAATTATGTTGTGGGAAGGTGTTAGGCACCCACAACATCCTAGGTACTCCTAGGGAACCTCTTTTCACAAATGTTGTATTATTATTTGTTTATGAAATATTTTTGTGCAAACATTGATTAAAGAGATGAGAAAAGAATATACAATTTTTATTATTGTGTTTGGATGGATGAAACCCATTGCCTACGTACCTTTTCATGAAAGATAAGGATCAAAACGCCGTAGTTCGGCTAAAAGATTTCCCAAAAGTAAGTGGATTGATTTTAAAGAAAAGCCCTAAGGTCTTTCATTATCCACGGGAGAAAACTGAACCTATACAACCACAAGTCCACCATGTGAGAACAGCTTCAACATACTAGAGGGGTTAACCCTGTTTTCAGTATGGAAGTCTTACAGTTCGATCACTAAGGATAAAAGGTGAGATTCACATCAACCACTAAGATAATTCAGATCTATGGCTAATGCATGAAAACTTGATTAAGAAGTGGACAAGGGCCACAAAAGACAATTGAGTGAGTGGAATTAACCAATTATGAGTATTCACAAAGATGGTCAAAGTTGACATTAGATTCAATTCACAATGAGTGTTATGAAAGAAGTTTGAAAATCAAAGGCATAAGGCCTAGGTTTCTAGTTTGAAAACATGTCGAAATGTTTACACAATAGTTTTCTGGTTTTTGGGTTAAGGATAAAAATAAGGTTCAAAGTTATGCACAAAAGGGTGAGGGTTAGGGAACAAAGCCACAAGAATAGGAGTTGCTTTCTCAAGATCATAGAAATGATCCAAGGAAGTTCCTTTGGAATAAGGCAACACAAAGCAGTAAGTAGATAAAACATGGTATCAGAGATAGCCAAAAATAAATGGAAATCAGATGCCAATCAATGGACTTATACTAGTCTTACAAAGCAAAGAAAACATGGATACCAGATGCCAATCAATGGACTTATGCTAGTCTCACAAAGCAAAGAAAACATGGATACCAGATGCCAATCTATGGACTTATACTAGTCTCACAAAGCAAAGAAAACATGGATACCAGATGCCAATCTATGGACTTATACTAGTCTCACAAAGCAAAGAAAACATGGATACCAGATGCCAATCTATGGACTTATACTAGTCTCACAAAGCAAAGAAAACATGGATACCAGATGCCAATCTATGGACTTATACTAGTCTCACAAAGCAAAGAAAACATGGATACCAGATGCCAATCTATGGACTTATACTAGTCTCACAAAGCAAAGAAAACATGGATACCAGATGCCAATCTATGGACTTATACTAGTCTCACAAAACAAAGAAAACAAATGCAATAAGCAAGAGGAAACAAGTTGCCAATAAATGGTCTTACACTCGACTCCAAGGAAATGGAATGCCACTCAATGGTCTTAGTTCCAACTCCTACCAGATCACAGGAAACAAATGCCAATAGCTGGACTTACAATTGACTCCTCAATGGACAAAGCAACATGTCACAAAGTATGAACAATGATCATGAAATGATATACAAATAATGCTCAAAGATGAAAACAATGCACAGAGGCACACACAAACAATTATGCACAGATGAACAAACAAGCAATCAAGCAATCAGTTATCACACACTATACACAACCAATGGGCTCAAGCAAGGTTGGGCTTTAGTCAAGGGGTCATATCGACCTTGACAAACAAGCCAAATACTGGAATGGGTAGTCAGGCTCTTAACCTCTAACATTGAGAGTTAGGGTGAGCAGATGAAATGGAGATGAGGGTTATGCCTCACAGCTCTTAACCCGGGCCTGGGTGAGCTTGAATCAATAGAAGGTGTGGGAGTTCAGAATGAGGAACTCTATTCCACAATGACTGACTCTATATACAAGATTTTTTTGGGTTTTTATTCAAAGTGCATCAACACATGGTGTGAGCAAGATGAATGACACAACTGCATAGCAGGGGATGGATTACACATCCCTTGTATCTGCCAATTGCCTCTTAAGAGGACTTAACCTGCTTGGCACAAAAATTAAACAAACAAGAACATGGCCTCTTAAGGAGGGCTTCAGACAGGTGCCTGCCAATAACAGCAGGTCTTCTAGACTACATGAAGATCAAGGAAAATACCTAAGTGGTATGCCAACCACAAGCAAAGCAAAGTAACTCAAATAATGAGTTAAGGCGACTGAAGTACCTGTAAGAAAAGCTAAAACAGTCAATATTTATGTTTAGACAAACTAAACAAACAACAACAATCAGACAACCAATTATCAGACAACAATGGTGCAAGGCATAAGGTGCAAGCAAACTAAATTGATTCACCATCCCCAAGACCTACAAAACAGCAAGGTTAATCAACCAAAATAATTTGTATCTCAAGTGATGAGATCATATCAACCAATGTGGCTAATTGCTTTGAAACCTGAAATGCACAACCCAAAATGTGAGACCAAACCCCTAAGGCAAAGCCTAGGGTCAAAAGTGAGGAAAAAATTCAAAACAGAACCTAAAACTCAACATGAATCATCTTTAACCAATCATGAAAATATCCTAAAAAGGATCACATCAAAATCATCAAGCAAGGGCATGTAGTAAGCAAGAGAAGTCAAAGGCAAATTCAAGGCATACTTTTGGACATTGAGAAACAAAATTCCAAATCAAAACAGAAATGAATCAAATAATTCAGGAAATTTTCATGAGCATACATCACATCCAATACAATCATCCTACCAAAAATCATAAACAGAGGAGCTCATTTGATATGGAAATAAATTTGCACAAGTTGAACAACCAATTGTGTGACACATATTGTCACACCATGCAAACATGTACATAAAACAGGGATGGAAAATGGGAAAAATACCAAACTAAGCCTAAAGTGTCAATCAACATGTTAAGAGTCATCATGCAAAATTTCATGGCATTTGGATCAATATCAAGCATTTCACAATGGCATGAATGAGGCAATGTCACATATGTACACATGTTCACATGATCTAACACAATTCAAAATCCAGCCAAGCACAATTCCAGAAATTAACATCATAAAATTCTAGACATTCCAAGGATCAAGTAGCAACAAACCAGGAATTAATTGGATCATTTTTCAATTTATTATGCATTTTTGAATTTTGCAAAAAAATTGAAAAGAAAATGAACATAGCATATGGAAATTGGAGGGAAAGGCATAAATGATGATTAATTTGAAAATGTGATGCACGCTGGGATCGAACCTGGTACAAATTCAAATAAAGCGCGCTGAAGAAAATAATATCCAAAAACGTCACAGCATGGAATCGAAGTGAGGTATATGGATCTAACGTGTCCTGTAGCATGTTCTTCATCAAGAACCCTAGCGCCATCCCAGATTTGAACCAGACGGACACAAAATGGACGCTAGGCAGACGCTACATCGTCTTCCTCGCGAAGACGATGATGAACAGTACGAAGCTCAAAATATTTTTTCAGATTTTTGAAATTCTTACATCATTAGAACGCTCTTTCAACAAGGAGTTCAGATCAACCATTATCTAACATCAATTCATCATGAAAAGAGAGAATCGACAAAAAACATTTTGATGTCACAAACTTTAATCACACGTATCTCACTTAATAATGCACCAAATCATGTGAAATTTAGCTCAAATTCATCAGCACTCAAAGATCTATACTAACATACACATAAAACAGCGAATTAAAAGGATTGAAAATGTGACCTCTTGAAGATCAACTTCTGGAAATGCACGATCCAAGGCTTGCAATGATCCAAATCCACTCCTGAGATGTTATCTTGAAGCTTTGTGTAGTAATTAAGGCTTGGCAAGTGCTAGATCCAGCTCAAATCTGAATTTCCATCTTCACCTTCATGAACTTCCTACACTTGATTTCCACACGAATTCAACAATCCAAAGCTTGATCTGCACCAAATCAACACCAGAGAACAAGAATGTGGAAGAATATTGCAATGTTATGTGAAGAAAATTTGAATTATGCTTGAGAGAAAATTTTGGAGGGAGAGAGAATTTGGATCTAGAAATGGTGAAATGATGAAGTTAATCTGAAATTCTGTTAGGTTTTTGTATTTATATGCTCTCTTAATCACATTGCTAATCCACACTTAAATTGGTTAATTGAAATTAGGCAAAATAACGTGTTTGGCAAAAAATGAAAATTGGAGGTGCATGGCAAAATTCTCACGTGAACAGTGCCATGTACATGGTCAAAGTCACTCAAAATCATTTCATAAACCAAAATGCAATGGTATTTTGTCCATACAATGCACCAATTTTGAATTTTTGAATTTCCCTCCAAAATAGGCATGGAATAGCAAATGATCATATGATGCAATTTCAAGCAATGTGATGAATGTTTTGAAAAGTTCATGTCATGAGAAGAAAAATGCAAGAAGAGCCACTCATTTTGGAGTTATGAATTAAAAGTTATGGTCATTTGAAATCCCATGCACACTTGGTAATGATTTGATCATATCTCCTCAACCACACATCAGATGCTCATGATCTTGGACATTTTGGAAATGGGAGAGAAAGATCTACAACTTTCATGTTAAACAAAATTTCATTTGAAGCTTCTTTGATGTTGTAAAGTTGAGTTGAAGTTGGTCCAAAACCCTTCCATTTTTGGAAACTTGTAATTATGGGTCACTTTCTATTTTTGGAAACTTTTGACTTGACCTCAAATTCTTCATTGTGAGTGTTTGAAATGTCAAATGAGACTTGTTTGAACATGAATGAAGTATTTCTAATCACTTCCCACCTCCAAATCCACAATTGACTTTGCAGTTGATTTTCTAGGTCTTCAGATGACCTGAAAAATGTCCTGATGAAATTGAGCTTCAAACACCTGGGGAATTTGCTCCAAAATGGACCTCTAGCTCATATAAGCTCAAAATAATGATCACATGATCCATATCTCAATGGAACCCTCATCTCTTGATCAAAGGATTCACTTGACTGTGCCTTGACCTGTTGACTGCTTAAGCTGCAAGTAACAAATGTTAATGACATATTTTTGTACATTCTTGGTTAGTGATTAAAAGAAAAGCAATGATACACAAATGCAAGCAATGCTTGGTGATCAAGAACCACTCTCAAAAGATCTCACCCACAGGGAAGGAAGCAAGGTGTCCAATGATCCTTGAGGCTATGCAATGATATGATATGATGCCATGAGGGATCTTAGGGACAAAATTGGGGTCTTACAGATGCCCCTATTTAAGGTCATTCTAGCCGGAGAAGTGAAGGTTAAAATCTTCATCCCGACGCGGTAGAATGGGCTTAAATAACAATAATGAGACAAATTTTGGTCCCTAAGAGACCTTATGATGCAAATGTATGAATGCGAAAGAAACAAACTCTATGGGGAATATGGGTCCACAAAGAAGAAAAGACGATCCATCGGAGTAATACACTCACCAGGAACAGAGACTCCAACAGGACTCTTATAGGGATAAGAAAAAAGAATGCGTGAGCAGGACACGACTCTGAATTAAGGGAAAAAAGAACTTGACACTGCGTGAGCAGGACATGACTTGAAACTGGAGACCTATACTGGGGAATAAAGGACTCAAACTGGGGAAAAGAGTTCCAAAGGAAGACAAATCCAATGAAAGGACTCAAGCTGACTCAAAGATGCGTGTGCTGGTAAAACGCCAACGCAGCAAAACTATCCACAAAGGATACTTCGGATCAAAATCCGGACTCAGGCTGGGGAAAGATTCACACAGAACCTCCTTGCCGGGGGGAGATTGCATATATTGGGGAGTTATGCCAATACAACAAAAGGGTGAATCACAACAGGAACTCCGCTGGGGAATGTCTAACAAAGACTCTCCAGAGGAAGCAAAAGGATGAGGTGTTACCGGTTAGTGAGTAACAAGCTCAGGAAGAATGAATATCTAAGACTTGTGTATGGGTGAGAGATATCAATCAACCAAAACATCTGAGGAAGACCTGAAAAAGGTATATCAACTCAGGAAAATCTGACTCCACAAGGTACCAAGGTCATAATAGGGAGCAGACAGGAAGGAACACCAAGGATACCGGGTTGTAGGCATATAACAGGTGACCGACCAAGGCGTGAATTGGTGTGTGTTCCAAAACACTCATCATCCTGAAGAAAGCTGGAAAAGCAGACTTGTTTATAGGATGGACATTCGATTCTGTAAAGAATGCGGATCATACTCAATTGGGGAAACAAACAAAGGATTCAACCAAAGAGTGCATGAGATATATTATCTATAGCCGTCAAAACATAGATAATATACTCGCATGGAAGATTATCCATAACCGGGTTGTAGGTTGTTAAAGGATAAAATCAACTGAAAACGTGAATTGGTTTGTGTTCCAAAACACTCATCACCCTGAAGAAAGTTGGAAAAGCAGACTTGTTTATAGGATGGACATTCGATTCCACAAGGAATAAGAATCTTACTCTGCTGGAGAAAAAATCAAAAGATTTGACCCAAAGAGTGCATGAGATATATTATCTATAGCCGTCAAAACGTAGATAATATACTCGCAAGGAAGATTATCCATAACTGGGTTGTAGGTTGTTAAAGGATAAATCAAACGAAAAGAAAGGCATCGGAATACCAAACTAGGTATGATAATGATGACCAATCAAAAGGGACAACAAACATTACCGGCAAACGGTGAATGAAAGAGGACCTGCTGAGGATAAGATTGCTTACTCGGAGCAGTTATCCACAAGGAAGGGGAAGACCAGCTGAGGATAAAATTGCTTAATCGAAGCAAATATCCAAAAGGGGAAGGGATATCAATACCGCCAACTGGGTAATGATAACCGCAAAGAGGGGATTACATCTACCGGTTAGTAGGTAGAAGACCACGGAAAAGTGACCGTCATCGGTTGGGATGAACAACAAGGTTAACTCTGCAAGGAGAGAAAATAGGGTTTACAACTACCGAGATGATGGGTAGAAGACCAAAAATTCCGCTGAGGAACAAAGCTAGAAAAATAGGATTTACAACTACCGGTTAGTAGGTAGAAAACCACAAAATCCGCCATCAACCAGAATGAACCACAAAGGTTACCTCTGCTAGGGGATAAAAGTAGGATTTATAACTACCGGTTAGTAGGTAGTAAACCACACAGATAGGACTTACGACTACCGATTTGTAGGTAGAAGGCCAAAAGTTCCACTGAGGATAAGATGAATGAGTGCCGGTTAGTGAGCAACTATTCATTTATACCACAGGAAAGCACAAGAGACAGTCAATAGGAAGCCAATTTAGGATCGATCCAAAAAGGCAGACTGAATCAAGACTCATCCTAATGAGGAAAGACCTCAAAAGGGAAAACCCATCCCATTATGTGTGTTGGGAGGGAACGGAAACAATCGTCATCCACGAGGATATAACTCAGTGGGGAAATGCGGAAGGAAAGGACAGAATTTTTCTGCTTAAGGGGCTGACTCTATATTGAGAGATTAGACACCCGACATCTGCTTGGGGAGATCTACTGGGGAGATCTATATCACCAATTAGCAGGAGACAACAAACAAAAGATATATGGCAAAAAATGCAACATGAATATCTGAATGTTAAAAGTATGCATGAATATGCATGATTTATGTTTGATGAATGCTGACAAAACAGACATTTCTAACACAAACAAGTCCAGGAACCAAACGCCCGGTACTACACCACAGGAGAGAAAGCCAGGATCATCGGAGAACAAACAAACTACCGGGATCAGAGAAACAAGGATCATCTGCAAGGATGAATCATCAGTCTCAGCTGGGAAATAGGGCTCACTGCACAGGCAAGAACTGCCACGAAAACAGAACACACAAGTAGAATCTGGCCGCACAAACAACTCTATTGGGGATACTGTCATCAACTCCATTGGGGACGAATGCACTGAGGGAGAAAAGATCATGCAAGTAGACTCTGCCACACAAGAAACTCTATTGGGATCAGAAGTAACAGGCAATCACCAAAGCTCTGCAGGGGAGGAAGGCCTCAAGAAGTTTCCGGAGGGATCGTCAGTCACAACCGGAGAAAAGAGTTCAATGCACAGGCAGAAACGCCACAACAGCAACTCATGCTAGGGATCAGAGACGCCGGGAAGCAACCAGATCTCTGATGGGGATAGATAGCATAGATGAGGTTCATCAAACTAACAACTCCAATGGGGATCTATCCGAGGAAATGACGAAGTACTGGGATGTCAACCCACCAAATACCGAATCTTCCAAAGAAAAGCACCCATGCTGGGGAGAGAATAATGCTGGAGAGGAAAGTTTAAGTCCTCAACAAACACTCTGCTCGGGAATGGCCCATAAAAATGTTCAAACAGCACTCTACTGGGGATGAAAACCACAATAGGGCTAGAACAGCACTCCACTGGGGATGAAAACCACCATGGGGCTAGTAGAGGCTAGGAGGAAGAATGTTGTACTGTCGGAGAAATGAAGCTGAACAACTTCAACCAACACTGCACTGAGCAACCTCGCTGAGGAGAAACCATGAAAGGTTCTACAGGAAAAAGATACAGTTATTCTGGAGATATGAACAAATGTCTTACCCTATTGGAAATCATACCACCCTTGGGAGAGCACTGAGAATCTCCTGAGTATCCTTCAATCATTGTGAATGTTCACTTTGTTTAAAAGTTGGTTTTTTGTGAAAAATTTGTTTATTTTGAAAACAATGATATTTTATCAATTAAAACATGCAAAACGTTTGTTGAATTGAAACAAATAAGAGTGCAAATAATTAGATAAAAGCTCAAATTGATTTGATGGAATGGTAGTCTGCAAATGGTAAGACTCCATAGATCTGTACAAATTTGAAATCGGTGATATATATTGGAAGAGGGCTACATTGAACATAATGATCATTTAGCGAGAATCTCTGACGAAAAGACAGCTGTGAAACAGAAAGTCTTGTCAGGATGCAGTTACTTGCCAAATCCCTAATTTTTGCCTAGATTTCCCCAGAGTGAGGTACTCAATCTAGCGGGATGCAAATTCATTTTTTCATGTCTCTAATTTTTGTCGGGATCGCCCTTTCGGGTTTTCCACCGAGACGCTCATTTTTGCCTAAGCCTCCCTTTCGGGTTTTCAGCTTAGCGAGCTATTCTGTTTTCCTTTTTAGGCAAAGTATTTCTTGACTGCATCTGAATTCACAGGACGAGTGAAATCCTCCCCATCCATTGTTGTAAGCATCAAAGCTCCGTCTAAAAAGGCTCTCTTGACAACATATGGACCCTCGTAGTTTGGAGTCCACTTGCCCCTGGAATCGGGCGCGAAAGATAAGACTTTCTTGAGCACAAGGTCACCTTCTCGGAACACACGAGGCTTGACCTTCTTATTGAATGCTTTCTTCATTCTCTGCTGATATAACTGACCATGGCACATGGCAGTCAATCGCTTCTCTTCGATAAAATTCAGTTGGTCGTAACGACTCTGAATCCATTCAGCATCAGTCAACTTGGCTTCCATCAAGACTCTCATTGATGGGATCTCCACCTCTACTGGGAGAACAACCTCCATACCGTAAACAAGAGAGAAAGGGGTTGCCCCTGTTGAAGTGCGGACAGATGTACGATATCCATGCAAAGCAAATGGCAGCATCTCATGCCAATCTTTGTACGTGACTGTCATCTTCTGGATAATCTTCTTGATATTCTTGTTAGCAGCTTCAATAACCCCATTCATCTTAGGTCTGTAAGGAGAGGAATTATGGTGTGCAATCTTGAACTCAGCGCACAACTCTTCCATCATTTTGTTGTTCAAGTTAGATCCATTATCAGTAATGATCTTATCAGGCACACCATAACGGCATATCAGCTGATTCTTGACAAACTTCACGACCACCTGCCTGGTCACATTAGCATACGACGCCGCTTCAACCCATTTTGTGAAGTAGTCAATTGCTACGAGAATAAACCTATGTCCGTTGGACGCTTCGGTTCAATCATGCCAATCATGTTGATTCCCCACATAGAGAAAGGCCATGGTGATGAAATCACATTCAGAAGTGTCGGAGGAATATGAATCTTATCCGCGTAAACCTGACACTTGTGGCATTTCTTCACATATTTGCAGCAGTCAGACTCCATTGTCAGCCAATAGTAGCCTGCTCTCAGCATCTTTCTAGCCATGGCATGTCCATTGGAATGAGTACCAAATGAACCTTCATGGACCTCAGTCATCAACAGGTCTGCTTCGTGTCTATCCACGCATCTGAGCAGAACCATGTCAAATTTTCTCTTATACAACACTTCACCACTGAGGTAGAAACTGCCTGACAACCTTCTCAGAGTTTTCCTATCTTTCACAGATGCCCCAGGCGGGTAGACCTGGTTCTGGAGGAAATTCTTGATATCAAAATACCAAGGCTTGTCATCTTGTACTTCTTCAACTGCAAACACGTGAGCTGGTCTATCCAAGCGCATCACGGTGATATTGGGAACTTCATTCCAATACTTGACCACAATCATTGAAGCAAGCGTAGCAAGAGCATCTGCCATCCGATTATCCTCTCGAGGAATATGATGAAAGTAAACTTCTGTAAAGAAAGTTGAAATCCTCCTCGCATAATCTCTGTACAGAATGAGATTGGGTTGATTCGTTTCCCACTCACCCTTGATTTGATTGACAACCTAGGCCGAATCACCATAAACGTCGAGCTGTTTGATCCTCAGATCGATGCATTCTTCCAATCCCATAATGCAGGCTTCGTACTGAGCCATATTATTCGTGCATTTGAAAGTTAGCCTTGCTGTAAACGGAATATGTGTGCCTTGAGGAGTAATGATTACTGCCCCAATTCCATTTCCGTACTGATTTACAGCACCATCAAACACCATCGTCCATCTGGAACCAGGTTCTGGACCTTCATCAAGTGTAGGCTCATCGCAATCTTTCATCTTCAAATACAGAATCTCCTCGTCAGGGAAGTCGTACTGAACAGACTGATGATCTTCAATCGGCTGATGGGCCAAGTGGTCAGCCAAAATACTACCTTTGATAGCTTTCTGAGCTCGATACTCAATATCATACTCAGACAACAACATCTGCCAACGGGCAATCCTCCCGGTTAAAGCAGGCTTCTCGAAGATGTACTTGATTGGATCCATTCTGGATATCAACCAAGTTGTATGATTTATCATGTACTGGCGTAAACGCTTAGCGGACCAAGCCAAAGCACAACACGTCTTCTCAAGCATAGAGTATCGAGACTCATAATCGGTGAACTTTTTACTCAGGTAGTAGATAGCAGATTCTTTCTTTCCCGATTCGTCTTGCTGACCGAGTACACAACCCATCGAGTCTTCAAGAACAGTCAGATACATGATCAGAGGTCTTCCTTCTACAGGCGGAGACAAGATCGGAGGTTCAGACAAATATTCTTTGATACTGTCGAAAGCTTTCTGGAAATCCTCGGTCCAATCATGAGGTTGATCTTTCCGGAGGAGCTTGAATATCGGCACACATGTGGCAGTCATGTGGGATATAAATCTGGAAATGTAATTCAAGCGGCCAAGAAAACCTCGGACTTGCTTCTCAGTTTTGGGCGCAGGCATCTCTTGTATTGCTTTGACCTTTGCAGGATCAACCTCAATACCTCTCTTGCTGACTACAAAACCCAATAACTTGCCAGAACGGACTCCAAATGTACATTTGTTCGGATTCAGACGAAGCTTGTACTTCCTCAAACGCTGAAAAAGCTTTAACAAATGCTCAATATGTTCAACTTCCGTTCGTGACTTAGCAATCATATCATCGACATAGACCTCTATCTCCCTGTGCATCATATCATGAAATAAGGTAGTCATAGACCGTTGATACGTGGCTCCGGCGTTCTTCAAACCGAAGGGCATCACTCGACAACAGAATGTTCCCCAAGGTGTGATGAATGTTGTTTTCTCCATATCCTCGGGTGCCATTTTGATTTGATTATATCCGGAAAATCCGTCCATAAATGAGAAGACTTTGAATTTAGTTGTATTGTCTACCAACATATCAATGCTTGGTAGAGGGAAATCATCTTTCGGACTAGCTTTATTCAAATCTCTGTAATCCACACACATTCGTACTTTTCCATCTTTTTTAGGCACAGGCACAATATTGGCCACCCATAGAGGATACGTAGAAGTCACCAGAAACCCCGCATCAATTTGCTTCTGAACTTCCTCTTTGATCTTCACTGCCATATCTGGATGAGTTCTTCTGAGCTTCTGCTTCACTGGCATACACTCAGGCTTCAAAGGCAGGAAATGTTGCACAATATCTGTATCTAGACCCGACATGTCTTCGTACGACCAAGCAAAGATATCGGAATATTCTCGTAGCAAACCGATCAACCCCTTCTTGACAGACTCTTCAAGGAGTGCCCCAATCTTCACCATTCGAACACAATCTTCAAACCCCAAGTTGACTGTTTCCAGATTCTCAAGATGCGGCTGAATGATCTTCTCTTCGTGCTCAAGAAGACGGGTAATCTCATCAGGAATCTCTTCAGCATCATCTTCCTCTGCCTCGAATACAGGGAATTCAAAATTGGGAGATGGCGTTGGATCATTATATTCAATGGGTTTAAGAATCAACCTGCATAATGATTTTGAATATAAAAAGCTTTTTAGAAATCACACAAGGCAATCATTATGCAGATGAAAAAGATTGCTTTTATTCTTGTTTTTTAGGGTTTTTTGTGATCACCAATTTCATGCAAAAAAGCAAAAAGTGAAAACAATTGGAAAAACAAATGTTTAACATGCATCAATTGAATGAAAATATCATTGTATATATGATGCCAACAATGTCATCACTTCTCCTTTTGGCATGGGAGAAGGGTTTTTAAACAAAGCAAACATATTACGCTGACTTATGAATGACCGTAGGAACATCCACAGCGACCCAATTGTGGCAGATCCCGCCAGGGATGACAAAATTGTCAGTATCCTCTGCATCCTCTTCCAGAATAGCAGCAGCTTCCTCAGCTTGATCGGTGTGGATGAAACCTCCACTCTTGAACAGCCCTTTGTCGTTGAAGACCCCTGAAGAATAGCCAATGCCAGCTCGGGACTTGTTATCTTCAAGCTCAATCATTTTTCCTAAACCAGCAACTGCACCACATTCAATGGCCAGTTTCGCATCACGATAGGAAGCAAATGAAGGAGACTTCTTCTCAATTGGCTCAACAATAGACAAAGCTTGGAAAGGCGTTCCAACTTCATCCTCAACATCAATGTATGAGAAAGAAGACAGGTGGCTAACCAGGAGAGCCTTTTCTCCCACTACCACAACCAGTTTCTTATTCTTAACGAATTTCAACTTCTGGTGTAGGGTGGATGTCACGGTGCCAGCCTCGTGAATCCATGGTCTACCAAGGAGACAGCTATAAGATGGGTGGATATCCATAACCTGAAAGGTAACTTGGAAATCACTTGGTCCAATCTTGATTGGGAGATCGACTTCACCAATCACGGTCTTACGTGACCCATCAAAAGCTGTCACAACAACACCACTCTGCCTCATGGGAGGCCCTTGATATGACAATCTAGAGAGAGTGGTCTTCGGAAATACATTTAGAGATGACCCAGTGTCCACCAACACGTTGGACATGGCGTCGTTCTTGCAATTCATAGAAATATGTAAAGCCATGTT
This sequence comes from Lathyrus oleraceus, assembly GCF_024323335.1. Classification (NCBI taxonomy): domain Eukaryota; kingdom Viridiplantae; phylum Streptophyta; class Magnoliopsida; order Fabales; family Fabaceae; genus Lathyrus; species Lathyrus oleraceus. The sequence goes on from NC_066580.1 coordinate 306,836,607, forward strand.
GTGGTCTCTTCCCTCCTCAGGGAGATCAGCGTCACAGAAACTCAAAGTGTTGTAAGCAGTGATGTTTGCAACAATACTGTCAAACTGTTCAATGGTGACGTCATGATCAACATAAGCCAGATTCAAAACTTTTTGCAGAGCCTCCCTATGGGGTTCTGAATTCAGAAGCAACGATAGCACGGAGATCTTGGATGGTGTTTGTAGAAGCTGGTCTACAACATTGTACTCACTCTTCTTGATGAGCCTCAGCATCTCATCACAATCTTCATTCATAGTGCCACTAGGGCCAACATAAGAAGTAGGAGTCTTTTATACAGAGGAGGGTTTGGCAACAGGTGCCGGATTCGGAGAATTAACCGCATTCCCAACTAGACGCTCAACAGAATCAGCAACAGCCTGAGGCTTCAGGGGTGCAGAAAACACACGACCGCTACGGGTCAACCCACTGACATCAGCTATGTTTACAACAGAAGGAGAAGGCAAGGGCACCTCTTTCCCATCTTCGACAGAGACAACATTGTATCGGAATGGAATTGCTTTGTCAGAAGAATAAGGCACTGGACCGACAGGTTTGATAATCAGGGAAGGAGAAACCTTCTGCTTGCTACCATCATAACGAATGACAACAGGCTCAGGGATCTTGAACACAGGAGAAATCACATTCACCTCTGGGTCATCTTCATCAACATTCCTGTTCTGAAGAATCTCAATGGTCCCATCATCCAGCAATTCTTGAAAATCTTTTCGCACTTGGCGACAACCCAAACGATTGATAGAGTAGATACAGCATTTGTCATGGTCGTGCTCCAGATGACTGTAATCATACAGTAGAAGATGCAACTCAACCAATGACTGTCGAATATGGCTTACATATTTGACCTTGTATTTGCCAGGGCAACCCTGGACCATGTTAACTGACTTCCCATGCTCGGGCAGTGGGTTCTTTTTAACATTAGGACCTGCGTCCTCGAAGCTCAGAATACCGCATCTCATAAGGTCTTGAACCTTAGTCTTCAACTGAAAGAAGTTCTCTACATCATGACCGGGAGCACCCGAGTGATAAACACAATGTTGATCAGGCTTATACCACCACTGCGGGTTGACCGGTATAGCTGGAGGATCTCTCAGAGTAATCAGTTTCCGCTCTATCAAAGAGGGATACAGCTCTGCGTATGATACAGGAATAGGATCGAAAGTGATCTTCTTCCTCTCATAACTCGTACTAGCTGGATTACTGTTGCGAGGTTGGTAGGCCTGCTGTTGAGGACGATGCTGCTGCTGATACTGCTGCTGTGGTTGTTGATTATTGTGCTGATATTGCTGATTGTTGTCTCTGAAGACAGGTGTTATGTGAGCCACCTGATGTTGGTTGCTGGCTGAACGTACAGGCTTCCTCCCCATAGAGGGTCTTCTGGGTTTGACATGGGATTGCACAGCATGCGCCTCCCCATCTTTCTTCATTGCAAACGCCCCATATCGCTTGCTAGAAGAGCCTTCGTCTTTGGATAGTCGTCCTTCTCGGACTCCTTTCTCCAATCGCATCCCCATGTTCACCATTTCAGTGAAATCAGAGGGAGCACTAGCGATCATCCGCTCATAGTAAAATGAACTCAAAGTCTTCAAAAAGATTTTGGTCATTTCCTTCTCTTCCAGCGGAGGAGTAATCTGAGCTGCCAGCTCTCGCCACCTCTGGGCGTACTCCTTAAATGTCTCTTTATCCTTCTGGGACATGGCTCTGAGCTGATCCCGATCGGGAGCCATATCCACGTTGTATTTATACTGATTGACGAAGGCTTCGCCAAGATCATTGAAGGAACGAATGTTTGCACTGTCCAAACTCATATACCAACACAATGCAGCACCGGACAGACTGTCTTGGAAATAATGAATAAGGAGCTGATCATTATCCGTTTGAGTAGACATTTTCCTGGCATACATAACCAGGTGGCTGAGAGGGAAGGTGTTCCCCTTGTATTTCTCAAAGTCTGGGACCTTTAACTTGACAGGTATTTTCACACCGGGAACTAAACACAACTCGGCTGCAGACTTGCCGAACAAATCCTTTCCTCGAAGGGTCTTCAATTCCTTGCGGAGTTCAAGGAATTGGTCATTCATAGCATCCATCTTTTCATGAAAATCTGGGCCCTCAGACGGCTCAGAATGATAGATGGTGTCGTCTACCCTGGGAACGGTATGCACGACAGGAGGAGGCATTGCAAGGACCGGGCTAGATGCCGGCATGGAAGCAAACATTGGTGCAGGAAGATCAGGCATATAACCAGGAGGCATCCCCCACGGGAACCCGGGCGGCATGGCTGTTGGCACAAAATGGGCACTAGCAGCTGGCCCAGTTGAAGAAACAACCTCAGAGATGACAGTCCTCTGGGGAGGAGTTGCAGGTGTTGGAGACGACTGATTCTGAGCAGCTAGGAAAGACTCCATTAAAGCGCTCAGTCTGGCGACTTCCTCTTTAAGTTCACGGTTCTCTTGCTCTAGATGATCCATCAATCTGGAAGAGTTGGCTCTGGTGTATTACCGATGAGTCAGCTTGTCTTCAAAATAAATGAAGAGCACAGAGTTAGGCCGCAGACAAGAAGACCGGAACAAACACCTGCTCGTGCAAATGATGCATGCAATGTTTGTGCATATGCTTTGTTTTTATATTTCAAGGAACTTTTAGGGTTCTATTTGCAAATTTTGAAATATTAAACATTCAATTGCATATGGAAAATATCTCATCAAATATATTCGAGACAAAGAAGTACAGCATTATCAATCATATTACAAGAGAAAAGGAAAATAAACATCCTATGGATCCCTAGAAGCTCGGGATGCCGGAAGATAAGCTGCGCGAAGCCTCTTAACCTCTCTCTCATATGCTGCTTCCATATCCGCCTTCTCTTTGGCGAGTCTGTCATACCTCATTTTCCAGAACTTGGAAGACTGAGGAAGTAAAGAAGTCCAAGCATCGTTCGGATCATCAATCACCTGATGCTCGAGGAACTCGATCAGAGCATCCTTCTCTTTAAGCTGTTGAATCAACTCTTCTCTTTCACGGATCCAGGCACATGAAAGGTCTTCGTCTCTCGACTCCTCTATGCCTTGGTTAGGGAGGGTTGAAGGTCCAGCCACAACCAAAGGTGTAGGTCTCGGATAATCATAAGGCATGAGATACTCTGATGCTCTCTTTCTTACCCAAGTCGTATACGGCTCCAAAGCTATGCAGTTCTTCGGACCCAACTCATTTCTACCCTTCTTGTGAATCTTGCGCCAAGTGCGGACCATCCTTGCTTTCAGGCCTTGGGGATCTTTACCCTCCTGAAAGAACACACCTTCTAACAGAATGTTATTAGGTTTATCCTTTAGGGGGAACCCAAGCTGACGACGTGCTAATATGGGGTTGTAGCTAATCCCACCACATGTACCAAGAAGAGGCACATTGGAGAATTCACCACAAGAATCAATGATTTGGACACCATCATATGCACGATCATACCAAGAGATATCATAATTAGTGAGAGACATGAGTCTCGTAGACCACCGTAGACATCCCTTGTTCTCCTTGAAAGCGACTGTCTGAGGTAAGTAAGAAATAAACCACTTATACAACAGAGGTAAACAGCACACAATAGTGCCACTACCCTTTGCGTTCCTCAGATGCAAAGAGAAATAAGTATCACCCAACAGAGTCGGAACGAGATTAAGAACAGAAAAGATCCTAATAGCGTTCACATCCACAAATTTGTCGATGTTGGGGAACAATACCAACCCATAGATGAGAAGCACGGATATGGCCTCAAAGTCATCCTCACTCATGGCCTTCCCATAAACGATAGCTTGAGCGATGAGGAACTCAGAAGGAAGACCTTGAATTCCACCTTTGGTAGTCATATGAGCTTTAACCAAGGATTCATCTATGTGCAACATGTCAGCTATCTCTCGAGAGGTCGGAATACTCTCCAAGCCACTGAACGGCACCTGGTCCAGAATCGGAATACCCACAAGATGAGCATACTCCTCAAGGGTAGGCAATAGCTGAAAGTTTGGAAAAGTGAAGCAGTGATACAGAGGATCATAGAACTGCGCCAAAGTACTCATCAATCCTTCGTCAACCTGAGTAGTCAACAGAGGCAGAAGCTTCCCATACCGAGCTTTGAAACCCAAGGGATCTAATACATAGGATGTCAGATTCCTTAACTCTTTCAGATCGGGCTGTCGGAAGCTGTACTTCTTCGTATGCCTTTTTTGTCTTTCCATATCTGAAAATTTTGTAAATAAACCCCTTAAGTTCCTTGAAAATTTTCTTTTTATCTGATGATATGGATGCAGATAAATGCATGAATGCATGAATGCAACAATCACACTCAAGGATCAAGCAAAGCACACCAGACAAAGGTCATGGGAAAGCTCATAGCATCCCTAATATCAATCATCCATTTTGGTGGATTATGGTTTTCACCTTATCGATACCCAAGTTCCATTGATATTAACGATATATGAACCGGCTCAAACCTCCTTAATATCAATCATCCATTTTGGTGGATTATGGTTTTCACCTTATCGACACCCAAGTTCCATTGATATTAAGGATGTCTGAACGACTCAACCATGAATCACGGGTTTGCTGAGAGTCACAAGCATGGAGTCTTGGTTAAGAACCACCCAAAGGGAGTGTACTATGGTTTAAACCTTCCGAACATGTTCTACAAGAGGTTCCCATAGTCATCATCCCATCTTTCGAATATTATCGGAGGAATGAATACTCGTATTCCAAAAATATTCTCAAGAGAGACTCTTATGAGTGTAGTATCGCGTGACAATCGCATCAAATCTGACATTTGAACGACTTCCGCACTACGTCCTAAAAATAGGCCAAGATGGGCTTGGTAAACTAAGGTCCTTGGCTTCAAAGGCACACATTGAAAGAATAATGCCTAACCACAAATAACTTGTGTGACATCATTAATCCAACATGACCTCCACCAAGTGAATGGACTCGCAAGTCAACTTGCTAAGGAATAACTCCACACAAGTCGACGAGACTATGCCATTCTCCTATCATAAGGTGCACTCGAGTTCGGGTATAGAACTCGTCTCACAGAGATCACCAAAGCAATGCAAGCAATTGATATATCAAGCAAATCAATCAATACAGTAATCCCAAATTGTACAAAAATATGTCATATAACAATAGACAAATATAATACAACAGAGTGTGAAAAGTAGGCAAACCCACCAGGAAGACAGGTCGTTTCCCCAGCAGAGTCGCCACTTTTCTGTAGCGATGTATTCGTCACTTTATGATTTATTGACTAAATCAAAAGCAAAGCATACAAAGATAGAGTCGCCACCGCACTTCTATTTATCCAAAGGAATGGCTAGAAAGCGAACAAAAGCCTAAGAAGTTTTACACAGAGAAAACTAATAAAAGGTTAGAGATCTGGGTAAGGGGGTAATTATGTTGTGGGAAGGTGTTAGGCACCCACAACATCCTAGGTACTCCTAGGGAACCTCTTTTCACAAATGTTGTATTATTATTTGTTTATGAAATATTTTTGTGCAAACATTGATTGAAGAGATGAGAAAAGAATATACAATTTTTATTATTGTGTTTGGATGGATGAAACCCATTGCCTACGTACCTTTTCATGAAAGATAAGGATCAAAACGCCGTAGTTCGGCTAAAAGATTTCCAAAAAGTAAGTGGATTGATTTTAAACAAAAGCCCTAAGGTCTTTCATTATCCACGGGAGAAAACTGAACCTATACAACCACAAGTCCACCATGTGAAAACAACTTCAACATACTAGAGGGGTTAACCCTGTTTTCAGTATGGAAGTCTTACAGTTCGATCACTAAGGATAAAAGGTGAGATTCACATCAACCACTAAGATAATTCAGATCTATGGCTAATGCATGAAAACTTGATTAAGAAGTGGACAAGGGCCATAAAAGACAATTGAGTGAGTGGAATTAACCAATTATGAGTATTCACAAAGATGGTCAAAGTTGACATTAGATTCAATTCACAATGAGTGTTATGAAAGAAGTTTGAAAATCAAAGGCATAAGGCCTAAGTTTCTAGTTTGAAAACATGTCAAAATGTTTGCACAATAGTTTTCTGGTTTTTGGGTTAAGGATAAAAATAAGGTTCAAAGTTATGCACAAAAGGGTGAGGGTTAGGGAACAAAGCCACAAGAATAGGAGTTGCTTTCTCAAGATCATAGAAATGATCCAAGGAAGTTCCTTTGGAATAAGGCAACACAAAGCAATAAGCAGATAAAACATGGTATCAGAGATAGCCAAAAATAAATGGAAACCAGATGCCAATCAATGGACTTATACTAGTCTTACAAAGCAAAGAAAACATGGATACCAGATGCCAATCAATGGACTTATGCTAGTCTCACAAAGCAAAGAAAACATGGATACCAGATGCCAATCTATGGACTTATACTAGTCTCACAAAGCAAAGAAAACATGGATACCAGATGCCAATCTATGGACTTATACTAGTCTCACAAAGCAAAGAAAACATGGATACCAGATGCCAATCTATGGACTTATACTAGTCTCACAAAGCAAAGAAAACATGGATACCAGATGCCAATCTATGGACTTATACTAGTCTCACAAAACAAAGAAAACAAATGCAATAAGCAAGAGGAAACAAGTTGCCAATAAATGGTCTTACACTCGACTCCAAGGAAATGGAATGCCACTCAATGGTCTTAGTTCCAACTCCTACCAGATCACAGGAAACAAATGCCAATAGCTGGACTTACAATTGACTCCTCAATGGACAAAGCAACATGTCACAAAGTATGAACAATGATCATGAAATGATATACAAATAATGCTCAAAGATGAAAACAATGCACAGAGGCACACACAAACAATTATGCACAGATGAACAAACAAGCAATCAAGCAATCAGTTATCACACACTATACACAACCAATGGGCTCAATCAAGGTTGGGCTTTAGTCAAGGGGTCATATCGACCTTGACAAACAAGCCAAATACTGGAATGGGTAGTCAGGCTCTTAACCTCTAACATTGAGAGTTAGGGTGAGCAGATGAAATGGAGATGAGGGTTATGCCTCACAGCTCTTAACCCGGGCCTGGGTGAGCTTGAATCAATAGAAGATGTGGGAGTTCAGAATGAGGAACTCTATTCCACAATGACTGACTCTATATACAAGATTTTTTTGGGTTTTTATTCAAAGTGCATCAACACATGGTGTGAGCAAGATGAATGACACAACTGCATAGCAGGGGATGGATTACACATCCCTTGTATCTGCCAATTGCCTCTTAAGAGGACTTAACCTGCTTGGCAAAAAAATTAAACAAACAAGAACATGGCCTCTTAAGGAGGGCTTCAGACAGGTGCCTGCCAATAACAGCAGGTCTTCCAGACTACATGAAGATCAAGGAAAATACCTAAGTGGTATGCCAACCACAAGCAAAGAAAAGCAACTCAAATAATGAGTTAAGGCGGCTAAAGTACCTGTAAGAAAAGCTAAAACAGTCAATATTTATGTTTAGACAAACTAAACAAACAACAACAGTCAGACAACCAATTATCAGACAACAATGGTGCAAGGCATAAGGTGCAAGCAAACTAAATTGATTCACCATCCCCAAGACCTACAAAACAGCAAGGTTAATCAACCAAAATAATTTGTATCTCAAGTGATGAGATCATATCAACCAATGTGGCTAATTGCTTTGAAACCTGAAATGCACAACCCAAAATGTGAGACCAAACCCCTAAGGCAAAGCCTAGGGTCAAAAGTGAGGAAAAAATTCAAAACAGAACCTAAAACTCAACATGAATCATCTTTAACCAATCATGAACATATCCTAAAAAGGATCACATCAAAATCATCAAGCAAGGGCATGTAATAAGCAAGAGAAGTCAAAGGCAAATTCAAGGCATACTTTTGGACATTGAGAAACAAAATTCCAAATCAAAACAGAAATGACTCAAATAATTCTGGAAATTTTCATGAGCATACATCACATCCAATACAATCATCCTACCAAAAATCATAAACAGAGGAGCTCATTTGATATGGAAATAAAATTGCACAAGTTGAACAACCAATTGTGTGACACATATTGTCACACCTTGCAAACATGTACATAAAACAGGGATGGAAAATGGGAAAAATACCAAACCAAGCCTAAAGTGTCAATCAACATGTTAAGAGTCATCATGCAAAATTTCATGGCATTTGGATCAATATCAAGCATTTCACAATGGCATGAATGAGGCAATGTCACATATGTACACATGTTCACATGATCTAACACAATTCAAAATCCAGCCAAGCACAATTCCAGAAATTAACATCATAAAATTCTAGACATTCCAAGGATCAAGTAGCAACAAACCAGGAATTAATTGGATCATTTTTCAATTTATTATGCATTTTTGAAGTTGGCAAAAAAATTGAAATGAAAATGAACATAACATATGGAAATTGGAGGGAAAGGCATAAATGGTGATTAATTTGAAAATGTGATGCACGCTGGGATCGAACCTGGTACAAATTCAAATAAAGCGCGCTGAAGAAAATAATATCCAAAAACGTCACAGCATGGAATCGAAGTGAGGTATATGGATCAAACGTGTCCTGTAGCATGTTCTTCATCAAGAACCCTAGCGCCATCCCAGATTTGAACCAAACGGACACAAAATGGACGCTAGGCGGACGCTACATCGTCTTCCTCGCGAAGACGATGATGAACAGTACGAAGCTCAAAATATTTTTTCAGATTTTTGAAATTCTTACATCATTAGAACGCTCTTTCAACAAGGAGTTCAGATCAACCATTATCTAACATCAATTCATCATGAACAGAGAGAATCGACGGAAAACATTTTGATGTCACAAACTTTAATCACACGTATCTCACTCAATAATGCACCAAATCATGTGAAATTTAGCTCAGATTCATCAGCACTCAAAGATCTATACTAACATACACATAAAACAGCGAATTAAAAGGATCGAAAATGTGACCTCTTGAAGATCAACTTCTGGAAATGCATGATTCAAGGCTTGCAATGATCCAAATCCACTCCTGAGATGTTATCTTGAAGCTTTGTGTAGTAATTAAGGCTTGGCAAGTGCTAGATCCAGCTCAAATCTGAATTTCCATCTTCACCTTCATGAACTTGCTACACTTGATTTCCACACGAATTCAACAATCCAAAGCTTGATCTGCACCAAATCAACACCAGAGAACAAGAATGTGGAAGAATATTGCAATGTTATGTGAAGAAAATTTGAATTATGCTTGAGAGAAAATTTTGGAGGGAGAGAGAATTTGGATCTAGAAATAGTGAAATGATGAAGTTAATCTGAAATTCTGTTAGGTTTTTGTATTTATATGCTCTCTTAATCACATTGATAATCCACACTTAAATTGGTTAATTGAAATTAGGCAAAATAAGGTGTTTGGCAAAAAATGAAAATTGGAGGTGCATGGCAAAATTCTCACGTGAACAGTGCCATGTACATGGTTAAAGTCACTCAAAATCATTTCATAAACCAAAATGCAATGGTATTTTGTCCATACAATGCACCAATTTTGAAATTTTGAATTTCCCTCCAAAATAGGCATGGAATAGCAAATGATCATATGATGCAATTTCAAGCAATGTGATGAATGTTTTGAAAAGTTCATGTCATGAGAAGAAAAATTCAAGAAGAGCCACTCATTTTGGAGTTATGAATCAAAAGTTATGGTCATTTGAAATCCCATGCACACTTGGCAATGATTTGATCATATCTCCTCAACCACACATCAGATGCTCATGATCTTGGACATTTTGGAAATAGGAGAGAAAGATATACAACTTTAATGTTCAACAAAATTTCATTTGAAGCTTATTTGATGTTGGAAAGTTGAGTTGAAGTTGGTCCAAAACCCTTCCATTTTTGGAAACTTGTAATTATGGGTCACTTTCTATTTTTGGAAACTTTTGACTTGACCTCAAATTCTTCAATGTGAGTGTTTGAAATGTCAAATGAGACTTGTTTGAACATGAATGAAGTATTTCTAATCACTTCCCACCTCCAAATCCACAGTTGACTTTGCAGTTGATTTTCTGGGTCTTCAGATGACCTGAAAAATGTTCTGATGAAATTGAGCTTCAAACACCTGGGGAATTTGCTCCAAAATGGACCTCTAGCTCATATAAGCTCAAAATAATGATCACATGATCCATATCTCAATGGAACCCTTATCTCTTGATCAAAGGATTCACTTGACTGTGCCTTGACCTGTTGACTGCTTAAGCTGCAAGTAACAAATGTTAATGACATATTTTTGTACATTCTTGGTTAGTGATTAAAAGAAAAGCAATGATACACAAATGCAAGCAATGCTTGGTGATCAAGAACCACTCTCAAAAGATCCCACCCACAGGGAAGGAAGCAAGGTGTCCAATGATCCTTGAGGCTATGCAATGATATGATATGATGCCATGAGGGATCTTAGGGACAAAATTGGGGTCTTACAACACTCAACATGGGAGATGTTCTTAGATCTTTCCTCTTTTTATTTATACCATGTTTGTGAAGTTTGGATGAACATGCATCAAGATATAGTCGTGCAAAGATGACTGCATGGGCATGCATTGACCTTGAGATGAAGGCATGCATCAACCAAACCCTACACAACTTGCTCCAAAAGGCCAAAAAAATTCCATCACCATCACACGCACCTTTATTTTCTTTCCCTAAAAAGCCCAAACAAGAAGCATTTCATGCATGCCCTTATTTCCATGCATTTGGCCAAAGAGAAGAAAGTAGAAAGTGTGTAAACTGGCTGACTTCACTCTCTCTCACGTGCTAGCTTGCTCATGCTCTCTCCACTCCGTTTTTCTTGTCCAAAATGCACCAAAACACCCCTTGAATCAGCATGAAATGTACCAACTTACCTCACTCTCATTTTCACTCAATTTTCCAAACTTTCCCCTTGATAGATTTTTAATCTTGGCCAACACTTCACCTAACTCTACACACTCTATATAACATTGTATTGCCCTCATTTCATAGAGACGCCCGTGAAGAGAGATAAATAAGATATGATCATTCCAAGCATTCAAGCATATTTATCCTTCGAAGCTCTCTTCTCCTCATTTCTCTTTATTCATTCATCTTATTTGAAGACCCTAGAACATTTTTGGTGGGATTTCTGAAGCTGTAAGCAAGCACAAGAGGCAGTGGACCTTCTCCACTAGGTAAGCTTCTCTTCTATTCATCTCCTTCATTCTAGATCTGAAAATATCATGAGTAGGTCATATACATTGCATCTGGTAGGCTTAAGATGGTGGTGTTGCTTGCTTACTTGAATCCTTGATGATTGAAGTTGCTAAATTTTTGAAAATAGTTGTGATTGCTTGACTTTCGTGCTAATTTTATCCATGTTTAATCCATCATTTTGAGATTTGTTTGGCATGGTTGTGTTCTACTCTATGAGATCTACATTTTTGCTTTTTATCATGCTTGATTTCATGGATTGTGGAAGGAGTTATGCAAGCTTGAAGTTGCTGTGTGGAAATGAATGAAACTAGGGTTTTAGGTCGTGCATGAATTTGGTGTGAGGTTTAAGATGATAGTGTGTCCTTTTCTGATTGGTTGGGCTTGATTTTTGTCTTTTTGTAACCTAAGTAGGGTGTAATCAGTTGATGTCATGTTCACATGTTTTTTTGTTCATTTTAATATTTATTTCAATGTCACTTTAATAAAATCAGATTTTAATTAGAATTAGATCATAATTCTGGCGCGCTTACTTTTCCCACCCCCAGCTTTTGGGCCCATTTGCGTGTTTAAGTATTCTTCAGTTCATGTTCACTTTGTTGATGCACCCCTTTTGCCACTTGAGTCCATTTTATTTCTTTTTGTTTTTCTTTTCTTTTCAGATTTTATTTTAATACTTCCAATACTCCAAAAATTCCCCAAAAGTTCACGAATATATTTTAGGATATTATTTAATTTCCTATATTTTTTATTTTATTTTTCTAATTGTTTTGGTATTTTATTTTCATTTTACCATGACATGTGTTTTGTTTGATCTAGTTTGTGAATTAGGGTTTTGATTTTTGATGTTTCTCTTTGAGTTTTAATCCCAAGTCTTACACAAACTTAGGCACATGTATATAAGACCTTTTAGTGTTAATTTGATGACTTGATCATTTATTTTGGTTCATGTTTGAATTTATTTTTGATGCATAACTTGTATGATCAATAGTGGTTTGTGGTGCTTAATGTTTGATACCATTTTGAACTTGTTCTTGAGCCAATCTTTTGGGAATTTTTATACACATATATTCTTAGGATTTGAGTGTGTTTTTGAGATCCTTTGGTATTAAATTTATGCATGTCTATTGTGTTTTAACGAGCCTCGATTGCATGCTTACTTATTAAGGTACTTGTGAACAATTGTTGATTGTTTGAGTTGCTTCTTGACCTCTCTCTTAGGAACATTTTAGGACACTTGTAAGTGGTTGAATTCATGATGCTTTGATAGTTTTCCACCAATTTTTGGAGCCTCCTAAATATTTCTCTTGTGTGGTATAATGCATGCCTAACTGATTGACTTTTGCCTACATTGATTGTTTGTTTAGAGGATGCACTTGTGCAACCATTTAGGGTTTATTTTTACCTCTTGTTCTTGATCGGGATACCATGAGGGATATCCCTTTTACTCTATTTTATAGGTCATTCCATGTCCTTCTGATTATGTTTACAATTGAGTGCCACCCCAAATGTTTGTTTGTCATCTTTTGATTTTTCCTTAAGTATATCTTGTGCTATTAATTCTTAATGCTTGGGTGATATATATGATTTATGTAGCATGCGATTTTTTTATTACTTTTGGGTTTTTGATACCTCATTTCCATGTTCCATTCTCATTTTTGTTTAACATGATGCTATGTTCCATTTAGAGGCATGTTTAGGGTTCACTATGTTCATCATTTGTTCCCATATTTGAGTATGGTTTTCTATGATACCTTTGTGATGATTATAGGTATTTCATGTGTGAATATTCCATGTCTAAGCTACTAACTTCTCTTGTTGACTTGGATGAATAATTGTTTACTTTGATGCTTATGATCATGAACTCAATTATTGTTTGAATATTTGTATACCATAGAGACATGTTTAAGTTGAATATCTTGTTCATATTTATCTCTTTTTGTTCACCATGTCCCCACTCTTTTGTATTTTCTTGTTAGCACCTAGATTAGAGGACTAGTTTCCAATTAGAGTTGTTTGTGATCCTACATTTGTGCAAATTTGTGACATCTTTTTCCCAAGCATGATTGATTGATGATGATAAGTTTATTGTGCCTTAGTTGTTGACTTGTATGTCTTCTCATATTTTTCACTTCAATTCACCTTCATATGCCTTGCTAAGTTAAACACTCAAAACTTATAGCCTTGTATGCTAGCTTGCTTAAGTGCTTACTTTCCATTGGGCCTTTTAATGCCAAAACCTCTTGTGCATGACCCTTAGGGTTTTGTTTAATATGTATAAATGTTTACTTTGATGATAACTTTCTTCCCCATGAAAGTTTAATGACATGCTCCTTGCTTGAGTTCTATTTACAATTTGCTTAAGCCTTGTCTCCCATTACCATGACTAGTTAAATTTTGTTGTGTAGCATGAAATGTTTGTGATAAGTTGATATATCTTAAAGCATGTTATACTTAGGTGTTTACCTCTTGTCTTTTATTTGCTTGGTTGCTTTGGCATTATTTGAAGCAGTGACTTCTAATTGCTTGTTTGCTCTCCTATTTGCCTAGTTAGGTGATTTTCTATTCTTCTTGACCTATGTTGCCTTGTTTAAGGTAGGAATGGATTAATAAAATTTTAGGACCAGTAGCTTCAAGTTGTGTTATTGTGTTCTTATAACATGTTTATTTGGTTGCTTAACTTGTGTTTGTGTGTTTTGCTTCCTTACTTGTTCAAGTAGGATAGTTCTCAGGTTAGGATATGTTCATCTCTTGTATGCCTTAACTCTTTCCTTCTATGGTTTGATGTGTGATTCTTCAATTATCATCCTTCCTTCTACCTTGTTGCTTGCTTATGGTTCACCTAATGACATGTTCTTTCATCTTTGATGCTTGCTTATTTAAGTAGGTGTGCTTTAGGTATCTTGTTTAAGTGCATGTGTATGAGTAAGTGTTTACTTCTTATTTGATGAGTGATTAATTAATTTCCACCTCTTTTTTTGCCTTGATGACATGAATGCTACTTGTTTAAGTTCTCTTTGTGTTATTTTTGGTCATGGTTTGTTACTTGCATATGTGTTTACCTAATTGCATGTTCCTTCTTCTTTGATACTTGCTTGGTTAGATTTGCTTTATTAGTCTTTTTCTCTTTTGCATCCATTCTAAAACTAAAACCTTTTCTTAATTAAAATTCAAAAACACTCTAACATTATTGGAACTATTTCATAATTAAGAGAGAAGTATACAGATACCCCCACCTTCTGAGGGATCATCTAATGTATTCTTTCAAGAAAAATACTCAACCAATCAAAACTCCTTTTGCCAGTTGGCTTTTCTTATGAAAAATTTCAATGAGGGTTATTACCCGTAAAAAATACCAACAAACCAAATTTTTTGAGAAGAACTACGGTGCTTTGATTCTTTTGGGATACATAGGCATTAGGTTGCAAAGCCTAAGCGAGCGCAATAATAAAAGTCTTTTCTTTTTCCCGTTAATAATTCATTCTCATGCATTCCCTTCACAACCTAGATTTATACTTGACACACCCTTTGATTAGAACAACAAGAGTAGATCTTATAGAGTACTAGAGACATGAGGGGTGCTAATACATTCCCCTTGCGTAATCGACTCCCTTACCCATCTCTTGGTCACAAGACCATTAGATTCATCCCTTCGTAGGTTTACTCAGTGTTTCCTTTCCCTATCTTGGGACAAATAACATTGGTGGCGGCTCTATTTTGTGTACGCGTTTCTTCGAGGTGCGACAGCTGACGACTCTGTTGGGGACTCATAAGAAAGTCAGTCCTATATCTTGTTTGTTTGCTCTTCATTAGGTGTTCGTTTGTATATTTCTTTGCGGCTATTACTCTTTTTATGTGTTTGCATGCATTTGCATCTGGATTATTGGTTTCATTATTCTGCATTGTTGATGTGTTGTTGTTTCTTTGCTGGGTGGGTGTTACATTGAGGTAAAATACCCACTACCCAGGCCAGTGTACACATAGGATTAAAGTGGATACTCATGTAAACTCTCGTGGCCCCTGACACGTATGAGGAGGCATGAGATACCACACCCATATGAGGTTTTTTTGAGAATGCCTTTGTCCCTCACCCTTCGTGCATAAGACAAGGTGTTGTTCATAGAGGACTCCGACTCTGGTTTCCATTAGGAACCTCTGTTCTGTCCAAGACTAGAACCTACCTGTGAGTTGGGGTGGGGTTTATAGGAAAACAAGCTCTCATCATACCTGGTTTTCTCAAAATCGGAAATGACGGCGAACCCTTGATCCTATTACATTCAACCCGATTCTCTTGTCAGCACAACAGTTGCTCAGATTTTATGGAAACCTTAATCCCATTGCATTCATAAGAATTTGTTGACCTCATTTTGACATTCATGTTCTTTTATTTCCAGGTTTTCTAGTCTTTGAGTCTTATTGTTAAGTTATCTTTGAAGATGGACACTGTTCAGAAGGTCAACTACAGATACAACATCATCTACAAGTTCCCAAGCCCAGTTCTAGATGATCTTCTCAAGCTAGATAAAAGGTCTCCCCCTGACAATCTTGATATCTTCAGAAAGGATTATGGAAGGATTTTGGGTCTACACACATTCTCCATTTTCCTGATTTTTTCTTCACCATAACTATGTTAGCTAACCAATTCGGGTATTTGATCTCCTTAATAAAGCCTGCCTTTATAAGCTTTTCGACTTCATCTTCTACATCTCTTCTCTTTTATTCGCCTTCCTTCCACTTTCTTTGTGCTATTGGTTTGATGGTTGGATCCATTTCTAGATGGTGACAAACTATATTGGGATCAATATCGCGCATATCAGATGGCTTCCACGCGAACAAATTCATGTTCCTCCTTAATATTCTAATGATCTCGTCTTCTTTCTTAGGGGATAGACTAGAGTCGTTCTGAGTTATTTGTGATGATTAAGAACCAATATGTACTGTCTTTACATCCTCTATAGGTGTAAGACTATCCTCTATTGGATCCTCCCTTGGGTCGATGTCAACTAGGTTCACTTTTACCTGATCGTCGTTGACTAACTCATTGACATGACTTCTCTTATTAAGCTTTAGAATATCCTTATAACATTTCCTTGCTATCCCTTCATCACCTTTTATTATTCCTACTTGTCCATCTTTTAGAGGGTATTTCAGTGTGAGGTACAAAGTGGACACCATTGCTTCCAGAGCATTGAATGAGGGTCTTCCTATAATAACATTGTAGGAAGAGGCAGCGTTGATAATTAAGTACCTCACCATAACACTTTTTGTGTTTTCTCCATTACCAAAAGTAGTCATCATGGGCAAGTGTCCCAGTACCTTCCCCAGTTCCCCTGAGAATCCAACTAATGAACCTTTATAGGGAAACAACTCGGTGATATCAAAGTTCATTCACTTGAATGCCTCCCAGTACAAAATATCTTCCAAACTTCCAGGGTCGATTAGATTATGTTTCATGTTCCAGTTTCGAATTTGCACTTTGATCACCATCAGGTCATCTTCGTGGGGCAGCACTCCTTCGGTGTCCATTTTTTAGAAGGTGGTTGTGGCCTGATTGTCTTTCTCTTCCGAAGGAGACTCCTTCCTAACGTGCATCTATTTTTCTAGCCGAACTGGTTTCTCCTCCTCCTATAAATCCTCTAGAAAGGGTGTTTCATGTGTGACGAGTCATGTGTACTTCATCTATGTTATTCCCCTTTTTCTGCATAAGGTTGTCTGAGCTGACGTCTTCTCGGTTAAGACTCCTTTTTCCTGATTTCCCTCTGATGTCCTTAAAATAGGACAACAACTTACCTCTTTTATTTAAGGCCTCAATTTATTTTTGTAGTTGATGACGATTTTCTATATGGTGTCCTCGGATCCAGAGGTATGCGCACCACACATTGCCATCTTTCCCCATCATATCATATACCCATTTTGGTCGTCCGGGTATGGAAAGTAACATGAGGTGATAAACTTCTTTTAGGGTATCTTCACGCCTAACATTTAATGGTGTATACTCCTTCTATTTTTCAAATAGTCACCGGGATGATCTTGCTATTGGTCGGCCTCTGGGTCCCAGCTTAAAGTATTCTTTCTTATGCCCATCTCCTTCTTCCATGATCCACACTTTCTCTTTTGCATCTCAGGATCTTTTTTCCATGTTAATTTCCTCTCCTTTGATGTAACACTCTGCTCGGGTGATAACCTCATCCATGTTGGATGCCGACTTCTGGGCTAAAGATTCATTGAACTACCCGACTTTGAGGTCATGTTGAAATGCTCCAACGAACATTTCCTGATTTGGATGATATACCTTAGTTATTTCTCCATTTAATCTCACCATATATTCCCATAGATATTCCGCGTGCTCTTGTCGAACGTTAAATAGACTGGTAGTCGACACTTTCCTATGCTTACTTGCCGAAAAGTGTTGTACCATCTTCTTGGTTAAGTCCCGGTAACTGATGACTGAGAACTAGGATATACTCATATACCTTCTCCAAGCTCTATCTTTAAAGGTACCGTCCATGAGATTATACTTGAGTGAGTCATAAGCCCCTACTATTCCCATTTGGTTATTAATGTCAATAATATGCTCATGTGGATCAATTTTACCATTGAAATACACTGGCGATAGTGGCTTGAAGTTCTCCAGAACTTGATCATCCCATATAGCTTCGGATAAAGGCTAAGATTTCCAGAGGATCCTCCTTTGTACCCCCTTTCTGAAGACTTTGTGTTTGCAAAACTTAGACACTACCTTGCAAGGCTTCATTTTGCTAATAAAATGCTACCACCATCGCGAGCAATTGAGCCATATCTGGTGGCAGGGATGCATCGCTTTGACTGGGAGATGATCCCCACATTGTCCAGATGAAGTATTAATGTTTTTGATGATATTTTTTTGCGGCCCGGGCAAGTTTTACCAAGGCCCTATAGTGGGCGCCAAGTGTTCTTGCTAAAAAATACTAAAAGGTTGACTTCCTTGTTTTCAGTCAATGAGAGCCTAAAATGAATGGTTGGAGTGTCTGTTAAGTGTGTTTGTCTCATTTTTTTTCCTATCTTGTAGGTGTTTAATTGGCTGCATTGTATGGTAAAACACTAGCTGGATTCTAATGTCTTGACTGATGTCATGACATGCTGTGGAGGTGTTTGTGTGACTGCATTGTAGGTTAGAATATCTAGTTGTACTATGATGTCTTGACTGATGTCATGACATACTTGAGTAGTTTACTGCAGGATTAGCTAATACAGGATGTATTGAATATCAAACTGGATGTTATGACACTCATCCCTGTCAGCAGATACTGAGGAATAGAACAGTTGGTGTTTTGTTAGAACTCAGTATTTATTTTCAGTCTGGTTATCAAGGAAATACCAGACCTGGCATAAGGCCTACTGTCTGAATGTCAAACTGGATGTTATGACATTCATCATTGACAGCATATACTGAACAATAGACAGAGTGGTATTCTGCTACACTTCAGTATGTTTCTCAGTCTGTTCTTCAAGAGGATAACAAAACTGACTTAAGGCTAAATGTGTAAATGTCAAATTGGATGCCTTGACATTTATTAATGTAAGTTGTTACTGTAGAATGGACAGATTGGTCCTGTACAGTTCAGCAAATTTGTACAGTCTGTTTTCAGGAAAAACAAACTTAGCATATGGTCCTTGATGTCAAGCTGAATGTTGTGACATTCATTCCTGACAGCATATGCTAGATTGTAGGTTGTTTAGTTTTTCTGTTTCAGCATTTTTTCTCAGGCTATTCTTCAGGGATTCAACAGCTGAGATAAAATCCAGGAAACCAACAACCAAGCTACATTTAATGAACCTAACAAATAGCCTATTTGTTAGTAACCTAGATGTGGAATTTAGGGGAACTCGCGTGACCTTAAATTCAGGAGAATACAAGTACAAGGCCTAAGTGCTGCAATATAAAAGGAAGTCATTCCTTCATTCCGAACTGGGGATTTTTTTGAGGCGTGAAGATTTAGTGTGCCCATCATACTTCACTGTTGTATTTTTGTGAGTCTTGTATTAGACATATCTTGTAAGCCAAGCTATTATCACGTAGATGATTGCATTGGTATAGGGTGTTCATTGAGTTGTAAGTGTTGTGTCACTCTAAGCTTTTAAGCGTGAGTGTTGTGCATCTTGATTAAAGCTGTTAAGCACAATCAAGAGTTGTTTGAAGTGTGACTTCAAAAATTGTCTTTATATTGATTAAAGGTAGTAATCACTGAGGTGATTGAGGGGGAGTGAGTAGGAACTCTGATCTTCGTGTAAGATTGAAATTGCATTGGGTAGGTATTAAGTGATAGGGTTAAACAGTTGGTTTAAGGTCTGAATTAATACTACTAATAGTGGATTTCCTCCCTGGCTTGGTAGCCCCCAGACGTAGGTCATGTTGGACCGAACTGGGTAAACAATTACTCGTGTTATTTACTGCACTTACATTTTTCTACATAATCCTTGTCTGCGCAGAATTGGATGTCATAACAACCCGTGTGACATCGAAAGTCTGTTGACTAGAATTTCAATTGGCATCAGAGCAGGCACCCCGCCTGTTAAGTTCTGGGTGAGATCTAGGGAAGTTACTTTCTAGTACCATGGACAAGGATGTAGGACACTCAAATAGACCACCCATGTTGGATGGTTCTAACTATGATGACTGGAAGCCTCGTATGATAGCCTTCTTAAGGTCTCTAGATAGCAAAGTCTGGAAAGCTGTCAACAAAGGATGGGAACATCCAACGAAGACAGGTGAGGATGGAGTCAGTGTGCAGATCTCTGAAGAAGAATGCGACAAGGAGCAAGAGGCATTAGCCCTTGGAAATTCTAAGGCCTTGAATGCATTGTTCAATGGAATAAGTAAGAACATCTTCAGACTAGTGCACCACTGTGAGCTGGCCAAGGATGTGTGGGATACCCTCAAGGTAACTCATGAAGGCACCTCCAAAGTGAATATGTCCAAACTTCAGATGTTGACCACCAAGTTTGAAAATCTGAGGATGAAAGAGGATGAGACTATTCATGACTTTCACATGAATGTTCTTGAGATTGCAAACACCTCTGGTGGCTTAGGGGAGAAAATGGCTAAAGAGAAACTTGTAAGAAAGATTCTCAGGTCATTACCTAAGAGATTTGCCATGAAGGTCACTGCAATAGAAGAGGCTCAAGATATCTGCAACATGAAGGTGGATGAGCTCATTGGTTCTCTCCAAACCTTTGAAATGGGGCTGTGCGAGAATGTTGAAAAGAAGAGCAAAAGCGTAGCTTTTGTATCAAATTCTGAAGAGGAGTCAGAAGCAGGATATACTGGAGGTGATGAAGGCATATCAGAAGCCATAGCCATGCTTGGGAGACAGTTCAACAAGTTCGTGAAGAAGATTGATCAAAGAGGTAGACCAAATGTCAAGAACATACCGTCTGACATAAGGAAAAAATCAACTTCTGAAGAAAAGTTCAACCAAGGCAAGGGAATCCAGTGTCATGGATGTGAGGGTTATGGACACATTCGAGCTGAATACCCTACCTACCTCAAGATGCAAAAGAAGGGGCTAGCTGTCACATGGTCTGAGGGAGATTCTGAGAGTGAATCTGAAGGAGAATCTGCTAAACATGTCACTGCACTAACTAGTGTTTGTGTCACTGATGATGATTCAAGTGCAGATGATCTGACCCTTGATGAACTTGCTACATCATATAAGGAGCTATGTGTCACCAGTGCAGAAGTCCGTGTACAAGGTGAAAAGCAGAAGAAGCGCATCAAGGAGCTGGAAGCTGATAATAAAAAGTAGCTGAAAGTCATAGATGGTCTGAATGGTGAGATATCTGTGCTGACATCTAAGCTAGAGCAGATGACTAAATCCATCAGAATGTTGAATAAAGGAACTGACACCTTGGAAGAGATCCTAAAGGTGGGACATAAGTCTGGAACCATGACTGGCTTAGGCTTTGTGAAAAAATCCTCAGCTGAACTCAAATGCTCAAAGGCTAAAGTTCAGAAATTCAAGCTAAGGTCACACCCAATGTCTCAACATCAGGGAACCAGGAAGAGTAATCATCAGAAGAGGAAATTCCAGCAATGGAGATGTCACCACTGTGGTAGGCTTGGCCACATAAAAGCCTTCTGCTACAGGCTTCATGGTTACCCTAACCAAGCCCTTCATGACAGACCTAAGCATAAGACTTATAGGCACAATGTCCCCATCAAGAAGTGACAATGGTATGCTAGGTTAGCTCACACAGCTCTAAGGGCTTCTACCAGAGAAGACTGGTACTTTGACAATGGCTGCTCAAGACATATGACTGGTATGGAGAATCTATTGGTGGATATACAACCTCACACTACCAGCTATGTGACCTTTGGTGATGGTGCTAAAGGAAAAATAAAAGGTGTGGGTAAGCTGGACTGCCCTGGAGTTCCAGAACTGAATAATGTGTTGTTAGTAAGAGGATTAACTGCAAACCTCATCAGCATAAGCCAGCTATGTGATCAAGGGTTCTATGTTCAGTTTACTAAGGAGCTATGTATTGTGACAAATGGAGACAATCAGGAAGTTATGAGAGGATCCAGATCCAAAGATAATTGTTATCTGTGGGAACCTAAAGTCTCAAACTTCTCCACAATCTGCTCCTCAGCCAAGGAAGAACAGGAGGTGAAGCTATGGCATAGACGCCTTGGACATCTCCACTTACGGGGAATGAAGAAGATCATATCCAAGGAAGCAGTCAGAGGAATTCCAAAGCTGCTTATTGATGAAGGAAGAGTCTGTGGAGAATGCCAGGTGGGCAAGCAAACCAAGATGTCACATCCGAAGCTGGGACATCCTACAACTTCCAGAGTTCTGGAATTGTTGCACATGGACTTAATGGGGCCTATGCAGGTTGAAAGTCTGGGTGGAAAGAGATATGCATACGTGGTGGTTGATGACCATTCCAGATACACGTGGATAAGCTTCATCAGAGAGAAGTCAGATACATTTGATGTATTCAAAGACCTGTGCATCAGACTTCAACGGGAAAAGGACAGTTGTGTTGTCCGAATTAGGAGTGATCATGGTACGGAGTTCAAAAATTCCAAGTTTGATGAGTTCTGCTCGTCTGAAGGAATAAGTCATGAGTTCTCGTCTCCTATAACTCCTCAGCAGAATGGGATAGTTGAACGGAAAAATAGAACTATTCAAGAATCTTCCAGAGCTATGATCCATGCAAAGAAGCTCCATATGCACTTTTGGGCTGAAGCTATGAATACCGCTTGCTACGTTCACAATAGAGTCACCTTGAGAAAAGGAACCTCCTCCACTCTGTATGAAATATGGAAAGGTAGAAAACCCACTGTGAAGTACTTTCATATCTTTGGAAGTAAATGCTACATTCTCACAGATCGTGAACAGAGAAGGAAAATGGACCCCAAAAGTGAGGAGGGTATATTTCTGGGATACTCAACTAACAGCAGACCGTACAAAGTGTTCAACCACAGGACCAATGTCCTGATGGAATCCATAAATGTTATTGTGGATGATAAAGAGGAAGGAACCGATGTCATAGAGGATGTTGGAACATTCCTTGATACTTCAACAGACACTCCAGTCAAGTCTGAAGAAGTACAGGAATCTCCTCCTGAATGTGAGGTAGATGCACCCACCAAAATGCCATCTATCAGAATTCAGAAAGACCACCCTAAGGATCTTATCATAGGGGATCCCAATAGTGGTGTGACTACCAGGTCAAGGGGAATTAGCTCAAATTCCTGTTTTGTATCCAAGGTTGAACCAAAGAATGTGAAAGAAGCCATGACTGACGAATATTGGATCAATGCCATGCAAGATGAACTTGAGCAGTTTAAAAGGAATGAAGTATGGGAGCTAGTTCCACGACCTGAAGGGACCAACGTCATTGGTACCAAGTGGATCTATAAAAACAAGTCTGATGAGAAAGGAGTAATTACTAGGAATAAAGCAAGACTAGTAGCTCAAGGATATACTCAAGTTGAAGGGGTTGATTTTGATGAGACGTTTGCACTCGTTGCTAGGCTTGAGTCCATCAGATTGCTGTTAGGTGTATGTTGAAATGTATATTTCGTGTCAGGTTTTTGTTATCGTATCCACAGAGATTGTAAGATATCACTGCCGTTCGATGGTTGTTTTAATCTTAACTTAATGTAACAATAGGGTTTCGGTGTTAATCAAGTTATCTTGCATACAAAGTAATTAATTGCGGTAAAAGTTATGTTTTGATTAATATGAGAAATATTGTCAAAGTTAGGTTTCAATGATCACTTTGCATGTATTAGCTCGGTCAACAATCCTAGAAACTCCTTTAGATGATAAATAATTTCACAAGGTCCTCTCAATGCGTTTCTCTCGAACACCCATTGTGAGTTTTGCCATTTTGATCCATTGTTTCTCTCGAACACAATCTATCAAAATGACAACTTTTTGGTTCAACCTTATGGTGAACAAAATCATTCGTTACTATCTCTAGCTAACAAACAAGTTTGGATGAAAACCTAGGTCAAGAATCGGTAAACATCTCTCGATCAAATACCAACACAAAGAGTTTTAAATAGAAACAAAGTTTTCATCATATATTTACCGTTAAAGAGTTTACATATGAGGATCCTTACATTTACACACAAAGCTAGCAATCACCTACATCTAACCTTGACAAATGGAAGACTTAGCTACTCATTTTCATGGTAGCTTGGTCGGCAAGTAAGGAAAGAGGGTTGATCAACATCCAAGTCGAATAATCGAGGTTGGATGGGAATCCACCTTCTTTTTGTGGAAGATGGTTGCTAGATGAAGAGAAATGAAATTAGGGCATAAAAGCTCCTACAAAACAATGCTGTAAAATATCTAGAAGAAAGTACAAAAAATGGAAAAGTTGGTAAAAATGAGGTATGGTGCCCAAAAGTGGCACCTGCTACTTATAGACAAGTGCAGAACTGTCATGTTCGCTAGGCGAGCAGAATGGCTCGCCTAGCGAAGGTCAAATATGAGCACAAAAGGCCCCTGCGCCCAGAGAAAACAGGGCGTTGGTGAACTGTCATGTTCGCCTAGCGAACATACCTTCGCCTAGCGAAGGAAACGCTTCAAGCTCGCCCCAGCGAGGTTGAGAAGTTTTGCTACTGGAATGCTCGCTGGGGACTCGCTAGAGCCTCGCCTAGCGAGTGAGTGTTGGCTGCACTTTTCACCAAAACAGAATGAATTCGCTGCAAACTTCGCCTTGAGCTCGCCTAGCGAATTAATTTGCTAATTTACTGGAGCTGTTCGCCAGGAGCTCGCCTAGCGAACCCATTCTTCGCCACAGCCTCGCCTAGCGAGCAGGCAGATGAAATGCTCCTTTTCTTTGGTTCCTTTGCCAATTCTCTTGTGTCTTTATTATCAATTAATTCATGCCTTTCCTGCACAATAACACACACATCAAAGGCACCAAGCTTGTTTATCAATGTAACGCATTCCATGTAAAACAAATGTGATTTTGACAATTTTAGCAAGGCAAAAGAGTGAAAGATGCCCACATATGATAGCTCAAATAAGCACTTTTGGGCATCTAACAACTCTCCCCAACTAGATTCTTGCTTGTCCTCAAGCAAAGTATGCCTCTTGAAAGACAAGAGGATTTGCATTAAGAAACGGTTTCTCCGAAGTTGGATAAACGGCTCAAACACAAGCGAAATTCGCATATACAAGTTCCCAACGGTTCGAATAAAATAATACCTAGGAACTTAAACTTAAATAGCAATGCAAAATATTTATCTATCTACAACAATACTATTCTGAATGAATCATCCTATCTCTCCTCTTCGAATAAGGAATGAAGATTTTGCGCGTTTGCAACCGCGGGACTAATCTCACTCTCTAACAAATAATGAAGAAATCAAACAGATTCATACAATGTCTAATCAATTAAAAATGCTACTGTGGAAGCAAAAAGATCACTAAGGGCTTTTCGGTTGAAGCTTGGTTAGGTTAACAAACAAGGGTCATTTCTAAGGCCATTGAAACGAAAGTGCCGATGCAAAAGAGACATTCACAGTATTATTCACACTACTCGACTTTGTTTCCTATGTTTCTTATTTGTAACCTTCACACACATATATTCCACAACTCCACTTTTATTTTTCACTATTTTTCTTCCAAGCAAGCATTTTTTTTTCATTCTTTCTATTTTTGTTCTTTTCTTTCACATCAAATATACAAAACAGATGTTTATTTTCTACATTTTCTATACATATATTTTTCTATG
The DNA here is from genome assembly GCF_024323335.1 of Lathyrus oleraceus. Classification (NCBI taxonomy): domain Eukaryota; kingdom Viridiplantae; phylum Streptophyta; class Magnoliopsida; order Fabales; family Fabaceae; genus Lathyrus; species Lathyrus oleraceus. The sequence goes on from NC_066580.1 coordinate 306,862,130, forward strand.
CTTGCTCGGTTTTTCTTTTCTTTTTCAAGAGTTGTGGTACTTACCAATTCTTTTTCGTTCTCCCCAACTTATTTCTTCCCACCCTAAGTGAATGCTCTTAACTTTTTACGGCAAAAGAACAATAATCAAGATTTTTCGGGTTGTGTAAAAAAAAGATTTTTGAGATCTCGCTTTATTACAAGCCGAGATTCAACTGTTCAGGCTCAAAGGGGTTAACAAATACTCTCTCTGCTCACAGGTAAGTTGTTTTTGGATGTAGTTGTGCTCGAAAGAAAACAAGTGCCTTGATCATTTCTAATTGCTTCCACAATTTCACAATAGTAAAAGACAAAGCATGAATCACATGAATCAACAAAACTTATTAGAATCCAGCATTTAAGTGAACAATGGAGGTTTCCTCACAATTTGTGGTTTTAAGTTCTAGATGAAACATTCATTCTATTATGTTGCACAAAGACAATATTCAATTTACCAAAAAGAGTAAAGTTCCTAATGCATTCTAAAATTCTAGCCGACGGTAACCATGTACCTTAGCTTCATTCACTTGTTATTCTTATCATTGCCATCCAAGCTCGGATGCACCTTCATTGGGTACTTCTTGAGGAGCAACCAATCTAGAAGGGTTTGCCACTCATTCAACCCAAAATTTATTAAACACACAAAATTAAAAACATAATTAAATAACATTAACTGAAAATAAAATTTGTTCGTGGGGGACAAAACACCCCAATAGTACAACCCATGGTCAAAATACAAAATTCGAAAATACAAATGGAATGACATAATAAAAACTGAAATACAAATACAAAAACTTAACCCACAAAGGGCTCAGGACTCCTCCTCGCTACCGGCCTCAGAACCGGTAGCCTCATCATCAACATCATCATCATCATTCTCAGCTTCAGCGTCCACCCCCTCACCATAGACTGGCCTGTCCACAGGCCAATTAGCGTTAAGCATAAACTGCTCACGCGCTAACAATGCTCGAGCACCGGAGGGGTCATTACCTTGCAGCTCCAACCTCTGCATACTGTTATGCATATCAATCATAGCTCGTTGGGATGCTGCCATCCACTCAAAACTGTAGTCACACACAGCCCTCAGGTACGGATCAAGTCCGGGAGAAGAAGCACTAGGACCATCAGCAGCCCGAGTACTTCCTGAGGCTGCACTGCCACCAGAAGTCTTAGCTCTACAATACTTAGCCACATACCTATCATCAATAGGTGCCGGGATTCGAACCTGCCCACGAGACGGAAGTCTCACCCGAGCCTGAACACATAAGCTCATAATCAAACACGGGAAGGCCAGGGGACAATTAACACGAGCCCCTGACTTAAGCCCGCTCTCAACCACGGTCTTCAGCTCATTGGCGATTATCCTCGCGACATCTATCTCAACATTTGTGAGAATGGAATGGACTAAATGTGCCACTGGGATCGGCACAGTAGAAGTGTGTGATTTGGGCTGGATGTTGGTCAAAACCAAGAGTAGGATCAGCTGAGCCATGGGAGTCATGTCCTCCCGGTGATATCTCACAGGAACCCCAGATGGGTTCGGCTCAACCGATCTCCCAGGCAAAAGCAGGTCGGCGGTAATGGCAGGGACATCTCTGTGAAGTCTGAGGTCGGTGTGGTACTGGTCTCTCTGATCAGCTCCCAGCTGGAGCGGTTCCCCTAGGATTCGGTTGATAGCATCCCTGTCAAATGGAATTTCACGCCCGGCAACTCTAGAAACCCAAGTGAAGGGCTCGTCGTCGTCGGGCAGTGCGTTAGCATAGAACTCCCGCACCGTAGCAATGTCGTAATGTTCCAAGGGACTTATCAACCTATCCCACTTCTTGGCGTCGATCAACCCGGCGAAAGTTCTGTAAGTGCCCTGTGGGTTGATCAGAAAACGCCTCTCAGGAAGTATTTTTCGCTTCTCCAAAGCGATGTACCGTGCAGCCTGTTTCGGGCCGACAAACTTGTCGGTATCGAATTGAATCGGCACGGTCCTGGAAGTAGTTGCAGCTCCCTTTCTTTTCTTACCAGCTCCAGATCTAGACTCCATCTGCAAAAGATACAAAGAAACAACACGCACCAACACACAGATTAGCCATTAAAACATAAATCAAAATACTGTCATGTTCGCTGCTGCTTCGCCTAGCGAAGTTGCAGCGAACTCTCGCCCCAGGTCGCCTAGCGAGCTGCTAGCGAACCTTACGGGTTTTGGGATTTTCTGCATTTTCAAAGATGTTTTCCCCAAAACCCGTACTCTAATGGTTCCCACACAGAACCTAATAATTTCTCTTGATAATGAATCGTTCTATGTTATTGGGGATTGCCTAATTGCATGCAAAACCTAAATTAAAATTAAATCCCCAATTTGAAAACCTAAATGTACAAACATTGCAAACTCCCAAAACATCACATGCAACCTCAATTTCCCATACTACACTTCCCTATTTGCAATTCATATTTGGAATTTTAAGAGTATACAAAAAGAAAATGAAGTAGGGCAAACCTTAATTACACGGATTCGGAAAAATTGAAATGAGAAGAGTTTGCAATCGGACGAAAGGAGCGAGGGTTGGTGATAGCGATGCGAATGCGGGAGTTAGAGAAGTTTCGCAAAATTTTCTCAGCAGAACAACTCTGAATATTTTTGAGGGTTTGGGGCAAAATGCCCTGCTGAGAAATTTATAGAACAGTACTGGTGCGCTCGCTACTGCCTCGCCTAGCGAGCAGCCAGCGAGCGCGCTCGCTGCAGACTCGCCTAGCGAGCTGCAAGCGAGCATGACAGCAAGTGCATTTGCAAATGCATCACTTGCAAGTCATCCAGCTTGATTTCAGCACAGGGTACTCAATACAACAGAAACATAAAACAGGAAATACTTACAATGTTGGGGTGCCTCCCAACTAGCGCTTGTTTAACGTCGGCTAAGCTCGACGGTGCGATGCTCACAGAGGAGCATCGAGCGGCTGAGCACAACTCTCGCGATCCACATGACCGCCGAGATACACTTTCAATCGTTGGCCATTCACGGTCCAACTATCTTTCTCGTCCATGTCTTCAATGATAATGGCCCCGTACTCTTTTACTTCTTTCACCCGAAATGGCCCGGACCATTTTGATTTCAACTTCCCGGGAAACAACTTCAACCGGGAGTTGAACAATAAGACCAATTGTCCGGGCACGAATTCTTTGTTACGGATCTTCTTGTCGTGATATTTCTTTGCTTTCTCCTTGTACAACCAACTTGAGTGGTATGCGGCATTGCGCATCTCCTCCAACTCAAGAAGTTGTACTTTCCTTTTTCACCGGCCGCCTTATTTTCAAAATTTAAAACTTTATGGCCACAAGGCCTTGTGCTCCAATTCAACCGGCAAATGGCAAGTTTTACCAAATACCAATTGAAACGGAGTTAGGCCAATTGGAGCTTTAAAGGCCGTACGGTAGGCCCATAATGCTTCGTCCAATTTTTGGGACCACTCTTTTTTAGAATTGGACACGGTTTTTTCTAGGATTCTCTTAATCTCTCGATTAGAGACCTCCGCTTGCCCGTTAGCCTGAGGGTGATACGGAGTTGTCACCCTATGCGACACACCATAATGTTTTAGAATTGTTTCCAAAGGTGCGTTGCAAAAGTGTGACCCTCCGTCACTTATCAACACTCGGGGGGTTCCAAAACGGGAAAAGATGTTTTTCTTTAAAAAATTTATCACCATTTTGGCATCCGCCCGAGGTGAGGCAATCGCCTCAACCCACTTTGAGACATAATCAACAGCTACAAGCATGTACTCATTCCCGTAAGAGGGTGGGAAAGGTCCAACAAAATCTATGCCCCAACAATCGAACACTTCCACTTCTTGGATATTTTGGAGAGGCATCTCATCTCTCTTACCTATCCCACCACTTCTTTGGCAACTGTCACAACTTTGCGCATGGGTATGTGCGTCTTTGAAAATAGTTGGCCAATAAAATCCCGATTGAAGAATTTTAGTGGCCGTTCTAACCCCATTATAATTTCCGCCATAAGGCGAGTTGTGACAATGCCAAAGGATGCTCTGGGCTTCATCACCAGTTACGCATCTCCTTAACAGGTTATCACTACCCAACTTAAACAAGTATGGGTCATCCCAAACATAATACTTCGCATCCGAAAGGAACTTCCTCTTTTGGTTCGAAGTTAGGTCGGCCGGCACAAAACCACTAGCCTTGTGGTTTGCAAAGTCTGCAAACCACGGCCTAACTTGAACCTTAAACAATTTTTCATCAGGAAATTCTTCCCGGATTTCCTTTTCAGATGCTGTAACCTCGACATTCACTAAGCGGGATAAATGATCCGCTACCAAGTTTTCCGACCCCTTCTTGTCTTTGATTTTGACATCGAATTCTTGTAACAAGAGGATCCAACGGATGAGCCTTTGCTTCGAATCCGGCTTGGTTAGCAGATATTTAATCGCCGCGTGGTCGGTGTACACAACGACTTTCGACCCTATAAGATAGGACCTAAACTTTTCTAGCGCATACACTATTGCAAGTAGTTCTTTTTCCGTTGTGGCATAATTTATTTGAGCCTCGTTAAGAACCTTACTCGCATAATGTATAGCATGAAAAGTTTTGTCTTTTCTTTGGCCAAGTACCGCTCCAACAGCATAGTCACTCGCGTCACACATTAGTTCAAAATTTTCATTCCAATCGGGAGCGACTATTATTGGAGCGGTAACCAATTTTTCTTTTAAAACCTCAAAAGCTTGCAAACAATCTTCGGTGAAGAGAAATACCTGATCTTTGGCGAGCAAATTGCTCAAAGGCTTAGCCACCTTTGAGAAGTCCTTGATGAAGCGCCGGTAGAAACCCCGCGTGCCCCAAAAAACTACGGATGCCCTTCACATTCACCGAGGGGGTAATTTTTCAATTACTTCAACCTTAGCTCTATCCACTTCAAGCCCCCTTTTAGAGACTTTGTGGCCTAGCACGATCCCCTCGGTCACCATGAAGTGACACTTTTCCCAATTTAGCACCAAAATTGTCTTCACACACCTTTCCAACACCGTCTTCAAATTTGCCAAGCATAGACTAAACGTCCCACCAAACACCGAGAAGTCATCCATGAAGACTTCCATTGTTTTCTCTATCAGATCGGCAAAAATAGCTTGGACACATCGTTGGAAGGTCGCCGGCGCATTGCAAAGCCCAAAGGGCATTTTTCTGTATGCGAACACTCCAAACGGACACGTGAAAGCCGTCTTCTCATGATCAACCGGGTCAACCGCAATTTGGTTGTACCCGGAGTAGCCGTCCAAAAAACAATAGTATTGTTGGCCCGATAGTCTTTCAAGCATTTGATCCATAAATGGGAGTGGAAAATGGTCCTTTCGAGTCGCGGTATTCAACCGTCTATAATCTATACACATTCTCCACCCCGTTGCAACTTTAGTTGGGATCAATTCGTCTTTGTCATTACGGATTACGGTCATTCCACCCTTCTTCGGAACCACGTGCACGGGACTAACCCACGGACTATCCGAGATCGGGTAAATCATTCCCGCATCCAAAAGCTTCACCACTTCCTTTCTTACAACCTCTTTCATCGTAGGATTTAAGCGGCGTTGTGGTTGAGCTACCGGCTTGAAATCCTCCTCCATCAAAATCTTGTGCATACAATAGGATGGACTTATTCCTTTTAGATCGGAAAGAGTCCAACCCATAGCTTCTTGATTGGTTTTTAGCACAATGATTAGACGGGCTTCTTCTTCTTTTGTCAAAAGGTTGCTTATGATGACCGACTTTGCCTCGGTCTCATCTAGAAACACATATTTCAAAGTCGAACGTAACTCTTTTAATTCAATTGGCGCTTTCTCGTCAATTACCTCCTTCTTCAAATTTTCTTCCTCTACTTCCCACGGTTGTAGGTCTTCCAAACTATCTAGTTCCTTTAAGCATTCCTCGAGAGCTAGCTCCTCCTCAACAGTGAAAACCTCCAATGAGTCGTCAAGAGCTAACTCCATAGGAGATATCTCATGAATATGCTTTGAAACTTCCATAATAGCGTCTTCGATCACATCGATGCGAAAGCTATCATTTCTGTCCTTGGAATGCTTCATCGCCTCGAATAGATCAAAGGTGACTTCCTCATTTTGAACCCGCACCTTCATTAAACCGTCATCAACATCTATCATCATTCTTGCGGTCTTCATGAACGGTCGGCCCAATATGAGCGGAGCATCATCATCTTCCTCCATATCAATTACAATAAAATCCACCGGGAAAAAGAATTTGTCGACCTTCACCAACACATCTTGGGCTACGCCATGAGGATGGGTCGTCGACTTATCCACCAATTGTAATGTCATTCGGATGGACTTAATCTCGATGTTGCCAAGCCTCTTGATAATTGACAAAGGTATAAGATTTATGCTCGACCCCAAGTCAATAAGTCCCTTCCCGACATAAACGTCACCAATCTTAACCGGCAATGTAACTCTTCCCGGATCAACCTCTTTCTTAGGAAGCGTCCTTTGAATGATGGCACTACAGCTCGCATCAAGGACGATGGTCTCCGATTCCGTATACCTCCGCTTTTTGGTCAGTATGTCCTTCATGAATTTGGCATACTTTGGCATTTGTTCCAAAGCTTCAGCAAACGGAATGTTAATTTGTAATTGCTTAAAAATATCCATGAACCGGGCGTAATGCCGTTCATTTTCCCTTTTGGAAGGAGCATGAGGGTAAGGAAGATTTTGGACCGGAGTAGCGCTCACTACCTCCTTTCCCTTTGCAATTCTAGCACTTTTCCATCTAGGCTTCTTCACTACCTCCCTTATTACCTCATCACTTTTATTTTCCTCAATCCCCACACCTTTTTCTTTTTCAACTTCACCATTATTTTTATTATTTTCAACTACTTCCTCATCACTCCACACTCCTACTTCACCATCAACATTTTCCTCCACTATTTCCTCCTCAATCTCCTTCTCTTTCTCTCTTTGTTCACTCTCAACTTTTTTTCATTCTCACTACCCAACTCCCTCCCACTTCTCGTCATAATAGCCTTACAATGCTCCTTAGGATTTGTTTGCGTATTAGCCGAAAAAGAAGGACCGGTTTGTTGTTCGGCGAGTTGCTTGGCAAGTTGCCCAACTTGAGTTTCAAGATTTTTTATGGCCGCGTCATTACTCTTTTGATTGGCCATTGACATTTGCATGAATTGCGTCAATGTCTCTTCCAATTTAGAATTGACGACCGGCGGTTGTTGAGGTTGATACGGATTTTGGGGAGGGTTTTGACGGCTAGAAGAACCACCTCCATAACCTTGGTTATGATAATAGTTGCTTCTAGGTTGGAACCCTTGGTTCCCTTGGAATTGTTGTTGTTGTTGTTGTTGAGGGTGCGGTTGATAAGGTTGTTGTTGTCTTGGTTGATAGTCCCGTTGATTGGCCATGTAATTTACTTCGTCAAAACCGGGAGGTGGACAAAATCCGGTGTCATGTTCACCTTTACAAAGTTCACAACAAGCTATTTGTTTAGCTTTTGACGGTTCTCTTAACTCTTTGATTTGTTGCGTTAAGAGTTCCACTTGTTGTGAGATGAGCTTGTTTTGGGCAAGTATGGCATCATTCGTCCCTAACTCAAGCACTCCCGCCTTCTTCAAAGAATTTCCACGACTTTGACTCTGAAGATCATTTAGAGCCATGCGATTGATAATGTTTGTGGCTTCTTCGGCACTCTTTGACATCAACGAGCCACCCGAGGTGGCATCCAACAACGTTTTGCAGTTTGGTTGAAGTCCATTTCTGAAGATATGGATTTGAGTTAATTCATCAAATCCATGCCCTTTGCATTTCCTAAGCATGGACTTGAATCTCTCCCACGCTTCATTCAAAGATTCACTGGTTCCTTGAGAAAACACCGAGATGGCCGTCTTTGATTCCATGAATCGGTTATGGGAGAAAAATCTTTCAATGAATTTCTCTTCTAACACGTTCCAGTCGGTCATTACGGCAGGTGTTTGATCGAGATACCAATCCTTTGCTTTACCGAGCAAAGCGTGGGGGAACAATCGTCTGAACAACGGAAGCTCCTGAGCCTGATCCACTCCGGCAGCCAATGCTATCTCATAAAATTTTATGAGAAAAGCAAATGGGTCTTCATGGTCCATTCCGGTGAATGGACTCCCATATAATAAATTCAGAGTTCCCGTCTTCATCTCAGCTTGCCTTCCTGTGTGGTTGGCAAACTGAGCGGTGTTCCTTGGACTGTTGATACATGGAGTAGAAATAGGTGGTGGTGGTTGTGGCTCCATGTTTGGTATGAATGGGTGGTGATTTGTGGTCGAAGAACTTTCTCCTTGCTCTTGGCGTTGCCTAGCCTGTTGCCTCCTACGTCTCGTTTTGCTATTGAGCCTCCTTGCGGTTCTCTCGATCTCAGGATCAAAAAGAAGTTCGTCCACAGGGATTTGCCCTCGCATAAAACGTAAGCTGCACACTAAACCAAACAATTTACAAGCACAAGTCAAAAATTCACAAGCTAAAACTTAAACAACCATTGCGATGCTCGCAATATCAATTTACAATCCCCGGCAACGGCGCCATTTTTTTGAAATGTATATTTCGTGTCGGGTTTTTGTTATCGTATCCACAGAGATTGTAAGATATCACTGCCGTTCGATGGTTGTTTTAATCTTAACTTAATGTAACAATAGGGTTTCGGTGTTAATCAAGTTATCTTGCATACAAAGTAATTAATTGCGGTAAAAGTTATGTTTTGATTAATATGAGAAATATTGTCAAAGTTAGGTTTCAATGATCACTTTGCATGTATTAGCTCGGTCAACAATCCTAGAAACTCCTTTAGATGATAAATAATTTCACAAGGTCCTCTCAATGCGTTTCTCTCGAACACCCATTGTGAGTTTTGCCATTTTGATCCATTGTTTCTCTCGAACACAATCTATCAAAATGACAACTTTTTGGTTCAACCTTATGGTGAACAAAATCATTCGTTATTATCTCTAGCTAACAAACAAGTTTGGATGAAAACCTAGGTCAAGAATCGGTAAACATCTCTCGATCAAATACCAACACAAAGAGTTTTAAATAGAAACAAAGTTTTCATCATATATTTACCGTTAAAGAGTTTACATATGAGGATCCTTACATTTACACACAAAGCTAGCAATCACCTACATCTAACCTTGACAAATGGAAGACTTAGCTACTCATTTTCATGGTAGCTTGGTCGGCAAGTAAGGAAAGAGGGTTGATCAACATCCAAGTCGAATAATCGAGGTTGGATGGGAATCCACCTTCTTTTTGTGGAAGATGGTTGCTAGATGAAGAGAAATGAAATTAGGGCATAAAAGCTCCTACAAAACAATGCTGTAAAATATCTAGAAGAAAGTACAAAAAATGGAAAAGTTGGTAAAAATGAGGTATGGTGCCCAAAAGTGGCACCTGCTACTTATAGACAAGTGCAGAACTGTCATGTTCGCTAGGCGAGCAGAATGGCTCGCATAGCGAAGGTCAAATATGAGCACAAAAGGCCCCTGCGCCCAAAGAAAACAGGGCGTTGGTGAACTGTCATGTTCGCCTAGCGAACATACCTTCGCCTAGCGAAGGAAACGCTTCAAGCTCGCCCCAGCGAGGTTGAGAAGTTTTGCTACTGGAATGCTCGCTGGGGACTCGCTAGAGCCTCGCCTAGCGAGTGAGTGTTGGCTGCACTTTTCACCAAAACAGAATGAATTCGCTGCAAACTTCGCCTTGAGCTCGCCTAGCGAATTAATTTGCTAATTTACTGGAGCTGTTCGCCAGGAGCTCGCCTAGCGAACCCATTCTTCGCCACAGCCTCGCCTAGCGAGCAGGCAGATGAAATGCTCCTTTTCTTTGGTTCCTTTGCCAATTCTCTTGTGTCTTTATTATCAATTAATTCATGCCTTTCCTGCACAATAACACACACATCAAAGGCACCAAGCTTGTTTATCAATGTAACGCATTCCATGTAAAACAAATGTGACTTTGACAATTTTAGCAAGGCAAAAGAGTGAAAGATGCCCACATATGATAGCTCAAATAAGCACTTTTGGGCATCTAACAGTGTAGCATGCATTATGAAGTTTAAATTGTTCCAAATGGATGTGAAGAGTGCATTCTTGAATGGCTACTTAAATGAAGAAGTCTATGTGGAACAACCTAAAGGGTTCTGTGATCCTAACCAACCTAAGCATGTGTACAAGTTGAGGAAAGCCTTGTATGGGTTGAAGCAAGCACCTAGAGCATGGTATGAAAGGTTGACTGAATTTCTGACCTCAAATGGATACAGAAAAGGTGGTATAGATAAGACCTTGTTTGTGAAGGATGAAGACGGCAAAATCATGATTGCTCAAATCTATGTGGATGATATAGTTTTTGGTGGAATGTCAGAGCAAATGGTAAAACATTTTGTTCACCAAATGCAATCCGAGTTTGAAATGAGTCTGGTTGGGGAACTGACTTATTTTCTTGGAATGCAAGTCAACCAAATGGAGGACTCTATGTTTCTCTCCCAAAGCAAGTATGTCAAAAACATAGTTAAGAAGTTTGGTATGGATAATGCTAGGCACAAGAGAACTCCTGCTCCTACTCATCTAAAGTTAACCAAAGATGATGGAGGGCCCAGTGTTGATCAATGTTTGTATAGAAGCATGATAGGCAGTCTTCTATACCTAACTGCAAGTAGACCTGACATTTCCTATGCAGTTGGAGTGTGTGCTAGATACCAAGCAGAGCCCAAAGTGAGCCACTTGAATCAAGTCAAGAGGATTCTCAAGTACATCAATGGGACTTGTGATTATGGGATGTTGTACTCACATGGCTCTGAGCCTGTCCTATCTGGGTACTGTGATGCTGATTGGGCTGGAAGTGCTGATGATAGAAAAAGCACATCAGGAGGATGTTTCTTCTTGGGAGACAATCTCATATCATGGTTCAGCAAGAAGCAGAATTGTGTATCTCTGTCCACTGCAGAGGCTGAATACATAACTGCTGGAAGCAGTTGTTCCCAACTGGTTTGGATGAAACAGATGCTCACTGAGTACAATGTCTCTCAAAATGTCATGACATTGTTCTGTGATAATCTCATTGCCATCAATATTTCCAAGAATCCCATCCAACACAGCAGGACCAAACATATTGACATTAGACATCACTTCATCAGAGATCTGGTGGAAGACAAAGTGATTACCTTGGAACATGTAGCCACTGAACTCCAACTGGCTGACATATTTACAAAGGCTATGGATGCTACTCAGTTTGAAAACTTAAGGGGCAAACTGGGAATATGTCTCTTTGAGAACTTATAGCAACCAATGATGTTTGGGATGTATTGTTTAATATCTCTGCCTATTAAACAATTGGAAGTGTGCTCCGATTGGTCAACAGATCATAGCTATGCCACTTGCAACAAGTGTGGAATCAAGAGGTTAAGGAGATATCCTGACTTGAGGAAGCCTATGCACCTGCAGGAGTTCAAGGACACTGCTCATGCAGGAGTGGTTCTGGATGTCAGACACAAAGTCATGGCATCTGATATGGTGGTACCTACTGTAAAGCTAAAGTGTGTGACTACTTGATCAAAGCTGTGAAGCAAGATCAAGTGGGTGTTGACTTGGTTGAAACTGTGAAGTAAAACCAAGACTGTAATTCTGTCATTTGTGTGTAATTCTGTTTATTTTATGTAGCTCTGTACTTTAAAGTGTTGCTTTGGCAACATTTTTGACAAAAAGGGGGAGTAACAGGTGATACCCCAGGACAACAGATTTATTTGTTAAAACAGATATTCATGACAGATTCAAGATTCCCACCCCTACTATGCACCTGATGTTCCACTTCTATGAGTGTGAGTATGTATGAGTGTGCTGCAATTAGAAGTTTTTATTTAACTTCTGTATGTGTGCTGATTTGTGGAGTTTTTATTCAACTTCCATGTGTGTGAGTGTGCTGCCACTCTGAGTGTATTAGCTAGGTTAATTTCCTGCTAGATGTGAGATTTCCGCTGCTATGGACTCTGTTGTGAGACCAAAGTGTTTTAGCCAAAAATTTGCCAAAGGGGGAGTTTGTAGGTGTTTAATTGGCTGCATTGTATGGTAAAACACTAGCTGGATTCTAATGTCTTGACTGATGTCATGACATGCTGTGGAGGTGTTTGTGTGACTGCATTGTAGGTTAGAATATCTAGCTGTACTCTGATGTCTTGACTGATGTCATGACATACTTGAGTAGTTTACTGTAGGATTAGCTAATACAGGATGTATTGAATGTCAAACTGGATGTTATGACATTCATCCCTGTCAGCAGATACTGAGGAATAGAACAGTTGGTGTTCTGTTAGAACTCAGTATTTATTTTCAGTCTGGTTATCAAGGAAATACCAGACCTGGCATACGGCCTACTGTCTGAATGTCAAACTGGATGTTATGACATTCATCATTGACAGCATATACTGAACAATAGACAAAGTGGTGTTCTGCTACACTTCAGTATGTTTCTCAGTCTGTTCTTCAAGAGGATAACAGAACTGACTTAAGGCTAAATGTGTAAATGTCAAATTGGATGCCTTGACATTTATTAATGTAAGCTGTTACTGTAGAATGGACAGATTGGTCCTGTACAGTTCAGCAAATTTGTACAGTCTGTTTTCAGGAAAAACAGACTTAGCATATGGTCCTTGATGTCAAGCTGAATGTTGTGACATTCATTCCTGACAGCATATGCTAGATTGTAGGTTGTTTAGTTTTTCTGTTTCAGCATTTTTTCTCAGGCTATTCTTCAGGGATTCAACAGCTGAGAGAAAATCCAGGAAACAACAACCAAGCTACATTTAATGAACCTAACAAATAGCCTATTTGTTAGTAACCTAGATGTGGAATTTAGGGGAACTCACGTGACCTTAAATTCAGGAGAATACAAGTACAAGGCCCAAGTGCTGCAATATAAAAGGAAGTCATTCCTTCATTCAGAACTGGGGATTTTTTTGAGGCGTGAAGATTTAGTGTGTCCATCATACTTCACTGCTGTATTTTTGTGAGTCTTGTATTAGACATATCTTGTAAGCCAAGCTATTATCACGTAGATGATTGCATTGGTATAGGGTGTTCATTGAGTTGTAAGTGTTGTGTCACTCTAAGCTTTTAAGCATGAGTGTTGTGCATCTTGATTAAAGCTGTTAAGCACAATCAAGAGTTGTTTGAAGTGTGACTTCAAAAATTGTCTTTAATATTGATTAAAGGTACTAATCACTGAGGTGATTGAGGGGGAGTGAGTAGGAACTCTGATCTTCGTGTAAGATTGAAATTGCATTGGGTAGGTATTAAGTGATAGGGTTAAACAGTTGGTTTAAGGTCTGAATTAATACTACTAATAGTGGATTTCCTCCCTGGCTTGGTAGCCCCCAGACGTAGGTCATGTTGGACCGAACTGGGTAAACAATTACTCGTGTTATTTACTGCACTTACATTTTTCTGCATAATCCTTGTCTGCGCAGAATTGGATGTCATAACAACCCGTGTGACATCGAAAGTCTGTTAACTAGAATTTCATATCTCTTACTCTCCAAATATCCTCCTCTTTATAGGTCTCCATCTCATTTTCTTCCCTTTGTCTGATTCTCCATATTCTTCAAAAATACTTCTGTCAATAATGTTTGTCTCTTCACTAGTTATAACTCCCATGCCATAATGTATTATCTTGTAACCTTTTCTTATGACCCTTCAGATGGCATTTTAGCTTTGTCCTCTGATCCAACTTGCAATAACCAGATCATTCCCATCTTATAGGAGGTCGACTCTATCTTGCTTATTATGATATCCTAATCGGATTCTGATTGATGAATGACAACACGACTATCCGATCTGCTAACTCCACCATACTCGGTTGTCATGCTAACTCGGCCTCGAAGAACTCATGTAATCAAATAGTCTTCGTTGAAATCATACCTCGATTGGTCAAACTAATTTTTTGGGATGTACAACTATTTCCACAAATCTTATAATCCTCAAGCTGATATTTCATCCACAGTAGCCGGGTACAACATTTTGCAGTTGATATGTATTATGCTTCTACAATAGATAGAGAAATAGTTGCTTCTCTCTTACTAGCCCAGGATATTAGGTTTCCACCTATGAATTGACAGTTTCCACTAGTGGGTTTTCTATCAATTCTATCCACAACATAGTCAGCATAAAAAAATCCAACTAGCTTATAATCTAGGGAGTTTTTATAAAGAAGTCCTAAATTTGTTATTCCTTTCAAATACCTAAAGATTCTCTCAACAACAGTTAAGTGATGTTTTCTAGGATCTGATTTAAACATTGCACATAAATAGACACTAAACAAGATATCATGCATATAAGTTGTGAGGTAAAGTAAGGAACCTATCATACCTCTATATAGCTTCTGATCCACCTTGATGCCACGTTCTTCTTTGTTCAAACAACATGTTGGATGCATATGAGTTGACATAATCTTGTAGTATTCAAGATTAAAATTCTTTAGAAGCTCCTTCGTGTACTTGGAATGATGAACATGAGTTCCATATTTGCTTTGGTTGATTCAAACTCAGCCCGCATAGTCTTAGAAAATTCTTTGCAAAGAGAGGCATTAGTAAAACCAAAAATTATATCATCAACATAAACTTGGAAAATCAAGATTTCCTTATTCAGAGTCTTTCTGAATAATGTGATGTTAACCTGACCTTTTTGAAAACCTTTTTCCGACAAGAAATTACTCAGTCTCTCATACCAAGCTCTTGGAGCATGTTTGAGTCCATAAAGTGATTTCTTTAGTTTAAAAACAAAATATGGGTGGACAGAGTCCTCAAATCCAAGAGGTTGTTTGATATACACCTCTTCTAAAACGACTTCATTTAAGAAAGCACCTTTGACATCCATTTGATATAAAACAATATCATGATTAATATCATAAGATAGGAGAAGTATGATTGCCTCTAACCTTGCCACTTGTGCAAAGGTTTCATAGAAATCTATACCTTCTTGTTGACTCTAATCTCGACCTACAAGGTTAGCCTTATTGCTTACTAATTCTTCTTGCTCATTCAGTTTGTTTCTGAACACCCATTATGTTCCAATAATGTTCTTCTGACTTGGCCTAGTGACCAGATCCCAAATATCATTCCTCTAGAATTGGTTCAGCTCTTTGTTCATACCAACAATCCATCCATCATCTAATAAAGCTTCACCAACAGAAATTGGCTCTATCAAGGAAATAAATTTCAGCATACAATTATAATCTATGAATGCTAATCTAGTTCTTAGGGGACCATCCTTATTTCCAATGATTAGCTCTTCTGGATGAGAGGCTTTATATTTGAAGGACTTTTTGGTTGAGTCGGGACTTCTGAACCAACTAGGGTTTCTTCAAAATTTTCAGCTTCTGGACGGGCTTTAGAAATTGGGTCATCTTTTAGTATACTAGCATTTGAGTCTCCATCTTCCGGTCTCTTGATTTTTAAAGGTCTAGCCTCTGGATAATCTTCAGAAACCTGAATATCTGCAAAACATCCAGCAGGCTCTGACATATGATAGTTAGGTTCTTTGTCATTAAATTTGACATGTATATACTTTTCAACCATTCTGGTTTTAGAGTTATACACCCTGTATGCTTTAGAGCATTCAGAGTATCCTAAAAACATACCCTTTTAGGCTTTACCATCAAATTTATTTAGATAGACTTTATTGTTCAGAATGTAATATGTACAAGAAAATTGATGAAAATAAGATATGCTTCACTTTCTTTCTGTAAATATTTCATATGATGTTTTCTTAAGAATTGGTCTAATATAGATCATGTTCTGAAGATGATAAATACCTCATATGGTTCATTTTTAGATCTTAGGAATTTAACCCCAAGCCCATTTGTTATAGTCATCAACAATGAATAATCCATATTTATTCCCATTGATTGAAGCAGTCCCAACAGGACCAAATAAATCAATGTGAAGTAATTCCAAGGGTCTAGAGGTAGATACAATATTCTTAGATTTAAAAGAAGTTTTGTTAATCTTCCCTACTTGACATGCTCCACAAAGAGCATCTGACTGATAGTCAAAATCTAGAAGCTTTTTAACAAGTCGTAGCTTGCTATGTTTGGAGAACAATCTCTAGTTAGCATAACCTAACCTTCTAAGTCAGGCCCATTTCTCATCACTCACTAGCATAAGGCAAACTACCTTCTCACCAGTCAATTCAGAAAGATTAATTTTATAAATGTTTCCCTTCCTCTTAACTTTGAATAAAATGGATTTATCAGTCTCATTGATAACAGAAAATAAGTTCTTACTAAACATGACTTTGTAACCACTATTATAAAATTGACTAATGCTCAATAGGTTATGTTTGATTCCACTTACTAACCCAAAATTATTGATAGAGATTAAGGAATTACCAATAGTACCCATACCAATGATCTTCCCTTTCTGTCCTCCTCCAAACCTCATACTTCCTTCCTCTTTCAGAGTTGGGGTTTGGAACATATGCTTTTCTCCTGTCATATGATGTGAGCAGTCACTGTCCAGGTATCATGATTGTTGTCTTGTTTCTCCCTTTAGATATATCTGCAGCAAACACAATTTTAGACTTAGGTACCCATAATCTGATGGATCCTCTATTGTTAGTTATGACAGGCTTCCTTTTTTTGGTCCCAATTAAGGTTATCATTCCAAGCTTGATAATCTTATCCTTTATGTTTGGGCTTTCCATCCAAACATTCTCAAATCTCTTAGGTTTTTCTCTTTTGTTATTCTTGCTTTTGTTGTAGAGATTAGGATGGCAATCTATCATTATAGGCGTGTGATCTAACTTAGATATAGGAAGATGCATATTATTATAATACTGGAATTGTTGCTTCCAACCACTAGTAGCCCAAGATTTGTCCAGTGTGGCATAGATGAACTTAGTTCCCTGCTGGTTATTGCACCAGGTTGCCACATGGCCAGTATATCCCAAATTCGTTAAAGAACATACAGTAAGAGTGTTATTGATTAATGTAGTAAGTTTAAGTTCAAAGGGGTTGCCCCTATTTTCTCCTTAGCACTGGTAATGATATTAAAGTCCCAAAAGAAATCAATTAGGGTGGGGGTTCCTTTGAGATAGAAGCAAAATATAGGAAGTTCTTCGTATCAAAAATTGATCCAGTTGATTCCTTTGTTTTTGCTTCACATATATATAATTGAAATGATAGGTTCCTTAATATTCATGAGAACTTTTGCTTTAACGATGGAGGTTCTATCTGGAATTTTGAAGATGCCCACATCAACCACTTCTCCCAGCTCGACTCCAAGTTTTTGCCCCATGAGTATCGTTTTTCCTGTCAGTGGGAGTCCCCAAATTTTCACTCACATCAGTACCTTTGAAAACTCGAGTTGGTTAAGATTAGTTTTTCATCCCATTCTTGTAGTATCAACCATGAATTCCTGAATAGCCATAGGCTACCTTTGAGGATCCTCTTGTGATCTTCAATCTTGTCCATAGTAATGTTGAACAGTGCCTTGTCCATTTCTTTCACCAAAATATTTTTTGGGTTGCATCAGATATTGGCTAAGGCTATCTGAATAGAACCGCTATATATAGGTTTTTTAGTAACCATTTTATCCAAGATAGAAATAGAAGGATTTTCTATTTGTCTTGAATGTCTTCATCTTCGTAGAGAAAGAAGTTTGAGTCTGCATATCCAATCGTCTATTGATGGGGGGGGGGGGGGGGTGACTGGGGTTATATGGGTGTTAGGATAGTTTATATTTGCTTTTTCTTGGTAGTTTTCCTTGCTTTGTATGACTGTTGCTTGAATATTTCGCTGAATTTTCTCTATTGATTTGTTTTTTGTTGTGATAGGAACCAGGTGACATTCCCTGTCTGAGCTGGTACCTATATGTTCCATAGCTACCAGGGTAGCATGAAACGCATGATACAGAAAACCTGAGATTCTGGAGGGTTGACATGCCAAAAGAAAGATTCCCAATGTCACTTTGGCGAACCAGAGCATAGCCAAAAACAAGGACTAACGAAAGGGAAGAAGAAAGGGGGCAAAAAAGGAAAAAGCAAGAACCCAAGTTAAAGGGAAAAACCAATCAAAGGGAACTAGGAAGAAACAAAAACCAACTTCAACAAAACCTAATAAAAACTGCACCTACCTCACGGACCCAGCCACGGTGGACAGAAGCCTCACACACGGTGGAAAAGAAGCAAGAAATGATGAGAAGCACTGACTAGACTGGCTCACAATGCACAATAGGAAGAAAAACAATGGAGAAGGGGAAATGGACTAACTAATTAAAATAATCAATTAGAGAGTTTTACAGAGGTTTCTTGATTACTTTCTTAGAGGAAATTCATTCTACTAAAATGATAAGCAGAATATTATTACTTTGAATGAAGTCGAGATACTTCTTAGATCCAAAGAATTTTCAAATATGCACCTTTCATCTAGTTATTATAAGAGGATGTATTTGTCTTAATATATCAAACATATCAGAGTTAAACATCTTTGTGATCCTATTAAATATTTTTAAAAAAAAGTTATTCCCTTAAAATATATATATTTTTAAATAGTTCTCTTAAAAATTCATATTCACATTTTGGCTTTTAATACTAAAATTTTCGCTAATTAATAAACCGTCGTTAATTATGTCGTTAAGTTGTAAAAATCATCGTTAAATTGTAGAAAAGACTAAAAATGTGAATGAAATTTTTTAAAAGGATCATTCTTTAAAAAAAAAAAAAATTTAAAATCAAATTTAAAATATTTAAGAATAGTGCAAACATATTTAATCCAACATACAATAAATGTTTTTAATTAAGAAAGGAATGAGTAGGAGATAAAAACAAAATGAGACTGCATTCTGTAAGGCAAAGTGAGTAGGTAGCTTTTTAACTCCCTTCAAGTATATTTGATGTGACCATGATTATTAATTCTCCTCATAGAAACTGGATTTATAATATTACCCACAAATTTCCTTTTCATAATTACAAGAGAATCCGACAAACTAAGAGAATTGCAATTTGCAAAAGTCCAGCCAAACTTACAATTTTTAAGAATATCTTCAATAATGGCCAGCTTTTACCAGCTCCTACTTCATCATTGAAATTTAATTTTAATATTAAGAGCTAAAAATAAAAAATACTCCTAGTTGCCTCTGGTTCCAGCTTCGCATGTCACTCCTTCAACATCGTGCTCACAATAGCATTGTATCATGAACACAAAACATACATCCACTATATAATAAATTTTTGTTATAGATTTTTCTTAGATAGTTATATTTAAAACAAGTTGTAGAACATTAATTTTGAATATTTCTTCTAAATAAAATTTGAATATTAATGTATTATATTGTTGAATTTTTTTAAAAAAAATAATCATGTTTTTTTAAAAAAATTCGAAAGTAATCAATAATTCAAAAAAACAAGCAAAATAATCAGGTTTTGAAGAGGATGCGCCAAATGAATTGGCGTATCCCCAATGCATTAAGAGGAGGCGCCAATAGCATTGACGCATGCATTGGACGCCTCATGAGGAGGCGCCAATGCTATTGGTGCATGCATTGCCCTTGTATTTTTTTTTAATTTTTAGTTTGTTTATTTAATAAATAAAAAATAGTAATGGAAAAAAATAAATTTATTGATGATGTAATAATTGGTTACATTGGACCGACAATAAACTAATGACCGACCCGATTATAACATCCCCTTATTCCACATCCATGTGCATTAGTTTGTCTCTGAGGTCTCCCACGATTTTCTTGAGGTGTTTGAGGTCTTTGTGTGCTGATCTGATCGAGCGATGGCTGGTGGGAAGGTCCGGCGGAAGTTCCAGTGGTATTTGACAGATGTGTCATCATTTGTTCCAAATATCCGGAGGGGCTCTGGCCAACGGCGCTTCCGTAATGGAGTTCGGTGCCCATGTCATCGTAGTTAGGTCGTTGGGGTTGGGGTGAATTAGGGATGGTATAGTTGTCCAAATTGGGTCATTGAGTCGTTTTGGAAACGAAGCAATGGTTCCTAGGGCGTATTATAGTTAAACAATGGTTGGATGTTATACGATGAAGTGACCCATATGAATCATCTGGACTATAGACGGTTGTGGTTGCGGGGTTTGATTCTTGGTATTGTGTTTGGATGGGTGGTATGAATGGATTACGACGTTGGATGGTTGGTTGTTGGGTGGATGGCATGAACGGGTTGCGAGGTTGGGTGTTTGGTTGTTGTATGTATGTGGTAGGTTGATGTTGCGTGGTTGTTTGTTGGGTTTGGGTGGGTTCACATTGGTGTTGGGTGGGGAATTATTATGAGGCGTACGATGACGAAGCAAGTTGGCGTGGATCCATCAAATATCGCGGCTCAGATACAAATTGTTGAGTTGTTACCGACCTAAACCATGCCATATATTGTTGAGTCGGTCTTGCACCATGGATGACTGGTTCGTTTAAGATGTGTTGTCGTCGACTCCTCCATTGACGACATATCTCTTTTGTAAAGTCTCTCCAATCAGAATAATCCCATTGTGCATCAACCCTTTTTTGATGCCAATTCCCCAAACACTTGGGAGATTCTGGAATCCGTTGTAGCATGCCGAACTGCAGTTTGGCCCGGTCACTCTGGTGCATTTCCACCGTAGTGAATCAGATAATCGGTGTCTTCGTTGTCCAAACTGCAACATCGTTATGGTTCACGTCATGATCCAGACCCAGATATGGCCTCCAGATAAACTGTAAAACAATACGAAACGATTAGATGGAAAATAATTTGATAATTATTTTTAAATTAAAATATAGTTGGGTAGGATTATTACATCGTCATGTCCAATGTGGTCCAATAGATTGCGATAGACTACAATAGCGTGTTTCAGACACCTATTGTAGTTCATCCCCCTTACTGACCACCTTAGATAAAAAAAAAGTGAAAAATATTATTTACTGTTAATTATAATATAAAATATAATTAACTAAATGGTAAATGGTAAAGTGTTAGACTTACTTTATTGCAAACGGGAACATGAATGGGCACTCATTTATTGGGGCGAGCGACGACATTCTTGACCAACCCCAAGCTTGAAGCAAATACGCACATGAAAAAAAAGTACAAGTATTCTTTTTTGCAGTTTTACACATTACACTATATAGATGGGCCAACACAGTTGAACCCCAACTATAGGTGTTTACCTTATTAATGTTGCGTAATAAAGGTAAATACATTATATTTCCAGAATTACCTGTACTTTCTGGAAACAAAAAAATACCAAATAAAATCATAATATAACACCGAGCTTTTATTATTTTCTCGTACTCGGTTGAATCTTCGGACAATACTATACTGAAATAATATTGTTTAAGGTATTTTAAGTTTATACCTTTCCCCCTTACTTGATCGGATGTCTCTCCCTCAGTTTCGTCGTCTAACAAAGGGACACCCAATAATTCATTGCAGATAGAGTTGTCTTGGTTAACTCTACCATTCACGGCCTTTCCATCTATACGGAGACCCAACATCATGTACACGTCCTCAAGTGTGACGGTACACTAACCAATCGTAAGGTGAAGTGTGTGGGTCTCGGGTCTCCACCTCTCCAACAAAGCAAGAATGAACTTGTAGTCCACCGAGTACGAAACAATGTTGAGTAGATTTCCAAATCCACATCCTCTAATATATGGTTCTATTAAAGGATCGTGGGGTGCATATTCATGTACACGACATCTAAAGCGCTTCGGATCCTAATAACAAAAAAGTAAGAAATGCAATAAGAAGAAGAAATACATAATCAACAAAGACAACTCTATAAGAAGTAAGAAAAATATAGATAACAAAGGTATAAGAGTAAAAACGGAATAAGTAAAAAGAGAGAGATAACATACAAATGTCGAGATATTCTCGAGTGTGCCTCTGTGATCATCGCCCATAGTCAACAAAGACATTCTTTGATGTTGCAGAGCTTGAGTGTGGTAGAAAAATAGTGTGACAAAGAAGAATATAGTTGAGTATTGATGAAGATGATTTGATATTGTTGATATGAAAGGCTATTTATAGATGAATGAGTGAGTAGGTTTGCAACCTAAGAAGAATGAGATTGGTTGCATGCAATGGCAAAAGAAGACAATGGAATGACAAAATGCAAAATCCATGTGAAGAATCCTTTGTCTTTGTCCTCAGCCTAACTTATGTTTGATCTCCGACAGACACCCTTCAATCATCAGTGCATATAATAACATTGATAACGGCTGGCAAAATCCTCCTTCGACGCATGTGTTCTATATTAGACATATTGCTTAGAATTTCATGCGGGAAATCAAAGATAAGATGTTGCAGAAGAAGGTTGTCAATGCAGGTTACGCATTATCAGAACCTTCTTTCAAACACTACGGCGAGGAAATAAGATTGTCAAACGAAGATGTAGTACAATGGATCAATAGTATTCCATTGGAGAAGTGGACTAGGGCATACGACAACAGACAGCATTGGGGCCACAAGACAACAAATCTTGTGGAATCAATGAACTTTGTCTTCAAAGGAATCCGTAACCTACCTATAACCGCTTTGGTGCAGGCAACATATTTCAGGCTAGGGGCGTTGTTTGAAACCAGACGCTCACAATGGAGTTCAGTGTTGGAATATGGACAGTTGTTCAGTGATGCTTCAATGAAATTCATCAGACATGAAGTTGCCAAAGCAAACACATACGTGGTTACGGTCTTTGACCAAACTAAAGGTTGGTATAGTGTTGTCGAGTTCATGGATCACAATGAGGGCATGCCGATGAGACAGTACATAGTCGAACTAGAAAGAGGTTGGTGCGACTGCGAAAAGCTCCAAGCCTTTCGTACCCCTTGCTCCCATGTAATTGCGGCATGCTCAAAGGTTCGAATAGATTCATCCTACTTGCTATTGAAGTTTACAAAGTCGTCAGCCTTTCAAATGTTTATAAAATTAGTATTTTCGTAGTGACAAAAGAGGATTATTGGCCTGAATATCAAGGGGACATCGTCTGGCACAACGAAGTTATGCAAAGGAAGAAAAAGGGTCGCCTAGACAGCACCCGGATTCGAACCAAAATGGATACGGCGAACAAAATGGTTAGACTATGTAGTTCATGCCGCCAGCCAGGTCACAATCGTAATAACTGTCCTAGTGTTGGAACGAGCACAACCAGATAAATTTACATGTACCTCTATTGCAATATATGAAAAACTAAATTTATTTCATATTAGACGTCTGTGATGAAAGTACCATTACATAAACAGTAACACAAATAATTATAACAAATACAATAAAAGAACTATGCGATTACAACCATCAAAACAATTTTGAGCATGTAATGCATCATCCTACGAGCGTTTTGGTCGGTCTTAATATCCACCCATTCACGCACTTCTCCATTTTGGTTGAACGTGGACACAAGTCATTGTATTCTTCTAATCCTTTCACCCTCTCCAATTTCTCCCTCTAACCAACTGTACAACGTCCGATTAAGACGTTCAAACGTATCTATGTTCTAAAGTCGAATCTGTATCGGAACCGCAATGGCGGAAAATATTACATCAGCATTTCGTTTCTGAATGTATGCAGACATTATTAAAATAGAGAAACTTGAAGGTGATGGTGGTTGAACTAGACAAATTATGGTATTAGGAGATGATTTTGAGTGAAAAATATTGCATCCAAGACGTGATATTTTAGAGACGAAACATCAAATTGTACATAACATGCAGGCGCCTGAGGGATTGACACCCACATGAAAGAACATGCAGACGCCAAATGAATTGACGTCCACACTACAAAAAGCACCTAGGCGCCAGGAGCATTAACGCCTCCTCATGAGGGTCAATGCATGTGTCAATAGCATTGGCGTCTCCTCACGAGGAGCCAAATGCATGCGTCAATGCTATTGACGCCTCCTCTTAATGCATTGGAGGTACACCAATTCATCTGACGCATCATTTTCAAAACCTAATTATTTTAGTATTTTTTTTGAATTATTGATTATTTTCGATTTTGTTTTAAAACATGATTATTTTAAAAAAAGAAAATCTATATTATTTGTATTGTGAAAGTCTTATTGTCTAGCTAGACTCAATCTTTATTTGGAAAAGATCGATTCCTCTACGAAAAACCTAAATTGATTTTTTATTATATAAAGATATTAAATGTATATTATATACTGCCTCAATATATACGGTGGAATTAGAAAATGAACATATTATTTGTTTTCAACTTGCAACGCTAAATTTAAATATTCACCGCTAACATATCAACTAAAGTTGCTTTCTTCCCCTATAATATTCTAGTTGCCTTTGTAAAATTATGACACAACTAACTAACAGTCTAGAATGGACCGTTATAATATCATAAACATATCCAAGTGTTTGATAAATATAAAAAAAATGTAAATCACCCAATAAAATTATCGAGATATATGATATAATCTAAATTGTGTGAAGTCTAAAATAAAAAATAATTAAGGTTTAAGATTTGTTAATTAGTTTCTTATCAGACTTAATCTTATGCAAGAGTAGCTGACTCTTTACCCCAAATTACTCCAAATTATAAAAATGTATTATAGAAAAATCAAATAAATAAAAGTATATATAATCAAAACTCAATACATTAAAATAAATTAGATTGATTAGAGTTAAAATAATTATAATTAAATTTTATTTTTATTAATATATAATTATATTTTCTATGTGTTATTTTTAATTATTATAGTTGTAATTTTTTTTAATTTTGGTCCATTTTTAAATTAGAACTGGACCTACAGTTTGATTGGGTCCACCCTGTTTGTTATATTTGTTATTTAGTAATCAAGTAACTTTGTATATAAATACATGCATATATAAATCAGTTTGTAACACATTGATTCTTCAATAATAAAATTATTATTTTTCATATTCTCTATTTTCTCTCCTCACAAAAATGTCTCACGCACTAACAAATTGGTATCTAGAGCTCCAGTTAGATTCTTGATCGTGTTTTCAAGAATCACACATCAGTGACCGTGATTCCGAGATTGTGGGTTGTTAATCGCGTTTGCTGCAAAGATGAATGACACCAACAACATTTTAAATTCTCTTCTAACTCTTGACGACAAAAATTGGATTCGATTGAGAAAATAAATGCAATCTCTGTTTGACTTTCATGAAATCCTTGAAGTGTGTCATATCCTGATTTTTAACCCTAAGATCCCACATACCATTTGCATCCTTGCATACAAACAAGATCACATCTTGGCCCCCTCCCTCTCATCTTTGGGGTTTTCCTTTTGCAGGGATCATCAAGCACCTCTTTATTAGTGTTTTAGCTTTTGTGTTTATATGTTCATTACTTATCTAACTAATAAACAAAATATCAAAATACATGTTTTGTTTTCTTTAAGTCTGTTGTGCAAGGTATGGCTTTTCCATCAAGAACATCAACATGACTCCTCAGCTAGGGTTTGCTTTGATTCCTTAACAAAGTGTGGTCAACCATTGGTTCTCAAGGGGTTTATCTCTCAAGCATGATCTCTAAGGTTCTCAAGCACCTTTCAATCTCATTTGGATCAAGAACATCTCAAAGTCTTGTGGCTTACTTCTTAAGAAAAGTAAAAGGTTCATGTGTTTATTTCCATGCCTTCTTCAACAAGTTACCTCAAACTTTGAGCAATTCAATCAATAGACATTCAAGGACATATTATTTTGAGTTCATGTGATCATCCATGTGCCTTGAAATTCAAGGAAAGTTCAAGTGCATAAGTTTATTCCAAGGGGTTTGACCAAAAAGTAAATACTTGAAGTCAAAGTTCCAAGGATCACAACTCCTTCAATTCTCAACATTTTTGAATGCTTCTTTTTGCATATGACTATTCTCAATATCCTATACAACTTCTTTTGACATGACAAAAGTCAATTATGCTTGGAGGATCATCAAAAGTTTGAAGACATTATAGGTCATTTGTGGATTTAGTGAAATTTGACCTATTTTCGAGTGACTTTTTCTCAACTTTCAAGGTTTATAACTTCTTCAATTCTTAGCATTTGAGGCTGATTCTTTTTGCACAATATCATTTGTGATGCACTCTTCAAGTTTGCTTCAAGGATCAAAGTCTAAATATTCTTGGAACACCATGGAATTCATTGAGACATTATAGGTCATTTTCATCCATTTGGGACTTAGAATTTTCTAAGTTACCTGACCAGTTTTTCGTGCCAACTTCAACAAGCCATAACTTTGTGCTCAAGCATCCAAATGCAATCTTTCTTGGCACAATGTAATATTTGTTATGATGCCAACACATTGCAAAAAGAATAGGATTAAAAAGCCTCATGAGCAAGATGCCTCATTGATTTGAACATGGTGACTTGAAGTTGAAGAAATCACCATGGTCCGAATTTTGAACTTCACTAATTTTCAATTACAAGCCAAATTAACACATGTTTTGGACCTAAATATGTTTAACCAAGTCTCTAGAAGTTAATTGACCCTTGAAAACACATGATTTAGCTGAGTTTTGATGGATTGCAAGTCACATTTTTCTCACTTCATGATCAAATTCGTTTTGTACGAATTAAACTTGATTCCACACGTATTTGGATCCAAACACATTCCCTATAAATAGAGGAAGCCATTGCATTCATTTCCAAGCTTTTGAGAGCCAATAAATCCTGCTTCAATATGAAATTTCCCAGAAAATTCAACTATCGTGTTTTGAATTCCAGCTTATTTAAATCCAATTTCTTGATTCCATTAGCACCTTCGATCTTCTCTGAAGCTTTTGCAACAATTACCAAGCTCCAAGTCCCTCTGAAGTGCTTTAACCAAATCGAGCTTCACCAACTTCTGATCACCATTTGGACAAGGTGGTTCTGAGCATCATTTGAACTCAAACAAGTTACCATAATGTAGTCATTCACTCACTGATGCTTTCCCTTAACTTATTTGATATTGATTGATCATGTTCATCATTTAATTTAATTTTTCATGGGTTGCTTGCTTTTGAAACTTCTTTGAAATTTCTCCATGCACAATTTAGATAAATGAATTTGGAGCATGAAGTTGAATTCGTGATGAGGAGGTGATCTTATTTGTGGTGGTCTCGTGTCATGAATTTACCAAACGATGAAACTCCGGTGCGGGACCATCGGGGAAGATGACCAGAGTTCATCTCAGGTCATCTGAGTTTGGAGACACGTTGGACATTTGAAATGTTTTGATTGGTCCAGTTTGAATTAGATATCATGTTTCATTTTTGTTAAATTACATCGTGCGTCCTAGCCTTGTGATTGTTGGATAGCCACGTCAATTAATGAGGTATGATCCAACGCTCAGTGTTTTTTCCGAGTTTCTTTTTCTTTTCTTTGTTATATTAAATTGCCTTTTCCTTGAAAATTGATAGTGATTTCATTTTCATCCAAAAATCCCAAAATAATTTCTAAAATTCTCTTTTATTTTTCTTCATCTGATTTTTATTTTTCCATATTTTATTTTCTTGATTTTCTATTTTTCTTGAATTTCTCTTTTCTCCTTTGTTTTAATTGGTTTAAAAATACTTTTATGCATTTTAAAATTATGAAAAATGTATTGTATGCTTCTTATTTTATTTCCTACTGTAGCGGTGTATTCGTCGCTATATGATCTATTGGTTAAATCATAAGCTAAGAGATACAATGAAAAATTTCGAGTCGCCACCGCACTTTTATTTATCCAAAGGACTGGCTAAAAAGCGAACAAAAGCCTAAGAAGTTTTACACGTAGAAAACTAATAAAAGATCAGAGATTCTGGGTAAGGGGTAAATTACGCAATGGGAAGGTGTTAGGCACCCACTACGTCCTAGGTACTCCTAGGGAGCCCTTTTCACACTTGTTGTAAAAATTATTATTTGTTATGACAAAAATATTGTGCAAACATGATTGGGATGGTGAGAAAAGAATATACAATTTTATTATTATTGGGTTATTGGGTTCGAACGGATGAACCCGTTGCCTACGTACCTTCCATCAAAGGTAAGGATCAGAACGCCGTAGTTCGGCTAAAAGATTTCCAAAAGTGGGTTAGGTTCAATTTTAAACACAAACCCCAGGTCTTACGTTATCCACGGGAGAAAACTCAACCTTATACAAACAACAACGTCCACCATGTGAGAACAGCTTCAACTGGCCAGAGAGGGGTTAACCCTATAATAGGCGAGGAAGACTTACAATTCAATCACTAAAGACAGAAGGTGAGATTAACATCAACCACTAAGATAAATCAAACCTATAGCTCATGTATGAAAAGATTAATGGACAAAGCCAAAACAAGTGAATGAGTGGAGTTACTAATTATGATTATGAAAATGAAGTCAGAATATGATTAAGATCAATTCAAATAAGTATTATGAAATGAAGTTTGGAAAAAGGTCAAGGACTTGAGTCCAGGTTTTTAGTTAGAAAAACATGAAGATGTTTGCACAACACTTATGTCAAAATTTAAAAGGTATAGTGTGAAAAGGTTCTAAGACGTAATGAATGATGAATGGATGAGGGATGGATAGTAAAACTTCTTAGAAGGTTCACTTCTTGAAATCATATAGCAGATGATTCAAGTGTGTCCTTTGGAATAGCAATTAATAATAATAAACAAGCAAAGAAAGACGGATATCGGATGCCAATCAATGGTCTTATACCAATCTCCTAAAACAAAATGGGATATCAGAAGCCACTCAATGGACTTACACCGATCTCCACAGACAAAGAAAATAAAAGCGGATACCGGGTACCAATATATGGATTTACACCAGTCTCCTAAAACAGAACAGGATATCAGATGCCACTCAATGGACTTACACCAATCTCCTCAAAAGAAAAACAAGAATGAAACATGGAAGTTAACTGCCAATCTATCTGGACTTAGGTTAACTCCACAGTATGCTCACAGGAAATCCAATGCCACATCACAGGGACTTACAATGGATCCTCACATACAAGAACAAGAGCAACAATATGATCACAGGTATGCAAATGCCAACTTACAGGGACTTATAATTGCAACCTCTCTCACAAACAGATGAACAAACTATGATCACAGGCAAGCAGATGCCAACTTACAGGGACTTATAACTGCAACCTCACATACAAACAGATAAACAGAAGATATGAGTGACCAATGAGGTCTTGCACTCTATCCTTCCATATCACAGGAACAAATGCCAAAGCAATGGACTTACAATTGTCCTCAATGGGCAAACAACAATGATAGCATCACAAAACAAATGAGATGATCATGCACTAATTGGCAATTGATGATGATGATAAATGCATAGCATACAAGCAAACAAGTGCATATGAAGCAATCAATCAATCAATGAATAGCAAACAGCACACTCTATAGCCAAACAATGGGGGCTCACACAAGAGGGTTTGACTTTAACAGTCCACTGTAATAGGTAAAGGTCGCTCTTAACCTGGCCATTGAGGGACTCAGGTGAAGCAGATGAATAGGAGATGAGGGGTGTGCCTCATTGCTTCAATCTCGAATCAGAGAGAGCATCAAAGAAAGTGTGGGAGTTCAGAAAGTAGGAACTCTCTCCACATTATTGACTCGATTAGATCTTGGGTATTTATCTCATTGCTTCAACCAGGTACTGGGAGCAAAGAGAGGACACACTGAATAGTGGGGGATAGATTACTTATCCCTACCTTCCACCAATTGCCTTACTTGAAGGACTTTTCCTGCTTAGGACAAATATAAACAAACACAGGCATTGCCTCTTAAGGAGGACTTCAGACAGTTTGCCCGGTCAAATAACAGACCGGGTCTCCAGACTACATGAAGAAGAAGGGTTTATACCTCAAAGCAAATGCTATAAAGCAAAGCAAGCAATCAAGTTCAAAGAACTTAGGCAACTAAAGTACCTGCAAAAGTCAAACTTATTAGCAAACAAGTCAACAGTCAAAACCAAAAGGAAATGAACCAATAGTCACACAGAGGGACCAATTTTGCAAGGCACAAAGACTCAAGTATGAGTCACCTACAAAACAAAGTGTTAGCACATGATAAACAAACCAACTCAATCAAAATTGAAAGGTCTTTGGGGCATTGGTGCTCAGCCTGAAACAAATAGCTCAATTGTAAGCTCAGAAGACCACTAGGACTAGCCTAGGGTCAAAGATGAAAGAAAAAAAAGGCCAAGGCAGCAAGCAATATTCAATCAAAGTCAAATGCAATCATGTAGGAAGCAAACACAATTGGATTCAAACTTATATCATGCATCATGGTCATTTCATACACAAATGAATGCAAAGCATGGCAAGAGAAGCATACAAAAGTCAACAGCAAAGACTTCATTCAAAAGTCAACTCAAACAATCCCAAAAATTATGAAATAAATCACACTCAATCCTAACATCTAACATGGTATACATGCAAAATTTCATGGCATTTGGATGAGAGGAAGGCAGTCAATGAAATTCATGAAGTCAAATCAAATTCAAGTAAGCATGGTGAAAGTCAACAAGCATGGGTCAACTTCAAAAAATCATATCAATTTGAAAACAGAAGAGAAATGAATGAAATTTACACCAATGCAAAGCTTGAGATGTCTAGTTATCACATATGAAATTTCATGATCATACAATAAGGTTTGAGAATTTCATGAAGGATTTGGCAAGGCATAGCACAAAAAGTCAACAGATGACCACATATGGAAGAAAATTCTCAATCAAATGGAAAACAGCAAGATTAATTCCAAGAAAAAATCATACATCAATTAGACATACAAGGGATCATTCATGCAAAATTTCAAGTGATTTGGATAAGAGGAAGCATGTGAACAAAAATCATACATTTGCAAATCATTGGTGTGACACAAATTGTCACACCCTAATTCAAAAATTCATATCTATCAAACCACAAATGGGAAATCCACAAACTTTATATGGAAATGAAGATCAATGTGTCTAGTTTCACCACAAAAAATCTCAAAGGCATTGGATGCAATATGACAATTTCACAATTGAAATGGCAAAGGGTATCATTTATGCACACATGTGAAGAAATCAATTATCAATTAAAATTCAGCCAACCAAAAATTAATTAAAAATCATGATTAAATAGTAGACATCTTTGTGATCACCATGCAAAAAATTTCATAATTTTTGAGTGAAAATTGAATGAGAAATGAATTGTTTAAGTTGAGTGAATAATTGGAACAAGTATGAACAAGAGCATGGTCAAACAAGGTCAACAAATGGCATTTGTGGTAATATTCTTTTTCATTAAACAAAACGGTGCAGTTTAAGGCAAATGCAGGGAATGTTGTGATTGGTCAATTCCAATCCCACAGTAGCATGCAAGAAGGGACAAGCAAAAACGACCAATCGTGCTGCAAGGTTCAGGGGATTTCATGCGGTTAGGGTTTGTAATCAGCAAGGCAACATGTTCACTTCATCATCATCAAACAAAACAAAAACAAACAGCAACATGGCTATGAACATTAACAGCCAAAACAACATGATCATGACGGCTTAATTGGATAGAACCTCAGGTTTAAACAGCAGCAGAGTTTTAAAGTAGCAGCATATGTAAGCATACACAAATCGAGCATCCACGACCAATACAACCAAACATCAATCATGTGGATTTTACAAGCAAGTCTAACATACACGCACAGCAGCACGGCAATGGTTCACATGTAGCATCAAAATCATGTTTCATTTAAATCAAGCAAAACAACCAAACAGCGCATAACAGCAGCAAGGTATTAACATTTAATGATTCTTTGGGGTTCAAGCATAACAGCAGCAAGGTTTTGTCAGCAGGGCAACAACATGTGGTTCATCAACATGTTCATCAATCAAAGAACCAATAACACACAACTAGCATGGCATTGATGTAATCACACTCATGCACACCTAACCTCAAATATTCGAACAAAACAAAATCTAGTTCAGTTCTAAGGTAAAAGAAAAAACAAACAAATTGCAGTAGAGCATATACAGCATAGCAGCACATTCATGTTCATTATCATCATGTAATCATCATCATACCACATTTCAATGGTAACAGCATGCAATATATATATTTCATATGGATTTTGCTGAGCATGTGCCTAAAGTTTCAAACACTGCAGCAGGCTTAATCAAGAACAGCATCAAGAACAAGACTAGACCAAGTATCACACAACAACATTGTATTGGTGTAGCAACATCATTCAACAACATATCAATGCAACATCCAAACAAAATTCTGGACAGGACAAGGTTTAATTAGTAGGGCACATTTATGTAGTTCCCAACAGCAACACAAAATGGCTCGACCAAAACACACAACACATTATTCAGCAACAATTTATCCAACTAATAGGTAGAATTCCTGGACAGTTTAAGGCTTGAAACAAACTGCAGCAGGGTTAGCTTCATGCTCATTAAAAACTCAAACAGCAACATGGTTTGGCAACAACATGGATTTAGCAGCATATAACCACACAATCTTCATGCAAAATTCTGAGCAACAACAGCAACAACATGGTAGTAGCATACAGCAGAATGGCATGTTCATCATAACAGCAGGTTTTAGCATTCAAGCACCAACCATAACCAACATCATGACATCATTAACCAACAAACAAAATCAAGCAAGCAGTATGGTCTTAGTAGCATCAATTATGAAACAAGCTTCCAGCAAAAATCCCATATCAATATGGCATTGGTACGGCAGTTCATACATCAACATAAACAAACCTAGCTCATCCAAACAATCACAAAAGCATACACATTGTCATTGGAAACTCATCATTAATTGACAAAATGAGCAGCAAGGCATATGGCATAGCAAGTGGTGGTGGTTCATCCAATCACAACAAACAATAGCAGCAGAATGGCAATAGCATAATGTGTTCATTAAACATCTCAATCAGCACACAACAGCATGGACAATAAGCATGGTATCTCATATATTCATCATCAATTTGCAATGTGATTAATAGCATAACAGCACTTTTTCAAGCAGCATCATGACAGGTTTTAAGTACAAACACATAACAGCATGGCCTTGGTAGCAGCAGGCAAATCAATAGCATTCAACATGGCTCATGGGAATTTTCTAAGCATGTTCATAATGTTTTAACTGCAGCAGGCTTTAACAGCATCATCATACAAAATTTGGGCAAGCAATCACAACATCAAGGCCTTGGTATCATGTTCTCATAGCAAGCAAACCAACAACAGTACATCATTCAGCAATACACAAGCATGATCATGGAAAAATCTGGTGCAGTTCACATAGCAAGGCACTTCATGTAATCCACAAACATGATCTCAACCAAGCATCAAACAAAATATGATTCACTTAAACCACACAACAGTACATAACAGAACCAATATAACAGCAGCAGGGTATGCTCATCAAATTATGTAATCATCAAGAACAATAGCAAGCTAGCAGCATGGTGTCCAACATGTTATCCATCAACACAACATCATTTAGCATGGTAAACAAACAAGGTTCAGCAACTACTACCATCACCTAAACTCAAACCAACAACAAAACACTTAATCATTCATGAGAAAAAACTGGGCAGGGAAAGTTTGGTATGAACACCAGGGCATTAGCAGCATCAATTCTATTGTTTATCATATAATCAAAACAAACTCATCATCAACATGCAATCTCAACCAAAATTCAAGAGGCATGGCAGCATATGTTTATCAGCATCATGTCAAGCAAAACACAAGTACAGGACAGCATATAAACAGCATAGCAGGCACACATTCATGTCTCAAAATTGCAGCAGAATTTTATGAACATCAACATCATCATCACAGCAGCACTCATGATTTAGCTCAGTAGGTTCATGCAATTTGAAACAAACAACAGCAACAGTATTCATCATTCGACCAAATCAAAACAAATGACAGCATATAGCAGCATAGCATATTCAACATCCACATGTAATCATCAAAACAACTGCATTCATGGCATGAACAAAAACATCCCTAGCACATGGCAATGAGCATTACCAGCAGAACAGCATCATCATAACAGCAACAGGCACACACTCATCACTAACAATATTCATCATCATACAACCAAATTCAAACAGGAGGGCATAAACAGCATGGCCAATGGTTGTTCATCAACATTCAAACAGAATAAACAACATCACACAGCAACAGGCTATAGCAAGCAGTCAAGAGCATTAACAATTAATCATGGCAAGGAGGTGCTGTCATCATGCAGTAGCATCAATCAACAACAAAACAAAACAGCATAGCACAGTATGGCAGCACACATGTATTCATTTTCAAACAGCCAACTTCAAACAGGCACAATCAATCAGCATGGCAAATGGCAATTATTATGCAACATCAAAGTAACAACAAGCCAGACACAACAAGTGGAATTTCCTGGACAAAAATTACCATTGCAAAGTAACAGCAAGCATCAACATCAGGTAAAATCATCATGACCAAATATGCCCAGAAATCAACCATATACATATCAATAGCATTAATCATACATCAAACAACAAACGTGCATCAACCAATTTCATTAAATCCTTTCCAGCCAAGCAAATCGAAGAAAAACAAGTTTATGCAACAAGAATAAAATCCAGATTTCTCAGCTATCAAGTAACTATTTGCCACGATACAGGTTGTAACATGTTCAGCATACAAGAGTCTAACCTAATCATAACATGGTTTTGAGAAAAGAGGGAGTCGAGATTTTACTTGTTTTTGAAGCAATGGAAGAAACAGTGCTTGTTTGAATGATTGGAGCTTGAACAGGTGAAGGTTTTGGTTAGAAGTGATGAATCCTTGAGGTAGGTGAGCTCAGCCAAGCTTGGAATCATTCATAGCTCGATTTGCCATTGTTGTGTCTTAGTAAAACAGAGCTTGGAAATGGAGTAACAGCTGGGATTTAATGATTCCACTGACTCTCAAATGCTGTCTAGATGAAGAAGCAATAAAGGTGTTTTTAAGGTTCTTTGTGTTTTGGCAGAAAATGTACTATATGCCAAAAATGCAAAAGTGAGAGGATGATGATTTTCTCTCGTGGAGGCTGCAAAACTAGGGTTGGATTTGACAGAATGAAGCTTATATGTGATCTGTTTTAGGTCCTTAATCCATGTTGTAAATTGGTTTAGTGTTAATGCACTCATTTGCATTTTTGCTAAGTGGAAGAATGTGAAACATGGAGGGTGTACCTTGCACGTTTTTGGGCCTCAAGACAGGCTGCTAGCAGACTGTATATTTGCTGTTTTTGTGGTACATGTACTGCTGTACTGATTTTGTTCAAATGAAAGCCAATTGCCAATTTTGTCCATTTTGCATTTTGATTCAAGATGATGGGAAAATGGTAGTATGATGATGGTTTAGGACTTTGAGCAAGTTTTAAATATGATTTTAAACCTTCCCCAATTGGCCAAAGTGAGAAAAAATGCACAAATCAAAAAGTCAACTGTGAGTCAAACTTTGATTTTTAAAGGAATAGGTCCAAAAATGCCATTTTGATTGGCAAGGTTTTAGGTCATGAAATTTATATTTTTGGAAAGAGGATGAAAAATGTGGTTTGTAGGAAAAAACCCCACCAAATTTGGCCTTATGGTTTGAGAGTTATGGCTTGTTGAAGTTCAAAAATTGGTGAAAATGATTTGATCATATCTTGACAACCACACATGGGATTTTGATGTTCTTGGACTTTTTGAAAATGGGAAGACAAGATCTTCAACTTTCATGTTGGGCAAAAATTCATTTGGAGCTTGTATCATGATGTAAGTTTAAGATCAAGAAGTTTCCATTTTTGGCAGTTGAAATTACAGGTCCACTTTCTATTTCTGGAAAATTTTCTGATTGACTTGATTTTCTTCCATGATGGGGTTGAACATGATAGATGAGGCTTATACAAGCATGAATGAGCTTCTTCAAATCAATTCTAACCATCAAATCTCTGATTAAAACAACTGTTGACCAAGTTTGACTTTCTGTTGACTTTTTCTAGGGTTTTTGGACTGATTGAACTACTTCTGATGAATTCCAAACCCTAATTCCTTGAGAACTTGACTTCAAATGATGTCACAAGATGTATGAACTTGTGATTAATAATCATGGTGCCCAAATTCTGCAAGAATGGCCACCATCCATTGCTTTGACTGACCAATGACTGTCTTTGACCTAATTGCTGATGATTGCTTCCACTGCAAGCAACAAGGTTAACAGACAATATTTTTGTACTTTTTGGTTAATAAACATATGAAAGCAAAGATATACAAATGCAAAGTATGCTTGGTGATCAAGAAACAAACCCACAAGGCAAATCAAACCACTAGGAGGGGACAAAGGCATGCAATGATCCTTGAGGTTATGATATGAATGATATGGGCCATGAGGGATCTTAGGGCCCAAAATTGGGGTCTTACAGATGCCCCTATTTAAGGTCATTCTAGCCGGAGAAGTGAAGTTTAGAAATCTTCATCTCGAC
Source organism: Lathyrus oleraceus (assembly GCF_024323335.1). Classification (NCBI taxonomy): domain Eukaryota; kingdom Viridiplantae; phylum Streptophyta; class Magnoliopsida; order Fabales; family Fabaceae; genus Lathyrus; species Lathyrus oleraceus. The sequence goes on from NC_066580.1 coordinate 306,898,584, forward strand.
GCGGTAGAATGGACTTAAATAACAGTAATGAGACAATTTTGGTCCCTAAGAGACCTCATGATGCAGATGTATGCGTGCAAAAGACACAAATTCTGTGGGGAATACGATTCACACAGAAGAAAAGACGATCCATCGGAGTAGTACACTCACCAGGAACGGAGACTCTAACAAGACTCTATGGGGATAATAAAAGAAATGCGTGGACAATACACGACTCTAAACTGGGGAAAAAACAAAACTGACACAACGTGATTAAAACACGACTCTGATTAGAAACAGAAAAACAGACTGGAGAACTCACTGGGGAGTGAAGGACTCACACTGGGGAAAAGAATTCCAAAGGAAAATAAATCCATTGGAGAAACACAAACTGACTCCTGAGGAGAAGCAACAAAAGTTCCACTGGGAAGGCAACCAAGAAAATGAGACGTTACCAGGCATACGGGTAACAAACTCAGGAAGGAACACCAAGGATACCGGTTACTGGGTATATAATAGGTGACCAACCAAAGCGTGAATTGGATTCCACTTCCAAAACACTCATCATCCTGAAGAGAGCTAGAAAAGCAGACTTGTTTAAAGGATGGACATTCAATTCCACAAAGAAAATGAATCTTACTCTGAGGGGGAAACAATCAAAAGATCGACTCAAGAGTGAACGAGATATAATATCCATTACCGTCAGAACGTGGATAGAATACTCAGATGAGACATATTATTCATTACCGGCAGACCGTGAATAATATACTCGAAAGGAAAAAATTATCCTGAACCGGTTACTGGGTTGTTTATAGGATAAAATCCGAAATCGTGAATTGGTTTTCACTTCCAAAACACTCATCATCCGAAAGGAGAGCTTGAAAAAAGCAAAACAACTTACAGGATGGGCATTCAAATCCACAACGGGAAAACGAATCTTACTCAATTGGGGACACAAACCCAAAGAGTGCATGAGATATGATATCCATTACCGGCAGACCGTGGATAAGATACTCGCATGAGATATATTATCTATTACCGTCAGAACGTAGATAATAAACTCGCATGGTAAGAAACACCAGAGATACCGGTTACTGGGCATATAATAGGTGTTTTACCGAAAATGTGAATTGGATTTCACTTCTAAAACACTCATCATCCCAAACACAAACTGGTTAAAGGATGGTTATTCGATTCTACAAAGAATACGAATCTTGCTCAGTTGGGGAAAATCAACAAAGGATTCCAACCAAAGAGCGCATGAGATATATTATTCATTACCGGCAGACCGTGAATAATACACTCGAAAGGAAAAGACACCAGAGATACCGGTTACTGGGTATATAATAGGTGACTGTCCAAAACAGAGAGACAATCGATACCAAGCATCCGGGTAAACGAAAGACAACTCAAAGGGATAAATTGCAAGCATCCGGCAATTATCCAACAACAAAGAAATATTCGACTCCGCAAAGGGAAATAACGAATCTTACTCGACTGGGGAAACACAAAAGGCTTCGACTGAAGAGTTCATGAGATATACTATTCATTACCGGCAGACCGTGAATAATATACTCGCATGGAAGATTATCCACAACCGGTTACTGGGTTAACAAAGGATAAATCGACCGAACAGAAAGGCATCGGGATACCAAATTAGGTATATAATGACAACCAATCAAAAGAGCAACAGACATTACCGACAAAAGGGTAAATGAAAGGCGAACTGCTGAGGATAAATTGCAAGCATCCGGCAATTATCGACAGAAGACTAGCTGGGGATAAAATTGCTAGCATACGGCAGTTATCCACAAAAGACTTGTTAGGGATATAAGTGCTGATCTGAGCAACTTATACAAGCAAAAGGAAAATCATCATCAAAGACTAGATGAAGATAACCACAAAATTAGGGTTTACATCTACCGAATACGGGGTAGAAGACCAAAACTCCGCGTGGGGATAGAACAAATCACAAATCCGCACGGGAAACCAAAATAGGGTTTATAACAAACCACCAACTGCTGAAGAGCAGGAAAATAGGATTTACAACTACCGGGTATGAGGTAGAAGACCAAAACTCTGGCTGGAGAATAAAAGGTGTATAACCACAAATTCTGTTAAGAAAGCCAGGAAAAGTAGGACTTACAACTACCGGTTACTGGGTAGAGGCCCAAAAACATTCCGCTGGGGAACAACCCACTGGGAAGCACAAGATATCTGACAAATAGCCGATTCGGGAATGATCCGAAAAGACAGACTGAATAAAGACACGTCTTAATGAGGATATAACTCAAATAGGAAAATCCATCCCAATATATGTGTTGGGAGGATACGGAAGAAACCGTCATCCACGAGGATATATCTCAGTGGGGAACTGCAGAAGAAAAGACAACATTTTCTGCTTACGGGGCTGACTCTATATGGAGAGATTTATAACACCCAAAATCTGCTTGGGGAGACCTGTAAAGAGATCTATATCACCATAGCAGGAGACACGACAAACAAAAGATATATGGCAAGAAATGCAACATGAATATCTGAATGTTTATGAATATGCATGAATATGCGTGATTTATGTTTGATGAATGCTGACAAAACAGACAATTCTAACACAAACAGGTTCAGGAACAAACATCCGGTATTATACTTCCAGGGGAAAAACCAGCTGGAGAGCCAATCTGCGGAGATCTTCATGCTGTAAAGCAAAGATCTGCAGGTACTGCTGAAGAAGCAGAGTATCAGAAAATTTCAGGAAACAAACCAATCAGGGTACAGAAAGTCACAACGGGCATAACAGCCACCAAGACGAATCTGTAGGGGAACAAGAGAAATCTCAAAGTATGCAGGGGATCCCAGTGTCAACTGAGAAACAAAAGGTGCATTGCATAAGCACGAACTGCTGTAAAAGCAAATCCACATAACTCCACTGGGGAACAACCCACTGAGGGAGAATGAAACATCCAGATAGAATCTAACTGCATAAGCAACTCTACTAGGGGAAACTGTCGGCTACTCTCTTGGGAACAAACCACTGAGGGAGGACAGATCAAACAAATATATTCTGCGATGAACCACTCCACTTGGGGAGGATACACAGCAAATTGATCACAACAAGTAGATTCTGCAATATAAGCCACTCTACTGAGGATCACAAACAGTCAGGAAATCAATCCGTTCACTGGAGGCAAAAGCCATCATCCGACTATACGGGGATTGAAGGAGTATTCAACAGGCAAAACTGCCGCAACAAACATTCTGCAGACTAGGCTGAGGAAAAGATGATTGCAATACTGGGATGTCAACCCAAACAACCACTGAGTAGGAAAATAAATCCTGCTCTGCTGGAGAGAATAACTCTGGTGGAGAGATAGTAACAATTCCACAGACGACTTCGCCGGGAAAAGGTAAGGTACCGGGTATCAAACCACTGACCTACCGAGTCTTCAAAAAGACAACAATCGTGCTGAGGAAACAGACACTTCCTACTGGCACACTGCATGGGGAAAAGAGGTAACAACTCTTCTTGCAACCCTGGTGGGGATATTAATGACAGCTCTACTCGTGACTCCGAGGGGAGTATTAATCAATCAGCTATACTCATGACTGCGCTGAGGAGACAAATAAAGTCTGGGGATATAACCCACGGGAGAAAGTGACGGGGCACCAGGATGATAAAACATCAACCACCGAAACTTCATAAGAAAACGCCCATGCTGGGGGAAAAACTGCTGCTGGAGAGAACGAAGTCTTCAACAACACTCTGTTTGTGACTGTACAGGGGAACAACCCCAACAACAACTCTGTTTGAGGAACAGCCTCAACAAAGATCTGGAGAAAGAAGATACCACCAAACTAGGAATAAGAACAAATGTATTACCTGTTGGGAATCATGCCACCCTCGGGAGAGCACTGAGATATTCTTGAGTATCCTTTCAATCTTGTGAATGTTCACTTTGTTTAAAACAAAAATTTTGAAAAATTTGATTTTAAACAATGACATTTTATCAATTAAAAACATGCAAAACATTTGTTTGAATTGAAACAAATAAGAGTGCAAATAATTGGATAAAAGCTCAAATTGATTTGATGGAATGGTAGTCTGCAAATGGCAAGACTCCATAGATCTGTACAAATTTGAAATCAGTGATATATATTGGAAGAGGGCTACATTGAACATAATGATCCTCTCTCTACCAATTTGAATCTCGATGTATCCGAAGCTTCAGTTGACGACGAATCGAGAATCTTCTGACGAGATGACGACTGATGAACCAGAAAGTCTTGTCAGGATGCAGTTACTTGCCAAATCCCTAATTTTTGCCTAGATTGCCCCAGAGTGAGGTACTCAATCTAGCGGGATGCAAATATATTCTTTTTTTTCAAGTCTCTAATTTTTGCCTGGATTACCCTTGCGGGTTCTCCACCGAGACGCTCATTTTTGCCTAAGCCGCCCTTTCGGGTTTTCAACTTAGCGAGCTATTCTGTTTTTTTTTTATTTGCATATACTTTTTTTCTAGGCAAAGTATCTCTTAACTGCATCTGAATTCACAGGACGAGTGAAATCCTCCCCATCCATTGTTGTAAGCATCAAAGCTCCGCCTGAAAAGGCTCTCTTAACAACATATGGACCCTCGTAGTTTGGAGTCCACTTGCCCCTGGAATCGGACGCGAAAGACAAAACTTTCTTGAGCACAAGGTCACCTTCTCGGAACACACGAGGCTTGACCTTCTTGTCGAATGCTTTCTTCATTCTCTGTTGATACAACTGACCATGGCACATGGCAGTTAATCGTTTCTCTTCAATCAAATTCAACTGGTCATAACGACTCTGAATCCATTCAGCATCAGTCAACTTGGCTTCCATCAAGACTCGCATTGATGGGATCTCCACCTCTACTGGGAGAACGGCTTCCATGCCATAAACAAGAGAGAAAGGGGTTGCCCCTGTTGAAGTGCGTACAGACGTACGATATCCATGCAAAGCAAATGGCAGCATCTCATGCCAATCTTTGTAGGTGACAGTCATCTTCTGGATAATCCTCTTGATATTCTTGTTAGCAGCTTCAACAGCCCCATTCATCTTAGGTCTGTAAGGAGAGGAATTATGGTGTGCAATCTTGAATTCAGCGCACAACTCATCCATCATCTTGTTGTTCAGATTGGATCCATTATCAGTAATGATCCTCTCTGGCACACCATAACGGCAAATCAACTGGTTCTTGATAAACTTCACAACCACCTGTCTGGTTACACTCGCGTACGAAGCGGCTTCAACCCATTTGGTGAAGTAATCAATTGCTACGAGAATAAACCGATGTCCGTTGGACGCTTTCGGCTCAATCATACCGATCATGTCGATTCCCCACATAGAGAAAGGCCATGGTGATGAAATCACATTCAGGAGTGTCGGAGGAATATGAATCTTATCCGCATAAATTTGACACTTGTGACATTTCTTCACATACTTGCAACAGTCAGACTCCATTGTCAGCCAATAGTAGCCTGCTCTCAACATCTTCTTAGCCATGGCATGTCCATTAGAATGAGTACCAAATGAACCTTCATGGACCTCAGTCATCAATAGGGTTTGCTTCGTGTCTATCCACGCATCTGAGCAAAACCATATCAAAATTCCTCTTGTACAGCACTTCACCACTGAGGTAGAAACTGCCTGACAACCTTCTCAAAGTTTTCCTATCTTTCACAGATGCCCCAGGCGGGTAGACCTGGTTCTGGAGGAAATTCTTAATATCAAAATACCAAGGCTTGTCATCTTTCACTTCTTCGATTGCAAATATGTGAGCTGGTCTATCCAAGCGCATCACAGTAATGTTGGGAACATCATTCCACCATCTGACAACTATCATGGAAGCAAGCGTTGCAAGGGCATCTGCCATCCGATTATCCTCTCGAGGAATATGATAAAATTCAACTTCTGTGAAGAAAGTTGAAATTCTCCTTGCATAATCTCTGTATGGGATGAGACCTGGTTGATTCGTCTCCCATTCACCTTTGATCTGATTGACAACCAAAGCTGAATCACCATAGACATCAAGATATTTGATTCTCAAATCAATGCATTCTTCAAGTCCCATAATACAGGCTTCATACTCCGCCATATTATTCGTGCATTTGAAGGTTAGCCTTGCTGTAAACGGAATGTGCGATCCCTGGGGATTAACAATTACTGCCCCAATTCCATTTCCATATTGATTAACAGCGCCATCAAACACCATCGTCCATCTGGAACCAGGTTCTGGACCTTCATCAAGTGTAGGCTCATCGCAATCTTTCATCTTCAAATACAGAATTTCCTCGTCAGGGAAGTCATACTGAACAGACTGATGATCTTCAAATTGGCTGGTGCGCTAAGTGGTCAGCCAAGATACTACCTTTGATAGCCTTCTGAGCTCGATACTCGATATCATACTCAGACAATAACATCTGCCAACGGGCAATCCTCCCAGTTAAAGCAGGCTTCTCGAAGATATACTTAATTGGATCCATTCTGGATATCAACCAAGTTGTATGATTTATCATGTATTGGCGCAAACGCTTAGCTACCCAAGCTAAAGCACAGCACGTCTTCTCAAGCATAGAGTACCGAGATTCACAATCAGTAAACTTCTTACTGAGGTAGTAGATAGCAAACTCCTTCTTCCCTGATTCATCTTGTTGACCGAGTACACAACCCATCGAGTCTTCAAGAACTGTTAAGTACATAATCAGAGGTCTTCCTTCCACAGGCGGAGACAAAATCGGAGGTTCAGACAGATAATCTTTGATACTGTCGAAAGCTTTCTGGCAATCCTCGGTCCAATCATGAGACTGATCTTTCCGGAGGAGCTTGAATATCGGCGCACATGTGGCAGTCATGTGGGATATAAATCTGGAAATGTAGTTCAAGCGGCCAAGAAAACCTCGAACTTGCTTCTCAGTTTTGGGTGCGGGCATCTCTTGTATTGCTTTGACCTTTGCAGGATCAACCTCAATACCTCTTTCACTTACCACCAAAACCCAACAACTTTCCGGAACGGACTCCAAAAGTACATTTGTTCGGATTCAGACGAAGCTGGAATTTCCTCAAACGCTGAAAAAGCTTCACAAAAAATGCTCAATATGCTCAACTTCCGTTCGGGACTTAGCAATCATATCATCAACATAGACTTCTATCTCCTTGTGCATCATATCATGAAACAAGGTAGTCATAGCTCGTTGATACGTGGCTCCGGCGTTCTTCAAACCGAAGGGCATCACTCGATAACAGAATGTTCCCCAAGGTGTGATGAATGTTTGTCTTCTCCATATCCTCTGGTGCCATCTTAATTTGATTATATCCGGAAAATCCGTCCATAAAAGAAAAGACTTTGAATTTAGCTGTATTGTCTACCAACATGTCAATGTGTGGTAGAGGAAAATCATCTTTTGGGCTAGCTTTATTCAAATCTCTGTAATCAACGCACATACGGACTTTTCCGTCCTTCTTAGGAACAGGCACATGTTGGCCACCCATTGAGGATATGTCGAAGTCACCAGAAACCCCGCATCAATTTGCTTCTGAACTTCCTCTTTGATCTTCACTGCCATATCTGGATGAGTTCTTCTGAGCTTCTGCTTCACAGGCACGCACTCAGGCTTCAAAGGCAGGAAATGTTGCACAATATCTGTATCTAAACCCGGCATGTCTTCATAGGACCAAGCAAAGATATCTGAATATTCTCGTAGCAAGCTGATCAAATCTTCCTTAACAGACCCTTCAAGAAGTGCCCCAATCTTCACCAGGCGCTCACAATCTTCAGATCCCAAGTTGACTGTTTCCAAGTCTTCGAGATGCGGCTGAATGATCTTCTCTTCGTGCTCAAGGAGACGGTGATCTCATCAGGAATCTCTTCAACATCATCTTCCTCTGCCTCAAATACAGGGAATTCAAATTGGGAGATGGCGTTGGATCATTATGTTCAATGGTTTTAGGATCAACCTGCATAATGATTTGGTTAAGAAAAATCTCCAGAATTAAACAAACAATATATTATGCAGATGAAAGAATGTTGCTTTTACAGCTTTTATTTTGTTTTTATGTTTTTTGTGATCACTGATTTCATAAAGAAAAGCAAAAAGAAAAAACAAAGGGAAAACAAATGTTTAACAATGCGAAAATTGAATGAAAATATCATTGTATATATGCTTTGCCAACAATGTCATCACTTCTCCTTTTGGCATGGGAGAAGGGTTTTAAAACAAAGTGAACAATTACTCTGATCTATGGACAACTGTAGGAACATCCACAGCGACCCAATTGTGGCAGACACACCACAGAATAACAAATTGTTCAAATCTTCTGCATCTTCTTCTTCAATGATAGCAGCAGCTTCCTCTTCTGCAGGTTGATCAGCATGGATGAATCCTCCACTGGTGAACAGACCTTGCTCATTGAATGCCCCAGAACCAAAGCCAATGCCAGCCCGGATCGATTATCTTCAAGCTCAAGCACTTTCCCTAATCCAGCGACTGCACCACATTCAATGGCCAGCTTTGCATCACGGTAGGAAGTGAATGAAGGAGACTTCTTCTCGATTGGTTATTCAATAGATAAAGCTTGGAATTGAGTTCCAACTTCATCCTCTGCATCAATGTACGAGAAAGAGATAGATTACTGACCAGGAGAGCCTTTTCTCCCCCTACTACAACCAATTTCTTGTTTTTCACAAACTTCAGCTTTTGGTGTAGGGTGGATGTCACGGCGCCAGCCTCGTGAATCCATGGTCTGCCCAAGAGACAGCTGTATGATGGGTGAATATCCATTACTTGGAAAGTGATCTGGAAATCACTTGGTCCAATCTTGATTGGGAGATCAACTTCCCCAATCACGGTCTTGCGCGACCCATCAAAAGCTTTTACAACAACCCCACTCTGCCTCATAGGAGGACCTTGATACGACAATCGAGAGAGTGTGGATTTTGGCAATACATTCAAGGACGATCCAGTGTCCACCAGTACATTGGACATTGCATCAGATTTGCAATTCATTGAGATATGTAAAGCCATGTTGTGGTCTCTTCCCTCCTCCGGGAGATCAGCGTCACAAAAGCTTAGAGTGTTGCAAGCGGTAATGTTTGCAACGATGCTATCAAACTGTTCCAGGGTGACGTCATGATCGACATATGCCAGGTCCAAGACTTTCTGCAGAGACTCCCTATGAGGCTCTGAATTCACAGCACAAAGAAAGAATGGAAATCTTGGAAGGCGTGTGTAGAAGTTGGTCTACAATATTGTACTCACTCTTTCTGATGAGCCTCAGCATCTCATCAGATTCTTCATCAACAATGCCACTCGGGCCATCTGAAGAAACAGGAGTCTTTTGTACAGACGAGGAGGGTTTGGCAACATCAAGTGCCGGATTCTGAACATTCACAGCAGTCCCCACAGGACGCTCAACAGATTCAGAAGCAACAGCCTTAGCAGGCGCAGAAAAGACACGACCACTGCGGGTCAATCCACTAACATCAGCGATAGTGGTCACGGAAGTAGAAGGTAAAGGTACCTCGACCCCATCCTGGACAGCAACAGGATTGTACCGGAAAGGTACGGCTTTATCAGATGAATAGGGCACAGGGCCTGCCGGTTTGATAATCAAAGCGGGGGAAGCCTTCGGTTTGTTGCTATTATACCGAATAACAACGGGCTCTGGCAATTTGAACACCGGGGAGATGACACTCACTTCGGGCTCAACTACATCCACATTGCGATTCTGGAGAATCTCAATGGTACCTTCATTCAACATCATCTGGAGTTCTCGGCGAACCTGATCGCAACCCAAGCGATTTACAGAACAGACGCGACACTGGTCATGGTTATGCTTCAAATGACTGTGCTGACACAGCATCTTATGTAATCCAACCAATGACTGCCGGATATGACTGACATACTTCACTTTGTACTTCCCAAGGTCTTCCTGGATCATATTCACAGATTTCCCATGCGAAGGCAATGGGTTCCTGGTGACATTAGGGTTAGAGTCTTCAAAACTCAGAATTCCGCTTCTCATGAGGTCTTGAACCTTATTCTTCAGCGGGAAACAGTTCTCTACATTGTGGCCCGGAGCACCGGAATGGTAGGCACAATGCTGGTCTGGTTTGTACCACCATTGTGGATTGGCAGGAATAGCAGGAGGATCCCTAGGCGAAACCAACTTCCTCTCCAACAAGGAGGGATAAAGCTCTGTATATGTCATCGGAATCGGGTCGAAGCTGACCTTCTTCCTATCATAATTCGCATTCGCTTGGTTGGTTGTACTTCCACGAGGCTGGTAAGCCTGTTGCTGTGGACGTTGCTGTTGCTGTTGATATTGCGGTTGTGGATATTGCTGCTGATGCTGATACTGTTGAGCATTATCCTTGAATACAGGTGCCACACTGGCCACCTGATGCTGATGTCTGGCACGATGTGCAGGCTTCCTCTGAACAGAGGGTCTTCGATGCTTGGGCTGAGACTGCACAGCATGCGCTTCACCTTCTTTCCTCTTGAACGCTCCATACCGCTTAGAGGAAGAGCTATCATCTTTGTTAACCGTCCTTCGCGGACACCTTCTTCAAGACGCATCCCCATGTTCACCATCTCGGTGAAATCAGAGGGAGCGCTGGCCACCATTCTCTCATAATAGAATGACCCAAGAGTCTTCAGAAAGATCTTGGTCATCTCTTTCTCTTCTAATGGTGGAGTGATCTGAGCTGCCAGCTCACGCCATCTCTGGGCGTACTCCTTGAACGTCTCTTTGTCCTTTTGTGACATAGACCTGAGTTGATCTCTGTCAGGCGCCATGTCAACGTTGTATTTATATTGCTTGACGAAAGCTTCGCCAAGGTCATTGAAAGAGCGGATGTTGGCACTGTCCAGACTCATGTACCAACGGAGAGCAGCACCAGACAAACTGTCCTGAAAGTAGTGGATCAAGAGTTGATCGTTGTCGGTCTGCGTGGACATCTTTCTGGCATACATAACCAAGTGTGCCAAAGGACAAGTGTTCCCTTTATACTTCTCAAAGTCTGGGACCTTGAATTTGACTGGTATTTTCACACCGGGAACTAGACAAAGTTCGGCTGCTGACTTGCCGAAGAGATCTTTGCCTCTAAGAGTTCTCAATTCCTTTCTCAGCTCAAGGAACTGATCGTTCATTGCATCCATTTTCTCATGTACATCTGAGCCCTCAGACGCTTCAGAGTGATAAATGGTGTCGTCTACCCTCGGCACGGTATGCACGACAGGAGGTACTGGTATAGGGACCGGGCTAGATGCCGGCATTTGGGCGAATGTAGGAGCTGGCCGATCAGGCATGAAGCCAGGAGGCATCCCCCAAGGAAAACCGGGAGGCATGGCATTTGGCTGCTGGGCACTAACAGGCACCGATGTAGTAGCTATCTCAGAAATAACAGTCCGCTGAACCGGAGTTGCTGGCTGTTGAGGAGCAGGCTGATTCTGGGCAGCAAGAAGTTGCTCCATCAGAGCGCCAAGTCTGGCGACTTCATCCCTCAAGCTCTGGTTCTCTTGTTCCAACTGCTCCATAATCCTTGCAGAGTTGACCCTTGTATAATACCGGTGAGTCAGCTTGTCTTCAAAATAAATGAAGAACAGGAGTTAGAACCGGAAGACCAGCAAAAGATGGGTACCTGTTTATGCAAGAATGATGCATGAAATGCTTGTGCAAATGTTTTGATTTTCAAGGAATCCTTAGGGTACATTTGCAATATTTCGAATATTTAAACATTTTGATTGCTCATGGAAAATATTTTCATTCAAAATATTAGGTCAAAGAAGTACAGCATTCTTTTAATCTATTACAAAGAGAAAAGGTAAATGACATCCTATGGATCCCTATTAGCTCGGGATGCTGGAAGACGAGAAGTGTACAACTTCTTGATCTCTCTCTCATAGGCGGCCTCCATATCAGCTTTCTCCTTTGCAAGTTGATCATACTTCCTTTTCCAGAATTTGGATGACTGAGGAAGCAGAGAAGTCCAAGTGTCGTTCGGATCGTCGATCACTCGGTGCTCGAGAAATTCAATCATATCATCCTTCTCCTTGAGCTGCTGCAGCAATTCCTCTCTCTCGCGGATCCAGGCACGCGAAAGGTCTTCTTCTCTCAACTCCTCTACACGTTGGGTAGGGAGGGTTGAAGGCCCAGCCACATCCAACAGTGTAGGTCTTGGATGATCATATGGCATCAGGTAGGTAGCAGCCCTCTGTCTGACCCAAGAGGTATATGGCTCCAAAGCAATGCAGTTCTTTGGACCCAATTCATTCCTACTTTTTATGCGAATATTGCGCCAAGCGCGGACAAATCTGGCTTTCAGGCCTTGGGGATCTTTACCCTCCTGAAAGAACACACCTTCTAACAGAATGTTATGGGGTTTATCCTTTAGGGGGAACCCAAGCTGACGACGTGCAAGCGTAGGGTTGTAGGTAATCCCACCACATGTACCAAGAAGAGGCACATTGGGGAATTCACCACAAGAATTGATGATCTGAACGGTATCATACACGCGATCATACCAGGTGATATCATCATTGGTGAGAGACATGAGTCTCTGAGACCACCGTAGACATCCCTTGTTCTCCTTGAAAGCAACTGTCTGCGGCAAGTGCGAAATAAACCACTTGTACAGCAGGGGTAAACAGCAGACAATGACTCCTCCATTCTTCATATTCCTTAGATGCATGGAAACATATGCATCACCCAACAAGGTCGGAACTGGATTAAGAACTGAAAAGATCCTAATGGCATTCATGTCGACGAACTTGTCAAAGTTGGGAAACAACACCAATCCATAGATGAGTAATACGAATAGAGCCTCAAAGGCATCCTCACTCATGGCCTTCCCATAAAAGGTAGCTTGGGCAATGAGGAACTCGGAAGGAAAACCTTGAATTCCGCCTTTGGTAGTCAGATTAGCTCTAATCAGATCTTCATCTATGTGCAACAGACTGGAAATCTCTCGAGCAGATGGAATACTCTCTAAGCCACTGAACGGCACTTGATCCAGAATAGGAATCCCAATAAGGTGAGAGTATTCTTCCAAAGTCGGCAGCAACTGGAAATCCGGAAACAAGAAGCAATGATAGAGCGGATCATAGAACTGAGCAAGAGTGCTCATCAATCCCTCATCCACTTGAGTAGTCAGCAACGGCAGAAGCTTCCCATATCGAGCCTTGAAACCCAAGGGATCTAATACATACGATGTCAGATTCCTTAACTCTTTTACATCAGGCTGCTTGAAGCTGTATTTCTTTGTATGCCTCTTCGGTCTTTCCATGTCTGAAAATTTTGCAAATAACCCTTTAAGTTCCTTGAAAATTTTCTCTTTTTGATGACATGAATGCGGATGAATGCGTGAATGTATGAATGCAACAAGCACACTCAAGGATCAAACAAAGCACACCAAACAAAGGTCGTGGGAAAGCTCTATGTATCCCTAATATCAATCATCCATTTTGGTGGATTTAGGTTTTCACCTTATCGACACCCAAGTTCCATTGATATTAACGGTACATGAACCGGTTCAGACATTCCTAATATCAACCAGCCGCTTTGATGGATTTAGGTTTTACACCTGATCCGGGATCCATTGATATTAACAATGCTTGAACGACTCAACCACGAATCACGGGTTTGTTGAGAGTCACGAGCATGGAGTCTCGGTTAAGAACCACCCCAAGGGAGTGTACTAGGGTTTAAACCTGCCAGACATGTTCTATCAGAGGTTCCCATAATCATCGTTCCATCTTTCGAATATTATCGGAGGAACGAATACTCGTATTCCAAGAATATTCTCAAGAGAAACTCTTATGAGTGTAGTATCGCGTAACAATCGTATCAGAACTGACATCTGAACGACCTCCGCACTACGGTCCTAAAAATAGGCCAAGATGGGTTTGGTAAACTAAGGTCCTTGGCTTCTGCGGAACATGATTGAAAGAATAATGCCTAACCACAAATAACTTGTGTGACATTATTAGTTCAACATGACCTCCACCAAGTGAATGGACTCGCAAGTCAACTGGCTAAGGACTACTCCACACCAGTCGACAAGACTATGCCATTCTCCTATCCTAGAGAGCACTCGAGTTCGGGTATAGAACTCATCTCACAGATCACCAAAGCACACAGCAAATGTATATCAAGCAATTCACACATTACAATCAATACATTCATCCCAAATTGTACAAAAATATGTCAGATAAAGAATAACAATATATATCACAACAAGGGTGAAAAGTAGGCAATACAACCAGAGACTCTGGGTTCGATCCCCAGCAGAGTCGCCACTTTTCTGTAGCGGTGTATTCGTCGCTATATGATCTATTGGTTAAATCATAAGCTAAGAGATACAATGAAAAATTTCGAGTCGCCACCGCACTTTTATTTATCCAAAGGACTGGCTAAAAAGCGAACAAAAGCCTAAGAAGTTTTACACGTAGAAAACTAATAAAAGATCAGAGATTCTGGGTAAGGGGTAAATTACGCAATGGGAAGGTGTTAGGCACCCACTACGTCCTAGGTACTCCTAGGGAGCCCTTTTCACACTTGTTGTAAAAATTATTATTTGTTATGACAAAAATATTGTGCAAACATGATTGGGATGGTGAGAAAAGAATATACAATTTTATTATTATTGGGTTATTGGGTTCGAACGGATGAACCCGTTGCCTACGTACCTTCCATCAAAGGTAAGGATCAGAACGCCGTAGTTCGGCTAAAAGATTTCCAAAAGTGGGTTAGGTTCAATTTTAAACACAAACCCCAGGTCTTACGTTATCCACGGGAGAAAACTCAACCTTATACAAACAACAACGTCCACCATGTGAGAACAGCTTCAACTGGCCAGAGAGGGTTAACCCTATAATAGGCGAGGAAGACTTACAATTCAATCACTAAAGACAGAAGGTGAGATTAACATCAACCACTAAGATAAATCAAACCTATAGCTCATGTATGAAAAGATTAATGGACAAAGCCAAAACAAGTGAATGAGTGGAGTTACTAATTATGATTATGAAAATGAAGTCAGAATATGATTAAGATCAATTCAAATAAGTATTATGAAATGAAGTTTGGAAAAAGGTCAAGGACTTGAGTCCAGGTTTTAGTTAGAAAAACATGAAGATGTTTGCACAACACTTATGTCAAAATTTAAAAGGTATAGTGTGAAAAGGTTCTAAGACGTAATGAATGATGAATGGATGAGGGATGGATAGTAAAACTTCTTAGAAGGTTCACTTCTTGAAATCATATAGCAGATGATTCAAGTGTGTCCTTTGGAATAGCAATTAATAATAATAAACAAGCAAAGAAAGACGGATATCGGATGCCAATCAATGGTCTTATACCAATCTCCTAAAACAAAATGGGATATCAGAAGCCACTCAATGGACTTACACCGATCTCCACAGACAAAGAAATAAAAGCGGATACCGGTACCAATATATGGATTTACACCAGTCTCCTAAAACAGAACAGGATATCAGATGCCACTCAATGGACTTACACCAATCTCCTCAAAAGAAAACAAGAATGAAACATGGAAGTTAACTGCCAATCTATCTGGACTTAGGTTAACTCCACAGTATGCTCACAGGAAATCCAATGCCACATCACAGGGACTTACAATGGATCCTCACATACAAGAACAAGAGCAACAATATGATCACAGGTATGCAAATGCCAACTTACAGGGACTTATAATTGCAACCTCTCTCACAAACAGATGAACAAACTATGATCACAGGCAAGCAGATGCCAACTTACAGGGACTTATAACTGCAACCTCACATACAAACAGATAAACAGAAGATATGAGTGACCAATGAGGTCTTGCACTCTATCCTTCCATATCACAGGAACAAATGCCAAAGCAATGGACTTACAATTGTCCTCAATGGGCAAACAACAATGATAGCATCACAAAACAAATGAGATGATCATGCACTAATTGGCAATTGATGATGATGATAAATGCATAGCATACAAGCAAACAAGTGCATATGAAGCAATCAATCAATCAATGAATAGCAAACAGCACACTCTATAGCCAAACAATGGGGGCTCACACAAGAGGGTTTGACTTTAACAGTCCACTGTAATAGGTAAAGGTCGCTCTTAACCTGGCCATTGAGGGACTCAGGTGAAGCAGATGAATAGGAGATGAGGGGTGTGCCTCATTGCTTCAATCTCGAATCAGAGAGAGCATCAAAGAAAGTGTGGGAGTTCAGAAAGTAGGAACTCTCTCCACATTATTGACTCGATTAGATCTTGGGTATTTATCTCATTGCTTCAACCAGGTACTGGGAGCAAAGAGAGGACACACTGAATAGTGGGGGATAGATTACTTATCCCTACCTTCCACCAATTGCCTTACTTGAAGGACTTTTCCTGCTTAGGACAAATATAAACAAACACAGGCATTGCCTCTTAAGGAGGACTTCAGACAGTTTGCCCGGTCAAATAACAGACCGGGTCTCCAGACTACATGAAGAAGAAGGGTTTATACCTCAAAGCAAATGCTATAAAGCAAAGCAAGCAATCAAGTTCAAAGAACTTAGGCAACTAAAGTACCTGCAAAAGTCAAACTTATTAGCAAACAAGTCAACAGTCAAAACCAAAAGGAAATGAACCAATAGTCACACAGAGGGACCAATTTTGCAAGGCACAAAGACTCAAGTATGAGTCACCTACAAAACAAAGTGTTAGCACATGATAAACAAACCAACTCAATCAAAATTGAAAGGTCTTTGGGGCATTGGTGCTCAGCCTGAAACAAATAGCTCAATTGTAAGCTCAGAAGACCACTAGGACTAGCCTAGGGTCAAAGATGAAAGAAAAAAAAGGCCAAGGCAGCAAGCAATATTCAATCAAAGTCAAATGCAATCATGTAGGAAGCAAACACAATTGGATTCAAACTTATATCATGCATCATGGTCATTTCATACACAAATGAATGCAAAGCATGGCAAGAGAAGCATACAAAAGTCAACAGCAAAGACTTCATTCAAAAGTCAACTCAAACAATCCCAAAAATTATGAAATAAATCACACTCAATCCTAACATCTAACATGGTATACATGCAAAATTTCATGGCATTTGGATGAGAGGAAGGCAGTCAATGAAATTCATGAAGTCAAATCAAATTCAAGTAAGCATGGTGAAAGTCAACAAGCATGGGTCAACTTCAAAAAATCATATCAATTTGAAAACAGAAGAGAAATGAATGAAATTTACACCAATGCAAAGCTTGAGATGTCTAGTTATCACATATGAAATTTCATGATCATACAATAAGGTTTGAGAATTTCATGAAGGATTTGGCAAGGCATAGCACAAAAAGTCAACAGATGACCACATATGGAAGAAAATTCTCAATCAAATGGAAAACAGCAAGATTAATTCCAAGAAAAAATCATACATCAATTAGACATACAAGGGATCATTCATGCAAAATTTCAAGTGATTTGGATAAGAGGAAGCATGTGAACAAAAATCATACATTTGCAAATCATTGGTGTGA
Source organism: Lathyrus oleraceus (assembly GCF_024323335.1). NCBI lineage: Eukaryota > Viridiplantae > Streptophyta > Magnoliopsida > Fabales > Fabaceae > Lathyrus > Lathyrus oleraceus. The sequence continues at coordinate 306,916,119 of NC_066580.1, forward strand.
CACAAATTGTCACACCCTAATTCAAAAATTCATATCTATCAAACCACAAATGGGAAATCCACAAACTTTATATGGAAATGAAGATCAATGTGTCTAGTTTCACCACAAAAAATCTCAAAGGCATTGGATGCAATATGACAATTTCACAATTGAAATGGCAAAGGGTATCATTTATGCACACATGTGAAGAAATCAATTATCAATTAAAATTCAGCCAACCAAAATTAATTAAAAATCATGATTAAATAGTAGACATCTTTGTGATCACCATGCAAAAATTTCATAATTTTTGAGTGAAAATTGAATGAGAAATGAATTGTTTAAGTTGAGTGAATAATTGGAACAAGTATGAACAAGAGCATGGTCAAACAAGGTCAACAAATGGCATTTGTGGTAATATTCTTTTTCATTAAACAAAACGGTGCAGTTTAAGGCAAATGCAGGGAATGTTGTGATTGGTCAATTCCAATCCCACAGTAGCATGCAAGAAGGGACAAGCAAAAACGACCAATCGTGCTGCAAGGTTCAGGGGATTTCATGCGGTTAGGGTTTGTAATCAGCAAGGCAACATGTTCACTTCATCATCATCAAACAAAACAAAAACAAACAGCAACATGGCTATGAACATTAACAGCCAAAACAACATGATCATGACGGCTTAATTGGATAGAACCTCAGGTTTAAACAGCAGCAGAGTTTTAAAGTAGCAGCATATGTAAGCATACACAAATCGAGCATCCACGACCAATACAACCAAACATCAATCATGTGGATTTTACAAGCAAGTCTAACATACACGCACAGCAGCACGGCAATGGTTCACATGTAGCATCAAAATCATGTTTCATTTAAATCAAGCAAAACAACCAAACAGCGCATAACAGCAGCAAGGTATTAACATTTAATGATTCTTTGGGGTTCAAGCATAACAGCAGCAAGGTTTTGTCAGCAGGGCAACAACATGTGGTTCATCAACATGTTCATCAATCAAAGAACCAATAACACACAACTAGCATGGCATTGATGTAATCACACTCATGCACACCTAACCTCAAATATTCGAACAAAACAAAATCTAGTTCAGTTCTAAGGTAAAAGAAAAAACAAACAAATTGCAGTAGAGCATATACAGCATAGCAGCACATTCATGTTCATTATCATCATGTAATCATCATCATACCACATTTCAATGGTAACAGCATGCAATATAATATTTCATATGGATTTTGCTGAGCATGTGCCTAAAGTTTCAAACACTGCAGCAGGCTTAATCAAGAACAGCATCAAGAACAAGACTAGACCAAGTATCACACAACAACATTGTATTGGTGTAGCAACATCATTCAACAACATATCAATGCAACATCCAAACAAAATTCTGGACAGGACAAGGTTTAATTAGTAGGGCACATTTATGTAGTTCCCAACAGCAACACAAAATGGCTCGACCAAAACACACAACACATTATTCAGCAACAATTTATCCAACTAATAGGTAGAATTCCTGGACAGTTTAAGGCTTGAAACAAACTGCAGCAGGGTTAGCTTCATGCTCATTAAAAACTCAAACAGCAACATGGTTTGGCAACAACATGGATTTAGCAGCATATAACCACACAATCTTCATGCAAAATTCTGAGCAACAACAGCAACAACATGGTAGTAGCATACAGCAGAATGGCATGTTCATCATAACAGCAGGTTTTAGCATTCAAGCACCAACCATAACCAACATCATGACATCATTAACCAACAAACAAAATCAAGCAAGCAGTATGGTCTTAGTAGCATCAATTATGAAACAAGCTTCCAGCAAAAATCCCATATCAATATGGCATTGGTACGGCAGTTCATACATCAACATAAACAAACCTAGCTCATCCAAACAATCACAAAAGCATACACATTGTCATTGGAAACTCATCATTAATTGACAAAATGAGCAGCAAGGCATATGGCATAGCAAGTGGTGGTGGTTCATCCAATCACAACAAACAATAGCAGCAGAATGGCAATAGCATAATGTGTTCATTAAACATCTCAATCAGCACACAACAGCATGGACAATAAGCATGGTATCTCATATATTCATCATCAATTTGCAATGTGATTAATAGCATAACAGCACTTTTTCAAGCAGCATCATGACAGGTTTTAAGTACAAACACATAACAGCATGGCCTTGGTAGCAGCAGGCAAATCAATAGCATTCAACATGGCTCATGGGAATTTTCTAAGCATGTTCATAATGTTTTAACTGCAGCAGGCTTTAACAGCATCATCATACAAAATTGGGCAAGCAATCACAACATCAAGGCCTTGGTATCATGTTCTCATAGCAAGCAAACCAACAACAGTACATCATTCAGCAATACACAAGCATGATCATGGAAAAATCTGGTGCAGTTCACATAGCAAGGCACTTCATGTAATCCACAAACATGATCTCAACCAAGCATCAAACAAAATATGATTCACTTAAACCACACAACAGTACATAACAGAACCAATATAACAGCAGCAGGGTATGCTCATCAAATTATGTAATCATCAAGAACAATAGCAAGCTAGCAGCATGGTGTCCAACATGTTATCCATCAACACAACATCATTTAGCATGGTAAACAAACAAGGTTCAGCAACTACTACCATCACCTAAACTCAAACCAACAACAAAACACTTAATCATTCATGAGAAAAAACTGGGCAGGGAAAGTTTGGTATGAACACCAGGGCATTAGCAGCATCAATTCTATTGTTTATCATATAATCAAAACAAACTCATCATCAACATGCAATCTCAACCAAAATTCAAGAGGCATGGCAGCATATGTTTATCAGCATCATGTCAAGCAAAACACAAGTACAGGACAGCATATAAACAGCATAGCAGGCACACATTCATGTCTCAAAATTGCAGCAGAATTTTATGAACATCAACATCATCATCACAGCAGCACTCATGATTTAGCTCAGTAGGTTCATGCAATTTGAAACAAACAACAGCAACAGTATTCATCATTCGACCAAATCAAAACAAATGACAGCATATAGCAGCATAGCATATTCAACATCCACATGTAATCATCAAAACAACTGCATTCATGGCATGAACAAAAACATCCCTAGCACATGGCAATGAGCATTACCAGCAGAACAGCATCATCATAACAGCAACAGGCACACACTCATCACTAACAATATTCATCATCATACAACCAAATTCAAACAGGAGGGCATAAACAGCATGGCCAATGGTTGTTCATCAACATTCAAACAGAATAAACAACATCACACAGCAACAGGCTATAGCAAGCAGTCAAGAGCATTAACAATTAATCATGGCAAGGAGGTGCTGTCATCATGCAGTAGCATCAATCAACAACAAAACAAAACAGCATAGCACAGTATGGCAGCACACATGTATTCATTTTCAAACAGCCAACTTCAAACAGGCACAATCAATCAGCATGGCAAATGGCAATTATTATGCAACATCAAAGTAACAACAAGCCAGACACAACAAGTGGAATTTCCTGGACAAAAATTACCATTGCAAAGTAACAGCAAGCATCAACATCAGGTAAAATCATCATGACCAAATATGCCCAGAAATCAACCATATACATATCAATAGCATTAATCATACATCAAACAACAAACGTGCATCAACCAATTTCATTAAATCCTTTCCAGCCAAGCAAATCGAAGAAAAACAAGTTTATGCAACAAGAATAAAATCCAGATTTCTCAGCTATCAAGTAACTATTTGCCACGATACAGGTTGTAACATGTTCAGCATACAAGAGTCTAACCTAATCATAACATGGTTTTGAGAAAAGAGGGAGTCGAGATTTTACTTGTTTTTGAAGCAATGGAAGAAACAGTGCTTGTTTGAATGATTGGAGCTTGAACAGGTGAAGGTTTTGGTTAGAAGTGATGAATCCTTGAGGTAGGTGAGCTCAGCCAAGCTTGGAATCATTCATAGCTCGATTTGCCATTGTTGTGTCTTAGTAAAACAGAGCTTGGAAATGGAGTAACAGCTGGGATTTAATGATTCCACTGACTCTCAAATGCTGTCTAGATGAAGAAGCAATAAAGGTTGTTTTAAGGTTCTTTGTGTTTTGGCAGAAAATGTACTATATGCCAAAAATGCAAAAGTGAGAGGATGATGATTTTCTCTCGTGGAGGCTGCAAAACTAGGGTTGGATTTGACAGAATGAAGCTTATATGTGATCTGTTTTAGGTCCTTAATCCATGTTGTAAATTGGTTTAGTGTTAATGCACTCATTTGCATTTTTGCTAAGTGGAAGAATGTGAAACATGGAGGGTGTACCTTGCACGTTTTTGGGCCTCAAGACAGGCTGCTAGCAGACTGTATATTTGCTGTTTTTGTGGTACATGTACTGCTGTACTGATTTTGTTCAAATGAAAGCCAATTGCCAATTTTGTCCATTTTGCATTTTGATTCAAGATGATGGGAAAATGGTAGTATGATGATGGTTTAGGACTTTGAGCAAGTTTTAAATATGATTTTAAACCTTCCCCAATTGGCCAAAGTGAGAAAAAATGCACAAATCAAAAAGTCAACTGTGAGTCAAACTTTGATTTTTAAAGGAATAGGTCCAAAAATGCCATTTTGATTGGCAAGGTTTTAGGTCATGAAATTTATATTTTGGAAAGAGGATGAAAAATGTGGTTTGTAGGAAAAAACCCCACCAAATTTGGCCTTATGGTTTGAGAGTTATGGCTTGTTGAAGTTCAAAAATTGGTGAAAATGATTTGATCATATCTTGACAACCACACATGGGATTTTGATGTTCTTGGACTTTTTGAAAATGGGAAGACAAGATCTTCAACTTTCATGTTGGGCAAAAATTCATTTGGAGCTTGTATCATGATGTAAGTTTAAGATCAAGAAGTTTCCATTTTTGGCAGTTGAAATTACAGGTCCACTTTCTATTTCTGGAAAATTTTCTGATTGACTTGATTTTCTTCCATGATGGGGTTGAACATGATAGATGAGGCTTATACAAGCATGAATGAGCTTCTTCAAATCAATTCTAACCATCAAATCTCTGATTAAAACAACTGTTGACCAAGTTTGACTTTCTGTTGACTTTTTCTAGGGTTTTTGGACTGATTGAACTACTTCTGATGAATTCCAAACCCTAATTCCTTGAGAACTTGACTTCAAATGATGTCACAAGATGTATGAACTTGTGATTAATAATCATGGTGCCCAAATTCTGCAAGAATGGCCACCATCCATTGCTTTGACTGACCAATGACTGTCTTTGACCTAATTGCTGATGATTGCTTCCACTGCAAGCAACAAGGTTAAACAGACAATATTTTTGTACTTTTTGGTTAATAAACATATGAAAGCAAAGATATACAAATGCAAAGTATGCTTGGTGATCAAGAAACAAACCCACAAGGCAAATCAAACCACTAGGAGGGGACAAAGGCATGCAATGATCCTTGAGGTTATGATATGAATGATATGGGCCATGAGGGATCTTAGGGCCCAAAATTGGGGTCTTACACCTACATTCCATCATTTTCTTGGCCATTTATTTGGTTTTTTAAGGATTTTATGGGTTTTCTCTTTTATTTCCCTTTTAAAATTTATTTTAAAAACATTTTTGATGCATTTTATTGCATTTTATATTTGTTTGACCCTTGTGGACTTCTTTTGGCCTTGGATCATGGTTGATTTGATAATAGGTCTTATCAAACTCAATGGATCTTGGGTGTTGATGGGGGGGGGGGGGGGGGGAAAACCCTAATCCACCAAAATGGATGATTGATTTTGATGATGACATGATCAATGCTTTGATCTAATTGGATGATTTGTGTCCATCTTGATCATGATGTGTGGATTGGTGCTTGATGAACTTTCACCATTTCAAATCTAGCTATTAATTGATCATGGATCATTTAAGGTAGTTTGGATTGATGCATAAGTTTGTCCCAAGTGTTATGAAATATAGATTGATATAATGGATCACTCTCCTAGCCTTTGTGTTTGATCAATTATTTTTTTTTGTGGCATAACTTTAAGAGAATGATTTACATATCATATCTCTAGCATGTATTAACACAATTATTATTATTAACCGACCTCAGATAGTTGTGACTTCTACATAAGTCCAATTACAATTGCTTAACATATCGTTAAATTTGTCCAGAAAGTAAGTCATTTTCATAAGTGAGATTGTAAGTCTCCTACTCCTCATGGTATTGTATGAAAATATTGCTTCCTTTTCATTTGTGCGAGCTAGTGGCATACTTGTTGATTTTATCCAAGTTGGAGCCCTTCTCATAACTGATGTAAAGGTCCATATTTTCATGCTTATGGGTGAAAAATTGAGTGTTCTCCAAAAAATGACAAATTTCCTTTCCCTTTCTAATTACTAACATCATTTACTAACATTATTTTGTACTAACTCTTATTTTAAAATGTTATTTATCTTATGCCATTTATTCTTTTGTTATTTACTTTGTGCTTTTTATTTTAGCATCCCATATCATATTTGTTTATGCTTATATTATTTGTTCTTTATCCATTTGGATTTCTCTTTCTGTAAAAAACATTAATAAAGGAAAAATCCTTTTAAAATTTTGGTTCTCTTGATTCATGGACTTGTGGTTATTATCCTTAGCATTGTTGTGAAGTTATGAACTTATGACTAAGATCTTTGACCCTTGCTTTGGGAGTTTGTGACTTGAGACCTTGGGATTCATCTAATACCTTTGACTTTGGGTTTCTTTTGAAGACCTGGCTTTATTACTTTGGTTTCATCTGATACATGGATTATTCTTTGCTTATTTAGATTGCTTTAGGCTTAATCCAAATAAGGGAATTCTTGTTTGACTTATCTCATAAAGATTGCTATCTCTTGGTTAGATCTTTCCTCCCCTAGCTTTTACTTTATGCTTTAAGATAGTTTTCTCTTCTCATCTCCTTATTTAATTTTCAAAATCACATCTCTTTTTTCAAAACTTTCTTGTTTTTACACATGAACCACTTTCTCAATAAACCTTGACTTTTGTCAAGTGATTTTCAAAATCTTTTCTTAAAATAAATGTTAATATATCTTAAGTATATTTAGACTAATTTCAAAAAGACTAAAAAATGCATAACTCATTTTAATCATTTTGTGCCCTTTGTGCACTTTTTCCCTTTTTAAAACTTTTCTCAAAGTTTAGACACGAGTCACTTCCATAGTTGAGATGTAATTCTCCTATCCCTATAGTATTGATGTGTTTATTCCCCAACAATATCTAGCCTTCCTATGAGAGGGTTACTTGCAGGACCGGCTACAAAGTCATGGACTTAGTGTTTGAGTGTATGATGTTTTAGTGGGCAATGTATTTGAAATGTTCAAAAGGAGTAAATATAACTCTTGATGAGTTAGAAAGGTACATGCGAAAATATAGTGAAAGTAAAGCAATAAAGTAAAGACAACTTGGTAAGTTTAAATGACTGATGAATATAAATGGAGGAAAAGGTACATTTTTTGTAGGGAGATGACGATTTTCTCATAAACACTTTGGTACTTCAAGTGTACTCCTACTGCAAATGCTAAAATTCCCACCCCACATATGATCCCTAACACTTGCTTAAATACTAATAAAAAGTAACCATCGGGGGGTTACGAACCTATCTTGAGATGACACGTGTCGGCCTACTTCTCCCATATACGTAGATAACTACCCATGTTTTTGTAGGGAGATGACTCTTTTCTCGTAAACGCTTTGGTACTTCAAGTGTACTCCTACTGCAAATGCTAAAAATCCCACCCCATAAGTGATCCTTAACACTTGCTTAAATACTAATAAAAAGTAAATGTCAGGGGTACGAACCTATCTTGAGATGACACGTGTTGGCCCACTTCTCTCATATACGTAGATAACTGCCCATGTTTTTGGCCGCCCACGATCACCCTCGCCATGGAGATACCCTTCGACTTCGACCGAAACTCTTGGTGTCGACCCATGCATTGTCTAGCTTCTTGTCGATCTCATATTCCGACGTGTTTCCTAGTTGAGTGGGTTTGCCTTCTTCTTCCAAAATTTTCCAGCTAACATGATGATAATCCTTTTCCACCCAAGAGAGCTAGAAACATACTTGTTGATCTTTATCCAAGTTGGAGCCATTCTCTATGGTGATGTAAAGTCCTCATACTTATGGGTGGCTAGTTGAGTGTTCTCCTAAAAATGACAAAATGTATTTTCATTAAAAATGAATCAAAATAAATATCTTTGTTATTTTTACCACGAACTACGAGGTTTTGATCCTCCATTGCATTTTGTTAGTACGTAGGCATGAGACTCATAAAGTCTTGGCAAACACAAAAAATCATTAAAAAAACATTTCTATCTCATCTCCCCAATCACTTGCAAACAATACAATTTTAAGCCAAAATCTACAGATTTTCAAAGAGGTTCCCATGTAGTACCATGGATGTTTAGGCTGCTAATACCTTCCCTTTTCATAACTAACCCACGAACCCTTGTCTCTTTTTATTAGTTTTTTTTTAAAACTTCTTTGGGTTTTGTTCGTACTTTTTCCCTTTTCTTTGGAAATAATAAAAGCGCGGTGGAAACTCTTGCTTTGGGAGTTAAGTTTATCAATAACTTAATCTCAAAAAATTTACCGCTACAAAACTTTTACTAATGGCGTCCCTGAGCTTAATGAGAATGCAACTGATGCTCAGAGAATTGCGAACAAGGAGGCCAAGAAGAAAGATTGCAAGGTTGCATATTGCATTCAATAGGCGGTAGGTTCAGTGAATTTCGATAAGATCTCTCATTCTAAATCGGCGAAGGAGGCATGGGATATTCTTGTCAAGTACTGTGAAGGAGGTGAGAAAGTCAAAGTCGTCAAATTGCAGACTTTGAGACGGCAGTATGAATTATTACAGTTCGGAGAAGATGAAAACATTGCATACTATGTCTCGAAGGTGCAAAATCTTATCCATCTCATGAAGGGTTGTGGTGAAACCCTAACTGATAAGATGATAGTTGAAAAGGTAATGCGTATGTTGACCTCTCACTTTGATCAAATTATCGTAGTTATTCAATAATCTAACAATCTTGAAACCATGAAACTGAAATATTTGGTTGCATTGTTGGAGGAGCATGAGATTATGATTGTTGAAAGGAAAGAGGTTCAAGATTCGATACAAGCACTGCAAGCTCAGGCTTGGAATAAGCATGGTGGTTCCAACAAATTCAAAGGCAAAGGATATAAGACTCATAACAAGAAGTCTTGGTCGAACCCTCAAAAGCACAAGGTCGATGATAGGGTTTCTGAATCCTAAAAAAAACGATATGGAAACTCCTATCAGAAAGACAAAGAGAAAAAAGGTGTGTAGTGTCATACCTGTGAAAAGTGGGGTCAAGTGGCCAAGAATTGTTGGTACAAAAAAAACAAGGGATCGACCAAAGGCAAGGAGGAAAGAGAAAACCTTGCACGCCAAAATTCATATGATTCTGAAGATATGGTGGTTATGGTTGCAGTTGCAGATGACCATGTTGAATCCAAGATCTGGTTCCTTAACTCGGGTTGCTCCAATCACATGACTGGTCGAAAATTGTGGTTAGTAGATATTTACTCGCCGAAGAAGAGCAGGGTCAAACTTGTTGATAATAGCTCGTTGCATGTAGAAGGTACTGACGACATATTTTTTCAAAGGAGCAATGGAGGGAAAGCTATGATCAAAGATGTACTCCATGTACCTGGAATGAAGTTCAATTTGCTAAGTGTTGGACAAATGGTCGAAAAAGGTTTCTAAGTGATTATGAAAGATAGAGCATTGGAATTGTTCGACACTCAGAATAATTTGGTTTTGAAATCCTCTTTGTCGAAGAATAGGTAATTCAAGACCATGATTAGTCATACTGAAGTACAATGTCTAAAAAAATGTTGTCGACCATAAGCATAGATGACTGTAACATTTGAGGTTTGGACATTTTAACTTTCGGTCACTAAATCAACTAATTACTCAAGATATGTTAATTGGTATACCAAGTCTGGAGATGCCCGAAAAACTTTGTGAAGGTTGTCTTATCATAAAGAAATCCAGGAAGTTTTTCTTTTCGACTATACCAATGAGATCCTCCTGCATAATCGAAGTTGTACATTCAGATGTATGCATCCCTTTTGAAGAGCATAACATTGGTGGAAACAGGTATTTTATTTTGTTTGTCGATGAGTTTAGTCGAAAGTTGTGGATCTATGCGATAAAGTGAAAGGATTAAGTATTTGAAATCTTTAAGAGATTCAAGATGCTTATTGAAAACCAAAGTGAGAAGAAGATCAAGGTTCTATGAACAGATGGAGGTGGTGAATACACATCCAAGATGTTTGAAAAGTTCTATGCAGAACATGGTATTGATCATGAGGTAAATGCTCCTTACACGCCTGAACATAATGAAATAGCAGAAAGAAGAAATAAGACCATATTGGACATGGAGAGATGCATCATGAAGTAGAATAATTTTCCAAAATCCTTATGGGTTGAAGTTGTTTCCACTGCTGTTTACATTGTGAACAAGTGATGTACCAAGAAGATGAAGAACAAGGTTCCCGAAGAAGTTTGGAGTGGCAAACGACCACCAGTAAGTCATCTGAAGGTGTTTGGATCTATTTGTTACAAGCATGTTCCTGATGCTAGAAGAAAGACACTTGATGACAAGAGTGAACCTATGATTCTGGTAGGATATCACATAATTGCTGCCTATAGGGTGTTCAATTTAATTAATCAAAAGATCGTGATGAGTCAAGATATTGTGATTGATGAAAATTCTGCTTGGGATTAGAATTCTAGTGATGCAATTGATAAGCCATTAATGAGCTATGATTTTGATGAAGCCAATAATGATGTCAAAGTCGAAGCAGTTGTTGACATGCCCGACAAGTCAAAGTCGAAGATGGTGTAGCTAGTACTAGTCAAATACCTCAAAGAACTAGATCTCGCCCAACAAGACTTCAAGACTATGAAGTGATTAGTGATAATGAAGTCACACTAGATGGAGAATTATTTCATTTCACCTTACTAGTAGGTGTTGAACCAATCAACTATAGTGAAGCCTTAAATGATAAAAAAGTGGAAGTTAGCTATGGTCGAAGAGTTATAAGCAATCTAAAGAAACAACACATGGGAGGTAGTCTAAGTTCCATCAAATACAAAATCCATCAAAGTGAAGTGGGTGTTCAAGATGAAGCATAATGTTGATGGGTCGATAGCAAGATATAATATGAGATTGGTAGCTCGAGGTTTTAGTCAGAGAGCAAGAGTTGACTACTCTGAACTATACTCGCTAGTAGAAATATTAGAGATTGTTTGGCTAGTAGTTTACTTGGTGTAAGACCCCAATCTTGACCCTAAGACCCCTCATGCCATCTCATCAATTTGCATTAGCTTTGGGATCACACCTTGGTATCCTCCTCATCCCTCATTCATTGGGTTTGCATTGGGAGAGATCACCAAACACATTTGTGATTGTATCATAATTTATTTTTATTTTTTTACTAACCAAAATACCAAAAATATGTCTAGTATAGTTTCATTTCTTTTGTAGGTAATGTGTGCATCCACCTGTGCCTTATCAAGCTCATATCTAGGGTTTGAGACCCTTAGGGAAAGGGATCAAGTTATAAAAGGTTCACTATGGTTCTAAGCATCATATATGGATCCCCATGTTCTTTGTTTGTAATTTTGATCAAGAATTCATCAAGAGTTTGAAGCTTGTTTGTCAAGGAAGCCCTAATTCATTTGGGTATCTTGTGTGTCTTCCTCAAAAAATTTATTTAACAATTGGTCAAATATATAAAGCGATACTCCATTGAACTCCATATTATGCGTATATGATCCTTCATGAGTCCCAAAGAGCGAAAGAACTTCAAGTTTGCAAGTTGGTTCAAGGAGGTTGACTAGAAAAGTCAACTGTTCAAATCTAGGGTACCCTAGACCCTATCTCCTACACTTTTTATCATATGAAGATGATTCCAAGAGAAATGTTACTATTTGTGACATTCCATACAACTTTCATGTTGTCAGAAAGAACTAATTTTGCTTGGAAGGCCATTTTTTATGGTGAAAGATTATATGTCATTTTGTTTGTGCCCTAGATAGAAGATCAACTTCTAAGAACCATAAATTGCTCAATTTTTATGATATGAAGGTCATCCAAGTTTCATGATTAATTTAAATATGTATTCTACAACTTTTCTTCTTTGATAAATGTCAAATTTCATTTGCAAGGGCCTGTACCAAGAGGAAACATTATCGGTCATTTTGGGCCATCATCATTGAACAAGCAATTTTCCTCAACTTATAAAATCCATAACTCCCTCATGAAAGATTCAAATGGTGTCAAATTTGTGACAAAATTGAAGAGGATTGAAATAGATACATTTTTGAAGAAGTAACCAAAGTCATTTGAAGCTCATAGAAAACGTTATTCAAGGTGCAAAAAGGGGTCATTTGACTTTTAACTTAGAAAATTTTCAACTATGTTTGATTCCTCCAACTTCCACACCAAAATTCATCATGATCCAAGATCCAAATGGAAAAAGTTTCAACAGAAAAGTTGTTCCCATTCATGCTAGCTTTCTAAAGAGTCCAAGATCATGGAATTTTCATTACATTTGAGAGACTTGCACATGGGTACATTGTATGGCCCTATTTGGAAACTTTTGTACTTAATTTTCAACCACCATTGCACGGCTTCATGAAGTGATTTCAGCATCAAATATGCACGTATTTAGACTTTTTGCAATCATCATTTGGGCCTTAATGCATGCCCATGCAACCATGCACATGAGTTTCTATTTTTGGATTCAATTTGAATTGGTGTGAATAACACTTTGCCATGCCTATATATTGATCTCATTGGCCTTAGAATGGAAGAGAAACTTTTCCCTAGCTTTAATCATCAATCCCAAACCCCCATTGATAGAATACCTTGAAGGTTTCATTTGAAATCGAGTTTTGGTTCTCATACTGTTTTTGGAACTGAAACTCCAAGGATTCAAATCTTTTTGTATCCAAATCATCTCCTGCAAGCAAGTAGAAGCAAGGCCAAGTGAATTAGAATTGAGATCGAGCTCCATCACTGCAAACAGAAGGTGAAATTCTCAAACTTCCCTTCTTTGATTCTCTCTCATTTCTCCATCTTTTTGATTGATTTTTGGTTGGATGAAGTCCTACCAATGTAGGCAACAAAATTGAGTTGCTTTGAGGTCAAATCGAAGCAACTCAGTTCATCCACCTCATTTTTCAATTCCACGTATCTCTTTGTATAGTGAGAATTGGAAGAAATGGAGGCCAAATTCGTGCTCCCCTTGATTTTCTCTTTAAAACCATATGTGGATCTTTCATTTTGGTGAAGTTTTTGGTTGAACCAGTCTAGTGAAGGTCAACGAAGAAGATGACCGAAGCTAGGGCTCCGGTGGTGCGCTGGAGTGATCGAAGCCATCTGATCGGGTCCATAACTTCTAATCTTGGCCCTTGGTTCTGATTACCTCATTTATAACACGTTGACTGATGACTACCATGGAATGCACGCACGTGGCCATCAGATCTGCCGCCTTAATTAATGAGGGAGATCTGATGCCCCTCATTTTTTCTATTTTCTTTTATTTTCTTATTAATATTTTAAATATCTCATTTTTGTTAAATTCATAATAATTTCAATTTTGATCCAAAAAATATGGGACTTTCACCAAAAATCTTTAAATAATTTCCTCTTCCATATTTTGAATTAAAATCATTTTTTGGATTAGATTTGATATTTTTTATGAATTTAATAGTTTTGACTTATTTTTATTTATTTTTAAATACTTTTGACTTTCCAAAAATTCTCAAAAGTTTTGTCTAAGGTCCTTTGACTTTGTTTGACCTAGGATAAATCCCTTGGCCATTTATTTGGTGATTTGAAGGGATTTGAGGTTTTTCCCATTTAAAAATGCATTTTTATTCATTTAAAAATTGTTTTTAATTGGTTAATTGGTTAAAAATTATGTTGAAACATTTGGTTGACCTTATGTTGTTTCATCTTCTATTTGGCCTTGGTCATGGTTGACTTGAACTTCATTTGATCAATACTATTGGATTTAGGGGGTTGATGAAGTGTAAACTTCATCCCTCAAAATGAATGGATAGTATTGATGAGATGAAATTCCTCCCTTGATCAATTTGGGATTTCATTTTCTATTTCACTTCATCTCTTACCTTCATCCCTCTTCTTCCCCAATACTTCATTGACCAATGACTTCTCAAATAATCAATGGCTAGTTGATTCATCAATGACTTTGTGTCAGATGAATCAACATGAGTTTGATTGAGATAGGTCCATCCCATTTTATTTTTGTGTGTGTGGTATGTTTTAGGAGTTTGGTTATTTGTATCATATCTCTAGCATGCATTAACACCAATATTTTGTTGCCCGACTCAGATAGTTGTGACTTCTACATAAGTCAAATTATGATTGCTTAACATAGAGATAAATTTTGTCCCAAAGACATAACATTCTTGTAAGTGAGATTGTAAGTCTCCCATTCCTCATGGTATTGTATGAAGACTTAGCATTTTTTCCATTTGTGAGAGCTAGTGGCATACTTGTTGAATTATCCAAGTTGGAGCCCTTCTCATGGATGATGTCTTGGTTCATGTCTTCATGCTTGTGAGTGGATGGTTAAGTGTTTTCCAAAGAATGACTTAAACAATGGTTTTCGTCACTAACATTTGACTAACATTTCTTTATTATTGCTTTATCTTTAATGTCATTTACTTAATACAATTTAAAATTTGGTACCTTTATCATTCATTGCCATTTACATTTCATGCAAGACGTTTATGTTTCCGTCATTTTCACTTTGCTTACTTGAGTCATATCTTTGTGCTTATATATTGTGTGCTTGTGATTTTGTTTTGTTTGTGATCTTAGGACTTTAAAATACCTAAGAACAACAAAAACCGTAAAAACTATGTTGGTGGACTATTGGACCTCTGCCATTGACTTGATATAAACTGTTGGACTTAGAGTATGCAACATCCCTATGCTTTGAAGGAATTGGACAATGCCATCATTTGAGACTGAGTTATCTTGGCCAATACCATTCATCTGATACAAAGCCTTGAAAACCTCATTGGTTTATCTGTTATTTTGTCCTTGTGCTTAAGTTGTTATTTTGATCTTATTGTTTATATCTGATGATTGTTTCTATGAGTTTTCCACAAGGAATATTTCATTTGATACATTTGAAGACACTAAAGACTGCTTGCTTTTGGAGTGCTTGCTTGGATTTTGGCTATCTTTATTTGATGCCTTTGATCTTCATATTAATTGCCTGGATGCTTATACTTGTCGCTTATTTATAAGTCCAAAGGAAATGAGTTTCTATTTCTTTTCTTGTGGATTGCATCCCATTGGGCATATCTTTTCAACTCTAAACTTTTAAATTTTTGTCTAGGTTAGTCCCTTTATCTCCTCCCCTCCTTCTTTAATTTCAAAAACTATCCTTCATTTTAAAACCTTCTTTGTTTGTGTTTTCAACTTAGACTTGTTTTAATAAGTAGAAACCTTGGCCTTATGCTATTAATTTTCAAAACATTTTCTTAATCAAACTTGTGAATAAACTTAATCATATTGACTTAACTTTCAAAAAGACAAAAAATAACTAACAACCTCATCTAATCCTTTTGGCCATTTTGTGCGTTTTGCTTTTAACTTTTTCAAAACAGAGTATTTATATTTGAGTTATCTTTGGTTGAGATATAATTCTCCCATTCCATGATATATTGATTGTAAGTCTTTCCATTTATTAGCGGTTAGTCACATACTTGTTGATTGAATCCAAATTAGAGCCCTCCCTCTTAAATGTTGAAAAGCATTCATTTTCGGTGGATGTTTGGTTGAGTACCCTCCCATTGATAACAAAAGATCTTTAAACTTTTGTTAAAATCAATCCACCAATTTCTTTGAAATTTTTACCACGAACTACGAGGTTTTGATCCCTCATTTTTATGTTGGTACGTAGGCATAAGATCGAAGGTCTTGTCAAACACAAAAATATAATAAATTAATTCTTTCTTCTCATCCCCCCATTCTATTTTTTTTAACAAACATCATTTTTAAATAAAACACTTGCACACAAAAAGGGCTCCCTAGGAGTACCTAGGATACTTTGGGTGCTAATACCTTCCCTCTATGTAACCAACCCCCTTATCTGTAATATCTGACATTTTATTAGTTTTGATTTGAAAACTTCTTATCTTTGGGTTTTGTCCGTGCTTTTCCCTTTTCCTTTGGAAACAATAAAAGCGCGGTGGCGACTCAGATTTTATTGATGTTGAGTTAACCAATAGCTCGATGGTCATGAATTTATCGCTACACTTGACATGCAAGCAAGGTTGGTTGACATTTTACTTAGATGTGAAATCAACATTTTTTAATGGACCTTTGGATGAAGAGGTGTATGTCATATAACCTCACGGGTTTATGATTCAGGAGGAAGCAATGAAAGTATACAAGTTGCACAAAGCACTCTATGGTCTCAAGTAGGCACCTAAGGAATGGAACAAGAAGACCAACTCATACTTAGTTGAATTGGGATTCTTCAAATGAAAATCTGAGTACGGTGTCTATGTTTAGGTTATGGCACAAGACATAACAATCATCTACTTATATGTCGATGAATTAATAGTAATTGGAAGTAGCTTGGAGAACTTGTCGAAGTTCAAAGAGCTGATGAAGAAGGAATTTAAAATGTCGGATTTGGGAAACTTGTCTTATTTCCTAGGCATGGAATTTAAAATGTCGAAGCAAGGTATGATGTTGTATCAAAGAAAGTATGTCAAAGAGATACTCAAGAGATTCCTAATGGATGATTCGACTTTTGTATCTTCACCTGTCGACCCAAACTTGAAGTTGGAGAAGAATGGAGAAGAAGACAAAGTCGATGCAACTTTGTTCAAAAAAATTGTCGGATCTATGAGATATGTGTGCAACAGTTGGCCTGATATAGGTTTCTTAGTCGAATTAGTGAGCAAATACATGAGTGAACCAAGGGTGTCACACATGAAGGCGGCAAGAAGAATCTTGAGATACTTAGAAGGATCGGTAAACTACGGAATTCTGTTTTGACGAGACTCTACAATCAAATAAGATGCGGTTACAAGCTATTCAGATGTTGATTGGTATGGATATAAGGAAGATCAAAGATGCACAACTGGTTATTTCTTTCAAGTGTTTGGTGACCCAGTCTCATGGTGCTCGAGAAAGCAACCTGTGGTGGCATTGTCATCGTGTGAGGTTGAATATATAGCAAGATCATATGTTGTGTGTCAAGAAATTTGGATTAGATATATGCTTAATGAAATGGAGGTCGAAGTGAAGAAACCTCTAGTGTTGCAGACTGAGAACAAGTCAACCATAAATCTTGTGAAGAATCCAGTTTTTCATGGAAGGAGTAAGCACATCGAAGCTAGATTTCATTTCCTAAGGCAGAAAGTAAATCGAGGTGAACTTGAAGTGAGGCATTGCTCAAGTGAAGCACAATTGGCCGACATTTTCACCAAAGGATTAAAGATCGACAAATTCCTAAATCTGAGAAGAAAAAATAGGAATATTTCAGAACGACTATGATTATCATATTTTCGACAACTTGGATTATAGGGGGTATGTTGAGATATAAGATATAATCTAAGTTGTGTGAGGCCCAAGCCCAAGATAATTAGGGTTTAAGGTTTGTTACCTAGTTTGTTATATTTGTTACTTAGTAGTCAAGTAACTTTGTATATAATTACATGCATATATAAATCAGTTTGCAACACATTCGTTCTTCATTAATAGAATACTTATTTTCATATTCTCTCTCTGTTTTCTCTCCTCATAAAAATGTCTCACGCACTAACAAAAATGACGTATCGATTAAACTCGGGAGAGAAGATTAAGGGATTTATTATTTTAACTTTAAAAAAAAATTATTTTTATATTTAAAAATGATTTTTTTTAAAAAAAAATTAAAAATGTTACAAAGTTTTTTTAAATTCGTTTTTTGGAATTTGAAAAATTAATTTTGACATTCTATAACATAAATTTACATTATTGAAAACTAAAACATAGTCGAAATCACAATTTTTTCAAAAAAATTACATCTCAGAAATGATCTCTATGAAAAACTATTTGAATTTTTTTTAAAATTAAGTGATTTTTAAAAAAAATTATATCTGAAAAAAGTTTTAATAAAATGATGAAATACCTAAAATAATACTTTAATAATAACTATTCAAATGAAATTTTTATCAAAAGTTTTTTTAGTAAATGTTTTTTTAAACAAAAATATATAACACTAAAAATCTTTTTTTAAAAAAACTTCCAAGAGGAATGTTGGGAACAATCAAGGTTGGACGAAGGTAAACAAAGAAGAGCTAAGAGTTTCATTTGGGATGAAACAATAGGTTCTTCGGTTAGGGAAAATGAGGGTTCTAAGTTCTTTAGTTTTTTCTTCACTACTTTCCCAAAAGAAAGTAGAGTCATAGACCTGTATCATTGTCGCTACGCGAAAAATACAGAGTCGCCATCAGTTTTTATTTATTCCAAAGGAAATGGAAAATATCGAGAAAACCCCAAAGAATGGTCATCGCAACCACGAACAGGTTTGGAAGTCGGTTATGCAAGGGGAAGGTATTAGCATCCCTCACATCTATGGTACTCCATGGGAACCACCTAGGATGTTTGCGCTAAAGTGGATGTTGTTTATTAAAATGTTTGCTTACCAAAGGTTTGCAGAGTGGAGGTAGATTTTAAATTAGTGTGCTCGCCAAGGATTGGATCCTCGTGCCTACGTATGCCCACTTGTTGAAGTGAGAAATCAGAGTCCCGTAGTTCGTGGGTATAAAATGTTTGTTTGTTTGGTTGATTTTATTACCTTGAAGAAGGGTTTTCGATTGTGTCGCCCTAAGGCTCAAACAAAAGGTTTGAATGCGTTGGATTGTTTTTAAGTTTAGAGAAAGTGTTATAGATTTCGGATTCTACTAAAGACTATGGATAAAGGTGAATACCTCAAACTATCAAGCCAAAAGTCTTATGTTCGAAGCATTCAGAACGAGTGTAGGAAAGCTCTATTCTTGTTCCTTCTTTACCACTTAAGGCTCATGACATATAATCTTAATAATTTTTTTTTAGTTTGGAAAAAAGGACCGCTTGATGTTGGATCAAGGGTTTGCTTATTGCAAAAAAGTCTATGTAAAGGGTAAGAGATAAGATGAGGTTGAGGAGAGAAGGGGGAGGAGATGCAAAAAATGGATCATGGAACGGATGGGGAATGCTTGACTTTGAATCGAGTATTCGTGTTGCAATGTTGTGCGTTTTTTTTTAAAAATGACTTGATGTTGAATCAAGTACCTTTTGTTTCTTTTAGAAATGCTTTGTTTATCGTTTTGTATTTTATCTTTGTTATTAACATGCATGGTGAACTAACTAGAAAGCAGTAAATCTAAGTTATTACATGACTAGGGGAGGAGGAACATTTAACCCATGATGGGGGTGTAAGAACAAATTTAGTTCTACAATGTATCTCTAAGATTTTAATGATAACAAAGGATGAAATAAAAATGGTACCCTAACAAAAAAATTCTAAGTGTGCAGGACTCTTTTCAAAACAATCAGATAGACAATCATCAGATACACAATCAAGCGCTAAGATACTACTCTGAAGAAACGTAACTAGAAGGTTCTGACCCTGATCCAACAGGCGCTAGCAAAACTAAGGAAGTCAGACACTCTGAAAGAAAAGAATGAATCTAGACTCTGAAGAGACACGCTCTGAAGAAGTCGAATAAAGAGAAAATCTGAAGACAGTCAGATACAAGCATCCTCTGAAGTCGCAAGGTGCTAAAAGAAGACTCTAACTAAACTGAAATAAGACTCTGACTAAGATCTGCTCAGTCGAGAAAGCTTAACGTTGAAGAAATTCACTTATAGAAAGAAACTATTTCTAGAAGGAAGTTATGACGCAACCAACACTGTTTTGGAAAGAAAAAATAGAGTAATAACCTTAATCACTCTTCAATGACCAAGATTCTGTCATTAACTCACCCAACGGTATCCTCCTCCTCCTATAAAAAGAGATGGAATATTTCACAAGAGACACCTGAGACACACAAGAATACAATTTCTTAATTACCTTCTTTCACTCTCTCACGATGCTGCTCTTATATGAAAAATTCTTGTTATCATATTCTATAATATTTGCTTATTGTTAGAAGCATTGTGTATTACTAATCATATCATTATTGAGATATTTCCTGAAGTGACTATGTGTAGTCTGAATACTTGAGAGGGCTAAGGGATTAATTCTCTTAGACGTTTGGTTGTGTAATCTTTCAAGATTAGTGGATTAAGTCCTTTTTGAAGGCGAAATCACCTTGGTCGGGTGGACTAGGGTAACTTTGAATTTCAAGCAAACCAGTATAAAATTATGTGTTGAACTTTTCATTATGCGTGTGTCTTAGTTCTCGAAAAGTTTTATTTTCCAAAACAATTCAAACCCCCTTTCTTGTTTTTCTCTACCTTCAATTGGTATCAGAGCTTCGACTCTATTATTGATTTTCTAATAAAACACTTAACAGTGTAGAGAGATCCAGTGTGAGAAAAACACTATGGCTAACACCAATGAAAGAGATAGTTACAATGCTAAACCTCCAATATTTGATGGAGAAAAATTTGATTATTGGAAAGATAGAATAAAAAGTTGATTTCTGGGCTATGATGCTGATCTATGGGACATAGTCACAGTCGGCTACACACCTCCTGTGTCTGACGTTGGCGTTGCTATTACCAGAAGCAAATGACAGATGATCAGAAGCGTGACTTCAAAAACCATCACAATGCCCGAACGATACTGCTAAATGCCATTTCCTACAATGAATATGAAAAGATTACCAACAGGGAAACAGCAAAAGAAATACTTGACTCCCTGAGGATGACTCACGAAGGAAATTCTCAAGTCAAAGAGACAAAGGCTCTAGCTCTAATTCAGAAGTATGAAGCATTCAAGATGGAGGACGATGAAGTTGTAGATGTAATGTTTTCTAGATTTCAAACTTTAATTGCAGGACTCAAAGTTCTGGATAAGGGATACACAACTGCAGATCATGTCAAAAACATAGTCAGAAGCTTGCCAAAGAAGTGGAGACCAATGGTCACAACATTAAAGCTATCAAAAGATCTGAACAAGATCAGCCTTGAGGAACTCGTCAGTTCACTCAGAAGTCATGAGATAGAACTTGAGGAAGATGAGCCTCAGAAGAAGATCAAGTCTGTAGCACTGAAGTCCGGATCTGAAAGACGCAAGCCAGAAAGGAATAAAGCCTTCCAAGCTGAAGAGGAAGACAATGACGACTCTGAAAAGGAAGACTCTAACAATGAAGAAGAGTTATCCCTTTTAACCAGAAGAGTAAAACAACTCTGGAGAAAAAGGAATAACAACTTCAGAAGACCAAGACCCAAGGGAGATCGCTCAGAATCAACCTCCAGAGGTAAGTCAAACAAAGACATAACATGTTATGAATGTAAGGAAACAGGTCATTACAGAAATGAATGTCCAAAGCTGAAGAAGGAGAGCTCCAAAAGAGAAAGCTTCAAGAAAATCTCATTCAAAACCAAAAAGGGACTAATGGCCACCTGGGACGACAGTGAATCATAATCAGACTCTGAAGAGCAGGCAAATGTTGCATTCATGGCTATCACCTCTGGAAATTCATCAGATAAAGAATCTGATCCTGAAGAGGTATTTTCTGATCTTTCTCGCTCTGACCTTGAATCATGTCTTTCTGAAACTCTAAACTCATATCAGAAACTTAAACAAAAATTTAAGGCTTTAAAAGGGGTTCTTGAAAGAACCATCGAAGAATGTGATAAGCTTGAGATGACTGCTTCAGAACTAAAAGATGAAAAATCAAACTTTGATAAAAGAGAGAGACTCCACAAATAAACAATGTTTAAAACTTGAAGAAGCATTATCTCAAGCCCCACAAACTTCTAACACAATAATATATGAATATGAAAAATATTTTCAAAAGTTTCTAAAAAATGGGATAGAAAGAAGCAGAATGACATCCATGATTTATGGAGTAAGTCAGAATAATAAAAGAGGAATATGGTATCTCCCCAGTGAAGATAAGTCTTCTATAGATGACAAACCTAAATCTCCTTTTTCTTATCACTACACACATACACAAGCACAACGTTTTGATAATACTAGAAAACCCAAAGTTCTAATAAACTCTGGGAAAACTAGTCACAAAGGACCCAAAAGATTCTGGGTACCAAAGGATAAGATTGTTTATGTTGCAGATATCTTATGCAGCAGAGTTAAGACACCAATCATGGTACCTGGACTCTAGATGCTCGCGACACATGATGGGAAGAAAGTATATCTTGCAAAGCCTGGAACTTTCGTAGGTTTCAAACGAAATCAAAAAGGAAGAATTAGAGGCTCTGGAACTATTGGTAATGGAACTCTTCCCTCTATATCTGATGTTCTCTATGTAGAAGGATTAATACATAACCTGTTATCAATAAGTCAATTAAGTGATAACGGTTATGATATAATCTTCAATCAAAAAACATGTAAAGCAATTAATCAGAACAATGGAACAGTTCTATTCACTAGCAAGAGGAAAAACAATATTTACAAAATAAATCTTTCAGACCTAAAAGATCAAAATGTAAAATGTTTGATGTCTGTTCATGAAGAGCAATGGGTATGGCATAGACGCTTGGGCCACATTAGCATGAGAAAACTCCCTCAGCTAAATAAACTCGAGTTAGTCAGAGGCCTACCTAAACTGAAGTATTCTTCAGAAGCTCTATGTGAGGCATGTCAGAAAGGTAAATTTTCGAAAACATCTTTTAAAAAGAAAAATATTGTTTCTACCTCTAAGCCTCTGGAACTTCTTCACATTGACCTGTTTGGACCTGTTAAGACAGCATCAGTCAATGGAAAGAAGTATGGACTAGTTATTGTTGATGATTTTAGTCGTTGAACATGGGTAAAATTCCTAAAGCACAAGAGTGAGTCTCACTCTGTATTCACTAACTTCTGTTCCAAAGTGAAAAACGAATTTGACTCTAAAATCATCAGAGTAAGAAGTGATCATGGTGGCGAATTCGAGAATAAAGTTTTTGAGGAACTATTTGACTCTAATGGAATATCCTATGATTTCTCCTGTCCTAGAACTCCACAACAAAATGGAGTTGTCGAGAGGAAGAATAGGACACTCCAAGAGATGGCCAGAACCATGATCAATGAAACAAATGTGGGTAAGCACTTTTGGGCTGAAGGAGTAAATACAGCATGTTATATTCAGAATAGAATCTCTATAAGACCTATTCTGGAAAAGAATCCCTATGAAATGTGTAAGGGAAGAAAACCCAACATTTCTTATTTCCATCCTTTTGGATGCTCTTGTTTTATTCTCAATACTAAAGAACATCTGAACAAGTTTGATTCAAAAGCACAAAAAGGTATTATGTTAGGATACTCAAAACACACTAAAGGCTACAGAGTATACAACACAGAAACCAAAATTGTGGAAGAATCAATACATGTTAGATTTGATGAAAAGCTTGACCCTGAAAAGTCAAAGCTAGTTGAGAAACTTGCAGATTTGGAGATCACTCTTGCAGGTTCTGACGAAAAGACTAAAGCACCAGAAGTTTCTGATAAACAAAGTCCAGATGCAATTGAAGCCTCAACTATCCAGAAAAGATCAAGAAGTCGCCCCAACATCTCTGAAGATTTGATTCTGGGAAACAAAGATGAACCTGTCAGAACTAAGTCAACGTTTAAAGTATCTGAAAAAACTTCTCTAGGACTAGTATCTCTGATTGAGCCTACCTCCTGTGATGAGGCACTTCAAGACAACGACTGGGTTCTAGCTATGAAATAAGAACTAGATCAATTCTCTAAGAATGACGTATGGGATCTTGTTCCAAAGCCTAAAAGAACTCACATTATTGGAACCAGATGGGTGTTTAGAAACAAACTGAATGAAAAGGGAGAAGTAGTCAGAAACAAAGCACGACTGGTGGCACAGGGGTACAGTCAACAAGAAGGCATTGACTACAACGAAACCTTTTCCCCAGTCGCCAGGTTAGAATCTATTCGCTTACTTGTTTCATTTACTGTAAATCATTCCATCAAACTATATCAAATGGATGTGAAGAGTGCATTCCTTAATGGTTATATTTTAGAAGAAGTTTATGTCAATCAACCTCCAGGTTTTGAAAACTCTGAATGTCCAGAACACGTTTTTAAACTTAATAAATCATTGTATGGACTAAAACAAGCTCCTAGAGCTTGGTATGAAATATTAAGTAACTTTCTTCTGGAACATGATTTTATTAGAGGAAAGGTTGACTCTACACTCTTTTGTAAAAACATTAAAAATGATCTCTTGATATGCCATATATACGCTGATGACATTATTTTTGGTTCAGCTAACCCCTCTGTATGTCAAGAATTCTCTGAGCTAATGCAGGAAGAATTTGAAATGAGCTCGATGCAAGAACTAAAGTTCTTTCTAGGGATTCAAATCGATCAAGCTTCAGAAGCTACCTACATATATCAAAGGAAGTACATAAAAGACATTCTGAAGAAATTCGAAATGGTTAAATGCAAACCTGCTAATACACCAATACATCCAACCTGCATTCTGGAGACAGAAGAAACTAGCCAGAAGGTTTATCAGAAGCTCTATCGTGGTATGATAGGCTCTCTTCTCTATTTGATGGCCACTCGCGCTGATATTTTGTTTAGTGTATGTCTATGTGCCAGATTCCAATCAGATCCCAATGAATCTCATTTAATAGTTGTTAAAAGAATCCTCAGGTATCTGAAAGGAACCCCTAACCTTGGCCTAATGTATGAGAAAACATCAAAGTATAGGCTCTCTGGTTACTGTGATGCCGATTATGCAAGGGACAGAATGGAACGTAAAAGTACATCTGGGAATTGTCAGTTCTTGGGAAATAATCTTATATCTTGGGCCAGCAAAAGGCAATCAACCATAGCCATGTCCACTACAGAAGTAGAATATATATCAGCGTCACTCTGCACTACTCAGATGCTCTGGATGAAAAATCAACTTGAAGAACTTCTGATCTTTGAGAGTAACATTCCTATCTTCTGTGATAATACTGCTACCATTTGTTTAAGTAAGAATCCTATTCTGCATTCAAGAGCTAAGCACATAAAAATAAAACTTCATTTCATTAGAGACTATGTTCAGAAAGGGGTAATATCTTTAAAATTTATTGATACAGACTATCAATGGGCTGACATCTTTACTAAACCCTTCGCTGAAGACAGATTCTCTTTTATTTTGAAAATTTTAAACATTCAAATTTGTCCAGAATAAATGTGCTTCTCTGAAATAGAAAAATAAGACTCTGAACTTTAAACATCTGGTATCTGGATCTGACTCTGATGCTTCTACCAATTAGGAGTCATCTGAATCAGAAATCCTCAGGACCTAACCCCTTGGTATTCCTGAAGATCAGATAAAGTAACGCGTGGAGCCTCATGCGTCTGACCTTGAAACTTATAGACAGCTGTCTAGCAGAAATCAAGAGACAGACTCTTGAAATCTCCTCGAGTAGTGTGCTGGCTTAGGGATTAGACCTCCATCATAGGCTGTAATCATTCTCCTTCAAACGTGCAAACTTGGTTAACATGCTTCATTTAATGATTTAACATTTAAACCACTTCTAATGATGTCGTTTTGCATGCATCTATGTGAGTATGAATTCATTTCACACATCACAATCTCACACTTTACACTCACGCCCTACACAAACCCTCATTCTCTTAGTTCTTCATCATCTTCTTCAAGGTTCCTGCAATTTTTCAATAAGTTCTTCGTTCAACTTTCATCTTCAACATTGTTCTACATGGATGCTCAACAACAATCTATCTACAACTTCTCTCAACAGATGAACTCAACAGAACAAACACCCATTTCTACTTAACAAACAACAGCAACCACTGGCGTTGTCTCAACCCCCATCTACAGGGAACCCCATATTCTTGACCGTGAAACTCACATCCACCTAGCAACACCTTTTGAGAAGCTGGAGGTACTGTGCGAATCGCTAGTGGATTTTGAGAACATGAAGAGAAATGGCGTAGACCTAACTGAAGAGTTAAGAATGCAAGGGTGGGAAACCTATTTTCAGAGACTCTATGGCCCTGTGTACACATATCTGGTGAGGAATTATGGCGTTTCGCAGACTCAGATGATCACTACATCGTCTTTCACGTGCTGGGAGTCAAAATAGTCATCATTGAGAAATCTATTGCCTCCCTTCTGAATATGGAAAAGACAGGAGGAAAACCATTTACAACATCAACCCTAGGGAAAAATATTTGTCATAGGAAATCAATCCCACTATCTTTCAACAAAACGCTGAGGGCAAAAACTCCAAAAACAAGGAACTCCATCAGAACCTCCGTGTCTGGCTGAAGATTATCATATGCACCATTCATCATCAGCCTGCATTAAACTCTTCTAACTACATCAACACAGATCAGAAGTGTATTTTGTACTGCATCCATAAGGGGCTAAAACTGTGTCTGCCAGCACTGCTCTTCAAGTATCTCAGAGACTCCGTCAAAGATACCAGAAACAACATGAAGACCAGAAACTACATCCCTCTGGGAAGACTTATCTCGGATGTTCTAATCTAGAGTGGTTTAGTGGATCACCTGATCCGTCACAATCTAATGGAGGATGTCACTGTTGACATTATGAGACCTCTGAATGCTCGGAATCTGAAGAGCATGGGGATGATTGATCAAGTCAGAGCTAAACCAACTCTGTACACTTCCTGGGAAGCACTCAAGGATCAGAGGAAGATTCCCAACACTCTCTATTTGTTCTCCAAGATTGACCCTCTAGAAGTGGTAGCTTACTATCTACAAGATCTTGCTAACTAAGGGTTGGACATCTCTGAGTTCTCAGTGGACTGGCTACCTGAGCCTCCACCATACTTCATGAAGAGGATGCGAGAGCCCTCAGAGAAGTCCAAGAAGGAAAAGAAAGCAAAGCTGGGAGAATCTTCTGGGTCAAGACCTCCAGTCCCTCTGGCTGACCCTCTAAGTAAGTCTATACCTCTCTCCCGTTCTGTAAAACTTAAACCTATTGCTTCTTCTCTTCCCCAAACCACTCATACCTACACTTCATCTAAAACACCCACCTCAACCACCTGAACATCTAACCCACCCTCTCAAAAATTCAACCTTGCTACCACCACACCACCTGTTTCTGAAGAAGAAATGCTTAATGAAACCACCTCACCTTACTCATCATCCTCATCTCAATCCCCACCATACTATGTACTTTCCTCTGACAATGAACCCTCTGACCCCCAATCCCCCACTCTAGCTCAACTTCATGCTCGTGCTCTGGCCTTTCAACAACCATCATAAACTGAACCTGAACCAGAAGTCACTTCTCCACCCCCTTAACAACAAAATCCACCTACATCTGAACAAACTCAAACACCACCACCTGCACAACAACCAAATCCACCTCCTGAACAACCAATCCACTCACCATCTGAACCTTCCACCTTCTGAACAACCAATCCACTCACCATCTGAACCTCAACCAAATCCACAACTTAAACAAACAAAACCTTCCCCCTCTGCTATTCCCACACCACCAACATCCGTTTCCACCATCACTCCCATTCTAAATCTTGATGACACCAATCCACCTTCCCCATCCTCCCCAGCCTCTGCCTCTGAACCCGAAACTGTCTTCCCTACCCTAGAAGAAGCAATAAATGTTTTTACAAAGTCTTCAGTAGAGAAGATCAAGTCTCTGACTATCAACTCTGGCATCAGTGATGATCCCTCTGCAGTAAGGATCCACTGGAATAGAGTGATCAGTTGGATGACCTCTGAAGCCTTCAAATTGAAAGGCCTATCTGAACAAGTCCGCAACGACTTCATCATAGATGCTGGTATAAGGCTCCAAGCTCGCTTGGACAGAGAGGCTGAGGAAAAGGCCAAGAAGGAAGTAGAAGAGAAATCTTGTTTGGAAGAAGAGCAAAGGATCAGAGAAGCTGAAGAAAAGGCTGTTGTTGATGTTGCTACTGCTGTGGCTGCTGCTGAGGCTAAGGCAAAAGCAAAAGTCGACGCTGAAGAAGCAACACACATTGATGCAGAGGAAGCTGCCAAGGCCAGGGTTGATGCTTTGACTCAGGGGGAGCAATCTAACTCTGGTTTTTCCCCTTTGGTCTTAAGGACTCTGGAGGAATTGTAAAAGGAACAACAAGTAGTACGAGCCAGGCTGGATCACCAAGATTTCGTCAACACCAACATTCAGAACATGTTGACTCAGCTGCTCCAACGGATGCCTCCGCCCCCAAACCCTTAGGCACTTAGGCTATTTGTTTGTTGCTTTTCTTTCTGATGTTTTTTTCTTGCCTTCTGATTTATGCCTTCTTTGCTGCCTATCTGTACCTGTTTTTCCCTGTTATATGAATATCCGTTCTTGCCTAATTTTTTTTCTTAGTCTTTTTGATTCTGACAAAAAGGGGGAGAACTAAAAACAGCTCTGATGAAAACATATCTAAAACCTCTCAAGGCACTGCAAACATTAATAAATATTAATAACTTATGACGACTAAAGTTATGCAGGAAAATAGCTAAGGTACAAAACAAACTCCACACAAGGAAGGTCCGGTAAAAACTTATGTTAAATCTGATGATCTAACTAAGGGGGAGTTCATTCCCTTTATCTGGTTCAAAGATATTCGTACTATTTCATCATTTTTCTGACTTGTTTTGTCATCATCGAAAAGGGGGAGATTGTAAGAACAAATTTAGTTCTACAATGTATCTCTAAGATTTTGATGATAACAAAGGATGAAACAAAAATGGTACCCTAACAATTTTTTTCTAAGTGTGCAGGACTCTAATCAAAACAATCAGATAGACAATCATCAGATACAGAATCAAGCACTAAGATACTACTCTGAAGAAATGTAACCAAAAGGTTCTGACCCTGATCCAACAGGCACTAGAAAAACTAAGGAAGTCAGACACTCTAAAAGAAAAGAATAAATCCAGACTCTGAAGAGACACGCTCTGAAGAAGTCGAATAAAGAGAAACTCTGAAGACAGTCAGATACAAGCATCCTCTGAAGTCGCAAGGTGCTAAAAGAAGACACTGACTAAACTGAAATAAGACTCTGACTAAGATCCGCTCAGTCAAGAAAGCTTAAGGTTGAAGAAATTCGCTTATAGAAAGAAACTATTTCTAGAAGGAAGTTATGACGCGACCAACACTATTTTGGAAAGAACAAAGAGAGTAATGACCTTAATCACTCTTCAATGACCAAGATTCTGTCATTAACTCACCCAACGGTCTCCTCCTCCTCCTATAAAAAAAGATGGAACGCTTCACAAGAGACACCTGAGACACACAAGAATACAATTTCTCAATTACCTTCTTTCACTCTCTCACGAGTTGCTGCTCTTATGTGAAAAATTCTTGTTATCATATTCTGTAATATTTGCTTATTGTTAGAAGCACTGTGTATTACTAATCATATCGCTACTGAGATATTTCCTCAAGTGACTCTGTGTAGTCTGAATACTTGAGAGGGCTAAGGGATTAATTCTCTTAGACGTTTGGTTGTGTAATTTTTCAAGATTAGTGGATTAAGTCCTTTTTGAAGGCGAAATCACCTTGGCCGGGTGGACTAGAGTAGCTTTGAATTTCAAGCGAACCAATATAAAATTCTGTGTTGAACTTTTCATTTTGCGTGTGTCTTAGTTCTCAAAAAGTTTTATTTTCCAAAACAATTCAAACCCCCCTTTCTTGTTTTTCTCTACCTTCAGGGGGATGGATCCACATGCTACAACACGAAGGCATGAAAGGGAAACACAATTTACAACTCATATGCCATGCCTAAACCATACAAGTGGCATGGCACTTCGCACATTACAAACTAATGCATAAAAATAAAAGGAGCTTGGATATTGTTGAGGTCTTTTGTTCATATGTCGCCACAAAACAACAACGGTTAGTATGCATCAAACTATAAGGAATTAAAATGCCAATTCAAATGAATGGGAGGGTATGATGATAGCACGGTGCACTATGATGATAATGATGAACAAACGTATATCAAATTGAAATGAAATGGAATTTTCAATTCAGCCCCTAACCACAAATAAAACGTAACCAAGTCAAAGTGAGATTACTCATGTACATGGAAACTAGCATGGCAAACCAACTGAAATTCTAAGCTTAGCATGGTTGATCATATGAAAACAAAATCTGGAAAAATTAAGCAATTAGTCTACACACACATGATTTAAGCCTAATTTCTAACTAATTTTCTAATCCTAACTCTTAACTGAACATGAATTAAGCTATTTATCTCTACAACCATGTGAATCTAAAATGTCAAAAATAGGACTTAAAACTATTTCATATGCAAACAGCATCATGATTAATGACAAAAACAGATTTGAAATTGGAACTGACTAAATCAATTACGAGACTATCGCGATTAAGATGAACGGTAGCTCGACCTAAGGCTCAATCAACACAGCTAGCAAGAATTTAACATAAATAATGAAGATGAAAAAATGCTATCAGTGTACATGTCAATGTTATACATGGCAATGAACGATATGGAGTGAACACTCCTTGGACCAGTCAAACAATCCAAGCATGAAGGTAAAACAAAACCTCCGCCGGAGTTCCGGCACCACCGCGCCGGAGGCGGCGAAGTTTACCGGATTCAAGAAAAATATCAATTTCTTGCTCCTCTCCAACTCTTCTATCCTAATCTCTCCTCTTAATTACAGCTCAACAAATTCTGGAAATTAAACAGTTAAAGTCAAGAATCCTAAGCTGAACGGAAATGGCGATTAAGGAAAATCAAAACCGCCAAACCTGGGGGCTTTGATTCTCCCCTATGCAAGCAACATTGTGATATCAACAATTTGACAGAGATAAAGATTCACCGACCTGCAAGATGGAGGATTGTCTTGGAACTTGTTGAAATTCAGAAGAGAAAACCAGAGGTATGCAATGTTGAACCTTGAATCTTCCACTTCTACTGTGAACTCCTATTCTTCAAGAATTAAACTCCGGAAAAATTCTGAACTGGATCATTGTTATCGATGTTGATTCGGTGAATGCAAGGATGGTTGTTAAGTGCAAGTGGTTTTATCTCAATTGATAACAAACTTCAATGT
The DNA here is from genome assembly GCF_024323335.1 of Lathyrus oleraceus. NCBI lineage: Eukaryota > Viridiplantae > Streptophyta > Magnoliopsida > Fabales > Fabaceae > Lathyrus > Lathyrus oleraceus. The sequence goes on from NC_066580.1 coordinate 306,947,428, forward strand.
GAAGCTTGCTCTAATGGTGATTTGAGCTTTGGTGTGGGGAGAGGAATTGGAGAAGATAAAGTGAGAGAAGCTGAATTTGCAATGGGAAATTTGAGAGTGGAAAAGAGTGAGAATGAATGAAAAAAGGTAAAAAATGAAAAAGTCCTTTTTCTGTTGCTTCCCCTTGTGTTTATATAGGTAGTAGGATTGGATCCAAGGGAGGTTCAGAGTTAGTTAATATCAGATTAGGAGTTAGCTTAGGAGTTAGTTATAGTGAACTTAGTGAGTTTGGTCGGTTAACTCACTAAATTGGCAGTTGGTTGGTTGATTTTGGGAATGTGTTAAAATGCTCTTTTTATGACTGGTTATTACAGGTTAAAGCTTGAGTGAAATTAGACTTTAATGTTGGTTAATGACCTATTATCCATTGGCTTGGGTGCAAGGTGACTAGCAGCTGTGGGCCAATGCAGAGTGTGTATCCTTGTGATTGTGTAGGCATGGCAAGAATTTGCATTTTGCAGTGTTTCAGCAGCAAGGAACAGGTTGAGTCGACTCAAACAGAGCATTCTCCGAGGTGAGTCGACTTCCAGGTCGAACGGTTCGGACCCGCGATGAATTGGTTCTCCAAATGTGTAGCGCCAAATTATGATTTTTGCCTTCCTCAGGAAGCTCTTCATCACAAAAACTCAGATTATTACAAGAAGTAATATTGGCAACTATGTGGTCAAACTGATCCACGGTCACATCATGCTCAACACAAGCCTGTTCCAACACTTTCTACAATGCCTCCCTATGCGCTTCAGAATTCATCAGTAATGATAGCATGAAGATCTTTGATGAAGTCTGGAGTAACTGCTCTACAACATTGAATTCACTTCTCTTAATCAATTTTAACACTTCATCATCATCGTTAGTCTTCAATTTGCTAGATTCACCATACTGACGCATTGGAGCACTAACCAGATTCACTACTGGAATCTCTGCTTTCTTACTTGTTGAAACATCTACTAACACCTTAGGAAATAATGGATTGAATACACGATCATTACGGGTCACCTTTGCTATATCTGCAATGTTCACCATGGAGTCTGCAACTAGTAGAGGAACCTTTTAACCATCTTCAATCATGGTGGCATTATACTGATATGGAACAGCTTTATCGGATGCAAACGGGACAGGCCCCGCTAACCGTATAACCAACGGCGATACCAATCTATTGACATTATTGTTGCTGTTACTATCAAACTGGATAACTACCCACTCAAGGGTCTTAAACACTGGTACAATAACATTCACATCTCCCATATCCCTTGATTGTTGAATCTGGATTATATTCTCATCCATCAACTTCTGGATATCTCTCTTGACAATCATACACCCACGGGGGTTCATGCTACAGATTGCACAACCATCATGGTCATGTTCACAGTCACTGATTAAACACAAAGTCTTATGCATCTCCACCAGAGGTCTTCAGATACGTCTTACATCAAAAAACCTGTAAATTCCCTGGACAACCGTCCACCATGTTGACAGAAGCGTTACCATGAGCAGGAAATGGATTAGCTTTTATGTTCAGCGCTCTATCCTCAAAGGACACCATACCACTCTTTACGAGCTTCTGAACCTCATATTTCAATGGGTAGCAGTTCTCTATATAATAACCATGGGCTCCCTGGTGAAAAGCACAATGAAGGTCGGGTTTGAACCACCATAGTAATGGCTCAGGGATTTGCGGAGGATTTCTTGGTTGGATGAGATTTTTGAGGACCAATGATGGGTACAATTCTGCATATGTCATAGGAATAGGGTCAAAGGAGACTTTTTTCCTCTTAAAGTTTCGTTGATGATTATTATTGTTGTTTTAGTTGGTTCTTTGTTTTGGTTGTTGTTGTTGTTGATGTTGTTGTTGTTGAATTAGAACTGATTCATTATTGGATTTGTTGGAAAAAATCAGAATTATTGAGGAAACTTGATGCTGATGTTGACGAGGTTTAGAACTCTTTTTGACATGAGGCCTCCTCTGCCTCCCCAATGACACTGAGTTAGTTTCTCCCTCCTTCCTCTTGGAGAAACTCCCAACATATTTTTTGTTGGACGATGCTTCTTTAGACATACGTCCTTCACAAACTCCTTCTTCTAGCCTCATCCCCATGTTTACCATTTCGGTAAAATCATTAGGGGCACTCACAATCATATGTTCATAATAAAATGAACTCAACGTCTTCAAGAAGATTTTTTTCATCTCTTTCTCTTCAAGAGGTGGACTTATCTGGGCAGCAAGCTCTCTCTATCTCTGGGCATACTCTTTAAATGTCTCCTTATCTTTCTGAGACATAGACCTCAACTGGTCTCTATCAGGCATCATACCATGTTGTACTTATACTTCTTGACAAAGGCCTCGCCTAAGTCATTGAAAGTACGGATGCTTGAACTGTCCAAACCCATATACCACCTCAAGGCAGCTCCTGTCAAACTGTCTTGGAAATAGTGAATCAGCAACTAATCATTATCAGTCTAAGTAGACATTTTTCTAGCATACATCACAAGATGGATTATTGGGCAAGTATTCCTTTTATACTTTTCAAAGTCTGAGACCTTGAATTTCACCAGGATCTTAACATTAGGGACCAAGCAGAGTTCAGCAACACTCTTCCCAAATAAGGATACCAAGCTGACATGGATGATCATCACGATTTTTTTTCATGTATAAGGCTGAGTCAATGTATGCGGCATGTGGGCCTTCTCCTACTAACATTGACAGGAAGTTCTATATGATGGACGAAAGGTTCAAAGCAATAAAAAGTCCTGGTACCTTCGGCCTGGATGCTGCAGACATGTGTTTGTCCCTAGAGTGAAGATCCCGACCAAGTTCAAGGTCCCTGCTTTCGAAAAGTACAAGGGGATTACTTGACCTAAAACTCATATCAGATTCTTCTACGGGAAGATGGCGGCCTACTCCGATGATGAGAAGTTATTGATGCACTTCTTTCAGGACAACCTTAGTGGAGGGAGCCTTGAATGGTACATGCAACTAGAGTGTGCACATGTACATGCCTAGAGAGAGTTGGTCGAGGCTTTCTTAAAACACTATCAGTATATCAGTGACATGGCTCCAAACAAGACGCAACTCCAAAGTCTGAACAAATTTTTGAAGAGTCCTTTAAGGAATATGCCCAACGCTAGAAGGACTTAGCTGCCAGAGTCCATCCTCCGCTTCTGGAGAAAGAACTTGTTGATATGTTCATGAGCATGCTACAAGGACCATATCTGGACAGGGTGATATGGAGTGCTTATGTTGGTTTCTCTCATCTGGCCGTTGCTGGAGAATAGATAGAGAACGACTTGAAAAGTGGGAAGATCCAAGGCCCTGGTGTTGCATCAAATGGGGCTAAGAAGCCTTACAATGGCTTTCGTATCACTACTTCAACATCAAAGGGGAAGGGTAAAGCTTATCAAATCCTAGATATCAAATTGCAGAGGTAACTCCCAATAATTTCTAATAGTAAATGTATGACATCCCTGCCTCTCAACTGCGAATTCAATATCAGACACTTGTTCAATACCAACAGTCGTACATTCCTCGACAGAACAGCTATCAACAGTATCAACAATGCCCGAGAAGACATTAAAGGTTGAATGGTTCTATAATCAAACTGAGGGAAGCCATGCCTCCCTCAATGCCACTTTCACCCGGTTATGATGTCAACACACACTGCGAGTTCCACATAGGGGAACCTGGTCACTCTATCGATGACTACAAGGCCTTTAGGTTCAAAGTTCAAGACCTCGTTGATTCTAAGGCTATCTCATTTGCACCTGTGGGTCCCAACATTAATAACAACCCGATGCTGCCTCATGTCGACCATCCTGTCAATATGATTCAAGAGTCTGCTGAACTCAACCTTCTCTTGAAGGTTGACATGTTGAAGAGTCCTCTGCTTGTAGTGAAGGAATAGTTATTGTTGAAGAACATGTTCCCCGGTTGCACTTCTGATTATGCATACTGTCTAAATAATCCACATGGTCGTGGAGACCTGAAGAAAGGTATCTAACTACTGATAGACCAAGCTACCTTCTTGGTAGAACAAATCCTAGTTGTAGAGGATGTGTCTACTTTGGAGATCCCTTACTATCCCGTACAAATACCTGTTGTGAATGCTCTCATAAATCCTTTAGTAATCACAGTACCAACCCCATTCTCACTCGAAAGTACCAAAGACGTCCCTTGGAATTACAGTTCCATAGCTTACATTCATGGGTAAAGACTAGAAGAAAAGCCTGTTATAGTTTAGAAGCTTGCTGAAATTCAAAATCTTGTTGAAATTCAGAAGCCTGGTGAAGTTCAAAAGCCTGATGTGAACACCACGGGAACTGGTGGTATGACCAGAAGTGGTTGTATCTTCGCATCAGCACCACCACCTCCCGAGAAAGATGATCTTGGAACTGCTGCCAAGAATAAGGGGAAACAACCTGCCAACCCTGAGCAGCGGAAAACCCTTCTTCAAGGCAAATCCATTTTCGATGATGTCGATGAATTCCTCCACATAATCAAATGAAGTGACTACAAGGAGGTTGACCAGCTCAACCAAACACCTTGGTCAAGTTTCTTAGTGTGGCCCATGTACAACATGAAATTACTGTTAACCAGTTTGAAGGGGTTGTATCCAACATCGCAGTGAGTAGATGTCTGAGATTCTATGACGATGAACTACCTCCTAAAGCCAAAGCTCATAACAAACCTCTACACATCTCTATTGAATGTGTTGATACTATATTATTCAGAGTACTGGTAGACACTAGGTAATCCTTGAATGTGATCCCGAAGAATTACCTCACCAAGATGACTATAAAGGGATTGTTGATGAAACCCATCGCATTAATAGTCAGAGCTTTTGACGGTTCTCGAAGGTCCCTCATCGGAGAAGTAAACCTTCCTATCAAGATAGGACCGTATACTTTCTTCGTGACTTTCTACATTATGGATATACATCATGCATACAGTTATCTTCTAGTCCATTCATGGATCCATGTTGTAGGAGCAGTAACATCTACTCGCCACCAAAAGCTAAAATTCATCGTCAATGGGAAGATGATAACCATTGATGGAGAGGAAGATACTATATTCAATCATCTATAATCTTTTCGATACGTCGAAGTAGGCGGAGAAATTCATAAAACACCGTTTCAGGCATTCGAGATTGCCAATGTGTTAATGACTCCCCTTAGTAGAAAAGTATCAAGAAAGTCTGAGTTCCTAATGTCCTCTCTAAAGGATGCTTAAACGGTAATAGAAGCAGGTCACCTTGAAGGCTGGGGTCGAGTCTTGGAATTACCAGCCAATAAAGATAGGTCAGGTCTTGGATACCGGTCACACCAAGTTACTCACCAAAAGGAACCCTCAATAGGAGATAAGAAGGTTCTCCCCCTACTATAAATGTTCGTCAGCACCGAACATCTCTTTAAAGTTCAAATTGTTATGGTGAACGACGAGGTCAACACTCCTGAAGTTAACTGCTTCATATACCAGAAGGCATTGGGCCAGGTGCTCAGCAATTGGACTATCGTGGAATTACCTAAAGTCACCTTTTGTCAAACATAATTCTCCTGTTTTTATTTTCAGATCTTTATTCCATTGCCTAAGGCACAGAGGAGCTTATAGGCCCCCAATGTTTTCTAGTATTGTTTATCATGAATAAAAAAGAACGTTTCACATTCAGTTGTGCTACTTGTCTTTCCTTTTTCTGTTTTAAAAAAATGGGAATGCTTCATATTTTTTGTTCAATCATCCTAAAATAAAGTATGAATCATCATTCATGCAGATCCAACTCGGATTCCATTGACAACAGTATTGTTATGGCCAATTATGACTTCGAAAATCCAATCTACCAAGACGATGAAGATTCTGACGAAGGTTGTGAGCTCCCAGGGGAGTTGGCCAGATTACTACAGTAGGAATCCAAAGTCATTCAACCGTATCAAGAATCTTTGGGTATTGTTAACCTTGGGTATGGGGACTGTAAAAAAGAGATCGGAATAGGCTTCACTCTAGAAGCTAATGTTAAGAAGGGGTTGATAGAGTTGTTGCGTGAATATGTCGATGTGTTTGCTTGGTCGTACCAAGACATGCCTGGTTTGGACACATATATTATGATGCACCATTTTCCACTTAAAGAAGAATGCCCTTTGGTAAAGCAAAAATTGAGAAGAACTCGACTTGATATGGATATAAAAATCAAGGAAGAGGTTCAGAAGTAGCTTGACGCAAGATTTTTTGAAGTATCCAATTACCCCTAGTGGTTCGCCAACATCGTACTCGTGTCTAAAAAAGATGTCAAGGTGCACATGTGCGTATTACAGAGATTTAAACAGGGCGAGCCCGAAAGACGATTTTCCACTACCTCACCTCGATGTGTTAGTGGACAATACAACCCAATTCTTTGTATTCTTCTTTATGGACGGTTTTTCCAGATATAACCAAATCAAAATGGATCCGGAAGACATGGAGACGACAACGTTTATCACCCCATGTGGAACCTTCTTCTATAAGGTTATATCGTTCGGTGTGAAGAACACTGGGGAAATATGTCAAAGAGCTATGGTCACTCTCTTTCATGACATGATTCATAAAGAGATTGAGGTATACATTGAGATATGATTGCCAAGTCTCAAGCTGAAGAATATCACATCATTCATTTACAAAAGTTGTTTGTAAGATTGAGGAAATTCATATTAAGCCTTAATCCCAATAAGTGCATATTTAGGGTAAGATCTGGAAAGTTGCTAGGTTTTATTGTGAGCCAACGTGGCATCAAGATCAATCCAGACAAAGTTAAAGCCATACAAAGATGCCAACACCAAAAACTGAAAAGGAGGTTCATGGTTTTCTGGGACGATTGAACTACATAGCTAGGTTCATATCTCACCTAACAACCATATGTGAACTTATCCTTAAACTCCTTCGAAAAGATCAAGCCATTGAATGGAACGATAATTGTCAAAGAGCCTTTGAGAGGATAAAACATTATCTACAAGAACCACCCATCTTGATGCCTCTGGTGTCAGGGAGACCTCTTATCATGTACTTGACAGTCGTGGAAGACTCCATGGGTTGTGTACTTGGTCAGCATGATGAATTGTGTAGGAAAGAGCACGCCATCTGTAACACCCCGATAAAAATAAGATAATTATTTAATTTAAGTTAATATTATATTTATTAATTTAATTAAATAATTGGAATTATTGGATTATTATTATTATTATTATTGGAATAATAATTATTGGAATATATATAAGTTGGAAATAAGGAAAAAGAGTTCCATTTTGGTAAAAAGAGTTTTCACGTGAAAACAGAGAAGCGGCTGAAAAGAGGAAAAGGGCAAAGAGGCAGAGCAAGAGGAAGAAGGTTGGAGAAGAGAAGAGCTTGAAGCTAAAGGATTGCCGGATTAACTCAGGTAAGGGGGGTTTATCGTCGTTTAATGGGTATTATGGGTTAACATGTAATGGGTAGTGATAAACCGTTGAATTGACCCTAATTGGGATGTCGAATGCTGAAAAATTGTGATGGATAAGTTGTGTTAAAACTGAAACTGAATCTGTAATTGGATGGGTAGTGATTTTCCGAACGTATAGCTTTTTACGGAATCGGAATCGGAGGTCCGGAAGTCCTCCAACGGCGGAAAATGCGGAGAATTCTGCATTCTGCTTCGTGTTAGCGCAGGAACAGCTTTCTGTCTTGCGTTAACCGGTTAACCCAGGGCGTTAACCGGTTAACACTGTTAGGAATTGAGAGGTATTGCTGTTTTGCTTGCGTTAACCGGTTAACCCAGGGCGTTAACCGGTTAACACTGTTGTGAGTTGTGAAAATATTGCTGTTCTGTCTGCGTTAACCGGTTAACCCAGGGCGTTAACCGGTTAACACTGTTAAATTTGGCCAGGAAGCGTGTTCTGTCCTGCGTTAACCGGTTAACCCAGGGCGTTAACCGGTTAACACTGTTGGAAATTGGAAAAATTGATATTTTAATGTTGTGAACATAATTGGTGATTGGCCTATATCGGTGTGTGATATAGTAGGGATTATTTCCCGTTGTTTTGAGTAGGATAGGTATTAGTAGAGTGTACTAATACTGTGATTGATTAATTGACATGACATGATATGATTATGTGATAAATATGCTGATGATGTGTGAAAATATGCATAATGTTGTGAATGTATATATTATGCATGTGTTGGTGAATGGACTGTTTTATGGCTTAGAGTGTGAGCATATGTCCATTGTGGATTGTTGTTGATGATGTTGCATTGCTAGGTGAATTAGCATGCATATTGTGGCCTTTATGGTGGTAGCTAATTCCCATAGTGAGGAATTAGTGAGTTAGTCATTATGGACTGTTGTTGATGTTTGCATGCTAGGTGAATTAGCGTGCATAGCATAGCCCTTGGGGTGGTAGCTAATTCCCATGGTGAGGAATTAGTGAGTGAGTCACTAGGTCTCAAATGATTGGGACTAGTGGGCTTGGTAGCCGTATCTGGATTTGATCGGTGAGGTTGAACTATATGTTCATGAATAGTCGGTACCGCATGCATGGAGTCTCATTGCATAATGTATGTATGGCGTATAATATGAATGGATGTATTCCAATATTATACGTGTGTTTGTGTTGGCATTGAGTATGAGTATGAATTGTGTTGGTATTGATTATGAGTATGAGTTGATGTTGCCGTTACTGAATGTGTGATCTGATTAGGGTGATTAATGTGTTATTTACTTAGCATTACATGATATTTTATAATGCTTATTATATCGATTGAGGAACTCACCCTTACAACTATTTTTCAGGTAACGAGCAGTGATTGAGTAGAAGCTAGTGCTTGGAGTCTAGTGTAGTCTCCTTAGTGGGTCATGCTCTGATAGATGTAACATCGGGACGGGATGTTTTACCTTGTTGAATAATTTTACATGTAAATGTGTTACATGTTTTGCATGATCGATTTGATCTCTATCCGCTGCGTATTATGCAAATGTTTTATTTGATAAATAAATGAGCATGACAAGCTACTTTGATGAATGGTGTGAAGTTGTTTGTGTGACACCCTTAACTGCATAATTACTCTGATTTATATATTGCTATTTTAATTAAATATTTGGGGTATTTTAGAAGGGTGTTACATTAGTGGTATCAGAGCCTGGTTGGTCGAGTCGAGTCGTAATTATTCTGTTTCCCCTGTACGTGATAGGTGTTGTGTAACCCTATCAGTACTTATTGTTTTATCTTGTTGGGTTCTCAGAATAGAGATGGCTGGAAGAGGTAGAGACGATGCTGCGATTGCTGAGGCTCTGGGTATGCTAGCTGGAGTACTTGGAGGGAATCCGAATGTTGTGGGAATGGGAGCTGCTCGTCAACTGAGTGAGTTCCAGAAGAACAATCCTCCAATGTTCAAGGGAGCATACGACCCAGATGGTGCTCAGAAGTGGTTGAAGGAGATCGAGAGGATCTTCCGAGTGACTGAGTGTGCCGATAACCAGAAGGTCAGGTTCGGTACGCATATGCTGTCAGAAGAAGCAGATGATTGGTGGGTTGCTACCCGCACTGAGTTGGAATCTGCTGGGAATGCTGAGATCACTTGGGCAGTGTTCAGAGAGAGATTCCTGAGGAAGTACTTTCCAGAGGATGTCAGAGGAAAGAAAGAGATAGAGTTCTTGGAATTGAAGCAGGGCAATCGGTCTGTTACTGAGTATGCTGCTAAGTTCACAGAGCTGTCGAAGTATTACACTCCCTATGATGAGGCTACTGGGGAATTTTCGAAATGTGTGAAGTTTGAGAACGGGTTACGTCCCGAGATCAAACAGGCTATTGGGTATCAGCGGATTAGAGTGTTTTCTGATTTGGTTGACTGTTGCAGGATTTTTGAACAGGATACCAAGGCTAGAGCAGAGAGCTATCAGCAAAGGGTTGATAGGAAAGGCAAGAATCAGAATGATCGTGGGAAACCGTATGCAGCTGGCAAAGGTTTCCAGAGACAGAGTGGGATGAAGAGGCCTAGTGGGGGAGACTCCAGTGCCCCTGCTAAGTGTTTCAGATGTGGTCAGGCTGGACATCGTATTCATGAGTGTACCAGTAATGAGAAGAAGTGTTTCAAGTGTGGAAAAGGTGGTCACTTGGCTGCAGAGTGCCGGTTGAAGACTGTGACTTGTTTCAACTGTGGAGAGTTGGGTCATATTAGCCCACAGTGTCCTAAGCCGAAGAAAGAGAACCAGTCGGGAGGCAAGGTCTTTACTTTATCGGGTTCTGAGACTTTTGCAGATGATCGTTTGATCCGAGGTACGTGTTATATTAATGGCGTTCCTCTTGTAGCTATTATTGACACAGGTGCGACTCATTCCTTTATATCTTTGGATTGTGCTGTGAAACTTAAATTAGAGATATCTGAGATGCATGGGGGTATGGTGATTGATACTCCTGCGAAGGGTTCAGTGACTACTACTTCAGTTTGTTTAAATTGTCCTTTGAGTATTTTTGGTAGAGACTTTGGGATGGACCTAGTGTGTCTTCCACTAGTGCAGATTGATGTTATTCTGGGTATGAACTGGTTGGTGTGTAACCGAGTTTATATCAACTGTTTTGATAAGACTGTGATCTTTCCTGAGATTGAGGAAGGAAAGGATTTGTTTCTATCAGCGAGGCAGGTGAATGAGGCAGTAGCAGATGGGGCAGAGTTGTTTATGCTGTTAGCGACTTTGGAGGCTAAAGATAAACTGGTGATTTGCGATCTAGCTGTGGTGTGTGATTTTCCTGATGTGTTTCCGGAAGAAGTGAATGAATTACCGCCAGAGCGTGAAGTTGAGTTCTCGATTGATTTGGTACCTGGTACTAGGCCGGTGTCAATGGCTCCGTACCGTATGTCTGCTGTTGAGTTAATTGAATTGAAGAGTCAGTTGGAAGACCTGTTGGATAAGAAATTTATTCGTCCGAGTGTGTCACCGTGGGGTGCACCAGTGTTATTGGTTAAGAAGAAAGAAGGTACTATGAGGTTGTGTGTGGACTACAGGCAACTGAATAAAGTGACGATCAAGAATCGGTATCCGTTGCCGAGGATTGATGATTTGATGGATCAGTTAGTTGGTGCGAGTGTGTTTAGCAAAATAGATTTGAGGTCGGGATATCATCAGATACGTGTGAAAACTGAGGATATTCAGAAGACTGCTTTCAAAACGAGGTATGGACATTATGAGTATTCTGTAATGCCTTTTGGTGTGACTAATGCGCCTGGGGTATTTATGGAGTATATGAATAGGATTTTCCATCCGTACCTAGATCAGTTTGTTGTGGTGTTTATTGATGATATTTTGGTGTATTCGAAATCTGAAGAAGAGCATGCTGAGCATTTGAGAGTGGTTTTAGGAGTTCTACGAGAAAAGAAGCTATTTGCTAAACTGTCCAAGTGTGAATTTTAGTTAGAAGAGGTTAGTTTTCTGGGCCATGTGGTTTCAAGAGGTGGTGTTGCTGTTGATCCTTCTAAGATAGAAGCGGTATCTAAGTGGGAAGCTCCTAAGTCTGTTGCTGAGATTCGAAGTTTCCTTGGTTTGGCAGGTTATTATAGGAAATTCATTGAGGGATTTTCTAAGTTGGCGTTACCGTTGACGATGTTGACTAGAAAGGGGCAAGCGTTTGTTTGGGACTCAAAGTGTGAAGAAGGTTTCCAAGAGTTAAAGAGAAGGTTGACTACTGCTCCTATTCTGATATTACCGAGTTCGTCGGAATCATTTGAGGTTTACTGTGATGCTTCATTGTTGGGTTTGGGTGGTGTATTGATGCAGAATAAGCAGGTTATAGCTTATGCTTCGAGACAACTGAGGGTTCATGAGAGGAACTATCCGACACACGATTTAGAGTTGGCAGCCGTGGTATTTGTTCTGAAGTTATGGAGGCATTACTTGTACGGGTCAAGATTTGAGGTTTTCAGTGACCATAAAAGTTTAAAATATTTGTTTGATCAGAAAGAGCTGAATATGAGACAGAGGAGATGGTTAGAGTTTCTGAAGGATTATGACTTTGGTTTGAATTACCATCCGGGTAAAGCAAACGTAGTGGCTGATGCATTGAGTCGGAAATCATTGCATATGTCTATGTTAATTGTTAGAGAATTGGATTTAATTGAGCAGTTTAGAGACTTGAGTTTGGTGTGTGAGAGTACTCACAATAGTGTTAAATTGGGGATGTTGAAGTTAACGAGTGGTATTCTGGATGAGATTAGAGAGGGTCAGAAATCCGATGTGCTTTTGGTTGATAAGTTGACTCTAGTGAATAAAGGTCAGGGTGGTGAATTCAGAGTTGATGAGAATGGTGTTTTGAAATTTGGTAATCGGGTGTGTATTCCGGATGTTACCGAGCTTAAGAAGAGTATTCTTGAGGAAGGACATCGTAGTGGCCTGAGTATTCATCCTGGGGCTACGAAGATGTATCATGATTTGAAAAAGCTATTTTGGTGGCCGGGAATGAAAAGAGAAATTGCGAGTTTTGTTTATTCTTGTTTGACTTGTCAGAAGTCGAAGATTGAGCATCAGAAGTCGTCTGGGCTAATGCAACCGTTGGCTATTCCAGAGTGGAAGTGGGATAGTATCAGTATGGATTTTGTTTCTGGTTTACCGAGGACAAGTAAGAATTTTGAAGCTATTTGGGTGATTGTTGATAGATTGACGAAATCGGCTCATTTCATTCCGATCAGAATGGATTATCCGTTAGAGAGATTAGCCGAGTTGTATATTGAGAAGATTGTAAGTTTGCATGGTATTCCGTCGAGTATTGTTTCGGACAGAGATCCTAGATTTACATCAAAGTTCTGGGAAGGTTTGCAGAGGGCTTTGGGAACTAAGCTGAGATTGAGTTCTGCATATCATCCGCAGACTGATGGTCAGACTGAGAGGACGATTCAGTCACTAGAGGATCTTTTGAGGGCTTGTGTTTTGGAAAAGGGAGGTGCTTGGGATTGTTATTTACCTTTGATTGAGTTTACCTACAACAATAGTTTTCATTCGAGCATTGGTATGGCACCGTTTGAAGCTTTGTATGGTAGGAGATGTCGGACGCCTTTATGTTGGTATGAGTCCGGTGAGAGTGCTGTGGTTGGACCGGAGATTGTTCAACAAACTACGGAAAAGATTAAGATGATTCAGGAGAAGATGAGAATTGCTCAGAGTCGTCAGAAGAGTTATCACGACAAGAGGAGGAAGTCACTCGAGTTTCAAGAGGGAGATCATGTGTTTCTTCGCGTTACTCCGATAACTGGGGTTGGTCGAGCTTTGAAGTCGAAGAAGTTGACACCTCGATTTATTGTTCCTTATCAGATTTTGGAGAGGATAGGGGAGGTAGCCTATCGTATCGCTTTACCGCCGTCACTTGCGAATTTGCATGAGGTTTTCCATGTGTCTCAGTTGAGGAGGTACATTCCTGATCCGTCGCATGTAGTCCAAGTAGATGATGTACAGGTGAGAGATAACCTGACTGTTGAAACATCACCTATGAGGATCGAGGATCGAGAGTTGAAGCAGTTGCGGGGTAAAGAGATTGCTTTGGTAAAGGTAGCTTGGGGAGGACCAGCAGGTGGCAATGTGACTTGGGAACTTGAGAGTCAGATGAAGGAGTCTTATCCCGAGTTATTCGCTTGAGGTATGTTTTCGAGGACGAAAACTCTTTTAGTGGGGGAGAGTTGTAACACCCCGATAAAAATAAGATAATTATTTAATTTAAGTTAATATTATATTTATTAATTTAATTAAATAATTGTAATTATTGGATTATTATTATTATTATTATTGGAATAATAATTATTGGAATATATATAAGTTGGAAATAAGGAAAAAGAGTTCCATTTTGGTAAAAAGAGTTTTCACGTGAAAACAGAGAAGCGGCTGAAAAGAGGAAAAGGGCAAAGAGGCAGAGCAAGAGGAAGAAGGTTGGAGAAGAGAAGAGCTTGAAGCTAAAGGATTGCCGGATTAACTCAGGTAAGGGGGGTTTATCGTCGTTTAATGGGTATTATGGGTTAACATGTAATGGGTAGTGATAAACCGTTGAATTGACCCTAATTGGGATGTCGAATGCTGAAAAATTGTGATGGATAAGTTGTGTTAAAACTGAAACTGAATCTGTAATTGGATGGGTAGTGCTTTTCCGAACGTATAGCTTTTTACGGAATCGGAATCGGAGGTCCGGAAGTCCTCCAACGGCGGAAAATGCGGAGAATTCTGCATTCTGCTTCGTGTTAGCGCAGGAACAGCTTTCTATCTTGCGTTAACCGGTTAACCCAGGGCGTTAACCGGTTAACACTGTTAGGAATTGAGAGGTATTGCTGTTTTGCTTGCGTTAACCGGTTAACCCAGGGCGTTAACCGGTTAACACTGTTGTGAGTTGTGAAAATATTGCTGTTCTGTCTGCGTTAACCGGTTAACCCAGGGCGTTAACCGGTTAACACTGTTAAATTTGGCCAGGAAGCGTGTTCTGTCCTGCGTTAACCGGTTAACCCAGGGCGTTAACCGGTTAACACTGTTGGAAATTGGAAAAATTGATATTTTAATGTTGTGAACATAATTGGTGATTGGCCTATATCGGTGTGTGATATAGTAGGGATTATTTCCCGTTGTTTTGAGTAGGATAGGTATTAGTAGAGTGTACTAATACTGTGATTGATTAATTGACATGACATGATATGATTATATGATAAATATGCTGATGATGTGTGAAAATATGCATAATGTTGTGAATGTATATATTATGCATGTGTTGGTGAATGGACTGTTTTATGGCTTAGAGTGTGAGCATATGTCCATTGTGGATTGTTGTTGATGATGTTGCATTGCTAGGTGAATTAGCATGCATATTGTGGCCTTTATGATGGTAGCTAATTCCCATAGTGAGGAATTTGTGAGTTAGTCATTATGGACTGTTGTTGATGTTTGCATGCTAGGTGAATTAGCGTGCATAGCATAGCCCTTGGGGTGGTAGCTAATTCCCATGGTGAGGAATTAGTGAGTGAGTCACTAGGTCTCAAATGAGTGGGACTAGTGGGCTTGGTAGCCGTATCTGGATTTGATCGGTGAGGTTGGACTATATGTTCACGAATAGTCGGTACCGCATGCATGGAGTCTCATTGCATAATGTATGTATGGCGTATAATATGAATGGATGTATTCCAATATTATACGTGTGTTTGTGTTGGCATTGAGTATGAGTATGAATTGTGTTGGTATTGATTATGAGTATGAGTTGATGTTGCCGTTACTGAATGTGTGATCTGATTAGGGTGATTAATGTGTTATTTACTTAGCATTACATGATATTTTATAATGCTTATTATATCGATTGAGGAACTCACCCTTACAACTATTTTTCAGGTAACGAGCAGTGATTGAGTAGAAGCTAGTGCTTGGAGTCTAGTGTAGTCTCCCTAGTGGGTCATGCTCTGATAGATGTAACATCGGGACGGGATGTTTTACCTTGTTGAATAATTTTACATGTAAATGTGTTACATGTTTTGCATGATCGATTTGATCTCTATCCGCTGCGTATTATGCAAATGTTTTATTTGATAAATAAATGAGCATGACAAGCTACTTTGATGAATGGTGTGAAGTTGTTTGTGTGACACCCTTAACTGCATAATTACTCTGATTTATATATTGCTATTTTAATTAAATATTTGGGGTATTTTAGAAGGGTGTTACACCATCTACTACCTAAGAAAGAAGTTCACCGATTGTGAATTAGGCTACTCATTGCTAGAGAAAACTTGTTGTGCCCTTGCATGGGCTGCCAAACGGCTAAGGCAGTACATGTTGACTCATAACATGTTGTCGATCTCCAAAATAGATTCGATCAAGTACATCTTCAAGAAGCCTGGCCTAACTGGAAAAGTTGCCTATTGGTAGATGGTTTTGATAGAGTATGACATTCAGTACGTCACGCATAAAGCCATCAAAGGCAGTGTGTTATTTGAGTATTTAGCACATCAACCAGTGGAAGATTACCAACCTATGAGGTTTGATTTTCTCCATGAAGATATCCTATTCATAATAGAATGCAATATTCCTGGCCCTGACGAAGGACCCAAGCTAGGATTGCAATGGAAGCTCGTGTTCGACGGTGCTTTCAATTCCCATGCTCACGGAATATGTGTAATAATCACTTCACCAACAAGATCCCATCTTTCATTTACCGCAAGATTATGCTTCGACTACACCAACAATATGGTAGAATATGAAGCATGCATCTTCGGTATAGAAGCATCAATCAATTTAAGGATCAAAATCCTTGAGGTATATGGAGACTCGGCTCTCGTCGTCAGTCAAGTGCGGGGAGACTAGGAAACCCGTGATCACAAGTTGATTTCTTATAGGGAACACCTAGTGAAATTGATTGCCTACTTTGATGAAATCACTTTTCATCATATCCCGAGGGAGGCAAATTAATTAGCTGACGCTCTTGCTACTTTAGCCTCCATGTTCAAGGTCAAATGGAAGAACCAAGCTCCTTCTATCCATATTGAGCACCTGGATAAGCCTGCATACTTCCTGGAAACTGAGGAAGAGTCAGATAGAAAATCTTAGTTTCATGATATCAAGATGTATCTTGAAAAACAAGTGTACCTTGAAAATGCATCTATCATAGACAAGAAGGCTCTGAGAAAGCTCTCAGCCAAGTTCTCCTTAAGTGGAGATGTGTTTTACAAACGGAGTTATGATTTGGTTCTGCTCAGATGCGTGGATAGACACGAAAAAGACTGGATAATAACAGATGTGCATGGAGGTTCCTTTGGAATACATTCCAGTGGGCATTCAATGTATAGGAAAATCCTCACAGTAGGATACTTATGGATGATAATGGAAGTTGACTGTTTCCGTCATGTACAGACGTGCCACAAGTGCCAAATCTATGCAGACAGAATACATGTGCCTCAAGTGCCTTTGAACATCATCTCATCTCCTTGGCCCTTTGCTATGTGGAGCATTGATGTGATCGGTCATATTGAGCCAACTGCTTCGAACGGGAATCGATTCATCCTGGTAGCTATCGACTACTTTACCAAATGGGTAGAAGTCGCGTCGTACACAAACGTCACCAAACAAGTGGTGACTCTTTTTCTAAAAGGAGGCATCATCTATCTTTATGGGATTCCCAATAAAATCATTACCGGTAATTGTTTGAATCTTAATAACAAGATGATGAAGGAGTTATGTTAGAGTTTCAATATTGAACATCACAACTCATCGCCATATCGTCCAAAGATGAATGGTGTAGTGGAAGCAGCCAACAAGAACATAAAGAAAATTGTTCAGAAAATGGTGAAGACATACAAGGGTTGGTACGAGATACTACCCTTCACTTTGCACAACTATCGTACTTCAGTACGAACCTCGACTGGGGAAACCCTCTTATCTCTGATATATGGTATGGAAGCAGTGCTCTCTATCGAAGTAGAAATTCTCTCTTTGAGGATTTTGACTGATGTCATACTGGATGAGACTGAATGGACTCAAGAGAGACTTGACCAACTAAACCTTATCGAAGAAAAGCGCATCACAGCTCTATGCCAGGGCCAACTTTATCAGAAGCGGTTGAAAAGGGACTTTGACAAGAAAGTTCGCCCTTATAATCTCCAAGTCGGTGACCTGGTACTAAAGAAGATTTTGCTTATCCACACAGATCCTCGGGACAAGTGGGCACCCAATTATGAAGGTTTGTATGTTGTGAGAAAGGTTTTCTCTGGAGGAGCATTGATCCTCTAAACTATGGACGGTGATGATCTTGCATCACCCATAAATGCAGACGCAATAAGAAAATATTACGCCTAAATTTGACTCGCTAAGTTGACACCCTGAGGGGCAACGTAGGAAAAATGGGCATCCCGATGGACCGTAAAAAGAAAAGGTTCAGGAAAAAATTAGGGATATAAATCAAAAGAAATGAAAACCCGCTAATTTGACACCCTGACAGGAAACTTAGGCAAAAAAGGGTATCCCGCTAGACTGAAAATCCGAAAGGGCGATCTAGGAAAAAGTTAGGGATTTTAACTGCAAGAGACTGCATGCTGCCAAGGATATGTGAATCCATCTTTCCATCAGTGGAATCCCCGAACGGAGGGATAAATCCAGTAACTCTCATTAGAAGCAGAGTACAAGGATCTAGAAGACATAAAGGTTATAGCAGAATTGGAACTCAATGGGAATCTGAGATTTTCACATTGTTAATTTGTTTTTATGTTTTACTTTATAATTACCTCATTTAGGAATTGCTTCCTTATGTAAATGCCCATTCACAGGCCCATTTTCAATCAATAAGATCTCTTTTCATTTAGAAATACTCCTCGTTTTACTTTTTCTACTTGTTTACTAAATGTGACAATTATTTCTAATAAGTAATGCATTGAAAATTTTGGGGATAACAATAAAAAAACTGAATGAAAACTTGAATTTTATGTTGATCTTAAAGTGTCTGAAGGGACAACCACAATACACAATCGTTGGATACGATGTGCAAAGACATAAGATCGTGAAGGTCTATTGACCTAAGAGATTATGAGAATCGTCATTAGCCATGGTAATCACTTTCAATATACCTTCTCAATTAAGCTCAGGCCATCCGAAGGTCCCTTCCAGGTTCTTCTTCCAGAAGCATCACAAAGATAGGATGTCGGGAAGTCATGCTAGATACAACCTACACCCTGTAAAGTAGAAGCCTTTTAACCCAAGCAAATCTCCTTCGGAGTTTGTTACACTGTACCCAAACTTGGGCACCTGTAGATCCCCAGACCACTGCATAAACTTGTCATGCATAATCCATATCATACTATTCATGCATATCATTCGGCATAGCATGAAACTCTTTAACAAGCAAAAGCAAGCCCAAAACTCTCTTGGTACATCCTCGAACCCAATTTCGTTGGCACCTTTTCAAATCCTATTCCCGTTGGCATTATAAAAACATAAAATTTTTTGTTCCGATCCTTGTAAGAATCCTAGTTGGCATCCCCGACAAGATCTTTCAAGTCATTACTTTTTGCTTTCCCATCCTAAGCCCTTGGCCTCCTCCATAAAGATGATTTTATTGAGATAACTTTCCTTTTGGAGTTTATTTCATTTTTGTGTGCATGAAATCACGTCTCCCCCTCGTTTCCTTTGCACCATGTTTCATTTCGAAGCACCTAATATAGGTTTGGTGAGTCCCGAGAAGGGTATCCATGTTTCAAAAACTTCATCCCTGCCGTTGCGCCTGAGGGACGATATGAGGTTTTTGTTCCTATTGCAAGGTGCATATCTGATTGAGCGTATAAAAGCCCAGATTCCATCAGGAAAATCCTCCCAAAAAAACCTAGGTGTCACCTGGCGATATATCTTCAAGTCTTTTACAAGTACTTGTGACCTTTCGTCAAGTGCTCACATTTTTGTGAACTTTTCCAAAGCCCAACTCTGTAGGAAAAAACCTATCCTTAAGCCCATTTTTGTTGGCAGACCCCTCCCTAGCCCAGTTTTCATCTGGAAAACCTCTCCTTAAAGCCCAGTTCCATTTGCAAAATCTCCTTCCAAGCCTAGTCCCTACCTGGCAAAACTTTTCCAAAGCCTAGTAATGTTGGCAAACCCTATCCTCAAGCCCAACTCCATTGGAAAAACCTATCTTCAAGTCCAATTTCGTTGGCCAAACCTATCCTCAAGCCAATTTCCTTTGGCAAACTCCTCCCTAGCTCAGTTTCTATCTAGAGAACCCGTTTTTGTGAAAGCCCAATTGTACATATCCTCCCTTGTTAAATCTTTTCTATAAATTTATCTAAGCCTAAACTCGGTTTTAGCCCCTCTCTCAAGCCCAAAACCCCGTTTGGCCTTTACCCTTTCTTCAATCCTAAACCTTGTTATTTAGGCCCTTACTTCTCTTCGCCAAGCCTAAATCATTATTTATCCATACCATCAGTCTAAGCCTAAATTAGGTTTGTCCATTACCCTATTTAAGCCTAAACTTTCATTTAGCCCTTGCCCCATTAAACCTAAACACTGTCAGACTTTCCTGTGAGTCTTTTCAAGCTCAAATTTTGTTTGGCAATTACCTTTTCTTAAGCTTGAATCCAACGTCTAAAACCCACCCTCTCCCCAGTGAGTCTGAAATATTTGTTTTCCTAAGCCTGGACCTTGTTGTCTAGCCCCTTTCCATCTAATCCTAAATCGTCTGTTTAGCCACTATCCTTTTTGTCAAAGCCCAAGTTCCATTTGGCCACATATCTTGTGAGAGTCTAAACTGATTGTCTAACCACTATCTATTGAAGCCTAAACCGTTGTTTAGTCGTATCTTCCCAACCGTGAACCTTGCCGTTTAGTCTTTCATATCCCTACAGTAAGCCTAAATTGTTGTTTATCCATTCTTCCCAAGGTTGGGCCTTGTTTTCTCAGCCTCCTACTTCTTTTTCAAAGCCCAAGTTTCGTCTGGCCAGACTTTGTCAAAACCTAAACTGATGTTTAGCTATGATACCTCATATCAAGCCCAAGCTTTATGTTTGGCCATCTCCCGTAGTAAGCCAAAACTATTGTTTATCCATGCCATCCTAAGCCTAAGCTTTGTGCTTATCCCATCTCCCCAACAGGTTTTAACTATTATTTTACTTCTCATATCCCCTAAGCCTAAGCTTTGTGTTTGGAAAATCTCTAGAAATATGAACCGTTGTTCAACATTCTATACTCGTCGAGCCTAAACCATTGTTTAGTCAATGTCGTACAAGCCTGAACCCAGTTGTTTAGCCTCTCTCGATTTCCCCAATTTTCTCGGCAATCCTAAACCTCTTGTTTAGCCTCCCCTAAAGCTCAAAACTTAGTTTTTGGCCAATTCTCCAGCTCAAAGCCTAGACCTTATGTTTAGCCTCTCCTTTTCTCCTCAGCGAGTCTGAACTATTGTCCAATCAATATATTTTTCTCTAGCATAAGCCAAAACCCTGTGTTTAACCCCTCTTACCCTTGAAGCCCAAACTGTTGTTTGGCCAATCCCGCATCAAGCCTAAAGTGCGTGTTTAGCCGCTCTTCCACCTCAAGCCTAAATGTCAAATTTAGCCTTGCCTCCGTATCTAGCCCAAATCCTGTTACATTTCGCCCCCCTTTCCCACAAAGAAGCTATACTTTTATTACTTAATCCCAAGCATAAACTTCCCGGTTTAGCCCTTCTATCCAACAAAGACTAAGATGCACGCTTAGCCCCTCATATCCAGCAAAAGCCCAAATCCCGTTGCATTTAGCCCTTCATCCCCTGCTTTTAAGCCTAAGCCTTGGTGTTTATCCCTTTATCCCCAGGTTTTGAGCCTAAGCGTTGTGTTTAGACCTTCTTCCCGTTAGAGCCTAAACTTTATGTTTAACCTTTCCTCCCAAGTTAAGCCTAAGCCTTTGTGTTTAGCCCGTCTACCCCTCCATCTCCAACTTTAGCCCGAATCTTTGAATTTGACATTTATTTCGATCTAGCCCAGGTCCTATTAAATTTGGCACCTCTATCCAGCTTCAGCCTAAATCTTTGAATTTGGCACCTCTATCCAGCTTCAGCCTAAATCTTTGAATTTGGCATTTCTTCCCTACCCGATCCAAATCCTGTTTGGTCCTCCATCTCCAGCTTTAGCCCAAATCCTGTTGAATTTGGAATTTCTTTCCACCAACCCAAATACTGTTAAGTTTGGCACCCCTATCCAGCTTCAGGTCGAATCTTTGAATTTTCCATTTCTTCCCTACCCGATCCAAATCATGTTTGGTCCTCCATCTATAGATTTAGCCCAAATCCTGTTGAATTTGGCATTTCTTTCCACCAGCCCAAATATTGTTACATTTGGACATCCCTATCCAGCTTCAGCCTGAATCTTTGAATTTGATATTTCTTCCCTATTTGGCCTAAATTCTGTTAAATTTGGCCCTCATCTCCAGTTTTAGCCCAAATCCTATTGAATTTGGCATCTCTTCCATCCAGCCCAAATACCGTTAAATTTGGCACCCCCTATCCAGTTTGAGCCTAAATCCTTGTGTTTGGCTCTTCTATTCATAAAGCCCAAATCTTTGCATCTGACACTTCTACCCCCTTTTTCCTCATCCATAAAGCTCGAGTCTTGGTTGCATTTGGCCCTTCTATCCATTGAGCCTAAGCAGTGAACTTAGTCTTTCCTCTTCATATCCATTAAGCTCAAATCTTGGTTGTGTTTGGCCTTCCTTCTCCATCAATCCTAAGTTATGAACTTATCCCCTATTCTATCCATAAAGCCCGAATCTCTGAATTTGACCCTTCTATCCATCTGGTCTAAGCTGTTGAACTTAGCCCTTTTTCTATCCATAAAGCCTGAATCTCTGAATTTGACCCTTCTATCCATCTAGTCTAAGCTGTTGAACTTAGCCCTTTTCTATCCATCAAGCCTGAATCTCTGAATTTGGCCTTTCTTCTCCAACAAAGCCTAAGCTGTGAACTTAGCCCCTGCTCTATCCATTAAGCCTAAGCTTTGTACTTAGCCCTTCTCCCCAGCAAAGCTTGAACTGTGTTTGGCTTCCCCCCTCCTTTATACATGTTTAACCTGATCAAAAAATTCCTCTCAAGCCCAATGCATGATTAGCCAAATATTTCTTACCCAGCCATTACCCAAAGCCTAGGTTCTGCCTGGCAAACCACTTTTAAACCTTTCTTACGACATATCCCCTAGCGGAAAACTTTCTCAATGCCTTCTAAATGCTTGTTAGTAGAGATAAAAAAGAAAAGAATCAATCATATTGCATTATCATTTTGCATACATCATGCATATCTAACCTCCATAATTACCCATTTACCCACAAATAACACAACCTTCCAATCCCCAACAACTGCCCTGCACATAAGCCAGTTTGTTCATCTGATATCCCAGTGAAGAAATTAATTATGACCTATCTTCACATTACATTTCATTTATTCCTAGTGGGAAAATTTTCCGATATTTTTGTATTTAATACCCTTCTACCTCGAATGTTCGGAAGCCATTACTATCCATACATTCAGATCCGGGAAGATTAAATATGGGCAGTTATCATATTCCAAAATTCACCCTGCCATTCACAATGTTCATCTAGGTCATTAACCTTATTCATGTGCATGTCCTCATGGTCACTCATTTCATCTGCATATGCATGGTTAAATGCAAGAGAATAGGTATCTTGGATTAAAAGCTTTGTGCTTGTACCTAGTGGAAACTAGGGTTTCCAAGCAGCTAGAGGTTGCTAAACAACCAAACCCTAATTAGAGGTATCTCTTGATGCTTATGTATACACTTGACATTGAAGGTTCAACTATGGCTTCTTGATGAAGCAAAACCCTAATTTGGGATTCCCACTTGATCATGGTTCTATAAACCCTAATTATGACAACCATTCATTGTGTGGGCTCATAACCCCAATTTCATTTGATTCTTCATCTTCCATTGTGCTTGATTCATTTTCTTCGTCAAGATTCATCTCATAGCTATTTGTTCATGGCCCTTTATGTTGGCTCCTTGGTTTTGATTCCATTCACTTCATGGTCTCACATGGTTATCTTGTGCTTGTTTATGTCCATTGGTTCAAGTCCAAGACCATGTCCCCATAACTTCCATTTTCTTCCATTTATCCATGGCATTTCATCTGATCATTTCTTCATTCCTATCTTATGGCTTGTTCATGTCTTGTTTGTTTTCATTTCATCTGATCATTTCACGTACATAGTTTATTCTTGGTGTGTTGATTTTTTGTCCATTGGTTTCTAAAATCTCGTGGCCAATTGGTCCTTGCTAAGACCTAAGGATTCATCTAAGTCTTGTATCATCCATGCACAACCATTGGTTTGGTCATGGTTCTTTCATGGTTTATCCATGGATCTTTGGTTTATTCATGTCATTGACCATTCAAGTTTGTTAAGGTCTTAGTTCCTATACTTGTAGCATTGGATTTCAATCCATTTCAAGTCTATCCATTTCAAGTCTATTCAATTCAAGTCATGTTCATGTTCATTCATTTCAATATCCTTCATCATTCAATCCATTCAAGTTCACACAATATCATTTCAATCCAATTCCATTCATTCAATATCAATTTCTTTCATAAACAAATATCAATTTCATTCATATAAACCAAATTCCATTCATTACAAATCATAAGAATGTCCATCATATATACACAAAATTACAATAAATTATCATTTTTACATAAGTTGACTTTTGGTCAACTGTCCTAAAGTCTAAACCCTCACTCCACTTGCCCATTTTTCATCTTCCATGGCTTTGGTCTTTGCTTTTATCATTTTTCTCCAAAGTCAATTTTTGCGAGACCATTGTCATTTGGGTTTTTATCGCTATTTTCCCTTTCCATTGGAATAAATAAAATCTGGTGGCGACTCTGCATTTTTCGTGGCGCGACAACCTAGCTTAACACACTATGACGTTACTTCGTAAACCAAAATCAAATCTCTAAATTCTTTGATCAACTCTAACTCTTTAGCCATTAGTGTTGACACATGCAACATCTTCCTACTCAAGGCATTGGCTACGACATTGCCTTTAACAGGATGGTAATTCAAACCAAAATCATAATCCTTCAATAACTCAAGCCATCTCCTTTGTCTCATATTCATCTCATTTTGATCGAACAAATACTTCAAACTCTTATGATCATTGAACACTTCAAGTCTAGATCCAAACAAATAATGTCTCCAAATCTCAAGTGAAAACACAATGGAAGCCAACTCTAAATCATGTGTAGGATAAATTCTTCTCATGAACTTTAAGTTTACTTGATGAATAAACCACAACTTGTCCATTTTGTATCAACACCCCTCTTAAACCCATCTTAGAAGCATAATTATACATGTTGAAAGATTCAGTCAGACTTGGCAAAATCAACAATGGAGTCGACACCAACCGCTTCTTAAGCTCTTGAAAACTCTCTACACACTTAACATCCCAAACATACGCTTGACTTTTCTTAGTTAACTAATTTAACGGTTAGGACAACTTGAAAAAGCCTTCAATAAATCTATGATAATAACCAACTAGCCCATGAAAACTTTGGATCTCAGTGACGGACTTTGGAGTCTCCCACTGCAACATAGCCTCAAGCTTTGACGGATCCACCGCAATACCTCCACTAAAAATAACATGGCTAAGAAAACTCACCATTTCCAATGAAAATTCACACTTTGACAACTTAGCATAGAATTGCTTCTCTTGCAATAGGTTCAACACAACTCTCAGATGTTCAACATGCTCTTCACCATCTTCAAATAAATCAGGATATCATCGATAGACACTACCACAAACTTATCCAAATACTAATGAAAAATTCTATTCATATACTCCGTCAATACACCGGGAGCATTAGACACGCCAAACGACATCACTAGATACTCGTAATGATCGTACCTCATTCTGAATGCAGTCTTTAGAACATCTTCAACCTTCACACAAATCTAATGATACCCTCACCTCAAATCAATCTTACTGAAGACGCAAACAACAAATAATTGATCCATTAAATCATTAGTCTCAGAAGCGGATACTTATTCTTGATAGTGACTTTATTCAACTGCTGATAGTCAACATACAAATGCATACTACCGTCCTTCTTCTTCACTAACAACATTGGCATACCCCAAGGAAAAACACTAGGCCAAATAAACTTATTCTCGAGCAAATCCTCTAGTTTCTTTTTCAATTTTCTCAACTTTGCAACAGACATCCAGTAAGGACCCATTGACATCAAACTCGTACCTGGTACTACGTCGATTGTAAACTCTACCTCACACTCTAGTGGCAAATCGCTGATGTCTTCAGGAAACACTCTTGGGAAATCACAAACAACCAGAATATCACAAACTAATCTCTTACCTTTGGCTTCTAAAGAGACTAAAATCACCAACACTTGTGCATCATACCTTAATGATTCTGTTTCTTGCTTAGCCGATACAAACATATCTTCATCTTCAACAAACTTTGAAAATATCACTGACTCACCAGACAACTTGCACTCTTGCAAAGAGCGACACAATAGACAACCTCTCCACACCTGAAACATCTCAGAGAAGCAGATGCTTCTCCCCCACTTATTTCAATCCCGCTTCTATAGGCAAGCGGTTAGAGAAACCAATGAGTACCGATTATGTTTCACACACATGTCGCATTCTAGGGAACAACAACATGAAAAAACCTGGTCTGACACACCGACCTGCTCTGATACCACTAATGTAACACCATATTTCCCCAACGCGTAATTATAATTAAATCGATGATTTTTCACAACATTCACACATAGGATATTACACATCTGGAAACACACATGTCGATCATGTAACACTTAATTTAAATAAACATGCAATGCCTTTAATCGCATGCTCACCTTCACTTAGGGTATCATCACAACGAAAATACTCAATTAAAACACACCAATTTAAATCTCATATCATAATTAAAAAACATCGACTCGTAACTCTTCTCCAAAAGCTTATTACACTAAAACATAAAATACGAGAGCATACATTGTCTCTTAGAAATCTCAACATAAAACAAAGAAATCGCTCCCCAATTTTACATATCAGAACATGACCAAATCTAAAATAAAGAAATTAAAAGAAATAGTTCCATGAAAAATCTTGCGCTTACACCAGCGACTCTACTATTAAGTATCTACACAATGCCCATGTAAAAGCAACATACAAACAGAAGGGGTGAGAAATCTCATTCAATAATAACAGGTATATACTGCAAGGTAGGATACCAACACATAGAACAATCTACATAATCTCAAATTACAGTATATCAATTACATTCTCACACCAACTAATCAATCACAATCATTCACATACCAATTACACACAACATCAATATCATATGCATTTATCTCATTATGCATTTCATATTTAAAATGCAACTCGATACAACTCTATACATGTGGGACCAACTCAACAATATTTCACTCATGAACCAGGTCCCGTCTTTGAACCCATGAGCCCCCTCTCTGAGCTTCAAACCCTCTTTCTGATCTTGAGGCAAGCCATCAATACCCTATCTGAACTAGCAACCTTCCTCCTGACTCAACTCAACACTAATGCATGAACATGTTAACAAATTTTCAATGCGTTAAGACCCCTCTTCTGATCCTAACATAAATGCATTTCTAGACTTACGTAATCCCTACTCTGGATTACCATAACAACTCGACACGATACTCAGCATAGCAGCATAACTCGAGCACATATAATACTTCAACTCAATAAAATTATTAATTCACATATATGCAACTCACCTTTAACTCAACAATACACATCTCAACATGTATAATTTATCATTTCATACTTACAACTTATAAGCAAATTCATCATAGCATTCATCGTAAACATAACATCATAATACATATAAGCCTTACCAACTAATCATATTGATATAGCATATGCAGTATCTAATTACATTATCACTTGATAGTAAATCACGTTAGCTTTCTAACTCTTCAAACCGAATCTCGTTTGGACTTACAGATTAAAATTTATGGTCAAAATTGACAAGTGGATCAAGCAACCAAAACAGGGATAAATCGATTATCCCAAACTCACTGCTAGCTTGTTTTTCACAATTTGGACTTAACTGATCGATTACACTCTACAACCAATCGATTTTTCTTTTGGGTTTTTTAAAAAAAATGAGTGGAACAGTCGATTGTGCCCTAGGAACAATCGATTGGTTTTGGTGAAAATTGCTCAGACTTAATTTTCTGCATATGATCAGTATGCTCTTTATCTCCTAACCTCCATTCATCGATCCAATTAATTCATACAAATTTAACAGACCCAACATGATTTTTAACAGTGAATTATATCTCATAATCATCAACACATAGAATTGCAATTCACATCATGACATGTAAAAATAGAATTATCATCAAATTTTCATCAACTTTCATCATAACTCAAGGAAAGAACAAACCCTATAGGAGGTTAAGGGTCCCTACACTCTACCCTTCATACATATACCTATTATTGAAAATAATTCCTCCCCCTCCCCCTCTTACCTCAATTATTAGCAAAATAATTTTGGTTTTATTGATACGTTATTCCCTCCTAAAGCTTCAAGTCCCAACTCTTGCCCTTGCCTCTTATTTATCTTTTTCCAAGTTTGTACGATCTCACCAAACTCTAACCTAGACTATTTTTAACTTAAATAGTAAGGTTTCTATCTTTCTAAAATTACAACTTAACCCCACCATAAATTCCATCTTACTCTTATTCCTTTAAATTTCTATTGTTGGCCCAAAGTCTCTATTTTTCTCATTTAATTAAATAATAAAATAAATCATTATTATTGTAATTATCTAAAATAACTCTAAATTATTCTAGATTAATTATATGGCCACAATGCCTTAATTATTCTCCCATCTCAAGGACATATACCCTACAATCCTTTTTCTTTTAATTAAACAAAATACTCAATAATTACACAAACACACCAAGAATTATAATAATTAATTAATTCAAACAAAATAAAAACTAGGGTGTTACAACTCTCCGTGACTTAAAGAATTTTCACCCTCGAAAATTACCTTAAGCAAACAGAGTCAGATACGACTCCTTCATCTAGCTCTCTAGCACCCAAGTCACGTTTCCATCGCAGGTCCTCCCAAGGCTACCTTCACTAACGTAATCTCTTTACCACACAACTGATTCACTTCCCTATCCTCTATACGCACGGGTGATGCCTCGACATCCGGTTATCTCTCCCTTATACATCATCCACTTGGATCACATGAGACGAATCCTTAATGTATCTCCTCAACTGAGACACGTGAAACACATCATGAAGATTATCAAGTGACAGTGTCAAAGCAACCTGATAGGCCATTTCTCATATCTTCTGCATAATCTAGTATAAACTGATGAAATGTGAAGTAAGCTTTCGATACTTCAAGGCTCGACCAACACCAGTTACCAGAGTAACTCTAAGAAACACATGATCGCCCTCTTGGAACTCAAGTGTTTTCCTCCTCTTGCATTGGTAACTCTTCTGGAGACTCTGCGAAGCTCTCATGTTCTCCTGAATAATTTTAATCTTCTCTATCGTCTGTTGGATAATCTCAGGTCCAATTACAACACTCTCCCAATTCATACAAACACAAAGGTGTCCTACACCTTCTACCATGCAACGCCTCGAATGGTTCCCTTCCAATACTTGAATGGAAACTTTTATGGTACGTAAACTCAATCAACAGTTAAAAGCTATACAAAGAACCTCCTTGTTCTAATACATAAGCTCTCAATAAGTCTTCTAATGATTGGATAGTTCTCTCTGTCTGACCATCTATCTGCGGATGACAAAACTCAAATGCAACTTCATACCTAAAGCCTTCTGCAAGCTCTCTCAAAATCTCAATGTAAACCTCATATCTATACCAGATATATTACTGGATGGAATACCATGTAGGCTGACAATCCTCTCAATATACATCTCCGCTAGTTTTTCCAATGGATAATTAAGTCTCATCGGAAGGAAATGAGCCAATTTAGTCAACTTGTCCATAATAACCCAAATATTATCATAACTCGTTGTTGTCCTCGGCAACCCATACACAAAGTCCATCGAAATGATGTTCCATTTCCATTTAGTAATAGACAACGGTTACATCAAACCTAACAACTTCTGATGCTTAACTTTTGTTTTGACAAGTCAAACATGCATACACAAGTTCAAAAACCTCCTTCATTATGGGCCACCAAAAGATCTTTCTCAAATCTTAATACATCTTCGTAGCATCAGGATGAATACTCAAACCACTTTGGTGTCCTTCCTCAAGAATACTCTTCTTAAGTTCAGGCACATCAGGAACACATATCCTATATTTGAATTTGATCACACCATTCTCATTGATTCTGAATCACCGCCTTTGTCTTGGTTGATTAGAGCTAATCGATTAACCAATCTCAAATCAACCATATGACCTTCTTTAATCTCTTCAAGAACACTATTAGTGAGCTTCAAAATACCCAGCTTCACACTTTATGATGTGACTTTGCAAACCAAACTCAAATCTCTAAATTCTTCGATCAACTCTAACTCTCTAGCCATTAGTGTCGACACATGCAACGTCTTTCTGCTCAACGCATCGGCTATGACATTGGCTTTACTAGGATGGTAATTCAAACTAAAATAAAAGTACTTCAACAAATTAAGCCATCTCCTCTGTCTCATATTCAACTCATTTTGATTGAACATGTAATTCAAACTCTTATGATCACTAGACACTTCAAATCTAGAGCCAAATAAATAATGTCTCCAAATATTAAGTGAGAGCACAACGGAAGCCAAGTCTAAATCATGTGTAGCATAATTCTTATCATGAACTTTAAGTTGCCTTGATGAATAAGCCATAACTTGTCCATTTTCATCAAAAACACCTTTTAAACCCATCTTAGAAGCATAACAATACACGACGAAAAATTCAGACTTGGCAAAATCAATATTGGAGTCGACATCAACCTCTTTTTAAGCTCTTGAGAAACCTCTTCAAACTTAACATCCCAAAAATATGCCTGAATCTTCTTAGTTAGCTAATTTAAAGGCAAGGCCAACTTGGATAAGCCTTCAATAAATCTACGATATTAACCAGGTAGCCTAAGAAAACTTTGGATCTCAGTGATAGACTTAGGAGTCTCCCACTACAACACAACCTCCACCTTTGACGGATCCACTGCAATACCTCCACTAGAAACAACATGGCCGAGTAAACTCATTATTTCCAACCAAAACTCACACTTTGACAACTTAGCATACAATTGCTTAACTTGTAACAGGTCTAAGACAACTCTCAGATGTTCATCATGCTCTTCATCCATCTTCGAATAAATCAGGATATCATCGATAAACACTACCACAAACTTATCCAAATACTGATTAAAAATTATATTCATATACTCCATGAATACATCAGGAGCATTAGACACACCAAATGATATCACAAAATACTCGTAATGACCGTACCTCATTCTGAATGTAGTCTTTGGAATATCTTCAACCTTCACACAAACCTAATGATAGCTTGACCTCAAATCAATCTTACTGAAGATGCAAGCACCCACTAACTGATCCATTAAATCATCAATTCTAGGAAGCAGATACTTGTTCTTAATAGTGACTTTATTCAGCTGTCGATGGTTAACACACAAACGCATATTACCGTCCTTCTTCTTCACTAACAACATTGATGCATCCCAAGGCGAAACACTTGGCTGAATAAACTTCTTCTTGAGTAAATCCTCTAGTTTATTTTTCAATTTGTTCAAGTTTGCAGCAGACATCTGGTACGGACCCATTGACATCAAAATCGTACCTGGTACTACGTCGATTGTGAACTTTACCTCACGCTCTGATGGCAAATCATTGATGTCTTTAGGAAATACTTCTGGGAAATCACAAACAACCGGAAGATCACAAAATAATGCCTTACCTTTAGCTTCTAAAGAGGTTAACATCACCAACGCTTGCACACCATACCTTATTGACTCTCTTATTTTCTTAGCTGATACAAACATATATCTATCTTCAACAAACTTTGAGAACGTCACTGACTAACCAGATAACTTGCACTCTTGCAAATAGCGGCATAATAGACAACCTCTCCACACCTGAAACATCTCAGAGAAGAACATGTTTCTCCCTCACTTATTTCAACCCCGCTTCTACAGGCAAGCGGTTAGAGAAACCAACGAGTATCGATAGTGTTTCCTACACATGTCGCGTACTAAGGAACAACAACATGAAAAAACTTGGTCGGACGGACCGACCTTCTCTAATACCACTAATGTAACACCATATTTCCCCAACACATGATTATAATTAAATCATAGTTTTTTCATAACATTCATGTATAGGATATTACACATCTCGAAACACACATGTTGATCATGTAACACTTAATTTAAATAAACATGCAACATCTGTCATTGAATTCTCACATTCACTTAAGGTATCATCGCAACAAAAATACTCAATTAAGACACACCAATTCAATTCTCATAATAAATCTCATATCATAGTTAAAAAGCATATATTCGTAAGTCTTCTCCAAATGCTTATCACACCAAAACATGAAATACGAGAGCATATATTGTCTCTCAAAAATCTCAACATAAAACAAAGCAATTCCTCCCCAGTATTACATATCAGAGCATAACCAAATATAAAATAAAGAAATTAAAAGAAATAGCTCTAGAAACAAGCTTGCACTCACAGCAGCGACTATACTCTTGAGTATCTATACGATACCCATGTAAAAGCAATATTCAAACAAAAGGGGTGAGAAATCACATTCAATAATAACAGACATATACTGCAAGGTAAGATACCAACACACATCATAATCTACATAATCTTAAATCATAATATATCAATTACATTCTCACGCCAATTCATCAATCACAATTCATTCACATGCCAACCATACACCAATTACACATATCATCAATATTATATGTATTTATCTCATTATGCATCTTGTAACACCCTATTTTCCTAGAAATTATTTATATTAATTAATTATAATTTTATGTTTGTATCTAGTTATTATTTGTGTGATAATTGAGATGTGTTAGGACAACAAAGGTTGGTGACCCTTGGATAGAGAGTGTGGGGAGTAATTAGAGGTTGATAGATTTATTTATAATTATTTAATTTATTAAAATGATTTTTTAGTATTATTATTTAAATAAAATAATAAAATAAAATAAAATAATGAGTCTGAGGTGGAAAATGCAAATTATGGAAAATTAAAATAAATAATGTAAGTTAGTAATAAGTTGGATCTTAATAGAATATTGAAAGATAGAAATTAGGTTTTTAATTTAGGAGGGGAGAATTGAAGGAAAAAGTTTAGAGTATGTGAAAGTTTTGGAATTGAAAAAAAAGGCAAGAGAAGAGAAAAGTAAGGAAAACCTCATGAGAGCTCTAAGGAAAAGAATATCCAATAGCTTGATTTTTTTTGGAATTGAAAGGTAAGGGTGAGAATTTGGTTCAATAATAGGGATATGAATAGAAGGGTAGAGGAAGGTTTAATTCTCTTTGGATTGATGATGAATGTTGATATTTGTTGAATGAAATTTATGTTTTAAAGTGTCCATACCATTGATGATGTTTGAAAGTTTTAGGAATTGATATAGTATATAGATCCATGATTATATGAATATAAGTAGTGATTGATATAGGTATTTTTATGATTGAATTTAAAATCATAAAATATTTTTGGTGATGATTTCATGGACGTTTGGGGTTGGAGAAGATGAAAATCATGCTGAAAATTTCACAAAAAAACAACAACTTTTTATTAACACCTTCGTGCACGGTTTTGATTGTAACTTTCAACTCGTAAATCATTTTGAGACGAGACTTGAAGCGTTGGGTAACTGAAACAGAACGCTATAACTTTATTTCAGGGGTAAAATATTTTTAGTGATGATTTCATGGACGTTTTTAGGGTTGGAGGAGATGAAAATCCTGCTGGAAATTTCAGAAAAACAACAACTTTTTGATAATGCTTTCGTGCACGGTTTTGATAATAACTTTCAACTCGTAAATTGTTTTGGGACGTTAGAAGCGTTGGGTAGATGAAACAGAGGAATGTAAATTTGTTATAGGGATAAAATGTTTTTAATGATTTTATCAGAGGTTGGTAGTAGGTGGAAAAGAAGTGCATGTTGTGACGAATATGGACGAGATCCGTATTGATAAATTATTTTATATGCTATGAATGATTGGGATGGTGTGTTTGATTATATTGGTTGTAATCCAGAAGGGTGGATTACGTTATGCATGGTTGAAATTGTGTGATCGATTATGGATCACTAAATATTATTATAATTGTTGTGTTAATTGCATTATTACCATGTCATACATCCATTGTTGATATGTTAAAGGAGATAAGTCATAGGTCCGAATGGGGATGAAAGACTTAACTGGAACTCAAAAGGGGGAGTTCGGGATTCCGAAGGGGGAATCGAGTTCGTAAGAAGAACCAAATGTTGAATTGGTACCACTTTCATATGAGTCATTGTCGTGAATCGCATAGCATGAATGAATTATATGTGTGAAATATAACTATGTGTAATGATGATGTTGTTGTATGTGATGCTGATGATAATTTGGGCATGAAAATATGATATATTATTATTAATTATTGTGTATATGTTGTACTCTATTTTAAATTCTATGTTGTTATTATTGAAATGAATTATCACCCTTTATGTTTGAATGTTGTCTTTACATGACCATCGTGCAGATACTAACGAGTAGAGACACTGTTGTGAGTGGAAGTTAGCTCTTGGAGATATTTCTTTTAGTTTATTCGTGTTAGCTTTGTTTATGCTTTAATATATAACATTGGGGATAGAATTATTTATTTTGTGTTGAAATTTCCTAAGAGACAATGCATGCTCTCGTATTTGTTTTATGTTTTAGTGTGATAGCACTTGGAGAAGACTCACGAGTCGGTGCTTTTAATTTTGTTATGAAAACTATTATGAGATTTTAAATTTGCTATTTTTTAAAGTATGATTTTGCTGCAAAGATATTCATATGAGTTGGATGTTGTGTAAACATCCTAAGTGCAAATGTATTTAGTAAAATGTTTTGTTGTAACCCGTTTTACAGAGCAAACTATGATTATTGTGAGTACCACCCTAAGTGTTTGTATTTTGTTAATTAAAATCTTTGATAATTATGCGGAGGTTTTTAGGGTGTAGCATAATGGTATCAGAGCAGGTCGATTTGTTCACCCAGGTTGTTTAATTCTGTTTGTTCCCTAGTATGCGACATGTGTGTAAAAATATTGTCGATGCTTGTTTTGTTTTCTATTTGCAGGTTGGGAACTAAATAAGTGGAGGAGAAGTATTTTCTTATCTTGGATGTTCCAATTATATTGAGCTTGGACATAATGTTATTGCATGCGAGAGTGCAATATTGGCTAGTTCAACTGTTTTGAGAATATTGTGTTTTTCCTGAACCCGAAGTGATGTCAGATTCAAGGATGGTGTCGATTAGAAAACTGGTTTGATCCTTGAGAGAAGACGACCATGTGTTCTTGTTGTTCGCTTCCTTATGAGGGGGAAGGCGATATTTTGGCTAGAGATGAGCCAGTGGTGTGATGAATATCCTGGCGTGTTTCTCAAGGATGTGTATAGTTTGTATTTCGTTTGAATAAGTTAATGTTATTTTTGGAATGAATTGGTTGGAGTTAAACTAAGTGTTTACCAATTGTTTTAATAAGTTGATGCAGTTTCTTGAATCCAAAGAAGATATGGATTCGAGATTCCTGTCTGCTGGTACAGTTGGGATGTCTTTGAGGGAGAATGATCAAGTATTATTGAGATTTGCTTCTTGAAGTGTAAGGAGAAATGTGACGGCTAATGATATGCAAGTGGTGTGTGATTTCTGATATTTTCCTGAAGATATATGTGAATTTCCTCCAGAGCGTGAATATGAGTTCGATGGAGGTGAAAAGTTGATATTTGTATCTGTTAAGCAAGTGAGAGAGACCGTGAAGGATGAGGCGCAAGTGTTTGTGATGTTATCTTCGTTGGAAGCTAAAGGCAAAGGAGTAGTTTGTGATCTTCTTGCAGTGTGTGAATTTTCGAGAGTGTTTCCTGAAGACATCAGAGATTGACCACTAAAGCGAGATATTGATTTTACTATTGACTTGGTACCCGATACTAGTCCTGTTTCTATGGCTCTATACGAAATGTTTGCTTATGAGTTTAGAGAACTAAAGAAACAGATGGAAGAGTTACTTGAGAAGAGATTTGTTCGACCAAGTATTTCTCCTTGGAGTGTGCCGATACTGTTAGTAAAGAAGAAGGATGGTAACATGAGGTTGTGTGTTGACTATCGACAGTTGAACATGGTGATGGTTAAGAATAAATATCCTCTTCCGAGAATCGATGATTTGATGGATCAATTAGTTGGTGCTCGTATTTTCAGTAAAATTGATTTGCGGTCAGGTTACCATCAGATACAAGTGAAACCAGAAGATATTATGAAGATTGCATTCATAACGAGATATGGTCATTATGAGTATTTTGTGATGTCATTTGGTGTGAACAATGCACCAGGTGTGTTTATGGAGTATATGAATAGGACTTTTCATCAGTATTTGGATAAGTTCAAGGTGGTATTCATTGACGACATTCTAATTTTTTTGAAGAGTGATGAAGAGCATGCTGAGCATCTGAGAATTATGCTGGAGTTGTTGAAAGAGAAGCAATTATATGCTAACTTATATAAGTGTCAGTTTTGGTTAAGAGAAGTGAGTTTTCTTGGCAACATAAATTTTAATGGTCGTATTGCAGTTGATCCTTCGAAGGTTGATGATGTATTTCATTAGGAGACTCCGAAGTTTGTTACAGAGATTAGAAGTTTCCTTGGGTTAGTTGGTTATTATCGCAGATTCATATAAGGTTTTTCGAAGTTTGCAGTGACTTTGACTCAATTGACTCGAAAGGGGTCAAGCGTATATGTGGGATGTTGCTTGTGAAAAGAGTTTTCTAGAACTCGAGAAAAAGTTAACGACTGCTCCAGTTTTGATTCTTTCGAGTACAACCAAACCTTTTGTTATGTATTATGATGCTTCCAAGATGGGTCAAGGTGGTGCATTGATGCAAAATGGACAAGTTGTGGATTATGCTTCAAGACAACTTAGAGTTCATTAGAAGAATGATCCTACACGTGACTTAGAGTTGGCCATCATTATGTTCAAACATAAAATTTGGAGACATTATTTCTTTGGCTCTAGATTTGAAATGTTCAGTGATCATAAGAGCTTTAAGTACCAGTTCGATCAGAATGAGTTAAATATAAGGCAGAGGAGATGACTTGAATTGTTAAAGGATTATGATTTTGGTTTGAATTATCATCCTAGTAAAGCCAATGTAGTGGCTGACGCACTGAGTCAGAAGATGTTGCATATGCTGACATTGATGGCTGGAGAGTTAGAGTTAATCGAAGAATTTAGAGATTTGAGTTTGGTTTGTGAAGTCACATCGTAGGTTATGAAGTTAGGTATGTTAAAGCTTACCAGAGGTGTTTTGGAAGGGATTAGAGAAAGTCAGAGGATTGATTTGGAATTGGTAGATCATTCAGACTTAATCAATCAAGGTCGAGGTGATGATTTCAAGATTGATGATAACGGTGTTATAAAATTCCGTGACAAAATATGTGTTCCTGATGTGCCTGAACTCAAAAAGAGTATTCTTGAAGAAGGACACCAAAGTGGTCTGAGTATTCATATGGCTGCTACAAATA
The DNA here is from genome assembly GCF_024323335.1 of Lathyrus oleraceus. NCBI lineage: Eukaryota > Viridiplantae > Streptophyta > Magnoliopsida > Fabales > Fabaceae > Lathyrus > Lathyrus oleraceus. The sequence continues at coordinate 306,984,722 of NC_066580.1, forward strand.
TGTATTAGGATTTAAGAAAGATGTTTTAATGGTGTGGGATGAATAAAGAGATTGTAAAGTTTATGTATGCGTGTCTGACTTGCAAGAAGTCAAAGATTGAGTATCAGAAGTCGTTGGGTTTGATGCAACTGTTGTATATTCCTAAGTGGAATGGGACGACATTTTGATGGATTTTGTGTCTTGACTGCCAAAGATTGTAAATAATTGTGATACTATTTGGGTAATTGTGGATAGGTTGATAAAGTCTTCTCATTTTATTTTGATGAGATTGGATTATGTTGGAGAGGTTAGCAAAGATGTATATCGAGAGGATTGTAAGTTTGCACAGTATTCCATCCAGTATTGTATCTAATAGAGATCTAAGGTTTACGTCGAGGTTCTAAGAGAGTTCACAGATGAATTTGGATACGAAGTTGCATCTAAGTTCTGCGTATCATCCATATACAAATGGTCATACTAAGAGGACTATTCAGTCGCTAGAGGACTTGTTAAGGGCTTGTATACTTGAACAAGGAGGTGCTTGGGATAGCTTTTTAACTTTGATTGAGTTTACATACAACAATAGTTTCCATTCGAGTATTAGAATGGAACCGTTTGAGGCATTATATGGTAGAAGGTGTAGGATGTAACACCCCGATAATAATATGGTAATTATTTAAATTAAGTTAATAATATATTTATTAATTTAATTAGATAATTGGATTATTATTATTATTATTTTGGAATTATTGAATTATTATTATTATTGGAATAATAATATAATTTAGAAAATATATAAGTTGGAATAAGGAAAAAGAGTTTCATTTTGGAAAATAAGTTTTCACGTGAAACAGAGAAACGATTGAGAAAGTGGAGAAAGGGCAAGAGGAAGAGCTAGAGAGCAAGGGTTGAAGAACGGAGAAAGCTTGAAGCTCAAAGTTGTCGGATTAACTCAGGTAAGGGGGGTTTATCGTCGTTTAATGGGTATTATAGATTAACATGTCATGGGTAGTGATAAACCGTTGAATTGACCCTAATTGGGATTTGTTGAATGCTGAATAATTGTGTTGATAAGTTGTGTTGAAAACTGAAATTGAGTCCGTAGTCGTGTGAGTCGTGTTCCCCCGAACGTATAGCTTTTTACGGAAATTGAATCGGAGGTCCGGAAGTCCTCCAACGGCGGAAAATGCGGAGAACTCTGCATTCTGCCTTGTGTTAGCGCAGGAACTGCTGTTTTGTCTGCGTTAACCGGTTAACCCAGGGCGTTAACCGGTTAACACTGTTATATTTTATGGAAATGTGCTGTTTTGCCTGCGTTAACCGGTTAACCCAGGGCGTTAACCGGTTAACACTGTTGCGTTTTGCCAGAAAGTGTGTTTTGTCCTGCGTTAACCGGTTAACCCAGGGCGTTAACCGGTTAACACTGTTGGAAATTGGAAAAATTGACATTTTAATGTTGTGAACATAATTGGTTATTGGCCTATTATCGTTAACTTTGATGAGTAACCTTGTTGAATTTATGTTATGAAGTGTTGATACAAATATGTTGATAAGTTGTGTTAAAGTTGTTGAAAATACTGAGTTGTAGGCTTGGTGAGCCAAAGTTGATTATAAGTTGATTATAAGTTGATTTTGTTGAAAACATTGTTGTATTGCTATTCTTATTATGTTGTCGGCAGTTTAAGTCGTGTATGCCATGTACATTCATATGCATTAAGTCGGAGCTTTGCTCACACCACGTTGGCCTGGATTGGCAAAATTTTAAGTTGAAAGTTGAAGGCTTATGCCTTGATGCCCAATAAAATGGCAATGATTTTAAGTTGGGAGTTTTACTCCGAATGGTACCACATGCATGACGAGTCGAGTCTCATTTGAGTTGCATTTTATGTTGTTATTGAGTATGATCTTGGAGTTGATGTGCCGTTACTGAATGTGTAATCTGATTTGGGTGATGAAACGTGTTAAATTACTTAGCATTACATGATGATTTATAATGCTTATTATATCGATTGAAGAACTCACCCTTACAACTATTTTTCAGGTAACGAGCAGTGATTGAGTAGAAGCTAGTGCTCGGATTCTAGTGTAGTCTCCGTAGTGGGTCATGCTCTGATAGATGTAACATCGGGACGGGATGTTTTAATTGTTTTATTGTTGGTTGTTGAACCTTTTCACCTGTAATATGTTATATGTTTTGAATGGTTGGTTTGGTTTCTATATCCGCTGCGAATTATGCAAAACTGTTATTTTGATTAAATAAAGAGCATGACAGTTATTATGGTGTGAAGAATTGTGTGACACCCTTAAATGCATATTTACTCTGATTTATATATGTTGTTTTAATTAAATATTTGGGGTATTTTAGAAGGGTGTTACATTAGTGGTATCAGAGCAGGTCGGTCTGTCCGGCCAGTTGTCGTGTCGTTACTGTCTAACAATTGTGTATTGTTACCAATCTAACTTTTAAGTTGTGTTGTATTGATAAGTTGAAATGGCTGGAAGGAATGACGCTGCAATGGCTGCCGCAATGCAAGCGATGGCCCAAGCTGTGCAGAACTTGCCAAATGCTGGTGGTGATGCTGGATCACGTAGCTTGGCGACTTTTTAGAGAGAGAATCCGCCGGTGTTTAAAGGGAAGCATGATCCAGATGCAGCCTTGGGATGGTTGAAAGAGATTGAGAGAATCTTCCGTGTTATGGATTGCACTCCAGCTCAGAAGGTTCAGTATGGTACTCACATGCTAGCAGTCGAAGCTGATGACTGGTGGCTAGAGACTCACGAGAGGTTGACCGTGGCAGGTGAAGTCATTACTTGGGATGTATTCCGTAGGGAATTCATGAGAAAGTATTATCCGGAAGATGTCTGTGGTAAGAAGGAAATTGAGTTCCTTGAGCTGAAGCAAGGAAACATGTCTGTCACTGATTATGCTGCGAAATTTGTGGAGCTGTCCAAATTTTATCCTCATTACACGGGTGCTGGTGCTGAATTTTCAAAGTGCATCAAGTTTGAAAATGGACTGCGCTCTGAAATTAAGAAGGCTGTTGGGTATCAGAAGATACACATTTTTACTGAATTGGTTGATAGCTGCAGGATATTTGAAGAAGACAATAATGCTCATTACAAGATTGTCAGTGACCGCAGGGGCAAGCAACATCAAAATCGTGGCAAGCCGTATGATGCCCCAGTGGGAAAAGGGAAACAAGGTGCTGCTCCGGCTCAGAGGACTAGTAGGGGAGGTGCTCCTGCTAGTATAGTTTGCTTCAAATGTGGTCAGGCGGGTCATAAGAGTAATGTATGCACTGCTGAAGTAAAGAGATGTTTTCGTTGTGGTAAGACTGGTCATGCAATAGCTGATTGCAAGCACAAGGAAACGATTTGTTTTAATTGTGGCGAAGAAGGGCATATTGGAAGTCAGTGTCAGAAGCCAAAGAAATCTCAAACTGGGAAGGTGTTCGCATTGACCGGAACTCAAACCTCCAGTGAGGACAGACTTATCCGAGGTACGTGTTATATTAATGGCTTTCCTCTTGTAGCTATTATTGACACAGGTGCGACTCATTCCTTTATATCTTTGGATTGTGCTGTGAAACTTAAGTTAGAGATATCTGAGATGTTTGGTAGTATGGTAATTGATACTCCTGCGAAGGGTTCAGTGACTACTACTTCGGTTTGTTTAAATTGTCCTTTGAGTATTTTTGGTTGAGACTTTGGGATGGACCTAGTGTGTCTTCCACTAGTGCAGATTGATGTTATTCTGGGTATGAACTGGTTGGTGTTCAACCGAGTTTCTATCAATTGTTTTGATAAGACGGTGGTCTTTCCTGAGATTGAGGAGGGAAAGACTTTGTTTCTATCAGCAAGGCAAGTGAATGAGGAAGTAGCTGATGGGGCAGAGTTGTTTATGCTGTTAGCGACTTTGGAAGCTAAAGATAAACTGGTGATTGGCGATCTAGCCGTGGTGTGTGATTTTCCTGATGTGTTTCCGGAAGAGGTGAATGAATTACCGCCAGAGCGCGAAGTGGAGTTCTCGATTGATTTGGTACCTGGTACCAGGCCGATATCGATGGCTCCATACCGTATGTCTGCTGTTGAGTTAACTGAATTGAAGAGTCAGTTGGAAGATCTGTTGGATAAGAAATTTATTCGTCCGAGTGTGTCACCGTGGGGTGCACCAGTGCTATTGGTTAAGAAGAAAGAAGGTACTATGAGGTTGTGTGTGGACTACAGACAACTGAATAAAGTGACGATCAAGAATCGGTATCCTTTGCCGAGGATTGATGATTTGATGGATCAGTTGGTTGGTGCGAGTGTGTTCAGCAAGATAGATTTGAGATCTGGGTATCATCAGATACGTGTGAAAACCGAGGATATTCAGAAGACTGCTTTCAGAACAAGATATGGACATTATGAGTATTCTGTAATGCCTTTTGGTGTGACTAATGCGCCTGGAGTATTTATGGAGTACATGAATAGGATTTTCCATCCGTACCTAGACGAGTTTGTTGTGGTGTTTATTGATGACATTTTGGTGTATTCGAAATCTGAAGAAGAGCATACTGAGCATTTGAGAGTGGTTTTAGAAGTTCTCCGAGAAAAGAAGCTATTTGCTAAACTCTCTAAATGTGAATTTTGGTTAGAAGAGGTTAGTTTTCTTGGTCATGTAATTTCAAGAGGTGGTGTTGTTGTTGATCCTTCTAAGATAGAAGCGGTATCTAAGTGGGAAGCTCCGAAGTTTGTTGCTGAGATTCGAAGTTTCCTTGGTTTGGCTGGTTATTATAGGAAGTTCATTGAGGGATTTTCTAAGTTGGCGTTACCGTTGACGATGTTGACTAGAAAGGGGCAAGCATTTGTTTGGGACTCAAAATGTGAAGGAGGTTTCCAAGAGTTAAAGAGAAGGTTAACTACTGCTCCTATTCTGATATTACCGAGTTCGTCGGAACCATTTGAAGTTTACTGTGATGCTTCATTGTTGGGTTTGGGTGGCGTGTTGATGCAGAATAAGCAGGTTATAGCTTATGCTTCAAGACAGCTGAGGGTTCATGAGAGGAACTACCCGACGCACGATTTAGAGTTGGCGGCTGTGGTGTTTGTTCTGAAGTTATGGAGGCATTACTTGTACGGGTCAAGATTTAAGGTTTTCAGTGACCATAAAAGTTTAAAGTATTTATTTGATCAGAAAGAGCTGAATATGAGACAGAGAAGATGGTTAGAGTTTCTGAAGGATTATGACTTTGGTTTGAATTACCATCCGGGTAAAGCAAACGTAGTGGCTGATGCATTGAGTCGGAAATCATTACATATGTCTATGCTAATGGTTAAGGAATTGGATTTAATTGAGCAGTTTAGAGACTTGAGTTTGGTGTGTGAGAGTACTCACAATAGTGTTAAATTGGGAATGTTGAAGTTAACAAGTGGTATTCTGGATGAGATCAGAGAGGGTCAGAAATCCGATGTGCTTTTGGTTGATAAGTTGACTCTAGTGAATCAAGGTCAAGGTGGCGAATTTAGAGTTGATGAGAATGGTGTTTTGAAATTTGGTAATCGGGTGTGTATTCCGGATGTTGTCGAACTTAAGAAGAGTATTCTTGAAGAAGGACATCGTAGTGGCCTGAGTATTCATCCTGGAGCTACGAAGATGTATCATGATTTGAAAAAGTTATTTTGGTGGCCGGGAATGAAGAAAGAAATTGCGAGTTTTGTTTATTCCTGTTTGACTTGTCAGAAGTCAAAGATTGAGCATCAGAAGCTGTCTGGGCTAATGCAACCGTTGGCTATTCCAGAGTGGAAGTGGGATAGTATCAGTATGGATTTTGTTTCTGGTTTACCGAGGACAAGTAAGAATTTTGAAGCTATTTGGGTGATTGTTGACAGGTTGACAAAATCGGCTCATTTTATTCCGATCAGAATGGATTATCCGTTAGAGAGATTAGCCGAGTTGTATATTGAGAAGGTTGTAAGTTTGCATGGTATTCCGTCGAGTATTGTTTCGGACAGAGATCCTAGATTTACATCGAAATTCTGGGAAGGTTTGCAGAAGGCTTTGGGAACTAAACTGAGATTGAGTTCTGCATATCATCCGCAGACTGATGGTCAGACTGAGAGGACGATTCAGTCATTAGAGGATCTTTTGAGGGCTTGTGTTTTGGAAAAGGGAGGTGCTTGGGATTGTTATTTACCTTTGATTGAGTTTACCTACAACAATAATTTTCATTCGAGCATTGGTATGGCGCCGTTTGAAGCTTTGTATGGTAGGAGATGTCGGACACCTTTATGTTGGTATGAGTCCGGTGAGAGTGCTGTGGTTGGACCGGAGATTGTTCAACAGACTACAGAAAAGATTAAGATGATTCAGGAGAAGATGAGAATTGCTCAGAGTCGTCAGAAGAGTTATCATGATAAGAGGAGGAAGTCACTTGAGTTCCAAGAGGGAGATCATGTGTTTCTTCGTGTTACTCCGATAACTGGTGTTGGTCGAGCTTTGAAGTCGAAGAAGTTGACACCTCGATTTATTGGTCCTTATCAGATTTTGGAGAGGATAGGGGAGGTAGCCTATCGTATCGCTTTACCGCCGTCACTTGCGAATTTGCATGAGGTTTTTCATGTGTCTCAGTTGAGGAGGTACATTCATGATCCGTCGCATGTGATCCAAGTAGATGATGTACAGGTAAGAGATAACCTGACTGTTGAAATATCGCCTATGAGGATCGAGGATCGAGAGTTGAAGCAGTTGCGGGGTAAAGAGATTGCCTTGGTGAAGGTAGCTTGGGGAGGACCAGCAGGTGGCAATGTGACTTGGGAACTTGAGAGTAAGATGAAGGAGTCTTACCCAGAGTTATTCGCTTGAGGTATGTTTTCGAGGACGAAAACCCTTTTAGTGGGGGAGAGTTGTAACACCCCGATAATAATATGGTAATTATTTAAATTAAGTTAATAATATATTTATTAATTTAATTAGATAATTGGATTATTATTATTATTATTTTGGAATTATTGAATTATTATTATTATTGGAATAATAATATAATTTAGAAAATATATAAGTTGGAATAAGGAAAAAGAGTTTCATTTTGGAAAATAAGTTTTCACGTGAAACAGAGAAACGATTGAGAAAGTGGAGAAAGGGCAAGAGGAAGAGCTAGAGAGCAAGGGTTGAAGAACGGAGAAAGCTTGAAGCTCAAAGTTGTCGGATTAACTCAGGTAAGGGGGGTTTATCGTCGTTTAATGGGTATTATAGATTAACATGTCATGGGTAGTGATAAACCGTTGAATTGACCCTAATTGGGATTTGTTGAATGCTGAATAATTGTGTTGATAAGTTGTGTTGAAAACTGAAATTGAGTCCGTAGTCGTGTGAGTCGTGTTCCCCCGAACGTATAGCTTTTTACGGAAATTGAATCGGAGGTCCGGAAGTCCTCCAACGGCGGAAAATGCGGAGAACTCTGCATTCTGCCTTGTGTTAGCGCAGGAACTGCTGTTTTGTCTGCGTTAACCGGTTAACCCAGGGCGTTAACCGGTTAACACTGTTATATTTTGTGGAAATGTGCTGTTTTGCCTGCGTTAACCGGTTAACCCAGGGCGTTAACCGGTTAACACTGTTGCGTTTTGCCAGAAAGTGTGTTTTGTCCTGCGTTAACCGGTTAACCCAGGGCGTTAACCGGTTAACACTGTTGGAAATTGGAAAAATTGACATTTTAATGTTGTGAACATAATTGGTTATTGGCCTATTATCGTTAACTTTGATGAGTAACCTTGTTGAATTTATGTTATGAAGTGTTGATACAAATATGTTGATAAGTTGTGTTAAAGTTGTTGAAAATACTGAGTTGTAGGCTTGGTGAGCCAAAGTTGATTATAAGTTGATTATAAGTTGATTTTGTTGAAAACATTGTTGTATTGCTATTCTTATTATGTTGTCGGCAGTTTAAGTCGTGTATGCCATGTACATTCATATGCATTAAGTCGGAGCTTTGCTCACACCACGTTGGCCTGGATTGGCAAAATTTTAAGTTGAAAGTTGAAGGCTTATGCCTTGATGCCCAATAAAATGGCAATGATTTTAAGTTGGGAGTTTTACTCCGAATGGTACCACATGCATGACGAGTCGAGTCTCATTTGAGTTGCATTTTATGTTGTTATTGAGTATGATCTTGGAGTTGATGTGCCGTTACTGAATGTGTAATCTGATTTGGGTGATGAAACGTGTTAAATTACTTAGCATTACATGATGATTTATAATGCTTATTATATCGATTGAAGAACTCACCCTTACAACTATTTTTCAGGTAACGAGCAGTGATTGAGTAGAAGCTAGTGCTCGGATTCTAGTGTAGTCTCCGTAGTGGGTCATGCTCTGATAGATGTAACATCGGGACGGGATGTTTTAATTGTTTTATTGTTGGTTGTTGAACCTTTTCACCTGTAATATGTTATATGTTTTGAATGGTTGGTTTGGTTTCTATATCCGCTGCGAATTATGCAAAACTGTTATTTTGATTAAATAAAGAGCATGACAGTTATTATGGTGTGAAGAATTGTGTGACACCCTTAAATGCATATTTACTCTGATTTATATATGTTGTTTTAATTAAATATTTGGGGTATTTTAGAAGGGTGTTACATTAGTGGTATCAGAGCAGGTCGGTCTGTCCGGCCAGTTGTCGTGTCGTTACTGTCTAACAATTGTGTATTGTTACCAATCTAACTTTTAAGTTGTGTTGTATTGATAAGTTGAAATGGCTGGAAGGAATGACGCTGCAATGGCTGCCGCAATGCAAGCGATGGCCCAAGCTGTGCAGAACTTGCCAAATGCTGGTGGTGATGCTGGATCACGTAGCTTGGCGACTTTTCAGAGAGAGAATCCGCCGGTGTTTAAAGGGAAGCATGATCCAGATGCAGCCTTGGGATGGTTGAAAGAGATTGAGAGAATCTTCCGTGTTATGGATTGCACTCCAGCTCAGAAGGTTCAGTATGGTACTCACATGCTAGCAGTCGAAGCTGATGACTGGTGGCTAGAGACTCACGAGAGGTTGACCGTGGCAGGTGAAGTCATTACTTGGGATGTATTCCGTAGGGAATTCATGAGAAAGTATTATCCGGAAGATGTCCGTGGTAAGAAGGAAATTGAGTTCCTTGAGCTGAAGCAAGGAAACATGTCTGTCACTGATTATGCTGCGAAATTTGTGGAGCTGTCCAAATTTTATCCTCATTACACGGGTGCTGGTGCTGAATTTTCAAAGTGCATCAAGTTTGAAAATGGACTGCGCTCTGAAATTAAGAAGGCTGTTGGGTATCAGAAGATACACATTTTTACTGAATTGGTTGATAGCTGCAGGATATTTGAAGAAGACAATAATGCTCATTACAAGATTGTCAGTGACCGCAGGGGCAAGCAACATCAAAATCGTGGCAAGCCGTATGATGCCCCAGTGGGAAAAGGGAAACAAGGTGCTGCTCCGGCTCAGAGGACTAGTAGGGGAGGTGCTCCTGCTAGTATAGTTTGCTTCAAATGTGGTCAGGCGGGTCATAAGAGTAATGTATGCACTGCTGAAGTAAAGAGATGTTTTCGTTGTGGTAAGACTGGTCATGCAATAGCTGATTGCAAGCACAAGGAAACGATTTGTTTTAATTGTGGCGAAGAAGGGCATATTGGAAGTCAGTGTCAGAAGCCAAAGAAATCTCAAACTGGGAAGGTGTTCGCATTGACCGGAACTCAAACCTCCAGTGAGGACAGACTTATCCGAGGTACGTGTTATATTAATGGCTTTCCTCTTGTAGCTATTATTGACACAGGTGCGACTCATTCCTTTATATCTTTGGATTGTGCTGTGAAACTTAAGTTAGAGATATCTGAGATGTTTGGTAGTATGGTAATTGATACTCCTGCGAAGGGTTCAGTGACTACTACTTCGGTTTGTTTAAATTGTCCTTTGAGTATTTTTGGTAGAGACTTTGGGATGGACCTAGTGTGTCTTCCACTAGTGCAGATTGATGTTATTCTGGGTATGAACTGGTTGGTGTTCAACCGAGTTTCTATCAATTGTTTTGATAAGACGGTGGTCTTTCCTGAGATTGAGGAGGGAAAGAGTTTGTTTCTATCAGCAAGGCAAGTGAATGAGGAAGTAGCTGATGGGGCAGAGTTGTTTATGCTGTTAGCGACTTTGGAAGCTAAAGATAAACTGGTGATTGGCGATCTAGCCGTGGTGTGTGATTTTCCTGATGTGTTTCCGGAAGAGGTGAATGAATTACCGCCAGAGCGCGAAGTGGAGTTCTCGATTGATTTGGTACCTGGTACCAGGCCGATATCGATGGCTCCGTACCGTATGTCTGCTGTTGAGTTAACTGAATTGAAGAGTCAGTTGGAAGATCTGTTGGATAAGAAATTTATTCGTCCGAGTGTGTCACCGTGGGGTGCACCAGTGCTATTGGTTAAGAAGAAAGAAGGTACTATGAGGTTGTGTGTGGACTACAGACAACTGAATAAAGTGACGATCAAGAATCGGTATCCTTTGCCGAGGATTGATGATTTGATGGATCAGTTGGTTGGTGCGAGTGTGTTCAGCAAGATAGATTTGAGATCTGGGTATCATCAGATACGTGTGAAAACCGAGGATATTCAGAAGACTGCTTTCAGAACAAGATATGGACATTATGAGTATTCTGTAATGCCTTTTGGTGTGACTAATGCGCCTAGAGTATTTATGGAGTACATGAATAGGATTTTCCATCCGTACCTAGACGAGTTTGTTGTGGTGTTTATTGATGACATTTTGGTGTATTCGAAATCTGAAGAAGAGCATACTGAGCATTTGAGAGTGGTTTTAGAAGTTCTCCGAGAAAAGAAGCTATTTGCTAAACTCTCTAAATGTGAATTTTGGTTAGAAGAGGTTAGTTTTCTTGGTCATGTAATTTCAAGAGGTGGTGTTGTTGTTGATCCTTCTAAGATAGAAGCGGTATCTAAGTGGGAAGCTCCGAAGTCTGTTGCTGAGATTCGAAGTTTCCTTGGTTTGGTTGGTTATTATAGGAAGTTCATTGAGGGATTTTCTAAGTTGGCGTTACCGTTGACGATGTTGACTAGAAAGGGGCAAGCATTTGTTTGGGACTCAAAATGTGAAGGAGGTTTCCAAGAGTTAAAGAGAAGGTTAACTACTGCTCCTATTCTGATATTACCGAGTTCGTCGGAACCATTTGAAGTTTACTGTGATGCTTCATTGTTGGGTTTGGGTGGCGTGTTGATGCAGAATAAGCAGGTTATAGCTTATGCTTCAAGACAGCTGAGGGTTCATGAGAGGAACTACCCGACGCACGATTTAGAGTTGGCGGCTGTGGTGTTTGTTCTGAAGTTATGGAGGCATTACTTGTACGAGTCAAGATTTGAGGTTTTCAGTGACCATAAAAGTTTAAAGTATTTGTTTGATCAGAAAGAGCTGAATATGAGACAGAGAAGATGGTTAGAGTTTCTGAAGGATTATGACTTTGGTTTGAATTACCATCCGGGTAAAGCAAACGTAGTGGCTGATGCATTGAGTCGGAAATCATTACATATGTCTATGCTAATGGTTAAGGAATTGGATTTAATTGAGCAGTTTAGAGACTTGAGTTTGGTGTGTGAGAGTACTCACAATAGTGTTAAATTGGGATTGTTGAAGTTAACAAGTGGTATTCTGGATGAGATCAGAGAGGGTCAGAAATCCGATGTGCTTTTGGTTGATAAGTTGACTCTAGTGAATCAAGGTCAAGGTGGCGAATTTAGAGTTGATGAGAATGGTGTTTTGAAATTTGGTAATCGGGTGTGTATTCCGGATGTTGTCGAACTTAAGAAGAGTATTCTTGAAGAAGGACATCGTAGTGGCCTGAGTATTCATCCTGGAGCTACGAAGATGTATCATGATTTGAAAAAGTTATTTTGGTGGCCGGGAATGAAGAAAGAAATTGCGAGTTTTGTTTATTCCTGTTTGACTTGTCAGAAGTCAAAGATTGAGCATCAGAAGCCGTCTGGGCTAATGCAACCGTTGGCTATTCCAGAGTGGAAGTGGGATAGTATCAGTATGGATTTTGTTTCTGGTTTACCGAGGACAAGTAAGAATTTTGAAGCTATTTGGGTGATTGTTGACAGGTTGACAAAATCGGCTCATTTTATTCCGATCAGAATGGATTATCCGTTAGAGAGATTAGCCGAGTTGTATATTGAGAAGGTTGTAAGTTTGCATGGTATTCCGTCGAGTATTGTTTCGGACAGAGATCCTAGATTTACATCGAAATTCTGGGAAGGTTTGCAGAAGGCTTTGGGAACTAAACTGAGATTGAGTTCTGCATATCATCCGCAGACTGATGGTCAGACTGAGAGGACGATTCAGTCATTAGAGGATCTTTTGAGGGCTTGTGTTTTGGAAAAGGGAGGTGCTTGGGATTGTTATTTACCTTTGATTGAGTTTACCTACAACAATAATTTTCATTCGAGCATTGGTATGGCGCCGTTTGAAGCTTTGTATGGTAGGAGATGTCGGACACCTTTATGTTGGTATGAGTCCGGTGAGAGTGCTGTGGTTGGACCGGAGATTGTTCAACAGACTACAGAAAAGATTAAGATGATTCAGGAGAAGATGAGAATTGCTCAGAGTCGTCAGAAGAGTTATCATGATAAGAGGAGGAAGTCACTTGAGTTCCAAGAGGGAGATCATGTGTTTCTTCGTGTTACTCCGATAACTGGTGTTGGTCGAGCTTTGAAGTCGAAGAAGTTGACACCTCGATTTATTGGTCCTTATCAGATTTTGGAGAGGATAGGGGAGGTAGCCTATCGTATCGCTTTACCGCCGTCACTTGCGAATTTGCATGAGGTTTTTCATGTGTCTCAGTTGAGGAGGTACATTCATGATCCGTCGCATGTGATCCAAGTAGATGATGTACAGGTAAGAGATAACCTGACTGTTGAAATATCGCCTATGAGGATCGAGGATCGAGAGTTGAAGCAGTTGCGGGGTAAAGAGATTGCCTTGGTGAAGGTAGCTTGGGGAGGACCAGCAGGTGGCAATGTGACTTGGGAACTTGAGAGTAAGATGAAGGAGTCTTACCCAGAGTTATTCGCTTGAGGTATGTTTTCGAGGACGAAAACTCTTTTAGTGGGGGAGAGTTGTAACACCCCGATAATAATATGGTAATTATTTAAATTAAGTTAATAATATATTTATTAATTTAATTAGATAATTGGATTATTATTATTATTATTTTGGAATTATTGAATTATTATTATTATTGGAATAATAATATAATTTAGAAAATATATAAGTTGGAATAAGGAAAAAGAGTTTCATTTTGGAAAATAAGTTTTCACGTGAAACAGAGAAACGATTGAGAAAGTGGAGAAAGGGCAAGAGGAAGAGCTAGAGAGCAAGGGTTGAAGAACGGAGAAAGCTTGAAGCTCAAAGTTGTCGGATTAACTCAGGTAAGGGGGGTTTATCGTCGTTTAATGGGTATTATAGATTAACATGTCATGGGTAGTGATAAACCGTTGAATTGACCCTAATTGGGATTTGTTGAATGCTGAATAATTGTGTTGATAAGTTGTGTTGAAAACTGAAATTGAGTCCGTAGTCGTGTGAGTCGTGTTCCCCCGAACGTATAGCTTTTTACGGAAATTGAATCGGAGGTCCGGAAGTCCTCCAACGGCGGAAAATGCGGAGAACTCTGCATTCTGCCTTGTGTTAGCGCAGGAACTGCTGTTTTGTCTGCGTTAACCGGTTAACCCAGGGCGTTAACCGGTTAACACTGTTATATTTTGTGGAAATGTGCTGTTTTGCCTGCGTTAACGGTTAACCCAGGGCGTTAACCGGTTAACACTGTTGCGTTTTGCCAGAAAGTGTGTTTTGTCCTGCGTTAACCGGTTAACCCAGGGCGTTAACCGGTTAACACTGTTGGAAATTGGAAAAATTGACATTTTAATGTTGTGAACATAATTGGTTATTGGCCTATTATCGTTAACTTTGATGAGTAACCTTGTTGAATTTATGTTATGAAGTGTTGATACAAATATGTTGATAAGTTGTGTTAAAGTTGTTGAAAATACTGAGTTGTAGGCTTGGTGAGCCAAAGTTGATTATAAGTTGATTATAAGTTGATTTTGTTGAAAACATTGTTGTATTTCTATTCTTATTATGTTGTCGGCAGTTTAAGTCGTGTATGCCATGTACATTCATATGCATTAAGTCGGAGCTTTGCTCACACCACGTTGGCCTGGATTGGCAAAATTTTAAGTTGAAAGTTGAAGGCTTATGCCTTGATGCCCAATAAAATGGCAATGATTTTAAGTTGGGAGTTTTACTCCGAATGGTACCACATGCATGACGAGTCGAGTCTCATTTGAGTTGCATTTTATGTTGTTATTGAGTATGATCTTGGAGTTGATGTGCCGTTACTGAATGTGTAATCTGATTTGGGTGATGAAACGTGTTAAATTACTTAGCATTACATGATGATTTATAATGCTTATTATATCGATTGAAGAACTCACCCTTACAACTATTTTTCAGGTAACGAGCAGTGATTGAGTAGAAGCTAGTGCTCGGATTCTAGTGTAGTCTCCGTAGTGGGTCATGCTCTGATAGATGTAACATCGGGACGGGATGTTTTAATTGTTTTATTGTTGGTTGTTGAACCTTTTTACCTGTAATATGTTATATGTTTTGAATGGTTGGTTTGGTTTCTATATCCGCTGCGAATTATGCAAAACTGTTATTTTGATTAAATAAAGAGCATGACAATTATTATGGTGTGAAGAATTGTGTGACACCCTTAAATGCATATTTACTCTGATTTATATATGTTGTTTTAATTAAATATTTGGGGTATTTTAGAAGGGTGTTACATAGGACGCCTTTGTGTTGGTATGAGTCAGAAGAGGGTGATGTGATTGAACCTGAGATTGTCCAACAGACCATAAAGAAGATCAAAGTGATTAAGGAGAAGATGAAAGTTTCTAAAAGTCACCAAAAGAGTTATCATGATAGATGAAGGAAATCACTTGAGTTTTAAAAGGGAGATCATGTGTTTCTGAGGGTTACTCTGGTAACTGGTGTTGGTCGATATTTGAAGTCTCGAAAGCTCACATCGCGTTTCACCGGCCCTTACCATATTTTGCAAAGAAAAGGAGAAGTGGCATATCAGATTGCTTTACCACCTCCGCTTGCTAATCTTCATGATGTGTTTCATGTGTCTCGTTTGAGGAAGTACATTTTGGGTCCGTCTCATGTGATCCAAGTGGATAATGTGCAGGTGAGAGATAACCTGGTTGTTGAGGCATCATCCATGCGGATAGAGGATCGAGAAGTGAAGAAGTTGTATGGTAAAGAGATTACCTTGGTGAAGGTAGCTTGGGGAGGACCAGCTGGTGGAAACGTAACTTGGGAGCTTGAGAGCCAGATGAGAGATTCGCATCTGAATCTGTTCATTTGAGGTAATTTTCGAGGGCGGAAATTATTTAAGTGGAGGAGAGTTATAACACCCTATTTTTCTAGAAATTATTTATATTAGTTAATTATAGTGTTATGTGTGTATCTGATTATTATTTGTGTGATAATTGAGATGTGTTAGGGCAACAAAGGTTGGTGACCCTTGGTAGAGAGTGTGGAAAATAATTAGAGATTGGTAAATTTCTTTATAATTAATTAATTGATTAAAATAATGTTTTAGTATTATTATTTAAATGAAATAATAAAATAAAATAAAATAATGAGTCTGGGGTGGAAAGTGCGAATTATGGAAAATTAAAATAAATAATGTAAGTTAGTAATAAGTTAGGCCTTAGTGGAATATTAGAAAGATATAAATTAGATTTTTAACTTAGGAGGAGAGAAGTGAAGGAAAAAGTTTATTCTAGGTGAAAGTTTTGGAATTGAAATAAAAATACGCAAGAGAAGAGAAAAGCAAGGAAAATCGCATGAGATCTATAGGGAAGATAATAACCAAAAACTTGATTTTTTTAGAATAACAAGGTAAGGGTGGGAGTTTGGTTCAATAATAGGTATATGAATGGAATGGTAGAGAAAAGTTTAATTCTCTTTGGATTGATAATGAGTGTTGATATTAATGAAATTTATGTTTTAAAGTGTCCATGTATGTCCACCATTGATGATGTTTGAAGGTTTTAGGGATCTATAAAGTATATAGATCCATGATTATATGAATATAAGTAGTAACTGATATAGGTATGTTTATGATTGAACTTAAAACCATAAAATATTTTTGGTGATGATTTCATGGACGTTTTGAGGGTTTGAGAAGATGAAAATCGTGTTGAATTTCAGAAAAACAACAACTTTTTTGTTAATACCTTTGTGCACGATTTTGATCGTAATTTTTAACTCGTAAATTATTTTGGGTCGAGATTTGAAGTGTTGGGTACCTGAAACAGAAGACTATAACTTTGATTCAGGGGTAAAATATTTTTGGTGATCATTTCATGGACGATTTAGGGGTTGGAGAAGATGAAAATCATGCCGGAAATTTCAGAAAAATAATAACGTGTTGGTATTGCCTTCGTGCATGGTTTTGATAATAACTTTCAACTCGTAAGTAATTTTGGGATGGGGTTAGAAGCGTTAGATATTTGAAACAGAAGGCTGTAACTTTATTTTAGGGATAAATATTTTTAAAGATTTTATCAGAGGTTGGTAGTAGGTGGAAAAGAGGTGTATGATGTGACGAATATGGATGAGGTTCGTATTGACAAATTATTTGATGTTTAGTGAATGATTTGGATGGTGTGTTTGATTATATTGGTGGTAGTCCAAAAGGGTGGATTATGTTACGCATGGGTACAATTGTGTGATCGATTGTGGATCACTAAATATTATTATAATTGTTGTGTTAATTGCATTATTACCATGCCATACATCCATTGTTGATATGTTGAAGGAGATAAGTCATAGGTACGAAGGGGGATGAAAGACTTATCCAGTACCCAGAAGGGGGAGTTCGGGATTCCAAAGGGAGAATTGGTTTCGTAAGAAGGACCAAATGTTGAATTGGTACCACATGCATATGAGTCGTTGTCGTGAGTCGCATATCATGATTGAATTATATGTGTGAAATATGACTATGTATGATTATGGTATTATTGTATGTGATGTTGATGATAATTTGGGCGTGAGAATGTGATATGTTATTATGCATGATTATGTAGATGTTGTACTCTATTTTACACTCTATGTTGTTATTATTAAAATGAATTCTCACCCCTTTTGTTTGAATGTTGTCTTTACATGGGCATCGTGCAAATACTCAAGAGTAGAGACGATGTTGTGAGTGGAAATTAGCTCCTGGAGCTATTTCTTTTAGTTTATTCATGTTAACTTTGGTTATGCTCTGATATGTAACACTAGGGAGCGAATTATTCATTTTGTGTTGAAATTTCCTAAGAGACAATGGATGCTCTCATTTTTTTAAATATATTTTAGTGTGATAGCACTTGGAGAAGACTCATGAGTTAGTGCTTTTAATTTTTTTATCAAAATTATTATGACATTTTAAATTGGTATGATTTATTTATTATGATTCCACTACGAAAATATTCAAATGAGTTGGATGTCGTGTAAACATCCTAAGTGCAAATGTATGCAGTAAAATGTTTTGTTGTAACCCATGTTATGGAGCAGGCTATGATTATTGTGAGTGACACTCTACGTGATTATATTTTGCTAATTAAATTCTCTGATAATTATGCACGACTTTTTGGGGTGTTACACGTCTCATACTCAAAATGCAACTCCATGCAACTCCATGCAACTCTATGTATGTGGGACAAACTAAAAAATGGTTCACTCTGGAATCGGGTCTCCTCTCAGAACCCATGAGCCCCGTCTTTGAGCTCCAAGCCCCCTCTATGAGCTTGTGGCAAGCCACCAGTTCCCTATCTGAACTAGCAACCTTCCTCTTGAGACAACTCAACATGAATGCATGAACATGTTAACAAATTTTCAATGCTTTAAGACCCCTCTTCTGTGAAGGTGTGAAAAACAAAAGAAATAGGGGTTTGAATTGGATTTTACAAGCAAAAGCTTTTTCTAAAACAAGAACACACCACTAATAAGTTAATAACAAAGAGATAAAAACACATGTACTTTTATCCTGGTTCGCTTGAAACTTAAGGCTACTCCAGTCCATCCGCCAAGGTAATTTTGCCTTATACACAAGGACTTAATCCACTATAATCAATAGATTACAATAATGACAAAGAATAACCTTCTTTGTCTTCTCAAGGATTAAATTATATCCTTGTCTCCATAAGGACTCACAAAGAACAACCTTATTTGTATTCTCAAGGATAACCTCCTCAAGGAATCAAACAAACAGTTTAAATAATATTTTGTGTGTTACAAGATGCTTCTATGCAAGCAGATTTTACATAAATGAATAAACAAACACTTAAAGAAAACTGTGTACAAACAAATGATACCTTTTCACAAAGAAATAGACTTGTCAAAATATTGTGTCACCAGCATTTTCTTCAAGTCTCCAAGTCTCACTTATATAGCATAAGAAGAAGATCATTGGAGGGTAGAAAGGGAAAATCTCATAGAGCGGCTGTCCACTGTTGGATGGGAGATGAGTGATATTGCATACTGTCCTACGCCCACAAAAGTTAGTGAAAGGTGTGATGTATAGTATTGTCCTTGCCCATGAAATCAGGTAGTGGAAAGAATATTCAATTTGTACTATGTACTATTTGATCATATTCCCATTTGATCTCATCTTCAAGTTCATTGGCTTCCAATGAAAGTTGATGAAGCATGAAATGAAGAAACATAAAGCTAGATTCAGAAACTTCAGAATTTTTGGTCAGAATCTTGATAGCGTCAGTAGTATGGCTTGAGATCTTCAGTATCTTAAGAATCTTCAGAGTCTTCAGAATCTTTAGTCATAACCTTGATAACTTCAATCGTCTGGTTTGAGATCTTCAGAATCCTCAGCTACATAACACAACTTCAGAAGCTTGCCATTCTTCAAAAATTTGGTGATTAGAGTCGCGTCTAGAAGCATGAACTGAGAGAACATTGTAGCAGCAACATGGTGTCTCCTCAGAAGCTTCTCAGGAGTGGATCAACACAGAAGCAGAAAGATCATTATAACAACAATATTGAATATATTTCAGAACTCTAATAGCTGGAACATAAGCGGATTTGGAACACATTGTTCATAAATTGATGACGTTGCACGTCATATATTCAGAATCAGAACTGGTTGTTAAAGTTACACAGTAACAAACCATTAGGGTACCAAAATTGTTCTCACACAAATACAACATTGTTATCATCAAAACTCAAGGTATAAATGCATAACCAAATTTTATTTTAATAATCTCCCCCTTTTTTATGATGACAAAACATGTATTTTGATGAACAATTTTATATAGGGTAATCACCGAAGAATACATCTTACAGAAGCACAAAGCTCTCCCTGAGATGTATAATCCTATAAAGATAAAATCAGAATGAAAAAACACTTTCCTGATTAACCTTTTTGAAGTACCAGAGTAAATTTATAGTCAGAACCTAACTTATCTATAGAAGTTGATTGATGTTGTCCAGAGCACTGGTTTGTTAACATCAACATTCTGACAAGCTTCACTTCAAAAGCTTTGTTGAGTTATTTTGAAGATGCTTTAGAGTTAGTTGTCTTCTTTAAAGAAACTTGATTTTCAAGTCTGATTACTATAGAGGAAACTCTTACTTATAGTTGGATGCAAATGCCATGGTTTTCAGAAAGAACTTTCAGAAGTACTTTGATGCCAAGCACTCAATGTTCTAGGTTCAGAACATGAATATAAGTTCCTTGAATCCGATTCCCAATCATCATCATGAAGGTTGTACATACTCAGATAAAAGACCATTTCATCAGAGACTGTCATCTTGTATTCTGATCATTGAAACTTCATAAGAACTTTTGATGTTTGATTATAACCATTCTGATTCTTGTAATATAACCCTGCAAATCATTTAACAAACTATTCTTCGAAGAGTTGTTAGTAGAAAACATTATTCAATGTTTGGGTTCTTACTTAAGGAATTTAGGTATATTAAAATAACTATGAATCTTCCATTTAGATATGTTTCTCCCCCTTTGTCATCAATAAAAAAGACAAAGTAATAAAATAAATAAAGAGAAACAAAGAGATTTTTATTGTTAAGCCGAAAAAGGCAGAGAAGATACAACCTAATTAACAATATCGAAATACAAAGAACTATAATAGAAATGCAGCAAGTATAAACAAACATAAAGGGCACACACATACTTAGATAGAAACAAAAATCATACACACGTGTGAAGACACTTTTTAGAAAAACTAAGGGTCAATATTATCCGGGAGATTTAAGGGATCTACCAAAGGATCAATATCATCTTCAAGACAGATCTCCATGTAGTATGCTAAAACTTCTGGTGGATCGATCTCTATGAAGATAGGATAGTTATCTGAAGAGATATTACTACCGTTGTTTTCTTCTTTGGGTGGAAGAGTGCTTTCAATAGAGACAAGTCTATGAGGAGATCTAGGTTAAGCTAGTTACAGTTGTTGAAACTGTTATTGAATCTGTTGTTGAGTCTGTTGTTGAGCAGCCATTGAAAAAGATGAAGGAGATGAAGAACAGTTGCAGAGTGGGTGTTTTAGGTTTGAAAGATGAAAGTGTGGGAGTATTGTACGCGTAGTGTGAAAGATGTGAGTGAAGTGGGTTTATTTAAAAATATTGCAATGATGACAAGATGGAAATACGCAGTCATAAGGGTTTAACCTAATTCCAATAATTGTGAAACCCAATGTGTCACGCTTTTATCATGCATGCTCAGAAAGTGAGATAGTTGTCGCCACTTAGAACCACATGAAATCAAACGATATGATAAGCATTTAATGCAATGACTATTCAAAATCAGGAAGAAGAATTAATAAGATTGTTTTTTATCAGAACCTTTCTGATTCATGAAAACTTCCTTACTTCAGAAAGCTCATGTTTCAGAGTCAACATAAACATTCTCATAATCTAATCTAGAGTTCAGAAGACTTAAACATTCTGAAATACAACTTTTTATTCTGGACATAAATCCATAAATAAGTTTTTCAGAATGAACACGAATCTATCTTCAACAAGGGGTTTTGTAAAGATATCATCCCATTGATAGTCTGTATCAACAAATTTTAGATGAAAAATACCCTTTTGAACATAGTCACGTAAAAAGAGATGTTTAATTTCAATATTCTTAGCCCTAGAATGCAAGATAGGATTCTTAGATAAACAAATAGAAGAAGTATTATCACAGAGAATATGAATTTTACTCTCAAATATTTGATAATTTTCCAGCTGACTCTTCATCCAGAGTATGTGAGTGCTGCATCCAGAAGCTACAATATATTCAGCTTCGGCTGTTGAAAGCGTAATTGTTGACTGTCTCTTGTTGGACCATGAGATTAGGTTATTTCCCAGAAATTGGCAACTTCCAAAGGTACTTTTCCTTTCTATTTTGTCACCAGAATAGTCAGCATCACAATAGCCTACTAATTTGTATTCACTTGATTTTCTATAAAACAAACCAAGGTTAGTAGTACCTTTCAGATACCTAAAGATTCTCTTAATGATAGTTAAGTGAGTTTCCCTAGGATCTAATTGGAAGTAAGCACATAAGCAGACACTGACTAAGATATCAGGTCTAGAAGCAGTTAGATACAAGAGATAACTTATCATACCTCTGAATAGCTTCTGATTTACCTTACTGCTTACCTCTTCTTTCTCCGGAACACATGTAGGATGCATTGGAGTCTTTGCTTGCTTACATTCTAATAAGTTAAACTTCTTCAGAAGTTCCTTTGTATATTTGCTCTAATGAATGTATGTTCCTTCTGAGTGTTGACCAATTTGGATTCCCAGAAAGAACTTGAGTTCTCCCATCAGACTCATTTCAAATTCTACTTACATTGACTTAGCAAAATCCTTGCACAATGATGCATTAGCAGAACCAAAAATAATATCATCAACATAAATTTTCACAACCAGAATATCATTCTTAAAGGTTTTGCAAAAGAGAGTTGTGTCCACTTTCCCTCTAGTAAAATTATTTTCCAAAAGGAAGTTACTTAGTTTATCATACCAAGCTCTAGGAGTTTGCTTCAAACCATATAACGATTTTTTCACTTTAAAAACAAAGTCAGGATTTTGATAACTTTCAAAACCATGAGGTTGATGCACATATACTTCTTCAGAAATATATCCATTTAAGAATGCACTCTTAACATCCATTTGATAAAGGATGGTGTTATTCTTATGATTGACTGCATATGAAATTAAAAGACAAATAGACTTTAACCTAGCAACTGGAGCAAAGGTTTCGGTATATTTTATACCTTATTATTGACTATAACCTTGTACTACCAGTCGAGCCTTGTTTCTGACATCCTCTCCTTTGTCATTTAGCTTGTTTTTGAAGACCCATATGGTTCAAATGACATGGAAACCCTTTGGTTTCTAAACAAGATCCCAGACGTTATTTCTGGTGAATTGATTCCGTTCTTCTTGCATAGCCAGAATCAATTCATTATCCAGAAGAGCTTCGTCAATAGATGTGGGTTCTATAAGAGATATCAAACCTAGAAGAGTCTCTTTAGAAGGTTTGAATGAAGATCTTGTTCTGACTGAAGCATTTTTATCTCCCAAAATCAGTTCTTCAAAATGAGAGGTTCTTAATCTACTCTTCTTCTGATGATTCAGGTCAACGATAGCTTCTGGTTGAGTCGTTTCTTTAGATTCTTTAGCTTTTCCTAATGAGTATTTTTCTCCAGAATCATTATCCTTGGATTCTGAAAGATTGATCTTCAGATCTGCAAATTTCTCAACTAGCTTTGACTTTTTAGGGTTAAGCTTATTATTGAATCTAATGTGAACTGATTCCTCAACAATTTGTGTTTCTGTGTTAAGGATTTTGTAGCCTTTAGAGCGTCCAGAATATCCTAACAATAAACATTTTTGTTCTTTAGAATCAAACTTGCCAATACTCTCTTTAATGTTCAACATAAAACATTCACATCCAAAAGGGTGAAAGTAAGAAACGTTGGGCTTTCTGTTCTTCCACAATTCATAAGGAGTCTTACCCATAATAGGTATGATAGAAATCATGTTCTAAATATAACAAGTTGTGTTAACTGCTTCTGCCCAGAAATGCTTAGCCATATCAGTTTCTTGGATCATGGTGCGAGCCATTTCTTGCAAAGTCCTATTCTTCCTTTCTAAAACTCCATTTTGCTGTGGAGTTCTAGGATAGGAGAAATCATGGGAAATACCATTTGAATCAAAAAGATTTTCAAAATGTTTATTTTCAAATTCGCCACCATGATCACTTTTGACTTTAACTATTTTGCAGTTCATTTCTATTTGCACTAGTGAGTAGAAGGTAGAAAAAATAGAGTGTGACTCATCCTTGTGTTTCTAGAACTTTACCCATGTCCAACGATTGTAGTCATCATCTATGACCAATCCATACTTCTTTCTATTGATAGAGGTAGTTCTCACTGGTCCAAACAAATCAATGTGCAGAAGTTCTAGCGGTCTAGAGGTAGAAACAACAGTTTTTGCTTTGAAGGATGTTTTAGAAAACTTGCCTTTCTGACATGCATCATAAAGAGCATTTGAAGAGAACTTCAGGTTGGGTAGACCTCTGACTAATCCAAGCATATTTAGCTGAGAAATCCTTCTCATGCTAACATGGCCCAAACGTCTATGCCATACCTATTGCTCCTCATTAACAGACATTAGACATTTTACATTTTACATTTTGATCTTCAAGATCAGAAAGTCTAATTTTATAAATGTTATTCTTTCTCTTTCGGTTAAAAAGGATTGTACCATCTTTCTGACTAACAACCTTACAAGACTTTTGATTAAAAATGATATCATAAGCATTGTCACTAAGTTGACTAATAGAAAAAAGATTATGCATCAGACCATCAACTAAAAGAAAATTAGTAGTAGAAGGAAGTTTACTATTACCAATAGTTCCAGAGCCAATGATATTTCCTTTCTAGTTTCCTCCAAAACCAACGAAGCCTCCAGGATTAAGTTCCAAATCTTGGAACATAGACCTTCTTCTTGTCATGTGTCGCGAGCATCTGTTATCCAGGTACCATGACTGGTGTTTCAGTTGAGCTGCTAAGGATGCCTGCAACATAAATTATTTTATCCTTAGGTACCCACTTTTTGGGTCCTCTCTTGTTAGTTTTCCCCGAGTTTCTTATAACTTTAGGTCTTTTAGCAAAAGAATAATCATGGGGAATTTGTGCATGATACTTAGGTTTCAGAACTGAGTTCGTATCCTTTGTATGTTTCTGTGTCTGTGCAGAAATATCAAGCTCAGTGCCAGCAGGCACAAAATGCACATAGAGAGGTTTTGGTTTTACCTTCTGACTTTCGTCAGGTTTTATAGTTTATGTACAACCTAAACCTTTCTTGTCATTTCTGCTAACTTCATAGATCAAAGAATCCATTTTGCTTATATATATATTATATATATATATATATATATATATATATATATATATATATATATATATATATATATATATATATATATATATATATATATATATATATATGCTTTTAGCTAGAAAGTACTGGAATGCTTTGTCATATCTAATGACACAATCAATACCAGAAGCTTCTGAGATTACTTCCTCCTCTAGTTTTGAAATTTTGCTTTTCAAAGTCGAGTTGTTACTTTCTAAAGAAAATACTTTTTCATTTAGAGAGGAACTATTTTTCTCAAGCTCACTCTGAGTTTCAGAGGCAACTACTTGGACTTGTTTAAGGTCCTTGTATTTACTCTGAAGACTCTGGTACTTTTCCATCATTTTAGAGATACATGATTCAATATCAGAACGAGATAGGTTAGAAAATACCTCTTCAAAATCGGAGTCGGATTCTGATTATGATAATACCTTGTCTTTTGGTTCTTCAGAACATGTGGGATCATCTGTAGTTGCCATCAGTGCAACGTTGTCTTTTTCTTCGTTAAAATCTTCTTCTTCGGATTTTGAGTCATCCCATGTAGCCATCAACCCCTTCTTGCATTTAGAAAAATTCTTCTTAGGCCTTCTACCCCTTTTGAGCTTAGGACAATCATTTTTGTAGTGGCCCGACTCCTTACACTCGAAGCAGATAACTTCTTTTGTAGAAACTTGCTTCTTTTATCTAGACGAAAAATCAAATGACAAGCAGTCCTTCTAGCTCCTCTAAAATTTCCTTGATCATTTTGCTTGTGCTTCCAGAGTCTATTGACTCTCTTTGAAATTAGAGACAACTCATCATCATCTTCTGAGTCTTCATCAGATCCTTCTGATTCTTCCTCAGCTTGATAAGCTCTTGTCTTCTCAGGCTTAAATTTTAGGGTAACAAATTTACCTCTATTCTGAGGTTCATCTTTTTCGAGCTCAATCACGTTACTTCTTAAAGAACTAACAAGTTCTTCAAGACTGGTACTATTGAGATCCTTTGCCAGCTTCAAGGTAGTTACCATAGGTCTCCATTTTTTGGGAAGACTTTTGATAATCTTCTTAACATGGTCATTTGTAGAGTATCATTTGTCCATAACTTTCAGTCTGCAACAAGCATCTGAAACCTTGAGAACATAGTCTCAACTGTTTCATCATCTTCCATTTTGAATGCCTCGTACTTCTGGATTAAGGCCAAAGTCTTTGTCTCCTTTACTTAAGCATTCCCCTCATGAGTCATCCTCAGAGATCAAAAATGGATTTGGCAGAATCTCTATTTGATATCTTCTCATACTCTGTATAAGAGATAGCATTTAGCAATATGGTTCGGGATTTATGGTGATTTTTGAAATCTTTCATCTGTTGATTAGTCATAGCACTTCTTACTATAATATTTCCTTCAGCATTCACTGGGTGAATATAGCCATCGACTACAAGATCCCAGAGATTAACATCATAACCAAGAATGAAACTTTATATTCTATCTTTCCAATAATCAAATTTCTCACCATCAAATATTGGTGGTTTTGCACTGAAGTGATCTCTTTCATTATTGTTAACAACATTAGCAGTAGCCATTGTTTCTCACACAAACTGGATCGGTAGTGAACATGGTGAGGTGTTGATAAAATGTTTATCACAATCAGAACTTGAGCTCTAATGCCAATTGAAGGTGTGAAAAACACAAGAAAGGGGGGTTTGAATTGGGTTTTACAAGCAAAAGGTTTTTCCAAAACAAGAACACACCACTAACAAGTTAATAACAAAGAGATAAAAACACAAGTATTTTTATCCTAGTTCGCTTGAAACTCAAAGCTACTTCAGTCCACCCGTCAAGGTGATTTTGCCTTATACATAAGGACTTAATCCACTATAATCAACAAATTACAATAATCATAAAGAATAACCTTCTCTTGTCTTCTCAAGGATCCAACTATACCCTAGTCTCTTTAAGGACTCACAAAGAACAACCTTCTTTGTCTTCTCAAGGATAACCTTCTCAAGGAATCAAACAAACAATTTGAATAATTTTGTGTGTGTTATAAGAAGCTTTTATACAAGAAGATTTTACACAAATAAATAAACAAACACTTAAAGAAAAACTGTGTACAAACAAATGATAGCTTTTCACAAAGAAATAGACTTGTCAAAATATTGTATCACTGACGTTTTCTTCAAGTCTCCAAGTCTCAGTTATATAGCATAAGAAGAAGACAGTTCGATGGCAGAAAAAGAAAAGCTCATAAAGCGGTTGTCCACTATTGGATGGGAGGGGAGTGATATTGTGTACTATCCTACACCCACAAAATCAATGACAGGTGTAATGTATAGTATTGTCCTTGCTCACGAAATCAGATAGTGGAAAGGATGTTCGATTTGTACTATGTACTATTTGATCATATTCACATTTAATCTTATCTTCAAGTTCATTGGCTTCTGATGAAAGTTGATGAAGCATGAAATGAAGAAACATAAAGCTAGATTCAGAAACTTCAGAATCTTTGGTCAGAACCTTGACAACGTCAGTAGTCTAGCTTGAGATCTTCAATATCTTCAGAATATTTAGTCAGAACCTTGATAACTTTAATCGTCTAGATTGACTTCTTCAGAATCTTCAGCTACATAACACAACTTCATAAGCTTTCCATTCTTCAGAAGTTTGGTGATCAGAGTCACGTTTAGAAGCATGAACTGAGAGAACATTGCAGCATCAACATAGTATCTCCTTAGAAGTTTCTCAGGTGTGGATCAACATAGAAGAAGAAAGATCATTATAGCAGTAATATTGAACATCTTTCAAAACTTCTAATAAATGCGCATAAGCGGATTTTGAACACATTGCACGTCATATATTCAAAATCAGAACTGGTTGTTAAATCTACACAATAACAAACCATTAGGGTACCAAAATTATTCTCACACAAATACAACATTGTTATCATCAAAACTCAAGGTATAGATGCAGAACCAAATCTCTTTCTAACATTCTGATCCTAACATACATGCATTGCCAAACTCGCATAATCCCCTATTCTGGATTACCACAACAACTCAACATGATACTCAGCATAACAACACAACTCGAGCGCATATAATACTTCAACTCAATAAAATTATTAATTCACATATATGTAACTCACCTTTAAATCAACAATACACATCTCAACATGTATAATTTATCATTTCATACTCATAACTCATAAGCAAATTCATCATAGAATTCACTGTAAACATAACGTCAATAATACATGTAAGCCTAATTAATTAATCGTATTGATACAACATATTCAGTCTCTAATTACATTATCACTTGATAGTAAATTATGTTAGCTTTCCAGCGCTTCAAACGGAATCTTGTTTGGACTTACGGATTAAAAGTTATGGTCAAACTTGACAAGTGGATCAAGCAACCGAAACAAGGACAAATTGGTTGTCCCAAACTCACTGCCAGCGTGTTTTCACAATTTGGACTGGACCAATCATTACACTTCACAACCAATCGATTTCTCCTTTGTTTTCTTTCAAAATTTTGAGTGGAACAGTCGACTGTCCCCTAGAACCAATCCATTGGTCTTGGTGAAAATTGCCTAGAAACTTAACTTTTCACATAAAATCAATATTTTCTTCATCTCCTAACCTCCATTCATCGATCCAATTAATTCATACAAATTTAACAGACTCAAACATGATTTTTAACAGTGAATTATATCATCATAATCATCAACACCAACACTTACAATTGCAATTCACATAATGGCGTGTAAAAACAAAATTATCATCAAATTTTCAACAACATTCATCATAAATCAAAGGAAGAACAAACCTTGTAGGAGGTTAAGGATCCCTCCACTTTACCTTTCATACATATACCTATTATTTAAAATAATTCTCTCTTACCTCAATTCTTAGTAGAAAATTATGGTTTTGTTGATACGTTCTTCTCTCATAAAGCTTCAAGTCTCAACACTTGCCCTTGCCTCTTATTTCTCTTTTCCCAAGTTTGTACGATCTGACCAAACTCTAACCTAGATTATTTTTTAACTTAAATAGTTAGGTTTCCATCTTTATAAAATTATAACTTAACCCTATCACTAATTCGTGCTTACTCCTTGGTGCCTCTTATTCCTTTAAATATTTATTGTTGGTCCAAAGTCTCTATTTTTTTTATTTAATTAAATAATCAAATAAACCATTATAATCGTAATTATCTAAAATAACTCTAAATTATTTTACGTTAATTCTACGACAACAACCCCTTAACTATTCTCTCATCTCAAGAACACATACCCTATAATCATATTTCTTTTAATTAAACAAAATACTCAATAAATACAAAGACACACCAAGAATTATACTAATAATTAATTAATTCAGTCAAAATAAAAATTGGGGTGTTATAAAGTACTATTGACCGACATTTTCACCAAAGAACTAAAGATCGACATATTCCTAATTTTGAAAAAGAAATTAGGAATAATTTATATTGACTATGATTAGTTTGTATTTGACAACTTAGATTATAAATGGGTATATTGTGATATAATCGAAGTTGTGACCCAAACTCAAATAAGTTAGAGTTAGGATTTGTTATTTAATAGTTCAATCACTTAATTGTATATAAATAGATACTTTTCAGTTTCAGTATATCAATAATAACAATCCATATTCTTCACTATCTTTTTTTTTAATATATATATATATATATATATATATATATTATATATATATATTATATATATATATATATATATATATATATATATATATATATATATATATATTATATATGAAGATGAATTTATCCTAAATTATAATCTTTAAATTGAATATAACTTAATGCTTAATAAAATAAAATGATAATTAACTATTATATATATATATATATATATATATAATATATATATATATATATATATATAATATATATATATATATATATATATATATATATTATATTATATATATATATATATATATAAAATTAAAATTCCAAAACTTTAAGATATGTCCGTTTGATTTCGATCTAGTGGCTAACTGAATAAAATGAATCCTTCATCTCTTTATCTTGTGTGAGCAACCACCTCAATTCAATTCTTTGTTAGAACAAAAAAACACTTTGTTAAACAACCTAATACAAAGCATCTTATGTTAAAGCGATGTAAAAGGTTGAAGAAAAAGAGACGTTACTTTGTCTTAATGCATATTGACAAGAGAGAACACATGAAACGGACTCCCACGGGTGATGCCTAGATCTATTTATTGCAAAAACACAACCGTACTCTAAACTATAAAACCATAGTTAGATGCTAAAGCGATGTAAAAGGTTAATTTTAGTGGAAAGATGAAAGAGGAAGACAAAGTGAGAAAATTGTTTAGGAAACTGGCTGGAAAATTACTGCACAGAGTAGTGGCGTAAGACAGCGACTACTCACTAACTCTTTAAACCGACACATGTCCGTGAACCAAAGGGTGGTTCAGGTAATAATATTCAACAACTATAGATAAACAAAAAGACAAACATGTACCAGTACACTCATAAAAAACCATTATGTCCGTTGCCAAATGTGAAATTCCCGATTTAGACACGGCTCAACATCTGCCAGCTAGTAATTGGTGTAATGTAATGTTAATTTTTTATGAATTTGTTATAATATTCTTATATAATTATCAATTAAGTTGATTTAATAAAATAAAAATTATTTTTTTAATAAAAAACAATTTAGAAATATTTTTCTATGATTTTTATTGAAATTTAATAAAATGTAAGTTTTTATTTATAAAAATTGTTCTATTTTAAAATTGTGTATATTAGGTGTTGACCCATTATACATTTCACACCGGCCAGAGTAAGTCCACGATACAAAAGGTTGGCGCACATGTGCAGGCAAAATAATTCAAGTGGTGGTGTTGGTAATGAAACATTATTGGGTAAATTATTAGTTTAATTGTAGTATAATAATATTGGCATATAAAAGCAATTAATTTAATCATTAGTAATAATATTGACACCAAAAGACAGAGACTTGTATCAGCAATCTTTAATAAAGTTCATATTGTCTAAAAAATCATATATACATTTTTCCCTTTATATTTATTATCTATTTATTTAACTTTTTCAAGTTTTTTTTATAAGAAAAATATATTAAAAAGAATATAAAGGATACTCAACTAATACAAAAAGAATGAAAGAGGAAGATAATAATTAATTCAAATTACTTTTTTAATAAAACTTTCAATTATTGAAAAAATAAAATGAAAAGCTTTAATTTCTAGAACTATAATATTAGTAGTAGTTTTAATTTTTTAAGAATGGAAATAGAATAATGTAATAGATGCTTTTAACCATTTGCGTATAGGAGTATATAAAAATAGGTAGCATTTCAATTTTTTAAGAGAGAAATTTGGAGGAATCTTCAAGGCCATTATTGTTGATGTGCCTTAATAGCTGTCCTTCCACTTCTTTGTTTCAAGTCCCCCACTTCTAAACCTTACCCTCTCTTTTTATATATTCTCATCCCTTTTCATTCATTGTTCACTACTCTTTCTTTCACATCTTTTCTCTCTTTCAAACAAGTCTTCCATTTCTAAACCCACAAAATGGCCTCCTCTGCAGCACTACAAGTTTTTCTTATCTTAGGGCTTCTAGCCACCTCTTGTT
This sequence comes from Lathyrus oleraceus, assembly GCF_024323335.1. Lineage (NCBI taxonomy): Eukaryota > Viridiplantae > Streptophyta > Magnoliopsida > Fabales > Fabaceae > Lathyrus > Lathyrus oleraceus. The sequence continues at coordinate 307,015,873 of NC_066580.1, forward strand.
TTGCACAAGCCCCAACTGCTGCACCAACACAGCCTCCAACCGCAACCCCATCCCCAAAATCTCCAGCACCGGCAACACCGCCACCAGCAACACCACCACCTGCAACTCCACCAACTGCAACTCCTCCAGCAGCAACACCACCTGCAGCTGCTCCCACTCCAGCCACTCCAGCACCCGCCTCTTCTCCAGCTTCCTCCCCTCCAGCTCCAACACCAACCGGTGGACCTGCCTCTTCTGCCTCTCCTCCCGCACCTACTCCAACCTCCCCAGAAAGTGGTCCCGCCTCTTCACCAACCGATTCTCCACCTTCTCCCTCGGCAGCATTTTCCTTCAGCAAACCCATTGTTGCTGCAACTGCTCTCTCTGCTGCTTTCTTTGCCATCGTTTTCTAGGACTCGTCCACGTGGATCTTGATCTGACTTTTCATTGACGGACGGACGGGATCTGTTTGATTTAAATTCTGAGTAGCGTTTTATTTTGTTTTCATGTGTCTATTTATACTTTTTCGTTCATGTGTTTGTTGATTCGACGGACGGGATCGATCTTCATGATTATGATGATGATTTATTTTGTGATTCATTTTGCTTTGGTGTTCACACGTGTATGTAGATGACCGTGATGATTTCATTGTACATCCATTAATTCATAGAATAAAATTGTTTGTCATTCTTTTTATCCCTTCTTCTCTCAAATTACCTTATTCTTTTATATGAATGTTTTATTGAAAATCCAAATCTATGTGATTACTTACATGTATACTAAAATTCAAACGGCTTTTCTCGTAGTGGTAAATTAGTTTCTTTGATTAGATTTAACAATTGTTGGTGTGACAATCTTAATTAAAATAATGTGTATACAGGGATAATAGTTTTATTATTGTTTGCTATGTTTCACCAACAGAGTGGCGACATTGATATTTGATAGAGTCATGTGCTCAATTTTTTTATCATTATTGATGTTAGAGTGTGTAGAGGAATAAGACAACAAATGCATTGGCAGTGGTCCAATGTTGAAATGGTATTTCAGTCCAATGTTGAAATGGTATTTCGGATGGGTGTTTCGATTAAAAGAGGGGTTCATAAAGATTGGCTAAAATATGGAGAATTTATCATGTCACCCACTTAAATTTTTTCTCATACTTCCCAAAATTTTGTAATTCTAAAAATAACTCTTTCATTTGGAAAATTTCCTCTTTAACGTGAAAAATTATGGAGGTGTTGCGTGACAAATCTTATTGCGTTTATATAAAAATTCAGAATATTGGATTTTTTACAATTCTTAAATTTTTTAGTAGTGTTAATTTTAAGCGGTTGATATTTTGCCAACATTTTTATAGAGTTCTGATTGCATCAACAATTTTATATGATCAATAATGATTTAAAACTTGAATAAATATGCATCATGGACAATGTGTGTTACTCAGACAACATGATATTGATCTTACAATCTGAGTTTATCAAACCCTTGAGGTTACATAAAAGAAGTGTTATCCTTTGTAGCTACTCTAGTCAGTCATACTAGGTGGAAACGGTGATGCGTCATCTACAGGTTGAACAAGTGTGATGATGCAAGGGTGTGATAATGTAAAGTACAACTCTAAGCAACTATCTAGACATTGTTAAGAAGAAGACACTCCAAGTGCATTATCTCTAATAACACATACACTGCTCACAATGTTAGACCTAAACCATCTATCAATGCCTGCATATGGCACGATAGAGATTGGTCTACGGATGCCTTGAAGATGCCCAAACTGACGCAAACACCTCTAAGGCAAATATCTAGCCATAAAATTAACCCATCGTAGATAACCCAAAAAAGGTTGTGTCATTGAACTCTTGATGCACTTTATTGTCGCATTGGGTATCCATATGACATTGTGTACTATCAACGCATCAATCCTCTCAATGTACTCTTGAAGACCTCTTCGATGAGAATGTATGACCCCCAATCTAGTGGCCTATGTCAATTCATCAGTGATAGGACCACGATCACACATGTCACAAATATAAGGGAAATGCTTGTATATCCAACACCGCATAAGAAGAAGAAGTTACATATACGAAATCTCTTTGATAAATATGAACTAAATACATAAAACATTATAAATATTGATACATGAAATAGACTCTTATAACCGACAAATTGTCTTATCTAAAAAACAGATGCCTATCCAAGGACACTATATAATATTGTCAAAGCAGCACACCCTCACGCACAATCGAGATGCTCAAAGTCTGAAAACATAAATATGTATCTGACATTGATGTATACACGAGGCTTATTTTCTTAGAGAGTATGTCCTACAAGATGCAACATGTATATCCTAGTAGCCACATTATACTTCCTCTGAGCAACAAATCCAGGTGGTTGCTCCATATATACTTCCTCTTCAAGATCACCATGTAAAAAATCATTTTTGATGTCAAGTTGATGAAGGGGGCAATGTCGAATGATTGCAATGGCTAGAAGAAGTCTAACGGATGCCATCTTGGCTACAGGCAAGAAGGTATCACTATAATCCAATCCAAAAATCTGAGTGTATCCTTTGGCTACCAAACGAGCTTTAAATCGATCAATCTTACCATCTCGACCAATCTTCACTTCATAAAGCCAACGACAACCTACTAAAGATTTCCCAGGGGGTAGAGGGACTAGTTCCCAGGTACCACTACTTTTAAGAGCACGCATTTCATCAATCATTGCTTGCCTCCACTCAGGGTGAGATAAAGCTTCATCTGGATTTTTAGGAATAGAAATAGAAGACAAAGAAGACAAACAAACATACTGCAAAGGGGAAAGACGATAATAACATAAATTAATATAATATGGAGAAGGATTTCGTGTTTGACGTATACTATTTTGAAGGGCAATTGGAAGATCAGACTCAGGTTACAGGATCAGATCCGGTGATGGTGGAGGCGTCGGAGGAGATCCTGCAATGACCTCAAAGATAAGTCCGACCTCAGGGACAGGGACGACAGGCGTTGGGTGACAATGCTGATATGTTTGAAGTGGTCGAGAAGTGTGTGTGTGTGTGGGGGGGGGGGGGGGTCAAGATCCATAGACTGATTGGGGATAATGGTAGGCGGGACATTAATAATTGTCGAAAAATGTGTGGGAGTACTTTATTGAATGGGTTTTGAAGTTACGTGACTGTACTCGAAATATGGAACAAACTCGAAGAAGGTAACATCGCCCGATATGAGGTATCATTGTAGAGTATGTGAATAATAACGATAACCTTTTGGTGATCGATGATAACCAAGAAAGACGCACTTTAGTGATCAAGCTGATAGTTTATCAAGACCAGGAGAGGGATTGTGTACAAAACATATGGATCCGAAGACTAGGGGAAGAGTTGGGTGAAGTGGGGAATTGGGAAAAAGGATTGAATGAGGGATTTTATTGTTAAGGACAGATTAGGGCATGCGATTTATAAGGTAACATGTCGTTAGAACAACATCCCCCTAAAACCGAAGTGGAAAATTACCATGGAGAAGTAGGGTCCGAGTGGTTTCTACGAGATGCCGATTTTTGCGTTTGGCTACTTGTTTTGTTGAGGTGTGTGAGGGAAATATGTTTGATGGAGAATACAATTGCATGACATAAAATTTTAAAATTGTTGGGACAAATATTCACGGTTATTGTCACTACTTAAGGTACAGATAGATATGCCGAATTGAGATCTTATTTCTGGAGAATTATCCAATGATAGAAAATAACCACGTGCAACGTGAAAAATCATCAATAAAGGTGACAAAATACCTAAACTTAAGAGTAAAGATAGTACACGAGGGACCCCAAACATCAGTGTGAACGGACGAAGCTCGTTTATTGACTCAATTGGGAAACTGACCACGAGTGTGTTTCCCTAACTAACACGACTCACAATGTAAATTAGATATCTTCGATAAATTTGACACCAACTTATGTAGTTTATAAAGACTGGGATGACCTAACTGAGCATGGATAATGAGTGGAGAATCTTTGGATGAGCATGTCTGAGATGACACTGAGAGGTAATAAAGGCCTTGAGACTCACATTCGATGTCAATCGTCCATCCCGAACTTTGATCCTGTAGGGTAACATTATTGTTAGTGAATGTGACACTAGAATTAAGAGAATGAGTTAAATGACTGACTGAAAGTAAATTAAATGGACATTTAGGCACATAAAGGACATAAGTAACAGAGAGAGAGAAGGTGGAATTTGAATAGTACCAATCCCTTTGGATCAGGTTTGAGAACCATTGTCAGAAGTTATAGTTGGTAAGAAACAATATTTAAAGAGGCAAGAGAAAAGATTTTTATTACCGGTAACATGACCAGACACACTAAAATCAAGGATCCAAGGTCCAAGAGAAGATGATTGAAAGAGACAAGTAGATGAATTACTAGGGTATGCTACCGAAGTAGTAAAATCTAAGTTTTGATAATTC